>NC_080672.1:38136167-38789738 GCF_030247195.1 Topomyia yanbarensis | reverse complement strand
CGGTTTGTACAGCTCACCTGGAGGGTACGAAAGGCCAATGTTGGCGACAGCAACAGAGACAGCTCTGCTTAGTACGGGGCACTTGGCAAATGAGGGAAAAAAACTGGTTCGGCGTATTAACTATATTTGCTTCTACTTCGACCACGTGTACAATTTTTAATGAAAATTTTCTTATATTTTTCGGAAAACGCCTCCTGCGATCAAGTCTGCTATAAAGCAAATCTTAGCTATAATCATAATTTTTTTTTGAATTCTCATGGCATACTAATTTCTAACACAGCGGGAGGTTGAAAACCACACAAAAAGTGATTGTGTGTCGTTTGGTACACATTTAGGGTTATGAGATGCGCATATTGACGATTAATCACCACGATTCGTTTGTTATCTTTTCACACTCGTTTTGAGTTATTCAGCCCAATTTTATTTCGTAATTTCATTGAGTTCTTGTCGGCCGGTCTCACGAACACTAATACAGATTCTTGGTTGAAAACAATCCCATTTGCTTTTACCGGCTTTGTTTATTATTTTCCACCAGCTAGTGATGTAGTATTTGTGTCATATCACGTGTACGTACATGAGCCGTAGAAAAGTCTATGGATAGCTCTTGAATGGCAGTGAATTCTGAAGCAGTAAATTTTGTCATGTTGATTGCGTAATACGTAAATCAACGCGACTTGAATTTAATGCAATGTCACCTATTTTCAGAGTTTATGCTGTAGAATAAAATAATGCGTTTTGAATTATTTGCTGGTTTAAAATTTGGACTCTCTTACTCAGGAATGAACAATTCTCCGCTGGTACTGGCTATTTTTTCGTTGGTTATATTTTGATCGTTGCTATGAACACCAACTAAGTTCTACACGATGACGACACGAATGAACTCATGATGAATGAAATTCATGTTTGACAATTCTTAGTGTTTTGTTTACTTTGTCAGTTGCGTAAATGCGAGTGCAATGACACGAATGAACTCATGTAATTCCCATGTAAACAAACCACCGAGAATTGTCAAAAGAAGTTCATCCGGCTCTTTTTGTGGGGTTATGTTGGTTGGTGTAAAACCTAACTGAAAAAAATCAATCAAACAAAGAAGTGTTGCTGGACAAATTATTTTTTGATCGCGTCGAGGGGTAACTCCATGAGCAGGTAACTGACTGGAAACTGATTCTTTCATGGAATTTCTGGTCGTGTCGTTGGATTGGTTCGATTTAACATTGTAAAATCAGAGAGGCCATGTATTGCTTATGGCACTAAAAACTGGATTCTAATCGCACTGCGCACTTACCATTCTTCTTTTAAATTCTTCTCATAGACTGATTAGTTCGACTGGTCTGTTTATGAAAGTACCATCTCTATCACTTGAAATACATGTGTTTTGACAGCTCGCAGTTTTAAGTAGCAGTTTGATCACTGGCACTTTGAAAGTTCGGAGTCCAGGTTAGTAGGAAGTACGCAATATTAGTACATTTTCCCAAAATTTCACGCGGCCTTTCCCGTTCAGAAGGAACGGCCGCCCTTCATAAAACACCGTTCCTTGCCAACCTGTCATAATATTGCAAATTTGCATTACGAAGGGCTGTATGAGAACACAAGTTGCTCCAAAAATTACCCTTGCTTTATGAAACGTTATGTGCAGGTTAATGCTAATTTCGGTTTTTAGATCAGAGTTGCTCTAGGTTCGCTCGGAGCTGTCACTTTTGCATGGATATTGTAAACATTAGAGCTAACTTAGGGCGACTCGATTCTTAAACCGAAAACAGCATAAGTATACCAGATGCAAGTGGTGCCAAAATTCACCACGATTAGTAAAATTCAAAAATTCTTTTCAGATTACAGGATTAATGAAATCGACGTCAACATTTCATAAGGCATTATATACAATATGCTCATGTTGAGAAAATGGCGTCTGAAAAATTACCTCGTACTTTATATTCCCATTTATGAACAGGAGCTTGATTTAAGGACCAAACAACTCAATGCCGTGTTAAATTAACCATTTTTTCCGAATAATATAACAGATTTATTAAAAAAATTGTATTTTGAACGTTTTTGTAGATAAATGTTTTGGTCCCTTTTGAAACATCGCACTGGTTTTGTGCCCTCTCCCATAATCCCTTTTCGGCGAGACGTTAGCTTATAGTGCGTGCGGGTGAGCCCTTTTGTTTACAGCAAATGATTATGTGACGTTTATTTTGATCCCTTTCTTGGTGTTGCGATGTTTTTGTTCCCTTTTCAAGTATAGTCTTTTTCATTAAGAAAAGGGCCCATAAACAAATTTTTCCGTTTTGTTGTTTGGTGTTTATGAGCCGTTAATTTTTGAGGGGAAGTGAAAGGGAACATAAGCAAAACAAGTTATTTTGCTTATGTGCCTTTCCGATAATCCATTATTTCCCCAACAGCTAGGTTTCAGAATCGGCTTATTTAAGGTATGTATAAAGCTTTGTTAGTGTCCATTTGAAGTAAGTATTAACCGGAATTGTTTACGTTTTGTTTATCGGCCCATTTGAAATGTTCTCGTCGAAATTGATTTAATGAGCTATAGGGTAACCAACACTGAAAAAAATCCAAACGTTAATTCTATTCGCTTCAAACCGCTTAAAAATCATATGAAGAAGAAATGCTACTGTTATCACGCGCACACATACCTTCTATGTGTCAACTGTATAAACTGTGTATGCACACAGAAGTTATATGTGCATATTATTATAGAATGGGGTTTTATGTGCCTAATAGTTATGAAATGTGAATGTAAGATTAATATTTCTTGTAAATACACACCAGCATGTGCCAGCAAATAGTGTCTATATGCCTCCGTTAATTGCAAAAATCTATGTGTAAAATCAATAGGCATAACGTTTACTTTTTTTGAGTGAACCTAATTTGGACCCCTACATATTTTGGACCCTGTTAATGTTGCCTCCTACACTGCCAAGTTTTTCTGCATTTGTTTGGTTTGATACAGCAATTACATTCCTTGGGTTGTCTATTAAGTTTCAATATCTTAAGTTCATCTCTAATTGTTTAAAATTAAACAGAATCCACAGTTTTCAAAAATATCACCGAAAACGTTTCATGTTTCAACGATTTTCAAATTGGATTTAAATGTACAATTATGATATTTTTTTATCGATTTAATTAGTTTGTCTGATTTGGTATTATGCATATTACGTGTTTGAAAAGGTTTCTTCGTAATGTTTTATCTAAAAAATCTTAAATAAATGGTGTCCACAATATGTCTTAAAAAATTGATATCAACTTTTTTGGACACCCCTTGATTTTCTTTCTTGACAGCGATTTGCTTATCGAGTTAGAATAATCAAAAAGTGAAAAATTTCGTAACGGTAGGTCGCCTGCTCTTTTTGGTCAAATGATTTAAAAATGTTCAAACCAATGGATGTCGAAAATCAAACGATTGAGGAACATTTCATTGAAGACCATAATATGACCAAAGAGGTGACTTCTGAAATCCACGTTGAAGAACATTTGTAGTTCGAATTTGTTGAATTCGACGAGCTATATGTTGACAAATCTAAGAGACATATCACAGCTAAATAATGATAATAAGAGTGTGCTTGCTGAATTCCTAGAATCGCCTGAAACACTCACACGAACAGGAACATCACGATTCAAGCGACGTAGTCCTGCTGTTTTAACATTGCGCAGAAAAATTGAATACCACAAGGTGAAAACTAAAGAAAAAAGGAAAGTAAAGGAAGAGAAACAAAGAAAATCTGAGCTTAGAAAGAATAACAAGAAACCACCTCGTAAACAAAAGAATTAAAAATTAATATTTAGTACAAGAAGATTCCTGACGAACTTTGAACCTTGATTTATCATCCACTTGAGGATGTTACTCCATAATACTGCTACAGATGAATTGTTACACGAAATATATTATTGTTAACTCTATTGCATAACATTTAATGCTGCTTTATTAAGTCTGCAGTAACCTAATTGAACCGAAAGTTTTTCTATTTCTCAAAATGATAGAACTAAAAAATACGTCATGCAGTCAGCCTTCCATATAAAGATTAATGTACCATTTTTGATTAGCAGTCACTGATTTGCTTATGTTCTTCTTTCATGCATTAAATATATTGCAAAGAGAACGAGTCAGTTTAGTAGAAAAACCTTCACTGTTTCCAAAATATATTCAGTCCCATTCAGTGTGTCCAAAATATGCTTGGAACACTGTCCAAATTAGTGTGGAAGAGTCCGAAATGTGAAAAATTCATGCTGTGAAGAAATGTCATTTTCGAGTTTATGTCAATGTATAAAACATCCATTGACAGTTTTCTTTCAAGAACAGTAATTTTGGAGCAGATTCGTGCATGTATTGCATTAAAAACATAGGCAAGCAAATATTTTTTGACGTTCACGTAATTTCACTTCCTCCAGGGGTCCAAAATTGGTTGGTTACCCTGCTTATCAATCAAATTCTGTTTTAAAATTTTTCCTTGCGTATAAAAACCAAGATGGGAGGCTTATTACTACCGCAAATAACAAATACAAGTACTACACTGAAAAAAATCCAAACGTTAATTCTATTAGCTCCAAACCGCTTAAAATTCATATGAAGAAGAAATGCTATTGTTATCACGCGCACACATAACTTCTATGTGTCAACTGTATAAACTATGTATGCACACACATAAGTTATATGTGCATATTGCTATAGAACGGGGTTTTATGTGCCTATTAGTTATGAAATGTGAATGTAAGATTAATATTTCTTGTAAATACACACATAAGGTTTATGTGCCAGCAAATAGTGTCTATATGCCTCCGTTAATTGCAAAAATCTATGTGTCAAATCAATAGGCATAACGTTTACTTTTTTTTGAGTGTAGTTACACCAAAAACTTGCTGGCAACCTTAGAGCGGCAGTTAGTAAGCAGTTGTTGCGGCGTGTACGTTTCGGTGAATGTATCAATATATTTATGAATTGGCTCTCAAACGTGAAACTTTTTCGCTCGATGCGCCAACTGGATTTCATTTTTGGTACTAGTCAAATGATGATGAAAACATTTTCTTGCATTGATGATATAGGATGGTTGTTCTATTTTAATTGTTTTAAAATAAATATCACACAGTTTCACAAAAAGCTTGATTACAGGTGCTAAGAAAACACTCGTTCTTTCGTTTGACACCAAAACATTCAGTTGAACTCAATATTTTATTACGAATTATTGAGATCCGGAATTATTTTTGTATTGTTGTGGTTAGGTTGGTTGTTTTAGATATGGAAAATGTTTATCTAGAAATTGGACTTATCAGTGGATAACCTCGACTACCAACAACTACACTCTTTAATCCAGTGATTTTTGCCCACCTTCGTGTTTTCTATCGAAATTTCAATCTCTGAATTTCATTTTAGTATAAATTGAAACCGGAAGAACAAATGTGAGTGAAGTAACAAGAAATTTACCATCTGGATATTTTTCAGAGGTAGGAAACATATTTTCTTTACCAATATTACTTTTCATTAGAAGAAATAACATTTAATTATAATATTGATTGAATTTAAAAAAAATCAGAATTTACTTTCCAATGCGTTTTGACAGATGAAAATAAAAACATCAACCAACTTCCGTGCCCTCTGGCGGTCGACATCCAGCGTTAGATCACGAATAGTTTGAAAATAGTTACCAAGCTTTCTGGAATGGTTTTTTATACGGGTTGCATCTCTTCGACTTCAGTAGAGGGTTGGATTACGACCTTATGAGAACGTTGCCGAGATATGTTTTGTCGACTTATGCTTGTTTTTCCTCGAACCGTCATCCCACTCCCACCCATTTCGACTGGTAGGTTTGTTTCAGAGATGCCAGATTTGCAGACAAGTCTGCAAATTGGCAGACTTTTAATTTAAGCTGCAGATTTTTTCGATGACGCAGATATTTGCAGATTTTTTAATTTGGTTGCAGATATTTGCAGATTTCTTAGTTTGGTTGCAGATATTTGCAGATTTTTGAATATAAAGGCTTTTGGTTACACTAGCTTTCCTGACATTTTTTGTTCTTTCCAGACTTTTAAAATTATTATCGCAGACATTTGAAAAAAGTACCTGGCATCTCTGGTTTGTTTATTTTCTTCTAGCCTTCCATCTGATCTGAACGGAAATGGAATCTACCCTAACCGATCGTTTCATTGATCCGTAAGTACTGTTCAATCCCGTAGATTCTTAAATGATACTATAATTTTTTTACAGACCCAGTGCGGACCCAAAGTTGTACTGCCGGCTTTGTTTTTCTACATTTCGCGTTGAGCCTCTGTTTCCGTCTACCAGTGATGAAGACGAACAAAATCATCACTTGGTACAACTGATTTCTTCACTGGTACAAATAGATCTAACAACTGATCGTGATGCGTCCTGTGCGATTTGTTTCATATGCCAGCTTCATCTGGAAGCATTTCACTTGTTTCGCGAACGTTGTTGCTTACTAGACCAATCACTGAAAAGAGATCATCAAGCAGCTTTGCCCTCCGAAGTAGAACCATCTGATCACTCATCGAATGTCCCGCATGAGGAGCAAGACGACGATATGTGGGTTACCGTAGAAGAAATTGATGATGCGACTAGTGATACGAACGAGTTGCAATCAACAGATGGTCAATCCGAACAAGCATCCGCTAATTTTTCGGAAAACGAGAAACAGTTGAACGTTAGGCATTTATTCCATGACCTCATTCGTGTCTCTGTTTAAAGTATATTCTAATTTGTTACAGACAGCTTTCTGGAACGCCATTTCGAAGGATGTTGGAATTATTCCAGAACATGTGCGCAATTCACTGGAACTGGTCGGATTTAGTCGCAGTGCGTCACTTGGTCTCATTACTCGCGAAAACATAAAAAATATTGAACAGGATATGCGAAAATTGATACCGCTGGTATCCAAGCTCGGCGGAGGACTGAGTAAATATTATGGGCACTTTCATAGCCACAACCCAAGCAAGTTTTCATTTTTCGCTGGCGAAATCAGAACCATTCTTGCGATAGCACGAGCGGTACAGGAGAATGGGTTACCAAAATATCTGAACACTACTGGATCGTTTCAAAAAATAGAGCCGGGTTCAGCTTTGTTCGACAGAAAAGGACAGTGTCCGGAGCGAATGATTGAAAGAATTAAGACCTACTACCGTGAACGGTGAGTTTTTTTTGTAGGTTCACTCGAATCGTCGTTTATTCTATATGCTATATTGCAGCAATCCAGGTACTCCGGAATTCAAACGATTTTACGACAACCTGCCAACCGAAGGTGAGCTTTACAGTGACTCCCGAACGGGACAGCTTTTTTGTTTGATACAATGTACTTTTTGCCCCACGTCCATTCGAGTTTACTTTTGGACCTTTGGGAACTTTGTCAGCCATTGTAGTAAACAGCACTATGACATTTGTCATATTCAGCCCAAAAAGAAACCAAGGTTAAAACTACCTAGAGACAGCGATCCCTTGCGCCTTACAGTTGAGGAGGCGGAACTAGAACAGAACGATAGTAACAGTGATCCTTCGCGACTTACGGTGCAGGAAGCGCAACTGGAACGGAACGATGTTGACGTTGATCCTTTGCGTTTTACGGTTGAGGAGGCGCCTCCGGAACGGGGCGATGATAACAGTGATCCCTTGCGTCTTACGGTTGAAGAGGCGGAACTGGAACGGAACTATGAGAACCGGCTGGATAACGGAGAGGATGCTATTTCAAACAATTTTGTAGTTAATGAGCGTAGCAAAAGACGGAATTTGACGTTAGCGGAAGAGTATTTGAACCAAAACAACGGGATAAATCAGACCGATAGGCAATCCTCGGAGGATGAAGAACCGGAGGAAGATCTTTACGTGATTGAAGTTCTGGAAGATGAAAACCAATAACCCTTCGATCAAAATAAATTAGCAAAAAGCATTTTTGAAACAATTTGTATTACGAATCTTTAGTATACCTAGTTAAATAACCAAAAAAATATACAAGTATATTAAGAATTGTAGTTTAATGCTGATATCGGGTTTGAATTGGAGTCGCTCTAGGTTCGCTGGAAACTGCCATTTTTATATGGATTTTGTAAACATTATGGCGAAACAAGAAAGATTCGAATCTAAAACCGAAATCAGCATGAGAATCTTTAAATATATAATTCAACGCTTTTTCTTGAAAAGGGCGATACTAGCAGTGACACCATTCAAAGAAAATCAACAGTGAATATTTCCAGACTTGGTTTTATTTCCTATTTAAGAACTATTGTGTTTTTTACATCCTAGATTGCATGATTCAGTGATCGAAACCCAAAACTTCATAAAGTATTCGAAATTATTAAATTAAAATTTGTTTTTGCTATTGAAATTGACAATATGATAGTATCTCCCCTTTGGCGATTGTTTACTTTTTCGGTCCCACCTATCAGCATTGAAGTATCGCCCTTACGTTTTTTACAATAACTTCCGTTTTACACCACCGATTTCGTCCGGGTTTTTTCAATAGCGATCATTGTAACTATTTACAGCTGGTATCAGCTTGATAATCCTAAAAAATACGAAAAAACAGTTTCGCCTCTAAACTGCTAGCAAAAAAAGTATCGCCCTGTTTGTTTGCATGGAGCGTGGAGGGCGAAACTTTAAATAAACAAACAAAAATACAGTTCCGCCCGTTGTATTTTTTGCTGTAGTTTAAGAAAACAATATCGTAGAATCCAAATTTTTAGGCTAATTTGTTGCGTTTCAAAGCCCTCATTCGCATGTATGAAAAAGTCTTATGTTTACATTTGTAAGTATCGCCCTTTTCACAAAAAAGCGTTGAATTGTAGTTTACTTTGATTGCTAACATTTGAGACCCAACAGAATGCTCCGTAACTGACGCAGCGTCAGGCCTATTTTGAAAAATGCTACAGAAAGCAGTTAATGGTTTAGCAGACTCTTCAAGCCAGGCTTTAATGCTCCCGGTAAGTGACGGAGCATTTTGTTTGGCCCTTAAGGGTCGTACGAGCACAATGAATCCTTCCTGGGTGTGGCTCGAACATACTGCGCTTGGCTTATAAGGTTAGCACCTCACCCTCTGCACCGCCAGACCTAGTTCTAGTGCTAATCAAAGGAAAAAGGGTAACTTTTTTTTTTTTTTTTTATCCCTTTATGGGCAGCTAGGGCCGAGGGTGGTGGCTAGCGGGTTTCATACATCCTTGACCTGACGGACAAAGCTATGGTGCCTTGAACACAGGCAACGCAGATCCAAGGCCATCATTGAAATGATAAGTTCTGCGTTTGGGATGTACTTCCCCCGGTTGCCAGACGAATACCTGTAATTATTACTTGTTGCTTTGTATGTATGAATCTAATGTTCAGTCCTGAGTGGTGTATGCGTGGAAGATGTGGTTTTTAGCGTTCGAGTCCAGGAGTGCATATCTGTCTGGGTTAGCGTGGGCGTTTACTAATTGTGTAATAGTGTGATCGCTAAAGGCTCGAGCATTTGAATGCTAGCGTGTCTCTAACTTTGCGTGCATAAATTCGATATTAGATTCGTGTGGCAATTTGCATATTCACGTGTATTTTTGAACTATCGGCTCGGACCCTGAATATGATAATTAATTTTTAGTGTATGGTAGAGGAACGTGTTGTCTAGTGAATATGAGCATCATTCTTGATTGGTCCAACTGAAGGCATGAGTCTAGGCTGATCGAGAGTAGAGAATTCCGAATGTAGCCGGTCTATGATCGCGCGAGTGATGGGTTAATGCTTGAGACCGCGATTATAAAGTTATAGGTGCTGAAAAGTTCACTTAAGTAAGGGGGTGTTTTAATGTTGGCGATATTGCGAGCGTAGGTGTGTGTGGATTATTGAAATTGTAATGTAAGTCCGCGTCTCGTCCTGTCGTGTCTGGGGTTTCCAGGTTACATGCATTCACCAGATGAGACTAGCTTATGTCAGCTTACTTGTGCACTGCTTTCGCACAATCGAGGCGATCATCGAAATGATAGATCCTACGAGTGAATGCACTTGGCCCAGTCACCTGTCAAGCATTTGTGTATTTGTGTGTGTTGAGATATGTGTGGAGCCTGTAAATAATATTTTAATACGGATAATATTTTATACGTGAAAACAAGAAATATGCAATATACTACTTACAGTTTGTTGATCGTCCCTACTTATCTGTTTCCATCGAGTATGAGAATACATCTCCATTGTTCTAAAACTTGGCGACGTCTGATGGCAGAGCAGAATCATTGTTGGCAGCAATGTTGCTCTTCTTGGATTATGAGCTCGAAAAGGTCATCACAAGAATATAACGCATGAGACCGAAAATAAATAAAAATAATATAAAGAGAGGAGTTAGTATTGTTATTGAGTATTACTAATATACCGATTTTTTTCGAGAGTTGTCCTACTGGAGCTGTAGAGCTAATTCATTCAATTAAGGCATGGACCTAGACTTCTGGAATCGAGGATAGAGACTTCCGGACGCGAACGATTCATGAATGCGCGAGTGCGGGGGACTGTAGGTTTACGCTTGAGACCGCGCCCGAGTGATTACAAGTGCTAAGACGTTCATACTATTACCGGGATGATATAATGCCTGGAAGAGCGCGAGTATAGATTGCGTGGATGGCCGCGAAGGGCTCAACCATTTTTATATTTGTCTGTCGTATGTATGTGACTTTGTGTGTATACATTCGATTTTTATGTAGTTTAGTGGATATGAGCACTATATCTTCGATTGATCCACCTGAAGGCATTGGACCTATGCCGCTAGGGGCGAGAATAGGGGATTCTGGTCGAAACCGATTCATGATCGCGCAAACGCGGGCATTTGGAGGTTCTCTCTCTCTCTCGAGACTGGGATTGTTAATTTATAAGTGCCAAACCATTCACTCAGTCACCGGGGTGTTATACTTTTTACGAGATTGTGGGTGTGGTCGTGCGTGGATGATCGCGAAGGACTCGAGCGTTTGTATGTGGACGTTTTTGTCGCGTGTGCCAGTATGTATGCAACTTCGCGTGGACACATTATTTTTATAAGCGTGTGGCCATTCGCATGTTCGCGTATTCTTCAATGATCGCGCGTGGACGTCTTGTCTAGTTTCTACCTCTATTGGTCCTAAAGACATGAATTTGGGCTACTAGGATCAAGGGCGGAGACCTAAGACGTGACCGATTTATGATTGCGCGAGCTTAGGTTCTTAGGTTCCAACGTTCACCTAATCAATCGGGGAGTTTGAATATTGGCGAGATCGCGGGCGTTCGCACTTGTGAACAGGTTTGTGTTATCGCGTAGGCCACGTTTGTACGTTTGGAATGAGAGACTGTTAGTGTACATGAGCGAATAAGCAATTTGTGTTAGTTAATGTTAGCATGAATCTAATTGAAAATACAGCAACAAAAGAAGAGCGCCTGCAGAGAGAATTGGGCCCAAAACCCACATTGTATATTATTTGACCATGGCAGTGGATAATAAAGGTCGCCAAGTTAAGTACTAAAATTGATCACAATGTAGCTTAACTAAAAAGAAAATAATCGTATCCCAAGTTTCTGTGATATAATCACTGTAATACTGCTTTGGTGGAAAAGCCCCCGGACCGCATCAAGGTACAGTATCATGCCGAGGGGCTAATCAAAGGAAAAAGGGTAACTGTGACTAAAATGAAAACAACTGTTTTGTTTGTGTATGTGTTTATTTTAAAATTCTCTTTATAGATTTACCAAAAAAAATGATAGTACAAAATAATGGGAACTGCATTTTTTTAATCGTAAGTGTTAATTTAACCGAATAATAAAATGAAATGTTAACCTTTCTTCCTGAATAATGCAATGATTTTTTTCCTACATTGCTACAAACGTCGCTTTTATTTAGTTTCGAAATTGTTCATGGCTAAAAAATGTACTCTGGGAAAAGCTACCTAGATGGTTTCGGACGAGCAACAACTCGGCTTAGTTTAACTTCTTGCTTATGCTTAAAAAATATAACTTCTTAATCAATTAGAGTTACAAGAATCGAAAATGCATTCACTTTTTTAAATTATATTCTGAAGCAATCAAAACAGACACAAATTCTAACGAGCACGTTCTCCGAACATTAACGTTGCTAGAGTAGATAGAAGACACGTGGTCAGGAAACTGTTTCCTTATTTCTTATTTTCAGATTTTTGGATACTCATCGAGTAATAAAATGAATCTAAAATGCAAACGGGTACAAGCTAGGCTGACATGACATCCCCACGTGGGGGAACTAACTGATTGTAATACAACGTTGGTTTCTTCTTTCAAATAATGAAACAGTTTTATTATAACGTTAGTGCGGAAGATCAGTTTCCGTAAAATGACAAATAGGACGAACAATACAATTAGAATTTTAGATTACTGACTGACTGCTTGTGCTTGTTTACTACAACAGGTATGGCATTCGATTACTACTCTTCAGCAATCTAAATTGTATTTATTCGGAGCTCACATTAAATACAGATTAATTATAGTTCTTTATTTGGGTGTTATGTATCCGTATTATAGTGGTCTGCTGCTGCTTGAGTTGGACATACTCGTTGCGAGGGGGAATCACGGTTTCATGTAGGCTGTCTCCCTCGGTTTTCAGGAGCAAAGTGCTTTGCAGCAATATAGTAGTAATGTGGTAATTGGTGTTACTGTTGTTAGTATGTAATTGTATGTAGCTCTTATTGGTAGGAAACACATTTCTTTACTTATCCTGTGTGTGCTCGTGTTTTTCTGGCTGAGCATCACATGCTTTTGTCCGTCAAAATGTGTAACTGTATGACAAAGATACAAACTTAAGTTGTAACAGGCAGATTGATTCGCAGCGAATGGTGCTCCCGATGCTTTACTCTCACATTATGCGACATTTCTCCTCACCCTTTGGTTCCCCCTGAAATAAAGAGAGAAACACATTGGTTAATAAACAATTGTGTGCGTTTTTGTGATGCAGCCAAAAAAATGCGAAATGAAATGGTATACTGCGATAAAACCTGCTATGCAGCCTAACGCGTTCTTTGACCCGGCAATAAAGCAGGAATCTCGTACGAAATTCCTGGTGTCCGCTAGAACTCGGGATCAAATTAAACAACTGGTTCTGATTCTAGATTCACTAAGTAGATTCTGCTTTCATTTCAATAAAAGCAGTTCTTTGGAAATATTTCTGGAATTTTAATAATTAGGCGTCATTCGTAATTGTTATGTTTGTTTGTTTTTCTCGGCAGTGTTAAGGTGCTTCCGTGAGTGTTCTTCGACTTTGGCGACTTTTAGACACAATCCACCTACTTGCTCGCTTTAGGATTGACAGCTAAATATTTTTCGATAATTTTTTTTTTCTTCTGTTTTGTGTAGATCCGCAGGATGGAACTGCTGAACGGTTGGAACATTTCCGGAAGCGGCTGATCAAAGGTAGTAAAAAAGTGCAGGAATTCGATTGAATCTAGTTGGAATAATCACACGAACCGTGTGTTCCCGGTTTACCCCAATTCTTCCCATAACTCAAATTTGAAGTTAAACCTGGCTCTAGTTCTCGATGCGGAATGTGGCTGTTCTCGTGGAAGCTCAAGGATGGACTCTATTGACTGAAGCAAGCTAGATGTAAAAATCTGTCACTGTAACGAATAACAACACGTGTGGCACAAATTTGGCCAACGAGACACGACGCATTCAACCGGTTGATAAAGGACAATTTGGTGTGCGGACTTCGAATCACGTAGTTTGGTGTCTGTAACGTATAACAGTTTCATAAAATAAGGTTTCATTCAATGTAAAAATAGTTTCATGAAAAGAAGCGTAACGACGAGTAACGCATTCAGAAGTGTTATTGAATAAACGTCAGCGAGAAGACTGTTCTTGTTCGAGTCATGAAGCGAATCAGCGAGTTTTTTTTTATTTAAGTGCTCAACTGAAATCCCGACGATTCGACCTCTCTCAGTACAGTGAGTTTACGTACAAAGGTGTGCCGCATACTAAACATTTCCAGGAAGTATATAAATACGACCGGATGTTTATTAATTTCGTTTTTTATTCCTCGACTTTTCGGTCTTTAAAATCAGTACGGATATTGTACACTGCCCAACATTTCGGCCACTGGTTTTGGCCTTTTTCAAGGGAAATATGTTATCGTTTTACGTCTATACGTCGTTTATCGACGTAGGGAATTTCCAGGAAGCTGGCACAACCGCAACCAAACCAGTTGCATCGGCGCAGCTCCCATCCCAGGAGCAGTTCGGTTGTATTGCAGCCAAGATTGACATGGCGGTAACCAGCAGTTTACTAACAGATGCTGATCCGGTTACACATCATGGCGCTATGTCGCGGGAAGACGATGCGCGATGAGTATGATGCACAAATGGCGTACGACATCTGGACTTTGATGGAGCTTCCAGAGGGACGGAAAGCAATAATCTGCAAATGGGTCTACAGGACCAAATATGTCGCAAATGGTAAATTGTACACGCACAAAGCGTCGCAAAAGGTTTCTCGCAGCGAAAGGGGGTAGACTATGATGGTCCCCTGTGGTTCGTTACAATTCGCTGCGCTACCTTTTAATGTAGAATACATTTAAGGTTTCAATATAGGGGTCCCGTTTCAAAATATCGGCTGCGGCGCCGCGTCAGATTTTGAACGTTAATAACTTTTATCATACTTAACAGAATGATTTGATTTTTAGGCCAATTTGTTGCAAATATGTTCCTCTATGCTGTATTAAAATTTGAAGTATGTATAACATGTACTAATAACAAAAAAAATGTGTTTTGAAAAATCTTTCGAAAACGACTCGGAAAAGTGAAAATTTTCAGCCCATCCCGCACAGAGCCGTCGTTATGGTAGACCAACCGAACAATAAAATAATGAAAAGTTTATATATAGGTCCACTACATGTTTGTTCGTATGGTTATTCGCATTGGGTTGCTTGACGAGAGCACTTGGTGGGGGAAAGACGGCATATTCCTTTGGTTAGGCCATTAGAAGCCGGACGGAAAGGAACGGCTCATGCACGGCACGAGAACGAGCGAGAAAGCGATAGTAGTGCATATTAGCGCGATTATATAAATATCTGTCGGTCGGTTTTTCTCATCATTCATATTCGTTCAAGCACTAGCAAGCAGGCAGTCCGAAGAAAAGCAGTTGGCGATGACGACGGCGGAAAAAGTGCCCCAGCTACTGGTGACTCATCGCAACCCGATCAGGAACTGTCGCCCTGCAAGAATTTCGCCCCAACTAAAGGGCAACAGAGTAGGCTATCGTTCCAGCGTCTGGGTCGTGAGATTGTGCAGGACTGCAAAGTCGAGCTACGCTTACAAAGCTCAGTCGTAATGATGCCCCGAGAAGCCAACGATGCCTACTTGGTCGGTTTGTTCGAGAATGCAAAATAGTGCGTTCTAGCTCACCGTGTCCGCGGGGAGTGCATCTGAATTATGCTCCCGCAATAAAACAATAAACGGTTCTTTACAGGACCAATTAATTGTGTTCTAATAAGAGTTAAACTGTAATTTACATTTTATGGTGTATAACAAATAATTTTCAGAAAGCAATATAAGAAATACGATGTGTGGAAAGAAAGAGAATTTAAATTATCCTCTCTCGCTCGTTTTCGTGCACTGCTTTTCCATTCCTTTCTGCTGCTAATACCATCATAACTAAAAGGAATGTGCGTGTTCCCCCACCATCTCATGACCAGTGTTGCCACAATTGCATGTCGCTATTACAATTTGAATTATTTTATTGATCCTCTCTAGTATTGATAAAATATAGAACGTGCAAAGTACACTAGTCGCATGCTTTTATTCGAACTTTTTGGAAGCCTCCGTTGATTAAACTAAATAGCCTTTATCAGCGCTAACAAATAACACGAAAGAATTTAAATTTGTGAAAATCTTCTCCTTCCTTCTTTTCAAATCTGCAACATTCTTTGAAAATATTGTTGGAATGTTGTTATTGAAAAACTGAACATGCAAGTTTGCTAGCACTGGCCACTAGATTGAAGGCGATGGAAAGACAGAATATTCGTTTTGGTTATGCTAGTATTGGTAGCCGAACGGAAAGGAAAGGCACAGGAATGGCACGAAAACGAGCGGGAGAGCGATAGTAGTGCTTTCTCGTGTTTTCATATATGAATATTGGTCGGTCGGTTTTTCTCATCATTCGTATTCGTTCAAGCACTAGCAAGCAGCCAGTCCACCGGAGGAAAGCAGTTGGCGATGATGACGGTCCGCAAAAGTGCCCCAGCTACTGGTGGCCCATCGCAACCAACTACCGATCAGGAACTGTCGCCATGCTAGTATTTCGCCCCAACTAAAGGGCAACGGAGCAACTAATCCGCTGGCTAACATTCCAGCGCCTGGTTCGTAAGGTTGTGTATTACTTCAAAGTCGAGCTACGCTTACAAAACTCAGCCGTAATGAAGCCAGTGCCTACTTGGTCGGTTTGTGGGAGTGGGCGTAAATTACAATAAAAGCAACGGTTCTTTTCAGGACCAATCAATTGTGTTCTAGTGAGAGTTAAACTGAAACTTTCATTTTAAGGTGTGTAGCAAATTTTCAACAAGCAACATAATACGTTGGGTGGAAAGAAGTAGCTTGCACACGGAACAAAAATTTAAATTATCCTCTCGCTCGTTTCGTGCACTGCTTTTCCATTCCTTTCTACTGTTATAAGTATTACCAAAACGAATGTGTTGTTGCATGTGTTTAAGAGAAACGTTGAAGTCGCATGCTTCTATTCAAGCTTTTTGGCAGCCCCCGTGAACTAACTGCATTAAATGATTTTTTTGTGCAGCTCCGTGCTAGTAGCAAACAAAATGGCCCTACCAGTGTCTGATTCGTGAGATTGTGCCGGATTTCAAAGTCGAGCTAAGCTTATAAAGTTCAGCCGTAATGGTACCCGAAGAAGCCAGTCTTGTCGTTTTGTTCGAGGCTACAAAACAGTTCGCCAGGCACGTAACTATCATGCCAAAAATATCCAACGATCCAGCGCATCACCATCAACACCAACGCCGATACCAAAGGTTCTTTTCAGAATCACCATTATTACCATAGAGAATTATTTGAAAATTTCCCATTCAAACGTGATTCTGTTGAATATTATTAGATTTAAATTAACGTCTCGAATTGAAATCACGACGCTCCGGTTATGTGACAGACATTACCCACCCATCTTTTTTTATTGTGACCACGACTAACGGTTTAATATAGACACCCCATTTCAATATTTCTGAAGGAACAGAAGGTCGAGTTTGGAAAGTTTGTAACTTTCATTGTACTTAACCAAATTACACAATGTTCGCACTAATGATACAGAAATATGATCAGGAATCTTCTGTTAGATTTGTAAGTATGTATAATTTACATGAATAAAGAAAAATTGATTTTCAGGAATCAATTATTATCTGTTCTTCCATTGGCCAGTACTACGCGACTTCCTCATGCTAACAATTAATTTCATCGTTAGCCATCTCCCTCACCAAGGCCAACAACGCCAACAAAACCGGTCCTTTTCAGGACCACCATCATTTTTGTAAAGAATAATTTGAAATATTCCTCGCCCAAATCAGTTTTTGTCCGAAAATCCTAATGAGTATCAACATATTTGAAGAACGTGTTCCTTATGTATTCTACATCTCTCCGGTTATGTCGCAGACATTACCCACCCATCTTTTTGCTTTATCTGCACGGTATGGACTGTCTATTGAGCAGATGGATGCAACAACCGCGTTCCTCCAAGGTGAATTGACTGAGCTGATTTTTATGAAACAACCCCCGTGGTTTCAGAAGCCTGACTAGCCAATACTGGTCTGCCGTTTGAATAAGGCTCGGGCTTAAAAAGTCCAGCCGGGTCTGGCACGAGAAGCTTGGTACGGCACTGCGTAGATTCGGAATGACACCCTTGCCTGTATCACCGCATTGAAGGCAATTGGATGATATTTATTACGATTTATGTTGATGACGTGATGATCTTTTCAACAATAACAAGCTTACAGCAAGTTCATGTCTCGGAATACGCATTACTCGTGAAAGGAACGAGGTAGCTCTGGATCAAGAAGCCTATATTGAGTCTGCTTTAAGCGATTCAATATGCAATGTGAAAAGACAGTGTCGACCCCGATGAACTCCAGCTTGAATTTATCGAAGCAGATAGCTCCACAGACCACGGATGAAGCTGAGAAAATGAAAGGAGTCCCCTTCCAGGAAGCTGTAGGCAGTTTAATGTTCCTAGCGCAAAGCACCAGGCCCAACGTGCTCTTTGCCGTAAATCAACTAAGTCGTTTTACCGCAAATTCAGGGCACAAGCATGGAGAGGCCGTAAAACATTTACTTCGATACTTGCGTGGTACCTCAAAACTTAACCTGCGGTATACCAAGCAAGGTAGTACTGATTTAACTGGTTACTGTGATGCTAATTAGGCATCTGATCCGGACAGCAGGAAGTCAACTAGTGGCTATGTGTTTAAGCTACAGGGTGGTGCAGTATCTTGGAGTTACATGGGTGCGTTTTGGCTTCGCCTCATCAGAAACCGACACTAACTTTTTGTCGGAATAGAAACAAAATATAGCATAGATCTTAGCTGCCGCTATACGCATAACTGTCCCACATGCTATGAGATTCCCCATACACATGGGACAATTATTCGTAGAGCGGCAGTTAGGGTTGTAAGCAACAACCTGTAGTCGCTTTATCGACGTGTGAGGCCGAATACATGGCATTGTCTGCCGCTGTACAGGAAGCCATGGGTAGCGTGGTTTAATAAAACACTAGACATGGATCAAATAGTCGACCTTTATTGCGATAATCAGAATACTGTATGCAGTGCCAAAAATGGAGAATATACACCACGGACAAAGCATACAGACATACGTCATCACTTCATACGAGATGCCCTCGACCAACACATCGTCAACCTAAAGTATGTTAGCACCGAGCATCAAGCAGTTATCGGAATAAAAGCATCAGTTTAAGGAGGGGTGTTAGAATCAATTTATTGATTATAAGCTGAGTTTCATCTGTTACCGTATCTGTGCCTGAACATGATTCAAACTATACTTTGCTATATTCAACATTAGTGTGTAAGACTGACATTGTCAAACTGTTCTTTTTCTCTCTTCTTAAATGGCGATTTGCGGCAAAACCAAAATTAGTCATGCGACACCTATAATTCAGCTCATGAACTGGCAAAGTGATACAATTTGCTTTTTTTCACCCGTAAGTGAGTCGTAGCTTACAACAAAATCTTCCTTATCTTCTCGGAAAAAGCTAACCACTGCCAAAATATGAATGAAACGAGTAAGAAATTTAGTTTTATTTGCAATTATTCTGAAAGTACAGCCATTTGCAACTATTTGACTCATACATTTCTTCGAAATGTAATCGGGGTATTATTGTGGTTATAAAAAATCGTTCCATAAATAAAGTTCCAACTCGAAACCGAGACCCAATCAGCACCAATGTCAAACTCCTTTATATTTTGAACTACGTAGGAGATTCAGTGAAGACTATCGGAGAGAAGGATCGGCTGTGCATGATACAAAGCTGACACTTTCCTATTAGCCGGATATATTCTTTCCTCGCGTGATCTGGAGAGTTTCATGAATTTGCACCATCTCATGAAGGTTTAGCTTAACTTAGGACGAACGGGAAATGCTGTTGCGGCGGCTACGGTGCTCAACAAATTACATTTCGAAACAGCGCGCATATAGCTCTGCGAATAATATTAGAAACCACTATGTTTTACACTCTTTTCGCAAGATGTTTACTCATCATCTGATAAAATGATGATTTTCCTCCATTTTCATAAACAATTATCAACAAATTGATCGGTAATTTGGTGTTTAAAAGTCATTTTTTACCAATGTTTACAGAAAATATATGCACTATGACAGAACAGAATAAAATCAGCAACACTTTCCTTCCAGCGCTATCTGCGAGCGGTTTCAACGTAGAATCGCCTGGCGATTTGCGGCAAAACCAAAATTAGTCATGCGACACCTATGATTCAGCTCATGAACTGGCAAAGTGATACAGTTTGCTTTTTTTCACCCGCAAGTGAGTCGTAGCTTACTACTAAAACTTCATTTTCTTTTCGGAAAAAGCTTACCACTGCCAAAATATGAATGAAACGAGTAAGAAATTTAGTTTTATTTGCGACTATTCTGAAATAACAGCCATTTTCAACTATTTGGCTCATACATTTCTTCGAAATGTAATCGGGGTATTATTGTGATTATAAAAATCGTTCTGTAAATAGAGTTCCAACTCGAAACCGAGACCCAATCAGTTCCAATGCCAAACTCCTTCATATTTTGGACTACGTAGGAGATTCAGTGAAGACTATCAGAGAGAAGGATCGGCTGTGTATAGCGGCCCTTACACGTGCAATATTTTTGTCAATACACAGTATTGACGATATTGCTTCAATACGCCAATACCATTTGAAATTCACATCGTCAATACGTCAATACTTCCATTACACATGCAATACTTTTGTCAATACTCTCTAGGATTGACAAAAATATTGAACGTGTAATGGCCGCTTATGATACAAAGCTCCTATTAGCCGGATATATTTTTCCTCGCGTGATCTGTAGAGTTTCATGAATTTACACCATCTCATAAAGGTTTAGCTTAACTTAAGAGGAATGGAAAATGATGTTGCGGCGGCTACGGTGCTCAACAAATTACATTTCGGAACAGCACACATATAGCTTTGTGAATAATATTAGAAATCACCACGTTTTACACTCTTTTCGCAAGATGTTTACTCTTCATCTTATAAAATGATGGTTTTCCTTCTTTTTCATAAACAATTATCAACAAATTGTTCGGTGATTTGGTGTTTAAAAGTTATTTTTTACCAATGTTTACAGAAAATATATGCACTATGACAGAACAGAATGAAATCAGCAACACTTTGCTTCCTGCGCTATCTGTGAGCGGTTTCAACGTAGAATCGCCAATAGACGTATAATCTAACCGCCCGTTTATTCTAAAGCGGCCCTCACACGTTCAATATTTTTGTCAATACCACTATTGACGATATTGTTACAATATTTCGGTCCCGTTTGAAATCCACATCGTCAATACAACTTTTTTCCATTACACGTACAATACTTTTGTCAATACTCTCTAGTATTGACAAAAATATTGAGCGTGTAAGGGCGTGAATTTTTGGAAGCAGTGCGTAGGTTCACATCTACAAACAGAAGAGGAAGACGCTCTCCGAGACAATACAGAATCTAACGTTTGTCGGATATTCACACGGTTACCGATTTTTTGATCAATCTACGCGAAAGGTGGTAGTAAGCAGAGATGCTAAGTATGTGGAAGGTGTACCAGGTCGGCGGAGAGATCGAAGCCACCAGCAACACAAGCATTATTAACTTCGACTCGGTTCTGAAGAAGCTCACAACGTAGCCGCCGACGAATAGGATTCGGCAGTTGTAAAGTCTTAAGGCGACGATCGACAAAAGGTATCTAACTGCAGCAACATGGTGAAGTCACAGGCATTACAAATTTGGGCTCCAACGAACTGCGGAGCTATTCCGAGGCAATCAGTAGTCCCGAGAATACTTCATGGCAGCTTGCAATCGCGGAGGAGATATAATCCATGAAGAAGAACAACACCTGGGAGTTGATGCAGCTACCCACCGGAAGAAAAGCAGTCGGTTGTAAACCTTCAAGAAAATGAAGGGCAAGAACTGAACGATACAAAGCGAGCCTTGTAATTCTAGGATTTTCGCAGCGATTAGGCACAAATATCGATGAAGTGGTATCAGACAAACAACTCTTCGAACAATGTTGACAATCGCGGCGCGACAGAGAAAGCAGGTGAAACACCTCGATAAAAAAAGACGACCTATCAATACGTAGAGCTACCGGTTTTCGAAGCAGATACTAATCTTTTTGGCCACATGAAGCGCAGTATATACGAACTTAAACAGTTAGCTCGGATTTGGTATAAGAAAACAGATAGCTTTGTCATCTGCTATTCCGAACGCGAATACCGGAAGTGTTCGGATTACTCGCAAGAAATAATCTCTGGAATCTGCCCATTTCAAAGCTGATACAAACAATTTGTTGGGTTCAGAATTGGAGAGATTCTGATCCTCACGAAGCTCACAGAATGGTTCTGGATACCGACGAAGTTGAATGTAGCTGACCAGTTAACCACTTTGAACTTCTCTCAGACAGTACATGAGTTAAAAGTCCAAGGTTTTTAAACCAGGGAGAGGAAGATTGGCCAATGAATAACTTGTCACCAGCAAATACGACAGAAGAGCTACAGGTCCATCTACTTCTGGAAGACGAAGTAGTGCCGGATAGTTTCATCAATTTCCGTCGATTTTCCAAGTGAACGGTGCGTTCCGAACCATGGATGGCTGCGGTGAACCGATTCCTAATAAATTGTCGAAAAAAGTCCGAGGAATTGTCAATTGAAACGCTGAAAGCAACACCGAATTAGATAAAGTTGATGGTCACATGCATAGTTCCATCAGGGCGTGTATCATTATGGCAGAAGTATCAGGGAGCAGTACGATCACTATTGAGGATAGCGAAGCTACCCAAATAACCACATGCATTATATTGAAGCATTATTTTAACATCGATAATGTTCATTTGCTCTAAAACTACTTTCTTAAAACAGTGCTGCCATAACACAACATCCCAAATGTTTCAAGACATTGCATCTTATGAGCAATGTAACAGGCATTATACATACCTTTAGAGCAACGGTTTAGTGTTTGATCGCATTGCATTTACAAATGCTTTGACGCTCTACTGCGCTACACTTGAAAAGCATATAATGCTTGAACTAAAAGTTATGAAACATTAAAATAATTTGACGTTTATGAAGAAAATGTTCTAATCAAAAAACATTAACCTGAAACAACATGGAGAGTAGTGTGGCAAACGGGCAATTTTCTACGAATGGGGCAAAAATATCGGAGCACTGCACCGCCTATAGCTTTTGACCAATCCTATTTCCGTTGAGGATTACATGAAATTAAACAACACGAGTATGCATTCCTATAATTTGCAACTCAGATGAACCATATCATAGAGAAACCACTAAATGCTCATAATTTCATCTGCACAATTTGATGTCAATATTAACTATGTTTCGGAATCTCTACTAAAACTGATCTCTGCTTCGTTTGTTGATGTTTATATTTCGCGATCCGAGAGCCGCACGATAAATACTAATCTGCTCAAAAAAATGACAAATGTTTGCACCTCTCCTTCTATACCGACGTGTCATTGCATTAACAAAGGCTATATAATGTAAAACGTTATTCATATATTGCAAATATCATTCCGTCGGCAACTATCCTCCACAGATAAGAGTGCTAACGGCCTATCTCGTATGAAGCTGATGTCAGATGATCATGGTTCGGATCCCATAAAATTAATTTAAAAAATCTGAAGGAATTGGAATTTTGTGGTGATGTTAATGTTGTATCTGACTAATAAGAAGAAGTGGAAAATGGGAAAACGTTCATTTTTCCATTTTAATTATTTTCATTTTGGCATTATATCAGCTTTTTGTTGTGTTATATAACATCGATCTGTCAAAACGAAACAAACATTATTGCAGCATCTAGTAATGCTTTTAACAGACTAAAGCTTTATAAGAGCGTTACTAATGTAAAATAAATGCTTTCTTTGACAGCTCTTACATCAGTCGCTTAATCGCCCTTTTCCACTTTATGGTGGCATTGGTGTTGCATTTACAGCAATGAAGCATTTTATCGCATTCTGCGAACGACTCATTTAAGACTGTTAACTTTACATCATTTGAAGCGTCGTGGTTACTTGGGTAGATGCTTACAGGGACGAGCTGGCGGTTTTGCTGCGCAACAAGGATCGGTCAATAAGCGAGTGGCTTACTTTCGAAAAGACTGACTCCTCTGATCGCAGAAGATGGACTGATTCGCATGAAAGGTCGCACGGCAAATTCGGAGTTCCTCCCCTTTGACCTGCGCTTTTCAATCAACGTACCGGATGATCAGCCGATTGAGAAGTTGATAGCGCAACACTATTAAGAAAGGTTTGGCCACATGTACAGCAAATAATTCATTTATTTGGTTTTTGACGTAAATGCCAATACCTTATTTAAGACTTTCTGAAGGTATCTAACGGAGAAAATAGATCAAAATAGAGAGTAAAGCGAAAGCAATTATGAGAGAAAAATTCCCCCAGGGGCAGGATTCGAGCCCGCAACCTTTGATGACGTCGCAGAAATAATCGAGGGGAAATTAAATAAATCAAATGTGTTGTTGGGTGGCAGCTGCGGTTTTGCGTGATCTCGTTTTGCAAGGGTACGATCCTTGTCGCCAGTGCGATAATCGTATGTTCGTTCTGGGACATCATCATATCCCAGGGAAAGCATAAGGATTAGTGCATTGGGCCGGAGTCTCAAAGGTTGCGGTTTCGAATCTTGTCTCTGGGGTAATTTTTTCACATAATTGCTTTCATCATTTCGATGTTTTCCCCGTTGGATCCCACCAAAAAGCCACATGTACAGGTTACGAACGAGTTGAAACAATGGTTCCACATACCGAAAGTCAATGCAGTAATTCGGAAACTGCCAATGCCCTGTCAATGGTGCAGGATGCGCCACAATCATCCGCAAGTTGCGCGGATGGCACCATTCATGGTACAAAGGCTAACTCCAAATATTCAACCATTCCAGCTATGTTGGAGTCGACTATCTGAGTCCATTCGGGGTAACGGTCGGTCGCAGAAAGGAAAAGCGATGGGCCGTATTGTTCACCTGTGAGGTAGTTGAAGCCGTGCATGTAGAAGTGGCGCATAGTTTGACGACGCAGTTGATGGCGAATCGACGGTTTGTGTGTCGTAGAGGATCTCCCAACGAGTTTATCTCGGATGACAAGAATTTGCGAGGAGCGAATAAAGAAAACATTAGCATTATGTAAACCATTGGACTGGATTGTGTCAATGATTGTCCATTTATTTATAGTTCAGAGCAGTCACTGGAAGCAGAAGCTGAATGAAACACATGCAACCTCACCTCCAGTAAGTGTAACAGAAACCTTGCGGAACAAACGGCCTCAACAAGTTGCAGACAAGATGTGAAAGAGGTGGATGAAGGAATACGTTTCGCCAGTGAATCAAAGAACGAAGTGATTTGAGGAGTCAAAGCCATTGAAAACGGAGGATTTGAAGGATCCGAGCTTTCGTTGCGCTTCAACATGAATATTCCACGCTACTGCCGAGGAGTATGCGCAGCAGCGGGAAACAGAAATACAAATGGCTCAGCAACATATGAACAGCATTGCTGAGGCCGTACTAGCTACGAACGCTCAGCATTTAAAAACGGGAAATGACTAGATAGACGGCGATAATGCAGCAATAGTAAGAATCGTGCACCACTGCACGATGGCGAACGAGAGACGACACAGACGAGTGCAGAATAGCCAAACCTAGATATTCCAAGGATTTTTTTTATAGAGAATGCAGAAAAAACGTTATAACGAGGCGATGGAGTAGCTGTACCGCGTTTTTTCACACGAAAGTTCTACGAGAATTACATTAAGCATTCGCGCAAACGCCACGAGCCGTACGGGGACGCTAATTTGAAACTTCTCACGGACGAGTACTGATGATTGATTGGTGAAAGCAGTATTTTGACGAACATTTAAATGACGATGCAATAGACGAGGAGGGCAGCGCAAGAAACAATCTAGGGACGTACGTCATCAACAACAGCTACCGCACAAATGCTCATTAGACATGTTATCCTAAACGGCCATGAAACCTGAACTATGCTGGCCTAGGACCAATCTAACCTTAGCAATGGGAAGACGGAATGTGGAGGCAGTGTGTGAACCACGAATTGAAACAGTTGGAGAACCACCCATCGTTCTTGCATTGAACAAGTTGAGAAGGAACTGAGGAGTCATCACGTTCTGCGAGGCTGGCAACAAATAGCCATGGACCATGGACTTCTTGATATAGCAAAGTACATGACGGCTTTAGATTTCATGATGAATAACGATCATAATATCACGGTCCTTGAACATGTCACATTTTAAGGAGCATGTGCTTTTGAGGAATTGCATAAGTTATCTGATATATGGGTCCACTCAGGGAAGTGGTATTTTCTGAAACATGACGCATTCTGCAAAAGTTACACTCACCTGTTGATGATACAGCTCTTCTCCACTGTAAGAACCGAGGTACTCCCGGTGGCGTGAGGCGGCGGTGGAAACAATGCGCTTGACGCGTTCTGACGCCGCAACTTCCTATAATGCACAAGGCAAAAAATAAAATCAGAAAGGTTCTCCCATACAGTAATCAATATCCATATCCCGTACCTCTCCCTCCGAGTTTAGCAGTTGGGTGGTCATGTTATCGCCAGCGAACCATTTCTGTCCTTTCATAACGATCGTACTCGGTGGCTCATGCGTGTGTCCCAGATCGGAAGACCATACCGTCACAAAGGAACCACCATCAATCTTCAGCGTCCGGTGAAATTTGAACAAGGTCTCGTTGGTACCGACCTTGCGAACGAGTGACCAGCCGCCAATTTGTACCTCCTACCGTCAGAAAAAAGTATCGTTAGAAAAACTTAAGCACAACAAATCGATTCCCGTAATCTCACCTTAGCAGACTTATTGTGCAGCTTGACGAACTTTCCCTCGGGGTCAACTTCGGAGATCTCGATGTCTCCCTTGGCCGAGGAAGTGACCGAGTAGTCCGATACGCTGCGTTCGTCCGATTCTTCTAGGACCGTTCGCTTACGCTTTGCGCCGGCACGCTGAGGCGTACGACGAAGCGCTCCGGAACGGGCACTACTCGAACTGGTCGACGTTTGGAAGACGGCACTCTGACTGCCTGGTGTGATGTTTAACCGAACCTCCTCCGACGAGAGCAGCTTGTCGTACGCTGCGATTTCCATGTCCAGCGAAATTTTGATATCCATCAGATCTTGGTACTCCTGCAGTTGCAGGGAAATTTCCTTTCGCAGACGTTCGATTTCGTCCATCATCTTGCTCTTCTCCTCGGCGTGGCGTTGACGTTCGATGTTCAACTGTCGCTCCAAGTCGCGTAGACGGGACTGGGGAAAGAAGAAAAACTGTCCAAACACAAGAACATGGAAAGCTTAACTAATCAAATTACCTCATATAGCTCTGAGATCTCGTCGCGATTGCCACGTAGCTGAGCATCGTACTGATCGCGAAGTTCCTGCAAAGTCTGCTGCAGTTTCGCCTCATACTGCTCGGACAAAATGCCATCGATTTCGCTGATGTCCACCTGCCGGCGAGACTTGGTTTCTGTCAGCTCCTGCGTGTGCACTTGATCCTTGAAAGTTAACTCTTCGCGTAAACTTTGCACGGTGTTCTCCAGATCCACTCGGGCAAGAGTCTCCTCTTCGAGATTCTTGCGCAGTGTTTCCAGCTGTTTCTTCAGGCGACCGATTTCCTTCTCCAACTCTTTCAGCTCATCTTGGGCTTTCTTGCGTTCCGAGAGAACCGTGTTATATTTGCCGCCCAGCTCGTTGGCCCGGGCTTCATGGGTACGCGCACTACGTTCGTTATCGGCAGCTTCTTTTGTCTTACGATCAAGTCTGGAAGGAGAAAGAGGTTGAAAATTTAACTTTGGTGTGCATCACGCGCTTTAAAACGGAATGAATAATTGGAAACTGTCATCAGTATTCAGAATGTTTCGTATGTGTGACGACAAACAAGTCGCAGACAAAATTTACATATCAACAGAAATTTGTCCAAAAGATCTCCACTCTGCGCGGTACTTGGTTTTGAAAGTGGTTTACATCATCGATATAAATTCATGGAGTTTCTCACAGGTTTTGATGGTTTAACGGCTTTGGAGTTGAAAAAACCTCAGCAGCGAGTCGCACGTTGGATCGATGACTTCATCGATTTATCGTCGCAATTTGACGTTTCATTTCAAAATTAATTTTCAATTCAAGAAGTAATTGAATATTCTAGTTTCGCTCTAGATCATTTTTTTCGAGCAGCATGTGCTGGTATCAATCAACTCTAAAACGTTTGAATTGAATTGCACAACATCTATCTTTGTGTATACGGTAGTCCCGCATATTTGCCGTGACTCAGCCTCATGACTGTGATCGTTTTCCGACGACTAGCACTATCCCAGCAGCAGCCGGCCGGCATTTTTATTATTTCTGATATCATTCAGACATTTGCATGTGTGTGCAAAATAAATACAATCCATGTGCATTACGACGGCCCCAAAGTGCTTCGAGTGTGAACTTTGAAATTTTGAACTACAACGACGCGCAACGGTCATTAGCGGAGACGGGAAGCGAAGATGTTTCGTCCACCGATGTAAGAGAGCACAAAAGGGAAAACCGTTATGAAAAATATGCTTTCAATGCGGTCGTTGAACGATCGTGGACCCCCAGATGTGGCTACTATATATCGGCAGCTGCTGTGGGGGGAAAAGGGCGAGTTAAAAATAATTTCAAAACCAGTAATTTACGTAGCGATCTTCAAATCACCGTTGAAAATGTGGACTGTGAACAGAGAAACAGGGAAAGTAATTTTCGTGTTTGCAGGAATGGTCGTTGTTTGCATTCTTCAATAAAAACAAATTGGATTCCTCAATCCAGCCAGTTACAAAGTTTCAAGATCGGCACCAAGTCACCGCGCCCACATTGCTTTCCCCTATTTGAAGTTTTTTGACAATGCAGTGTACTGCTGTGCATGTGAAGTAGAAATTTAAACAAGTTTCTCCCACATAAACTCGATTTTATGACTTTGAGGGAACCAACACAATTCCGTTGTCGCACACATCAACGTTAGTGCACGTGCTATAATATAAAATTGTACAAAGCCAGAGCACGTTGTGCATCGGTTCTGAATCAGTGACCCCGCTGAGAACACCACGCGTTCCGTTCTTGAGACTTGATGTGATGATATGATGTCATTTATCCCTCACCCGCATATGCTTCTAAGTCACGCGTGTTCGTGGATACTCATACACCGCACAAGTTTTGTTTACGCGACTTATCTTTATAGTTCCCGCCGTTGGACATGGCCGAATTGGAATGCGCGCGCATTGCAGCTCCCCTCGTTTATATATAATTAAATTATGCGTATAGTTCTTGTATGTCCGTGACATTACACTTGAGGATGGATATCAGTGTTTTTTGTCTGTTTGTCTATCTCCCCTAATTTATATGTTACTATTTACTTTCCTCCTTCTTCTACATGGTTTGGATACAGGGTTACTGGAACTAACGGAACGAGTTTATACTATTCAGCACAGTTTGCTCAAATCGAACAAAACATCATCTTGGCGGATGGTTCGAGTATTACGAATCATACAGATTTCTAAGTTTCTCGGTTGGTCGGAACCTAGAGTGGGCTGTCACTCTTCCAATTCGCTGAATGATGTTTATATTCAAGTGATTCATACAAGTCTTCGCTATTCATTTTAATTTTTGTTACTAAGTATTAAGCACAGAATTGGCCTCACAAACGCCCATTGCACACGAAAATTTGACTGTTTTAACGTCTTTAGGGTAACAGGGGTATTTTGGACCGCTTTAGGAAGTCATGGGAAAAAAATCTGAAAAAAATACGGTTTGACTACGTAATCTGGATCAGTTCATAGGCTAATATGTACGGCATTATCATTTTTTGGATATGTAGAGTTCTAAATAGTCAAATAAACCTTAATAATTGGGAAAAATGACAAATCGTGAAAGCGCATTTTTCTTATTTTGGACCCCTCAACTTTATTTTGGACCGTAAATAAAGCATATTTTGGACCATCGATTTTCCTTTGTACCATTGATGTAAACATATATTATGGACCGATCTCGAAACAGATTTTGGACCATCTAAATGCTCAATATATTACTTTGTATGATGAATTTGTACATGATTGACTAAGAAGTGCTTTTCTGGGAACAAAAAGTGAACTTTTTTTTAATGCAGAGTAGATATGCAAAGAGGTGTCAGATTTAATTGGAAGCATGGCGATAATATGTTATCCTTTGGAAATAGCTAAAATATTTTGGACATACCCAAAATAACAATTTTCATACATCTGATTGCTTTTTTTTAACATAAAATCGATTTCTTATGTATTTTATAAGCAAAATTATGATATTTGCATGATTGAAATGTATACACTTTATAAATAATAACTCTTCGATGTTGGTTACAACAATGCCACCTCCTCCTGATTTTGGACCAGTTCAGCTGAAATGTTAAAACACGATTAAAAATTTTCAATTCAATGGTTCCTAGTAAACCATCTGACTCAGAATGCAACGGAAGTTGCTTTCTAGCATAATAATTTCAGTGTTACATTAGCAATATTTCAATTTGTTATGAGCTTTAAATGGAAAAATGTACAAATCATCGTCAAGTGGTCCAAAATATGGTACTGGTCCAAAATACCCTCGTTACCCTATTTATTGGCAATAAGGCATAAGTGAATTTAAGACCTTTTATTTAAAACGACATATCTACAATGAGTTACTCTGTCTCTTCTGTTAATAATTCGGTCGCTGTAACATTTATCCCTCAACTCTTTACATAATATGCCAGGCAAAACCACCATCTTTCGATCTGTACTGTAAAATTAGTGAAAAGTGCTATAGTGTCGTCGTAAAAGTCGAAAGAGAAAGTAAACAAAGAGTCACTCATTGTAGATATATCCTTTTGAAAAAACGCTCAAGAATTGTGTTGGTTTTCAGGTGATTACGTAAATCGTAGAAAGCCCTATTCGCGGTTGCAACGTGCCTATTTTAGGGTGTCTATTCGTTTATGAAAATAACATTTCCTGATTTTGCAGGTTTCTTGAGGACATTTTAAAAAAATTTCCGGTGCTTTTAAATAATTTTCTTTTTTTCATCCCTTTATGAGCAGCTAGGGTGGTGGCTAACGGGTTTCATACATCTTTGACCTGACGAACGAAGCTATAGTGCCTTGAACACAAGCAACGCAGATACAAGGACATCATTGAAATCATAAGTTCGAGGGAAGCCCATTTGGCATAACGTTGTTTGGCATAAAGGGTATAAAGCCACTTGGCATAACCATAGCGAGATAAAAGTGGTCATTTGGCATAAATGCTTTCGCATAATACCTATTTCGCATAATAGACATTCCTAATTCCTCAGGTTATCTGAGTAATCAGACTTGTCGGTCAATAAACGAAATAGATAACAGGCCATTTGGCATAAGGTCATTTAGCATAACGGACATTTGGCATAACGGTTATTTGGCATAATGGTCATTTGGCATAATTTTGGGAATTGATCACACTGAAGGTCATTTGACATAATTTATTTTATCTCCAGGATAACGGTCACTTCGTAGGATTTCTAATTCTGCGTAAACTGAGGGTCTTTTGGCATGTCTAGTTCATTAGGTGATTTACCCATAAGGTTAAAGCTGCACTAAACAATAACAATAATGTGTTTCTATTCATTACCTGATATTGATTATACTTCCAGTGAATTCGTCTTATACCTGATTTTGCCTTCTTTTAAATATGAGCAGTTCTTTTGAGTTTAATGTTTGAAATTTTCGCGTGTGTTCATTTTTGCAATTATGGATTCTTTGTTTATGACTTAGGTTTTAGCATAGTGTAGATTTTGCTGGTTCTTGTTAATGCAGCGCACTAGAACTGCGATCCACCAGGCGTATGTTTTTTATGATATCATTATTATGATCGCTCTTGTAAGTGGTCGGCTTGGAAAATATCGACATTCGGGTCTGTGTTTATACGATTCGATCACATCAACCCAAATGCCAATCGCCCAAAAGTCATTTACCCGAATGACGATGACTTTCGCCCGAAAACTATTTACTCGAATGTCATGAACCAGAATGGACCATTTACCCGAATGTTTTAAACCCGAATAGGCAACTTGCCCGAATATCAATAAACCGAATACCGCATTCACTTAAACATAATATAAAATCAAGTCCATGCTGCTTATAAGATCATTTACTGTTGTTTCGATTGCAACAAAAGGAAAAGAAAATAACGGTTGTATACTATTCCCCAGAAAGCCATTTCCCAGAAAGCCAATCCCCAGAATTTCATCCCCCAGAATGTACCGGTCCCCAGAAAGACATTGCCCAGAATATACCATTCCCTAGAAAGCCATTATCCAGAATGCTCCATTCCCCAGAAAAGTTAATGTTGTTAATGATTTCTTTTTTTTGTGGTGAAGCCTATGGTTTGCGCATTACCAAATTCAAGGAACTGATGCGGTGTAAGCTGCTGAAGACATGCTGCCGAATGTGGCCGCCCCTCGCAAGCAAACCTGTTATCCACTCGTACAACCGGTTTACTCGATCATAGGGATTGGTTCCTTCTTTCAATCATGAGCAGTTTTTTGATTTTGTATGCCAAAAAATTCTTGCACGCAAATTTATGATATTTTCATCTGTCCGGTTTATTCAATCATAGGTGTTGATTCCTTCTTTTGAACTTTCCTTGAATCTGTATTAAAGTCGAAATGAATGCTCATTTTGATAAATATTTTGGTGTGTTTTTAAAGCATTTCTCTACAAACATACGATTACATCGTAAAAGCCAACTGTCAAAATTCTCTTTGAAAGGAAATTCCTGACAAACCGTTATAGTCCACACACAGTTCACAGCTTTAAATGAAAGATAAAACTTTTCTCTTTTGTTTACTACCAACATCTTTGCAACGGTTTGTCCAGAATTTCCGCTAAAAGAGAATTTTGACAGTTGGCTTTAACGTCGTAATCATATGTTTGTCGAGGTTTATCTTACTTTTGAATTGGAAATGTTTCCTATGCAAATGTACGATCTACCCGAAATACATTCGAAAATATTTTCGTACCTTATGCCACAGACTAACAGATATACTACTCAACAACAATTCTTCGCCAATGTTAGCGGTCATTTTGAATATATTTTTAGGTGGGACAGTGATCGCATTTACGATTATAATCCATATATGGCGCCACTGATATATGCGCAAATATACGGGATAGACCACTAGTAAAAAAATGTTCCGGGGTCTAAGGATTAACTAATTTGTAAATGAGTGGTTGGAACCGTGTATAGTGTTTGGCGGATCGATATTTTTAAGGAATTAATCGTAGTGTTGTGTCTGTTTGTCTGTGTTAATGCTACATGACTGTTAGGTCAAATGGTCAACTACTGTATAATGTCTATGTCAGACGATGTTGTGCCAAAAGACTTTATGCCAAACAGGATAGTCTTGCTCAAAAGTTGATCACAAGTTTGCGTGCAAGAGTGATTTGGCATGAAAATTCAATAAACTGCTCATGTTTGAAAGAAGGAATCAATTCCTATGTTTGAGTAAATCGGGTAAGCGAATGGATAACTGGCTTACTTACGAGGAGCCACCGCTTTCAACAGCTCATACTCAGCAACCTTACACCACATCACTTCAAATGCTTCGATAAGTTTTGGTTTCGCCATATAACCTTACTTACACAAGTTTCATTTTTTTGAATCCTAGGAAGGGGCCCTACCGCTTACTATGATTGTTGCCAAATGTCTCTCAAAACACACCTGTATTAGATTCTGAAATTTGTTTTACATGTTTCCGCGACAATATTTTTTTCTGGGGAAAACACTTCAGTGTTTTATTTTGTAATATTCAACACGACATGAATTAGCAAATAATGTCATCCTAAATTCAGGTTTCAACACAATGCAAATCATTTCAAATGTGCACGAATCGAAAGCGAAGAATGTCGTTGGATGGAAGTGGGAACGAATACAGTAGTGATTCGTTAGTTAGGCCACAGTCTATGTCCAACTAAAGAATTTGATTCGTTAGTTGGACCGACCAGGGAATCACGACTGTAGCACCTTAAAAAGATCAAATCAATAAATAAATAAAACTTTTCTGGGAAATGGTGCATTCTGGGGGATGGAATTCTGGGGTATGGAATTCTGGGGAATGGCTGTCTGGGGAATGATTTTCGGGGGAACAGTATACAATCGAAAATAACAATACCTGTGTCCAACAAGCAAGCATGCTTCTATGGCTAATATCTTAGCCTACGTTGCTTTGGTCAGTTAAAAAAATATCGGTAAGTGAATCCATTTTTCGGGGTTCCACAAACACAGAATTGCATATCGCACCGTGTTGCTCATATCAGTGCCATTAAAAATCAAACATCACCATCCCAAATAACAATTGAAGTTTTATATCACGCTACAAGTGCAATCTAAGTTGTATCAGTGGTAATAAAACTATCATAAAACAACAATTGTTACTAGGGATGCGCCCATCTTCATCATTCTCTATATCAATACCGCCATTGCGAGTTCGTTAACCACGTGGGTACAGAAAACTATTAGCGACAACATCATCATCAACACCGTCTCCATCGTTTAAACAACCGCCATCTAAATCTCAAAAGGAATTTGATGTCCAGAAGACAATTTTGAGCATACCTTCGTCATAAAAATAATCATGCATTCCGCAACATTTACGTCGCCGATTCTGGGCATTGATTGGGATTGCTCTGACTTCCCCGTTGCGGTCGGCTGAGAGCAGAAGGTCGCACCACCTGCTCCGTTGTCTTTGGGACAACACTCGTTCGCGGCATTAACATCAATAGCCGTTTGCCAGAAACATAAGAGTTGATTCCTTCTTACAAGCTCGAGCAGTTCTTTGAATTTGTATACCAAATAGCCCTCATAAAAAATCTGGCGATCCACTCGTTTGTCCGATTTAATCAAACTTGATTTCTTCTTTGATTCTGTATATCAAATAGCTTTCGCAAGCGAACTGCACTCAGTTGACCGGTTTACTCAAAAATAAGGGTTCATACTTTTTTTCAAATAAGAGCAGTTTTCAAAATTATATACCAAATAGCTCTTGCAAGTAAACAAGCGTTCCACTCGTTTGTTAGGTTTACTCAGACTTAGCGGTTAATTCCTTCTTTCAAACATGAACTGCTCTTTGAATCTGTATGCCAAAGAAGTTTACAAGCAAACTGTAGATGCACTCGTTTCCCCGGTTTACTCACATTTAGGGGTTGATTTCTTCTTTCAATCATACCATACAAGCAAACTGGTAATACTCCGTCGGAGGATCGGAGGAAGTCCGACGGAACAACAGCGATGTCGGAGAGCTCGCGACTTGAGCTGCCCATAATCGCAAGTCATTCCCATGTTCTATTCACTATCTACATGGGACTGACTTGCGATTATGGGCAGTGAAGCTTAGACGTATATGTTATTTATTAGTTGGTAAATAAGATTAAACTAAAAAAATGTAGCAATCCAAATATTCGTAAACGGAATGGAATACAATCAGACAAATATTTCTTTTTCGCTGATTCCCTTCAATTTTCCTGACCTGAGATCTGTAGTTTGATTTCACAAATGTGATTAGATTATTCTTTCTTTCAAACATGAGCAGTTCTTGGAATCGTACTTATTTCAGTGAATCAAAACGCCATAAAAATTCCATACTTTATGCCAAATGTCTCTTATGCCAAACGGCCGTTATGGCAAAATACCATTATGCCAAATAACCTTCATAGCGTTCAATATCATGTACATTTTATGTCAAATGACCATTATGCCAAATGGCTATTATGCCAAATGACCTATCAAATTATTTCTAATGCCAAACGAAGTTATGCCAAATAACTTTCTGCGTTTAAGATGTACTTTTCCCGGTTGCCAGACGAATACCTGCGTAATTATTGTTTGTGACTTTGTATGAAGTCTAATGGTTAGTCCTACTGTCGTGGTGCGTGCGTGTGAGTTTTAGTGTTCGAGTCCAGGGGGTGCATATCTGTTTAGGGCCCCTTACACGAGGCGCTAGTAATGTCATTACTGAGCAGTAATGTCACTTTTAATGAACGTGTAAGGCGAGTAATGATGGAATTTCCATACAATTCCAGTAATGACACTACTTAGTAATGACACTTTTATTGCTCGTCTAAGGGCCCCTTTTGAGTTGGCGTGAACACTAATTGCGTAATAGTGTGTAAATGTAGAGCTAGTGTCTCGGAAGGGCTCCTCGTCAGAGTCACTCACTACAATTGCAGACGAGACGGTTAAAGACACCTACTAAAACACTGCTTAAGACCAATTGCAGCGGGCCGTGATTCAGAATGTGATATTCATTGTACGTTTCAGATATGTGCGGGCGTAGGGATTTCACGAGGGCGAATGGCTCGAGCGTTTGTACGTTAACGTGTACGTCGCGTGTGCTAACGTTTACGTAACTTCGCGTGTATAAATTTTATTTTATAACCGTGTTTCTTTCGCATATTCGTGTGTGCCCTTGGATTATAGCGTGTGAACCGTGAATCTGATACTAAATTTACGGTTCAGATGCTAGAAAAAGTGAGATTTTCCATATCACCAGAGTTCCCGATCATGTCGCCATGCAAGGTGTTGTTTAGTAGATGTGTTTTATTTTTTGATTGGTCAAACAATGTATGAACCTAAGTTGCTAGGAAGGACGGTAACGATTTCCGGGTGTGACGGATTCATGATCGCGCCAACACGGGCGTTTGCGGGCTCGTGTTTGACACTGCGTTCGAAGCTTTGTAAGTACTAAAACGTTCACTTTATTACCGGGGTTTTATCAAGTTTGCGTGATCGCGGGCTTAGGTGTGCGTGGCTGATCGCGAAGGGCTTAAGCGTTCGTATATTAATGTGTTTGTCACGTGTGCTTGTTTGTATGTGATTTTGCATGTATGAATTCGATTTTGTAACATCCACCTATTCGCGTGTGTTCTTGGATGGTCACGCAGACCATCATTATGATATTCAGTTTTCGGTGTACGGTTCACATACTTACAGGGAGTGAGTTACCTTATATCACTACAGTTCCCGGTCATGTCGTCATGGAACTTGTGGATATGAGTTATTTTTTTACTTAATTTTTATTTTATTTTATTTTATTATTTGATCCAATTAAAGGCATGGACCTAGACTGTTGCTAGCGGGGATAGACTTCCGGACATGCTTGATTTATGATCGCGTGAGCGCGGGAGTTTGTAGGTTGACGCTTGAGATCGCGTTTGTAAGTTTATGAGTGCTGAAACGATCACCTTATCATGTTGACGAGATCGCGGGTTGCGTGGATGATCGCGCAGGGCTCAAGCATTTGTATGTTTGCGTGTTTGTCGCGTGTATATGACTTCGCGTGTATAAATTCGATTTTTATGTCGTCATGGTGTTCCATGTTGTTTTGTGTATATGAGCGTCATCTTTTTGTTTGGTTCACCTGATGGTATACTAGAGCCGAGGGTATGGACACCGGACGTAACTGATTCATGATCGCGCGAACAAGGCATTTGGAGGTTCACTCCTGAGACCGTATTTGTGAATCTATAATTGCTAAACCGCTCACTTAGTCACCGGGGTGTTATCCTGTTTGCAAAATCGCAGGCTTAAGTGTGCGTGACGATCGCGAATGAATCGAGCGATTGTATGTTAACATTTTTGTCGCGTGTATGTAACTTCGCATGTATACATTATTTTTTATAAGCGTGCCGCAATTCGCAAGTTCGCGTGTTCTTGAATGATAGCGCGCGGACCGTGAATATACTTAATTTTTAGTGAACGGCTCATATGCTGCTAGAGAAGATGAGAGTTCCCGGTCATGTTGCCATGGAACGTGTTGTCTAGTGAGTATTAGCGTCATTCTTCATGGGTCCAATTGCAGGAATGAGTTCGGGCTGGTAGAATCGAATGTAGAGACTTCCAGAGGTAACCGATTCACGACCGCGCGTGGGTTGACGCTCGAGGCCGCGTTTGTAAATTTATATGTTAGCGTAAAACGGGTGTTTTATTGATGGCTAGATCGCGGGCGTTCGCGTTTGTGCCCAAGTTTGTGTTATCGCGAAGCCCACGTTTGTACGTTTGGAATGAGAGAGATTATGAGTGTACATGAGAGAATAAGCAATTTATTGCGTTAGTGAGTGTTAGCATGGATCAAATTGAAGATAGAGCAATCAAACAAAAAATGAAAAAAATTAAGTTGAAGCGACATTTATTGATATTATTTTTGGAACACATGAGTAGTGGAAAAGCAAACTACTAGAACTACAAAAAACAGACATGCAATCAAACTACTTGAAATCGTCTAAATGCCGGCAAATGATACTTATTAACCATTAACGTTTCGTTAGAAGTCTTGAATGCTATGCTTTTCTTCGATGCTATCCTCTTTTGCTTGTTTACCACTGACTTGTCAGTTACCTACCAGAACTGTCCCGTTTGCCGCTGCGGCGGCTGATCTCGCTGATCATAAATTGATAACGGAGACGCGTTCCAATGTTGCGTAACACACGGCGACCCGCCAATCAGCCACGCCAGAGTGCACAGGCTAACCGTTAGTTTGGGCTTGTGCGGAGTATGAAAAAACACTAATCATAAAAAAGGCCTATAAGCGCTCTCGGTATCCTCGATGCACCACTATCGAGGCGTAATGCAATAACCATCTTATAGCAGTTGTCTGTCAGAGGTTCTTTCAAACTGATTCACAAATACCGTGAAACCCGTCAATCTAGTGGAGGGAAAATAGGTCATTTAGAACATTTCCAAAGAAATCCATTTTCGAAAAAGCTGCGTTTCGGAACATTTATCGATCAGTCAACTATGCTATTCTATCAGCGATGTGATGTAATATTCGTCACACATTATTTTTGGCGTCATCTATAATACTGCTTATAATCGCAAGTCAGTTTCATGTAGATAGGGACTCCTATAGAATCAAGTCAGGTAATGAGATTTCACATCGCATTCATAGTTATGCATATTAAGCATAGCTATTATAATATCATATTATGAAGTGATGACCAGAAGGGTAAATAATCAATTTCTCCTGTGGTGTGAGGAAAAAGCAACAGCAAAAACAATGTTTAGATATGAATGGTGTGAACTTTTTACATAAGAACGTACTGAAGAGAACCATTCTGTGAAAGTGTTGTAAAAAAGTCGGCATGAAGACACGCGTTGCTCACTAAATGATGGGATGCCATCTGAATAACGCGCATACTTATATGCAAACTATTTTCTATATCTTGAATTTCTTGTAACACGTTCGTTTGCATGAAAACAAAATAGCATTAATTATGGTAACAGCAAGATGCAAATGTGTACGATATAAAGCGGCCCAAACGCCGTGCTGTTTATATTTCAACATTCGTCCAGATTGTACACTCGAATTTTGTCCAAAGATGTGATCTTAGTTTTCACTACATTATTATTGGCTTTGTCAAAAAATGATAGCAGTTCGAATGATCAGTGAAACACCGAAAAAAGCTCCCAAATTGTTCCAAACAGACCCGTCACCTTGTGTGAAAGAACTTTTCCTAACGCTGTATGTCTACTTAAAGCACGTCTGTGGGAAGCACGACGACCGCTGAGGCAAGCAGTAATTCATTACTCTGCATTTTCAATGAAATTATCCGATCAAACGCGCATCCATACTACTGAAGGTGTGGGGAAAATGGACCTTTCCCGCTTCTTCGTTTTGGCTATTATTTACCTCTCGCTAGCACACCGACAGCGAAATACATTATAATTCTTCCGATGACCACGATGAATGTACTGAATGGAAGGGGGAGTGGGTTGTTTGATAAAATCTTCTTTCACAGGTTTTGCTGGATGGGTAGACACGATGGCGGTGCCCTTCATTGTGTTGAAATAACTTCAAGGAGACGGATTGGAGTAATACGTAGGAATGAAAATCAATATGTGGTGAAGTCGCTTGAGTGGATTTTAGCATGAGTAAACAAACGACCAACGAAAACGGACAAACAGAGTAAACCATAACTTCAAATGAAGTCCACTAGGAGTTTTGAGTTTCAGTACTTCCGTGGCAGATTTAGGATTCACTGATGTATATTTAATGGAAAAAATGATCAAAGATTTTGCAAGTCAGAAATGCAATTCGCTGATTCTGACACGAAAGATGGTTTCGATCAATAAGGCACAATCGATCGTAACCCAAACCGGTAGACATATTCTCCTCCGACGCTGTGTTAATAAATAGCATTGATGACGTCACCGCATTTCGTTCCATTTTGCTACCAAGGTTGATCAAGCGGCCGCTGAAAATATCCGGATGACATCACACACAGTCACTGCATATACATTTTGAGATATTTAACCATATGATGGCAGGTTGAATTCGTGGTAGCAGAAACCAAATCAACCTGCCGGATTTGAACAGTAGTCATTTGTCAACATTAGAATGCTTTGTGAGTTTTTCAAGGGCCACGGTGGAATCATCTTTTAGTCCTAAAATATAAGCACTGTTCACGGTCAAAAATGTTTGTTAATTAGTAGTAAAACATTTTGTGGATAAGAGTTTGTTGTTGAAAGCCCGTTAGCACGACCGTTTGTAATAGTCATAATTATCGTAGAGCTAGATTGTGTTTATCAATATAGGAAGGTACAGGAGTACATGGTGAGATCATCGTTTCATTCTCACTTCTCTCCTATACTTAGCGAATTCTGAAGCAGCGCGGATTGAGATAAAGATTATTACAATATAAGCAATAGATAACGGGACACGGTATCCCAAAACAACGCCGCGTTGTTGATCAAATATTTCATTGTAATTTATGCAAACTTTAATCATTACTAGATGAGAATAATCCTGATATTTAAAAAATATTAAATGTTAATTCATTAGAAATTGATTTTTTAAAATTTCGCAATCTACGTACATTACATAATTTTACTATGATCTTTAGAATCGAACAGTTTACCATGACCTCTAGAAAAATATACTTGGACTGCGGTGTTTATTTACAATCTAATATCCATCTACAATACGACGTGCTTGGTTGCTCATGACGCGTTCAGCTTCATTTCAAGGCAAACGTCACCAGCCCAAGCGAAAGGTGACATCACTGTTTGTTTGAGCTGTACAATACAGCTCGTAGGAATCAATCTGGACTTACGAAAGTTCAACGAATGTGTGAATAGCTATTGCTAAGCCGCGACCGTATCTGTTTATATCACATGACGTCACCCAGCCAGACTAATTTCCATGAGATGTGAGAAATAACCCCACCACAGCCCGACGCCACTGCTCGCTTGCTGACATTCCTATAATATTCCTGTGATTCGAGCACTTGCTATGATTACGAATATCTTCCCCTCTGCCGGATTATTTTTTGTACCGCGATGTCAAGAAATTTGAATCAAACTATTCCTACCTCTTTTTAAGATCGTCATTCTCCTCCCATATCCTCTTGGCGTCGATCTCGAGCTTGGCCTTCTCGCGGGCCGTTTCATCCAGCAACTTCCGGGCATCGGTTAGTTCGTGCTCGTACATTTGCTTGATGTTGGACACCTCCCGGGTGACGGTTTCCTGTGAGGTGCGAACCTCGAGCGTGAGACGCGAATTCTCCTGCTCCAGATAGCGCACCCGATCGATGTAGCAGGCCAAGCGGTCATTCAAATTTTGCAGGTCGGCTTTCTCCTGCAGCCGGCTGAATCGCGTTGGGCTCAGCGGACTGGATGGCCGGCCGGATCCTGCCTGTACGGGAGTACTGGCCGTCACCGGGATGGGCGTCGAAACACCGGATCTTTTGGTTTTTTGAGACATTATTGGTTACTTTGCTCACAAACACTACCGAACACGCCACCAAAGGGGACCACAAAAATATTCCTTCTTCTTCTTGCCGATGACGGGTGTTTATTGCTCCGGCTGCCACTGCGCTTCCTGGTGGCAATTCGAAAATCGATTCTTTCGTCGGTGTTTCGAATCACTAACAACTAAAAACACCACAATCAAACAGAACTTACAAATTGCGTTAAAATAGTATAAAATTCCACCAGATTAGCACTCAAATTAGGCTCTAATTTTTCAACACAGCACGTCCGCCGCGAAACCGAACAGATCTGAACAAACCCACGCCTAGTTGTGAAACTGCTTGAACAATTTTACCTACTGGCGTTTTGATTCGTTACCATACTCACGCACACACACATTGGCAGTGAACGAATAATAATAAAAGTAATGTACAATCGCGCTCTCTGGTTTGACTGAACACCGTAAGCAAAAATTCAAAAACACGTCCAACTTCCACGAATGCACGCGACTGTTTGCCTTTGCGGCGCGACCAGACCGGAGAGATTTCTGGTATATCGAGTGCGTGAGAGAGCGTACTATCTAGCGAGGTGTTGGTGTAAAATGTGAAAGCGGCCGGCGAAAAACTAACGTAAATTTACGCATACATCAATACTCGTTGAACTGCTCGAAATTGGAACGGTTCATTTGACAGCTATGCTGCACGCGTAGCTGTGTCTGAACAGGAACTTTAATGCTGCAGTCATAATTTATGCTCCGAGTTAATTTCTCTGTTCCGATATGGTCGCCATCTGTGATTTCGCTATCAGAACTCTATTCTAAGGGGAGTGAGCCTGAGCATATTTAGATTTCATGCGAGAGCAATGGCGTAAGTACAAACTTGTCGCAACGAGGGATTTTTCTTAGGCAGGAAATCGAAGTGCACTTCCGGTGAAAATTTCAACGTGTCGACATGTTGGTTTTCACCGAGTGCTAGATAATTCGCTTTTTTCGCCTTGATTGAGCGAATTACTCGTGCTGTGGTGGACCAATTTTGCGGCGCTGTGAGTTTATCGTCGGTTAGTCGCAAAAAGTAAAGTCCATTGGGCTATAAACGAAAATTAACTGCCAATATATGCTGTGCCATTTTGGGCTTTGTTTCACAAGCGAAGAAGAAGAAGAAATCGAAGTGATGTTATTAACGACGCTGAATCCTTCTGGATAAAGACTCGACACGTCAATCGTTTGTTTACCATTTATATGTCAGTGTCATTCCAATCGAGCACGAGACCTGTCAATGGCATTCCAATCGAGCAGAAGACTTGTCAAATGTTGCAATCTGATGAATGAATTTTGGAAAGGATTGTGATAGTGAGTTAAAATATTTGGATAAATTGCTGAATCGAATCTCTAAGGCAAGGTAAAACATATGACTTTTATCATTACGGTGCCTTCTAAATGTTGCTTCAACCATTGCAGCTATCCGTGATGTTGTAATTTTCTGGTAAACCACAGAACCAGACCCATTCCGCACGAAGGTTACCAGTTTACCAGGAAGCGATAAAAAAAACAATATTTTTAAAACCGGCGGTAGTTTTATTGGTACAAAACTTTACACAGCACTTCATGATCGAAATATTATTGACGTTGCAACTCTGCGGTAACTGTAGTATACGAGTCAACTGAAGTTAACGTTGTAACAGTGGTGCTAGTTTGAAGAAAGTAATGTTGCCAAACCATTTTATTTAGTTGGGTTAAGATGGCGAGTTTTTATTCAGTAATTCAGCGTCTTTAGATGTTATGTAAACCAAAAACAAACCGCAATGCAGATTAGAATTACACGGAAGTCGCTCCGGAGTAAATAGGAGCAAAAAATACTTGCTCCATTTTACTCCGGTCTGCTACCAGAAGAAGAAAAAAGTGAAGAAGAGAGTACAGTACGATTTTCTCCGGAGTACTCCAGTTTCATCAACACAAGATGCCGAAAAATCGGCAATTTGGATTGAACCTATTTGACAGATTCGCTTTACTGAAAATTCAGTAATTTAAATTGTCAAATTGATAGTGCGATTACCGCCCGGAATACTAAGAATTCGGCAATTGCGCTGTCAATTTGACAATTTGAATTACTGAATTTTCAGCAATGCGAATCTGTCAAACAGGGTCAATTCAAATTGTCGATTTTTCGGCATCTTGTATTGCTGATACTTTCAGCTGATGAAAATTCAGTAAACTTTTGCTGACATTCGGCGAAAAACATTTGGTGTGTACACAGTTGATAAATGCAGAAATCGAAGTTGCTATCACTGTAAAAGATCTTCCATAATCACTCTCTGTGCGACACGCTTGTTACAGTTAAATGCGTATTTAAAGAGAGGAATCAGATATTAGTGTGTACTGCAAGAGGTGCGCATTTAACGGCCCGCTTGAAAGCAAAAGGCCATAGAAAAATTTGCGTGAAAACAAATCCTCCGAAGAACGGGTGACAGCAAATAAAAATGGGTAGTCGGAGAACAGAGTTGACCGAGTGCGGTCGGAGTCAGAGAACAGCGGACCGTTTCGAAGAGGCCTCACGAACGGACCGACACCGCTCATGGCTGGGATTGCCTTCTGGACGAAGCCAAGCACAAAATCCGCTGCACAACCGTCCAACTTGAACTGCTGGTACAACGTTTTCGCGTTTGCCGTTCTTGATCCGGAAGAAGAATCCGCGAGTGATATTTAAGCAACTAAACGTGTTTTCGCACTGCTCGCATCTCTCGGCGTTCCCGTACCGCTCGCGTCGTTCAGGGACATAATTGTTCTACCGCTAGTTAGTGTGGCCACTTGTGATAAATCGATGCCCTGCACACTGAGCAGCAGCTGGTTGAAATAAAGGGGAAACTCTGCAAACCAGCAGTCGCTTGTGGCGTGAGAGTTTTTGAGAAATAGGCGGTGATTAATTTGCTGACAGCCTCCTGCGTGTAAGCGGGAACAAAGCCACAGAAAAAATGTCTGAGCAAGCCTACTGGGAAATCCATGGGCGACACAGGGCATAGTGAATGCTTTTAGTTGACTGTTCTTTCCGCGGGCGGGATTCCACCCGGATGAAGTGATAAAGCACGCAAAACTCAGTGCATGTGCAGTGTAGGCAACATTTCTGCTCCATCGCATTCCGGAGGGTTGAACCTGTGACACGTGGCCGCTTTAGGGCGTTAGTTTGGCGTGTAAACCAGCCTAGGAGTGAACGAAGAATCCACAGGGCATCTGAGTCGCCAGGACCTCATAAGTGATAAAGGAATCCTCAAATCTCGTGAGGTGCCGGTCGGATGATGACCCTCAGATTCATCAGCAGCGATTGTAGGTGAGTGCACTTTGCTCTTCTTCTCCCATACATTAAACATATGCTTGTTTCGTGAGATTTCCTTCTTGAGATTTGGTTGAACTAGATCTAATCATAACATCTTAACAGAGAGTAAGGTTATGGAAATTGGCTAGACTAAATCCAGAAGCGTGGAAGAGCAGCGTCACTGATTTTTTTTAAAGAAGAAACGGTAGGCTGTGCGAAATTTTTCCTGCGATCTACTGGCGAAAAAACTAAGGAAGCTGTTACGTTTAAAGTGGGTAAAGTGTAATCATAAGTGCAATAATGAGGTGTTAAACGGGAGTGTGTAGCACGCAGTCAAAAGACAGGAGGATGTGGACGCACTCCACCCGCGACGGGTTGTCAGTCGCGGGCTGACGGCAGCACTGGAGCTGTCAAAACCGAAACCGCATGTTAGATAATTTTGCTGAGCCGGTGGAGTGCGGACGGCCCACCGAGATTCAGCCGAAAGGCTGTGCAAGATATAAACGTGTGCGTTCCGCACAAGAAAAATTGCCGCCGATAGTTTATGTGTCCAGTGCGTATCACTGTGTTGCCGAAAAAAGTTCTACGTTGTTAGTGACAATCAAGTTGAAGTTAGCGGAGAAAAACTGTTCATATGCCGTCATGGCTGTGATAATCGGTACAAAGCGCCTGGCGATCGTGTTCGACATGAAGTGGCAGATGATTGTGTTCTGGCAGAACACCGGAACCCCTGTGTCCAGGAAAGGAGCGAGAAAGTGATGACGGTTGAGCGGAAAATCTGGAAAGATTTCTTCCTTCCTCATGCTCTCTACTTCGCTTTCGTTAGTGGGTCAGCTAGTCTTTTTTTTAGATAACAGCGTAGGCGTGAACGAATTCTCAACGGGTCGAAGAATGCCGCAGATGTGGATGTAAGTGCGGACGAATTCAATAGTTTTTCGTCAACGGACATCGACTACTATCAACTGTAAGTACAACTGAAGCACCCAGTAAAGTTCAGCCGGAAATGAACCGGAGCTCCGGCTGGTTCCAGTTAGTGCTCGGGCTCCAGTGACACAACCGCTTCTAGTTAGAATCGATTGTGTCACTGGAGCCGGAACACTAACTGGAACCAATCAGAATTCCGGCTGAGCTTTACTGGGTAGTCCTTGAAGAGCCGCAACATCGTAATCGACCACAGGGAACATTTTAACCTTCATCATATTTGCACCAATGAAGTGGCGATGAGAAAATGGAAAATCTAGACCAACGCCACTGGGTCTGATTGCAACCCAATCTTTTTGCTCAAAATGCTCTGTGTATCATACCTATACAATGCGATTATTGATTGACTATTGATTATTATTGATTATTGCTAGTCAAGCTTTTCCCGCTATCTAGAAGAAGGCTATCGTAACACCACATATAAACAGAGTTGTCGGGAGTATTACTGACAGGCCCTTCTAAACCTACTTATTTGAATCTTGATTAGAGGAATTGTATACATTCAACTGTTCCAATCAAACTATGACTATTTCTGTTGATCAGAAGCTTATTGTGCTAGTATATAGTGCTTCTAGAGAAATGAACAAATTCCGTGCGAAAAAAAAAAATTCTGCCCTGCTGACCAAATTTCTTCACGGGTTTTCGAACTTCTCCACTTGTTTACTATCGTTCTGTTTCTCGTTACCTATTGCCTTTATTGATCATAACTCCTATGCAACAATAACACACTTTTTTTTATTTAGTTTTAATTATGGAACAAGGTGACATATTACTTTGCATTGTTCGTTGTTCTAACAATGCATTAGAAGTGAAGAATGATAAGAAATCTTCAACACCTCCTGTATGCACGTATTCAGCTACAATCATCATTATCATTATTTTGTTATATTCATTTGTACATACCGATATCTACCGTACTGTACAGATTGAAGAGCTACCGGACCTCTGAGGCACATACGCTAAATAGTTACACCCATAGCTCTCAGCGTGTGAAGTACCGATTGGATCTAAACTAGTAAAACATTCATTGACAATTGAATCGACGGACAAACAACCGTTTCTCTTATCCGACCTATCTCTTTGACAAGCATGCAAGTTGTCTCTGTGTAATCTCCATCTGAAGTGGATCGCTATCGCGGTTAGGGGTTAGGCGCTTCGCTATAAAAGAAAGCTTCCACTCTCCTGGCGGACTGGTTTCGTTGCAGTTCTCGGATCAGACAAGATGTTGTCGTCGTGGTTGTCGTCGTTGTCGGGAGTGTTAATTTTACTGGTGCTAATAGTGATTTGCCATTCCGAGGCGGTATTAGCCAACCCGGATTGGTGGCAGAAGGCAGGATTCTATCAGATCTATCCCCGGTCGTTTAAAGACAGCAATGGCGATGGGATTGGTGATCTGAATGGAATAGCCTCGAAGCTGCCGTATCTGAAGGATATTGGTGTGCGAGCTTTCTGGATGTCTCCGATCAATAAGTCACCGATGGTTGACTTTGGCTACGATATCTCGGATTATCGTGAAATCCAACCGGAGTATGGAACCATGGCGGATTTTGACAATTTGGTCGCTGAAGCTAAACGTTTGGGATTGAAGGTGATTATGGACTTTGTTCCGAATCATTCAAGCAATCAGCATCAATGGTTCATCGATTCGGAAAACCGTGTGTCTGGCTATGAAGATTATTATGTGTGGGATGATGGTAAAACGAATCCGGCGGGCGGTAGAAATTTGCCACCTACAAACTGGATACAGGCATTTCGTGGAAGTGCCTGGGAATGGAGTGAAAAACGAGGGCAGTACTATTTACATCAGTTTACGGTTGAACAACCTGACTTGAATTATCGGAATCCAAAGGTAGTAGAAGAAATGAAGGGAGTTCTTAAATTTTGGCTAGATAAAGGTGTGGACGGATTCCGAATTGATGCTATTCCATTCCTGTACGAGGTGGTGAAAACATCAGGAGGAGTATATCCAGATGAGCCATTGAGTGGAACGACACAAGATCAAGAAGCCTTCGAATATCTAGATCACATTTACACTCAAAATCAACCGGAAACGTTGGAGATGGTATATCAGTGGCGTGAGCTGGTCGATCAATATCAGAAAGAACATGGCGGCGAAACGAGAGTGCTAATGACCGAGGGGTTCACTACTTTGGAAATTCTAAAAGAATATTATGTTAGTGCAGAAGGCCGTTTGGGACCACACATGCCATTCAATTTCGGCCTTATCACAGATGTCGATGGAAATTCCAAAGCAGATCAATTTGTAAAGACTATCGAGTCATGGATGGCTATTGTTCCCAAGGATGGTGTAGCAAACTGGGTGGTAAGTTTTCAAACGGAAAACCAATATGAATTGCATAACTCACAATCTGAGCTTTCATTAGATAGGAAATCATGACCGTCCGCGAACAGCCACACGATTCGGCCAAGATCGAATCGATGCAATGAACATGCTAATTTTGAGTTTGGCTGGGGCATCAGTTACCTATCAGGGGGAAGAAATTGGAATGACCGATGTGTTTATTTCTTGGGAAGAAACCGTCGATCCTGCTGCTTGCAATGCTGGTGAAGCGTTGTTCGAGGAGAAATCGAGGGATCCTTGCCGAACTCCGTTTCAGTGGGATGACTCTGCGATGGCTGGATTTACCACTGGAAGCAGAACGTGGCTACCGGTAGGCCCGAACTACCGAACTGTGAATGTGAAAGTGGAAGAGGCCCAGGAAAGGAGTCACCTTAAGGTGTATAAAGCGATGATGAAACTTCGAGAGAGCAAGACGTTCCTACATGGATTGTTAAGAGTACGGGCTATGAGTGATAACGTTTTGGCGATCGTCCGGGAGTTGACGGGAAATAATACGTACATAACGCTGGTCAATTTAGGAAACAACAGCGAAGTTATTGATGCGACCGGACTAGCGCAGTCGTTGCCCTCCAAGCTGAGATTTGATGCGGTGGGGGTCTCGTCGCATCACGTTCGAGGGTTTGTGTGAAGATTAATTTTAAAATAATTCAGTGTTTTGTTTATGGTTTCATTTTTTCTTATAGCGGAGCCGTTGCCACAAACGACATACTCCTACTTCCATATGAATCAGTTGTACTAATTGCACGGACCGCTGCACTGGATCATATGTATGAATCGATATGTGAAGCTTGGTTGGAATAACAATGTGATAAGGATAATTTTATGTGTATTTTTCACATACCACTACTGACTGAGTCAATTACAATATTTATGTATGTACATATAGATGCTTGTTATTATTTTTGAGAAATATTTATTCGATTTGCAATTGTATTACATCCCGGAAATAATCAAATGTGATTAAAGTTTTGAAGTGCGTCATGCGGTGTAAGGAAGTTCCAAATCAATATTTCGAAATACGACAGTTGTATTTGTCTAATTGAACTGTAATCCTTATGAAGTGTTTTGTTATCTATTTAAGAAGCTATAAGGAATTCAGTTCAAGACTGTGTGTATAGCACGTCATACGCACCTGCAATAATCACTGACTGTAACTAGCAGTAAACAGTTCTCGCCCTCAAATCAAATCAAGATTTCCATTTTTTAACAACGAAATAAAAAACAAACAGTCGTGCTTTGCTAGCTGGATTACCAACCCAGGAAGTCCAGCCGAAAAATGAGCCGAGATTCTGGTTGGCACTTGGTAGCAAGGATGCAAAATGCCTACCTTTTCTGTGGCTGTAATTTTTCTGCCTACATTCTCATTTCTCTCTCGATGCTGCTGTCATTCGCTAGTGCAGGACGCTCAGCGCTGTACGGCTGCCTGTGTGCAAAGCAGTACCATGACAAAAAACTACTGTCCCCAGTACAGCCACCAGACGCGAGCGGTACAGTTTCTCTTTCCTTATTTTACATTTTTTAATATTTTCAATCTTTTTAATATTTTTATTAAAAAATGACGACAATGAATGCGGCTCATTTACGCCAAGGCCGGCATCAACGCTTTCGTGTGCGGGCCTCTCCCTTTGACTATGCAGAGAAAAATGTACAAAGCGAGAGAACAAACTTTACTACGCCACACTTTCACCAAGCAGTCGGAGTACAGCAGCAAAACAAAAATGTATTCTACTGCTGCACGGGAAAATGTACTCGGTTTGGCTACCGTTCTGGCAAGAGCTGTAGTGATGCGTCGCTGTAGCGGGTTGTACGGCTTGTGCTAATGTAAATATACCGAACTTGGTAGTAATCCGGATCTATTGACACAACCGATTCTGATTAAAATCGGTTGTGTCGCTGTAGCCGTATACTAACTAGAGCCAGCCAGAAGGCCAGTTCATTTTCCTGCTGTACATTCAGGGCCTCTCCGTCCAACTAAACACTTTGATTCGCTTGTTGGACCGACCGAAAGATGTCGAAAACTGACCCTGGAAATAAACTGGTAGTAGTGTAAAATGCCTCTGTTTTCACCGTTCCCACCTCGTCTGTTTGAATGTCAAAATGTCACGTCAAATCGACTTTGACATTCAAACAGACGAGGTGGAAAGGTTCAGTTGTGATCCAGGAAATTTTTGTCCAAGCAACGAATTCCGACTCTACAACGTTTGGTGTAATTGTTTTAGATCGTCATCGCCATCATGACTGGTCCGGGTCTCCCAAAACTAACAAATTTCCTGAGCCAATCGAGTCAACTAACACTTCCTTGGGAACCTCGATAGTTTTCAAATTATTAACTTTTCTGCGGGGCCTGTTAGGAAATCAATTATCGCTTATAGGTTCTCTACTGAACAGGTCTCTTTTCCATCAGCATTCACACTACATGTCCAGCCCAATGTAATCTGCCGTGTTTTATCAGCGTTCCAATGTCAGTATGTTTGTTTGGTACAACTTACGGTTCATAGGCCTAGCCTTTTTTAGTATCAGTGATTGTACAGAGCAAGTTTTGTGCGCGTCTGTAGGCTACTGGACTATAGCTGACTACGTAAACCATAGGAAGTCCTATTCGCAGCCGCAACACGTTTTTTTTATCTCGTGGCTAACATTGCTATCATATGTCACTAGTGTTCCAAGATGTATGAAATCGTCTACAACCTCGAAACATACCCTATCGAGTTCCACCTCGGAACCAACATCTTTCGGACTGTGTCGTTCTCTACCAGCTACCACAGAGGTTTTCAACCGGGGGTGAATTCACCCCCAGCGGTAAATTAGACTATTGTAGGGGGTGAATTATGCGGGATAAATTTAAACTTGTTATCCTAACACAGCCGTCGGAATGTTGTCTTTATATATTGTTTTAGTGTGCCAAGAATTGAGATGCTTACTAGGAGTAGAACAGGAACATGTTTCTAATTGGAAATTAGGGCTTTTAATCTATTGAAAATATTTTTTTTCGGAGAGGGTAATGATGGTAAACAATTTTCAGAAAGGGGTACATCATAAGGATCAATATTCGGAAAAGGGTACATAGAACGAAAAAAGTTGAAAACCACTGAGCTACCATATACTTTGCCTTGTCAATCCGATTCTCGCAGCCTCCCTTTTAAATGTAAAAAATGCCTTTACCCCTGTTCTGTGGTGAACGCCAATGATGTCGTCCGCGAAACCAAGATCCATGTGAGATCTCGTGATGATGGTTCCGTTCCTTTGCACATCAGTTTTTGGTATCACACTTTCGAGCGCTATGATAAACAGTAGATTAAAGAGTGCATCTTATCTTATTTCAATACATCTAACATCACTTATGAGTCGGATGTCTCTCCGACTGTTTTGACGCTTGTTTTAGACCCATTCAGCGCCATACAAATCAGCCTAATCAGTTTTGTCGGAAAACCATGTTCAAGCGTTATCTGCCACAGCTGCATTTCTTTCACCCAGATCATTCCAATCACGCAGTGGATTGCTTCGTACAGCAGCTACTCCCGGCTTTTTAAAGTTCGACCGGTATTCTGTCCATCTTACCAACGGCCTTATCGTTTCTCGGATAGCCCTTAGCACTTCGTCTACTGTGAGTGGATCCACAGCTGATGCGTCATTCCAAATCCTCATTCGGTTTGTGTATTCTCCAAAGGTTTGTTGTACGCTTTTTCTCCTTACGTGGTTGATCGTTTTGTAGAACTTCCGCGTGTCATTCATCGCAAAGCTTCTCTCTGTCTCAGCGAGTTCAATTTCGTCGTGCCCACGTTTCTTATGTTCTCTCGGTTGCCCATAGCTTACAAATGTAAGTACATATACATCGTTCCCTGTTCTGACGTATAGCCGCTGCAAACATTCGGTTTCTGGCCTCGGTTTTCTCGTCCGTTCCTCTTTGGTACTCAAGGTCGCACCAGACGCTCCGCTAGTTTTCACGTGTGGTACCCAATACTTCCATGGTTGTCTACAGATCACCTCGTTGACATGTTGCCACGCTGCGTTTAAATTATCTCTTGTGGGCTGACCCTCGATTTGTTCATTGAGCTTTCGAGCCTAATCCTGAACAGCACCCTCAGCAGATAGTTGCTGTATTTTTAGTAGCATAGTTATCTCACGCCAGGAGTCTAGAGATGTTGTCTCGAATCATATACATTTGAAACAACATCAGATGTTTCAAACTGTTCTCAACCCCTACTCGACAGTTCTCACAATGCCACGTTACGTTACGGCTTGGTAAGGTCAACCTGGTGTCGAGGGGGGTCAATTGTGGTTGTCTAACGTATTCTTGATGGTCAGATCGATACATTTCAGCTAAAAATCGGCAGACAACCTCAATAGATTATTAGAATAGAATATTCATGAACAAAGAATTAATTTCATTATCGTTTTAGGTAGTAGTGTATTGCAAAATACGCGGGCAAATGCTTGAGAAAAAAAATCATTCAATAACGATATAGAGCACCCGTAAGAAGGAAGGTTTATGATGATGATGATGATAATGATGTAGTGAACCCACCATCAGTGCAAGGGCTACGGCTGCAGATGCTTTTAACAGCAAAGTCAAATGTTGCTAGCAAAAGACTTTCAGTTTATCGCTGTATGAAGTGCCAAAAAAGGTTGGATCCATAATCAGAAGTTTATATACGCACTCCACAGTGACAGAGAATCTCCTTCCAACAATAAAATCCAGACGTTTGAATAGCTGCATTTGCAATACTCGTTAACTGCCGCTAGAAGCATAATTATCCCATGTTTATAGGGATTCCCATAGCACATGGGACAGTTATGCTTCTAGCGGCAGTTAAGAAACTACCTGATGGTTTGTATGAGAAGAGCGCGTTAAACTCACCGCACCGTGACAGATAAGAATACTTACAATAACTGTATAATTCTTTTAGTTTTAGTTTTCACTGTGCACCCAGTTCTAGGCCCGCGGATAAATAAATTCTTCAGAAAAAGACCCAGCTTGTGGTGCAATGAATGTTGAAGACATAGGTTATCGAATACTTCGACTTACTTTTTATTGAACTCTATCGGACCATATCTGATCTTGTTTCGGATTAAAGATAATTCGCTAAGCATTCTACAATTTTTTTTATTTCGATTATAGAGGTTTTAACCTTAAGGTCATTCTCTTCGGGTTAGAAAAATCTCTAATCCTATGTGCGGGGTTGGTATTCGAACCAAGGTGAGCTGCGTACAATGCAATCGATTTATCAACTACGCTGTGCCCGCCCCGTTTTTACAAATTTCTTAAACAACTGACGCAGAAATAATCAGCCGTGATAGATATCTCGTAAGTCGAGTCTTTTATGAAGGGTTACCACGTCTACATGTCCGTTTACATTGTTAAGATCGACGGTGTGGTCACCGATTAGAGTTGATCATGCATGGTGTGAAGTGAGATTTGAAAAGCAATCGCACAAGACGGGACAAAATTGTATGTCTCTTGAAAGTTATTTCGGCGATAAATGTTAAAGCGACCGAATTATTAACAGAAGAGAAAGTAAACAAAAAGAGTCACTCATTGTATACGTCTTTTTGAACAAAAAAACGCTCAAGATTAACACGCAGATACAATCACTCAACGGTCTCCCGTCTAATGTTTGTCGCTGCTGCTTACTAAGCAATACAAAACTCGCTCCGTGTTCCGTTCTCTCGCCGCCACTGTAGTAGATGTGGTACATGAACGAGGTACCCGCTGTTGGGTTTACTACGCGGAATTCTTCTTCTGTGGCGCGCCATCGAACTTCTTGAAGGGCTGCGATCTCCACCTTCAATTTTTGCAGCTCCCGAGCAAGTAGGGCGGCTTTTGCAGGTACCAACACGGATCTGACGTTCCAAGTACCCAGGTCAGCTGCGTATGAGTCATGCACTTTACCAATTACGCTATGACAATTCCCCAATATTTTTTATCGCCGTCGCTGCGACTGTTTATGCATTTTAAATAAACATGCGATTTTAAAAGAAGAAATAGTCATTTAAGTCTATTTTAAACGGTAAATTTAAAAAATAAAAAATGAAACGCAATTCAATGTACAATGGTGGAGAAGCCGTAAGTGTGGTAACTCTGAGCACAAGTTAGTTTTCGCATGCTTAGATGCTTTTAAAGATACTTTTCTTTGTAACGTAATCCCTTTATACTCGCTCCAACGAAAGAAACCTTCCACAACATCAGATGCCTTGCCAGATCATTAACTTGCGAGCTAATGTTGTCTACAAAGAGAAATTTGAATTTAGTTAAATCACCCCTTCTCATGTTTAAGAAGGTAAATTTTTTGACCTTTTGGTCCGGATTTTCTAGGATCCTTTAACACTGCCCTAATGATTTTCGGCGGTAGTTTGGCGTTGTGTGTTCCATTTGGACATTTGCACGATATTTCCTGTCGATTTTGGAATGTGGGGTCTTTGTGTTAGTTCAATCTAACCACTTTGCGTCTTCAACGTTAGTGGAAGTGGATACCATTTCCCCACGTTTCATCTTTTCGCTGTGTTCATGTATCCTGATGAAATTGTCACCACTGAATAATCTATTCTTCCGGTCTAAAACGCTGTCACTGTAATTAGAGAAATTACTGTGTGTGCAAAGAAGCGGCCGAATTGTTATTTACGAAATAATTGACACATTTTAGCATGAATTCAAAAAACAACAAATTAGAACTTAAAAACGGCTTTCGATTATTTTGTGATGACAGCTAATGGAGTTTTCGTTCTACACACATTCATGCACACACTACAAATTTTATTTGTAGATTGACATCATTTATGATATGAAGAGCCATGGTATAGTAAATTCCCCAGTTGCAGTAATACAAGAATACCAGTTATTGAAAATTATTTTTACGATCATCAAGACTACATCGTTCGTTGAACAGACATCATTCCATAACCTGCAAAAGATTAATTTGCCAACAATGGTAATAAAAATAACCAGTTTTCTTTCAAGAACAGTAATTTTGGAGCAGACTCGTGCATGTATTGCATTAAAAACATAGGCAAGCAAACATTTTTTGACGTTCACGTAGTTTCACTTCCTCTAGGGGTTCAAAATTGGTTGGTTACCCTACATACTCCGTAAAAGGTTACTCCAAAATAATTTTATACAAAACGCTGTTAATACAGTAGAAATAATTTATTTTGGTAAAAATTAAATGATATTTACATTTTCATTTGATTGATGCATTGCTTTCAATTGACTTTGTTGTAACTAATAAAACAGACGAGTTAAGTATCAAGGAATTATCCTTCACAATTTGTCTGCATTTAGTGTTTCAGCTGTCTTTCATCGTGCTAATTGAGTTTTGTTCTCGCCTATCACAATCCTGTCTCCCATAACGTCCCATGGATTTTCTATCAAGTCTGGATGAACACTTTTATTCAATGGCATGTTTCTGTCTCTCGCGTCGCTTCAATTTTTTCCCCTAGATGTAGACTGCACGCAGGCACACACACGTACTTCTGCAGCTGCGGTTTCGGGGTCGACCAGTTGCTGCAAACACTGCCGCCGCTGCGGTACTGTGGTGAGCTTTCACTGAAGTCAAGTTTCTAATATCAATTAGGAGGTAATGCTGGCCTTCTTCTATTGGTGATCTGGTCTAGTCAGTTGGTACTGCTATTCATCGGTTCAGTTTCGTCGTGTCATCGTTTGCGCCAGAAAATCCGCGTCAAACCTGACAGCGCGTAGGATAGCCTGAGGAATCGACAATCATTACTCAGATGGTGCGTTGATCGTGGTGAGTTCAGCGTGTGCGGATATTTACCAAGCCCACTTTTTTGATATTGATCCACAACCTTGCAGTGATGTAAGCTTGTGATTGTCAGAATTTCGGTTAAGAAACTTTATTCATATAAGGCATTATTATTTACAACGAATATGATACAGTATTGTCATGGATTTAAAATGAAGCATTAAAGCAGTTTAACCTTTGGCCAGCTGAACGCTGGGCTTGTTGCGGTTTTCCACCAGAGCGATCGCTACTAGTTGCTGATGCTGTTCGGAATCTTCTTCTGTCATTTGACCGTCACCACCCTGAAGATGTTTATGCCCTGCGCTGTAAATATCAAACCATCACCGTAAATTTTGTTTCGCTTATTGTTTTATGTTAAGAACTGATTTGTCATGAGAACAAGCATTGATTCGTTTTGCATACTATGTACACGAAGTGCTCAGTTAGACGAAAACTCCAACTGAAACCAGTTGTAAGCTGTGGTTGATGCCGTGAGTTGTGCACAGTTGAGTTTGATCGAATTGGAATGTTCGACAGGTGAGGCAGAAAAAGGTGCTTTGCGTTAGTAGAAACCAGATGTGTGTTCAGGTTAGAATATTTTTTTGTAGTTTACGTACGAAGAAGTGATCGAACTGAAGATCCACTCCTTCCAGCCCTTATTGTTCTCGTCGATCTTGGCCTCAACGTCCTCGCAGAAGTACTTCCGATCGTGACTTCGGCCACTCTTGGCGTCGCACAATATCCGCTTACGGCACTCGTAGTCGCACTCCGGCCGGACCGGGGAGTTTTTCCAGTAGTGTCTACGATGAGGGGGAGTTTTTTTTATTTGTGTGGATGATATTGATGCAACATAGATTGACTTACTTGTAGTACAGGTCAAATAACTCCTTGTTATCGGTCATATTGCGAATCAGTACGTCCCAATCAGTCGGTCGAAGCCCCCGCATTGCATAGGCCGCTCGGGTTGAGTACAGTTTGTACCAAATTGGATAATCGTACAGGTTGGCTTCCTTCAGATTCATTATCCAGGACTCGTGATCAACTACCAACTGAAAAAAAAATCTTAAATGACTTGTTGATGTTATCTAGTAACTTTTTACGAACCCTCGTGGTATCTTCATGATCTCCATCAATATAGTAAATCCGGTATCCCGGATTCAAATCATTGTATGGTGTTACCGAAGGCCCAATGTAGGCGATACTGGTAGCTCTACCTAGAATGGAACAACTTTTAAACTGAGTCCAAGTAAAAAGTAAACCAAAACAACACTCACTCAAATCATGCGGATCGTAAAACACTTCGAACTCATCAAAGTGCGTATGTCCATAGAACTGTGCTACGATTGTGCTTTCATAGCGAGAAATAATTTTATAGTAATTTCTACTCCAAACCTTCAAACAGTCCGAATGTCCCGGTGGAATATGTCCTATCACGTGAACCTTTTCGTTGGCAAATTCGGCACTCTGCAGTTCGTAGATGAACCACTGTAGCTCCGTCGCCGGGTCGGTGGAATTTAGCAGCAACCACCAGTTTTTATTGTTGCAGTAGTTCATATTGAGTGAGATGATCCGATAACCAGGTCGGACTAGAACCGAGTAGAATGCACCACGCCGCACGGTATGCGATACGCTGGCAGGTAACCACCGTCGCCATTGGACGTCCAGCTCATCGTACAGCCAGGCGATCGAGCTATCAACCTGTTGCACGTACGGTGGAGGAAAACTGTTAACAGGAGCACTCTCGTGGTTTCCAAGTGCCGGAAAGATCGGAATACCGGGAAACTTCTCGGACATCTGCTTCACAGTTTCCTTGAGCACTTTGAGGTTCTCTTCCTTGGTCTGATTCCAAACGTCGTGTGGTGGAAGATCTCCGGTCCAAATGATGAAGTCTATGTCCGAATGAGTCTCGGCAATGTGATTCAGCATGTGATCGACTGTTCGCTGAGGGGTATCACACTTCCGGTAGTCTCCCCATTTGCCGGCAGCACCGTTTGGAGTGGTGGGTCGTCCGTTGGTGAGCCGACAACATAGGGGTTCATTGCAGTCAGCGTTGGAACCTTCTGCGTAGTAAGGATCGTAGTGAGTGTCGGAAAGGTGCAGTACCTTGAACACGGAGGAGGCTTCCTGCGGAAGTGCCAACTCTCGGACTTCAGGTTTTGCCACGGGAGGAAAGTCCACTTCCCATTCGTGGTATGGGTTGTAGATATCTCCACAGGCGTCTCCGATGATGAAACTACAGATTTCGTCCGGACCAATGGTAACTCGCTTCAGGACGTAGATGACTTCCCCTCCGAAGAGTTGGCTTACACCTTCGCAAACACGAGGCGATTGTATTTTGAGGTTTACACAGTATTGGTAGATGGTTTTGATGATTTCTTCTTTACTTTTGCCGGATTTGATGTAGTGTTGAAGTAGTCCTGCGCCAGCTTTGCACGCAGTGCAGGAAACTTGCGACATAACGCTCGTCTCCAGTTCAAAGGCAACCTGCTGCAGGTTGAAGTACTTTATAGTTTTCGTGAGCAGAGGTGGCAGATGTGATTCTTCCTTGTTGTGGTAGAAGAGCGTCCGAGCGGTAGCATTCTCTTTGATCTCCATCAACCGCTTCAGGACTTTATCATCGTGATTATCCGAGTCGATTATTTGGTAGCTAGTCGGTGGTAACCGATGATCGTTGTGTTGATTTTGAAGAAGCGGATGGACACTTCGAGGTACCGATTGTATATTCCAGGTATCCTCTGGCTGCTGCCACTCGACCTGCGGCCGTCGTTGGTTTGGGTTGGACGAACTAAAGATAAACGGGTGAGCTGAAACATTAACATCGATTAGGCTTGGTATGGGTTTAAATGGGTCTACTTACATTGAGCAAGCCGTAGTAGTTCTAGTAGGAACACCAAAACGATCGGAAAATAGTATTGACTCATTCTGCGTGGTTTACTGCTACCATGAGGAGTGAAACAAAAGCGGCGAACTCGTTGATTGATGGACCCGCGATGCAGCTCCAACGTCAGAGTTATGAGTCTGGAACAAAGAAAACAGGAAATTTCAATTGCATGTCGCGAGAGCGCATCGACGGACGAGCTCTCGTAAGAGAGCCATGAGTGTATTTCTTGCAGGAAAACACGTGCTTGAAAGTGAAACTGACAAAACATGATCTCGCGGAGCCTACCGAACAAGGAAAGAAGATAATAATGGCCGCCATCGATCAGGAAGGAAGATATCCCAGATTGGGAAGGTTCAGCTCATTGTTACGAAAAGCGCGGTCTCTCCAAAACCGGTATAAGAAATCCCATCACCGCATAAACGAAACAAAATCAAAGACAATTATACGTTTTATTTGACGGAAGTGAACATCTCTCTCATTACTATACGGTAGTTGTCAAACGTTTGTCACAAGCAGTTAATTACTATGAGAAAGTTTCTGTTCAATCAGCGCAACGTAATTATAATTTTCCGCGAGAGGGAAGTAAGGTAGATTGTGCAAGCCCTTGTTCGTGGAAATGACCTTAATATGAAACTAGTCTTCGCGACAAACTATTAAAGAGTATGCAGGGTAATGGACCTATTTTCACCCTGTTCCTATTATTGGCCTATCCATTCCAAGCCGTCCGGTGAAGCAACATCTTTGTTTATCTGCATTAGGGGAACATGGGGAGACTTGACCAGGTTTTCAGCTAAAACTGCATAAATCTCTAAAAAGGTCTGCAATCCATTAAAAGTCATTGAGATATAATGCGCAAAGTTATTGTGCGTCTTCATGATTTTTTGCAGAATTTTTAATTTAATTTTTGAAAAGTTACAAAAGTTTTTCAGAGGTCGTTTTTTTGGTCAAGTCTCCCCACTGCGGGGAGACTTGACCAAGGCGTGGGGAGACTTGACCAAGAGATTTTTTAAAAATCATAACAAAAAATAATGACATAAAACATACTGTAATTATTTTTTTCCATATTGTCGAGATCTTTAGGTAGCAGTAAAAAATATAAAAGGGTTGCATTTGATAAATTTAGATTTTTTATAATGCATTTCTTTTTATGCATTAACTGTACTGCTTGCATTGCATGTTCACACATCACGAAATCAGTCCTACTATTACTAACTTTGTTTACTAATACTAAAATATAAAGACTTATGTTTGAGGTGGGATTTTTTATGGCGTGATTAACATTAACAGTACATACCCAAAGCATAATAAATATCAGGAATTTTGTATCTTTCTTCAGCTAATTGCCACTTGGTCAAGTCTCCCCATAAAATCTTGGTCAAGTCTCCCCAACATTAGTTATTACGTTCAATGTCATTCAAATTCTAGTAATAACTATTCCAATGTTCCAATTTATGTATAATCATTTCACTGCTTCACAAAGATTAAGATGGTATATTAGTACATTATTAGTAATTAGTAGTCGAGTAGATATGTCCATACAAAGTTTGATAAAAAATTACATCATTTAATGCAAATTTATTAATCACGTAATATTTTCTGTAAGGAAAGGATTTTTCATTCCAAACTTTTAAAGTTACCTTAAGGGATCGAAACAAGTATAAAAATATTTTTGAAAAAATTTTAAGAATCGAATAGAAAACACCATAGCCAAAAATAGAATTTTGCGCTTGGTCAAGTCTCCCCATGTTCCCCTACCTCAAATAGTCGGGTGAAAATTCACTCACACGATCCGAGTTTTCAGTAGCTCAAAAGCTTTCATAAGCTGAACATTTCGTCATGTCCTGGTCTTGTTTGTGATTGTATTGAAGCTTAGGAACTAAAATATTGCTCAGGAACACAAATTGTGTCTCCGTTTTTTGGAGCTAGCGTCAATCTAGCACTAAGTTAGTGTCGGATTCTGAGGAGACGAAGTGGAAACGCAAATTCCATAACTAATTTAAAAATATTGATACTAATTTATAAGCATTGATTGGATTAAAAATCGAGTAAATAAATAAATAGGTCGGTATACTTTGAAATTGCATAAAAATAGGCTCATTACCCTACTCACTCGAGTGCTACACCGAAAAAAACTATTAGTAAAAATTTGATCAGCGTAATTCATCTGAATATCACGAAAACAATAATCACACAAAATATTCATGGCCATCAGTTAAAAATTTTGAGCAAACTTTTTTCTGTGTGTATGGCCTGTGCCGATGCTATTCATAAACATATTGCGAGAGTGTACATCGAAAACATAGTCGTTACTGCATCACGCTAGTTGCCAATTCCAGATCGGAGTGATTCGATCGTATGGCAGTTTTTCGCTTGCGTAATGGATCGACCGGACTGTGTCATGTACCGGACACTAGCTACTGAGTGTACTGCAGATAAGCTGATAGAGCTTCGAGCTAGTCAAACAAGGCATACAGGAGAGAGAAATATGTACACTGTTCACGGCATGTGCGTGGATTACAACTAAATAAGCACGAGAAGAAAAACAATACAATTGGCAACAAACAACTTGTAAAGCAAATAAGTTTTACTTATAAGCACTGTTTTCCTGTTGTTGTTTATGCAGTTCTAATGAATGTAGAATGTCACAACGAGTGAGAAGGCCATAGCAATTCCAGACTCATTACAACGTACCATTCTGCTAGCCGAGATCATTAGTAGATTTCAACGAAAAATTACACACTCAAGCCTTTCAATATCATTTTCAAAGAAATTGACTTCTGAATGCCCACGTTTTGCAACGTTAAAATTTTCCAGCACCCGCTTGCGTAATGTTTACTTGGTGGCCTCATTGCTTTCGTACGAAACTTGATTGAGATACCTGGCTTATTTTGCACACCGACTGCGCCGGATTCACAGTCGACGGCGCTCGAGGTTATATGCCTAGTCGAAAATCGGATGAAATAGCTTTTTCATGTCAAGTTTAACAACATCCATCGAAAGCATCCGTGATTGCCCTTTCGGTCAACAAATCCGACAGACAAATAGGTCAACGGATGCGTCCGATTTGGATTATTTTTTACGTGAAAACCTGTTTGCTATAGGGTGATTTCCCTATGTTGACTTATATTGTTTCGCGAATGGAAGGCACCCAAATTTGAATTACAGTGGTTAAAGCTGCAATAATCAAAAAAGCATTGTATTAAATCCGTTGCTCGTTCAGCGGTATGAAAATTGTGAAAACACGTGTTAAACAAAACGAAAAAAGTGTACCTTGAGTCACTTTTGTCAAGTTAATTTTTGAGCCAGCGCATTGAACAAAAATGACGGACGCTTCTCCTTAGACACATTCCGGAACCGGTTCGGATTTCTGAATAGAGTCAGTATGGATTCCAAACTCAAATGCATCAACCGATTCCGTTTCAATCGGTTTCGGAATCGGTTGTTGCATTTGATCTGGAACCCATACTGACTCCATTCACGATTCCGAATCAAATTCCGAATAGTTTGACCGGGTCTAACCAATGCTTTAAATCGAAAGAATGAGAATATGAATAGTGTTGAAATGGGCTCACAACTCTATACCTTTTTCCCTGACGTGTGATACATAGAAGTGGGTCAACCAAGAAAGTACGGACCTTCAGCGATCCACAAGGAAAAGGTAGAGTGATGAGCAAAAAGAGGGCACATTCCGTAAATAGTGACCCATTAAGGGGTACATCTCGGAGACGAGAAATGAAAACACCGACATAACTGCAAATGAGATGGGATGACGGGATGGTAGGCGAGAAAGCGACATCGTTTTTCTCTGCCCAGTGCGAAACATTGACGATACTGGGCTCCCGGAAACCGGCATCTGATATTCCAGAAATTAAATTATTGCATCCCATGCAAATGTTCATGCTTTAACGCTTCATTTCAATTGACGACGTAGTAAGTAAATTTTTCTTGCGCGTGTATCAAAATGAACCTTTAAGAACGAGTTTTAAGAAATGTGTTTCTTGAATAGTGCGAGTAACTTTTGTCGACCAATGAAAAGTGTCGGTTATTTTCGTTTCCTACAATGAGAAACAAAAATAAGCAGTGTTTATATATTGTTTATTTCCGTTTCTTTTATTTGTAATCGAACATTACAGGAATCAAACTAGAGTTTTGTTGCTATTCACAATCAACAAAAAACATTCAAATTGCTTAAGATATACTCAAAACATGCACCAAACAAAGTCAAAGTACAGCTCAAATACACATAGCAACACCGGTGGGACTACCTGTTAAAAATGCCCGATAGGAAAGGGGATCGTCAGTGGCAACAGCCAGGTCGAGTCCTCGGAATTTGGGGAAGAACCTCGCTATCGTCCACTTTCATACAGGCGAGCGAGTGCGTAAGACGTGTTTCAGTTAAGGGAGTTAGTTAGTTGAATAGAGCGACGAAGCGTCATCGCTATTCAGGACCTTTTTGATACCTATCATAATTTGGGAAGTTTGCGAACTCCGGGAACACACCGCATACGCACCGGCCTAGGTGACGTCACCTATGTCTAACCGCAAAAGACCATCGTTCAGACCTCTGGTCCTCAACGAAAACCGTGTACGAACACTCTCTGGAAAGGCCCTCATTACCAAGGAGAGCCACCCTTACGGTCTGGCAAAAGTCGGTCTCGTCCGTCGCCAACCGATCTCGCCCTCAAAGAAAGCGCCTGTCAGCCACCTCGCTCAGAACGCCTTCTGGGTCTGCCATCTTACCCACCACTACAACGTCGAACCCTACGTCCAAGAACCAACCATCGCCATCTTATACGCTGATCGTGGCAACAGCAATTCCGGCCGGAACCGAAACCGATCAGCGAGCGCTCGCAGGTCCATCTAACTTCCAACAAACCCTATACTACGGTACGTACCAGTCTAGTGAACCCACTGGTGATACCCATAACACCACACAAACATCCTACAAATAAAATCACGGACGTTAAGGAAGTTGAGCGTTTATTCTATAGCACAAGATCCGCGACACCCCTCCAGTTTGCCCAGTAGCGCGCCGACCCTGCGATTAAGTCCGAGACACGTGCGGTTGAAGCATGTCGGTAGCACGATACTTTACTGATAACTGATACTGATAACGAAACAAAATTCACGACATTGAAAAAAATCGAAGCAACTAATAGGAGGAAGAGTTGAACTCTTAACCGGTCCATTTGTGGTCTTCTTTCGGCCCAAGACTAAATCACTGAATCTTCTTCCGCTCGGACAAGATAAAGACGTTGCTAGCCCACTCAAAGCAGGCAGACGATATTGCTTGCTGTAAGCATTTTACGCGGCACTATAACGTGTATATTCCAGCTGTAAAGGTACAATCTGAAGGCGTCGTCACCGATGAGAGTTTGACATGCGAGGATCTGCTGAAGTACGGGGTTGTCCGTTTTAGAGACCGCTTACTTCAGCCAATGAAAATACTTGAGAGCAAGCGTTTGCATTCAGTAGTAGTTGCGGGGGATGGTTCAAAAACGTACCCCCAATCAAACTCTTATCGGGTGACCTTCGCTGTACCGCTTTGCCAAATTACGTCCTCTTGCACAAGTTTCGTTTGCCTGTGCGTCTGTTTGTACCGCGGGTCATGAATTGCACAAAGTGTAAAAATGCACATCTCCGGCGTATTGGGCTCGTGGATAGTGGTATCTGCGCTTGTGGCGACGTGATAACGACATCGAGCACATTGTGTGGGCGTGCACCGAGTACAGTTCCGCCAGGTTTCGGCCAATGGATACCCTGCGGGCCCGAGGAAGACCAACCAACGTCCCGGTTCGAGATGTGTTGGGAAGCCACGATCTCCTCTACATATCCCTCGTATACACCTTCGTAAAAACCATCAATATACAAAATTAACTGCCCCTTCTTATTTTCCTTATCATTCTCAGAAGCGCCCTCTTCCACCTGTACCATACACCCACGATGGTTTGATGCGACTCCAAGGCGACACAAAACATCTCTGTCGAATGAGCTAACAAACACGGGACCTACAGCACAAACATCACACGCACAACTCGAAATGTAGCCGATTCATATCTGAGCCGTACTACGAAATCATGTGGAGAAACCCCTGCCATCCTGAGGAGGACCATCCGGCGTCCCAGTACATGATTCTTCCTTATGATGGCCACCCGAATCTGTAATCCATCCGTTGATCTCCCGATGCCTGAAACTGAATGTTAATAATTTTCTCCCCCTGCCATCTTTGTCCACCCTCCCTCTCCTGGCTCTTATACCCAGATCTTCTTCCCGAAGCATTAAGCTCTTCCTGTCTCTATTATATTATATAATCTCATTGAAAATGCCCAACTCTCTACCACATAAAAATAACTCTTATTAATATCCCAGAATCTTTATAAAATTCAATGACGCCCTCTAGTTATTCCTACTTTTAAAATAGGTGTTCCCCTTAGTTAAACATTATTTGCTCCAATAATCTTTCTGCTAAAAATGTCAAACCGTATTGCATAAAAACAAAATGGGGGTTCAATCTTACGAAAATTATATTACTCCCTTGTGTAGATGTATAAGATGTAATCTTCTAGTTTTCAGTAATTTAAAATGCAAAACAAAACAAAATTGGCACGTTTGAGATAATGCAAACGCGTCTTATCAAATAAACAAATTGAATAAAAAAAACCGTTTTAATCCACCTAGTGGTGTAATTGTGCCTTTCTTATTTATCCAAACTATGATTTAATACCTGACTACGTTCAATATAACATTGTGGAAATGTCTATAACATTCTTATTACACTAAAGCATACAGGAGCTCTCGAATGTCACGAACCTGATAACAAACATGTCGACACTGACACACTTGATACAAACAAAAATATAATATTTAATTAGCTTAAGGCTCAAGTTACTTTGTTTGAGCATGCGTAAGAATTGAACGCTTGGTAGTATGTGTAGGGTAAATTGTGTACAGCTTTGCCGCCGATTTATCCTTATAAAGCATTCATTAATCTCTAAAAGAAGAAAATCAGTCAATTTATTAGATTATCAGGATTCAAATTGTGCAAAATAGTTGGTGGAAAAACAATTTAACGGGCGGGATGGTGCTTTTGAAAAAGTGGCTGTGGTTTTTTCACTACGCAGTTGTGTTGCGTGCCCCGGCACAGTGTGGTGGTGTAACGAAAAATCACCGCCACTTTTTCAAAAGCACCATTCCACCCGGTCAATTGTTTTTCCACCAACTATTTTGCGACTGATATGCTTCTTTTAGAGTTTATAAATGCTTTATACCCAAGTAACCATAAGCATTAAGCCATTGCTCTATATTGGCTATACATTTGCACTAATGTTGCATTTAAACTCCATTACAGCATTAACAACGCGATAAAGCTCCATATTGGCATCAATAATGCTGTTAAGCCGACATATAGCATTTAGAGCAAGCGATAAATATGCGTATATAAAGCTGATACAACGCGTACATGCTTCAAGGATCTTTAAAGCATGTAAGCTTTACAAGTGAATTCAATGCCATAAGAGAGCAAATAAAAAGCTGATATAATGCTATTGTAATGCTGTTGGTTTATTTGTTATGCAACTCTTCTTGAAGATTATATTCGGCATATTTCTTTTCAAAATTTCATTTCAAAATTTCATTTCAAAATTTCAGAAAGCAAACGCAGTGCACTTACCGTGAAGGACGAGGCAAGGTACCTCAGTTCGAGACTTACTAAAGGTAATTTTCGTAAACATTCATATCATGTGAGAACGAAAGCCCATTAAGGATATTCATTACAATGCATTAGAACAGAGTCAATTACGGTTTTAAACAGCATTTTATTTTAATTTTTTTTTTCCTTTTTGCTCATCATACCGAAAGGAAATATAAGAAATGGTTTTAAAACCATGGCGGACAATGACAGCCAGCTGAAGCTTTTTAATAGCATTAGTAGTGCTAATATAAGGCTTTAAAATTTGACATTTGTGCGCTGCCCAAGTAGCATGCTTTGTTTCTGTATAGTATTTGTAACTCTCTTGGTAACAACTATGTTATGGAAAAAGCGCACTTTGTTTGTATGTTGTGCAACATGTTCCTAATTGCAGCAAAATAATGAAAACAATAGCTGTGCCATTTGTCGAGCACTGGGTAGTTGTACATTTCTGTTTTAGGGTGGAATGGCAAACAAAGAGGCATTTGCAACTTGTTAGACTGTTTGTGCAAGTTAGCAAAGTTTCTGATTAGTTTCACAACTGTTATTGATGTTTGCATACTTAACACTATTGGTCAGCTCTATAGTTACATAGTTACACAATCAATTTAAAAACCCTTGGAAATTCTTTTCAAAAATATCCAACAATAAAAAATATTGTGTAGCAGTTGTGCAACATTTAAAACTTTCAACAAGTTGCAATTGCTACTTGGGTGGTGCTATGTAATAGTGGTGACAATTTTGAACGCATTTTTTCCAACGCATACTATCAAGCGTTCAATTCGTGTAGACGCTCTCCGAAAGTTCTTTGAACCTTAATCAGCGTGAGTTCAATGTTGTCATAAATTGAAATGCGGGACGGTGGGAAGGGAAGGTTTATAATTAGTGGGAGGGGGACGATGCGTCGGGAACCACCTAACTTATTTTGGTATCCGGGTGGATGAAGAGAATGCAAATGTGAGGTTGGTTTGAGATGGAGGGGGTGAGAGAGTGCGTGGGGGTGTGGGAGGTTTGAGAGGGGGTGGAGTAAATGGGGTCCAACACCGAATTGCATATTATACCATCCATTTGAGACTAGATTAGTGAAAATTGGTTCAGTCACCACCGAAGTGGCTTTAGTTCTGGAATTGCCATCAGTGATCTAGGCCTGAGAATCGAAACTACTTAAAGTTAATTTCAATAGATTTTTAACATATGAGGTATCACGATTGTATCGGTTTATATGAGAAATTTCTATGTGACCGCAATAACTAACCTGTATCTCCGGAACCAAAAGTCTGAACTGAATAAAATTAATTAGCGGTCAATGGGAGTATTATATCTTTCGTTTGATTTCATTTTTTTTTTTAAATCGGTTAGGAGTTTGCTGGGAATAGGTGTGACATTAGCTCGGGAACTTGGCGAGTTCCCCGGGGGCATCAAGGCCTGTCATAGGTGGCCAATGTGGTCAAAGCTACTTTGATTGGCCATTAGTGATCTAGCCCCGCAAATGCAAGTAATTTTCAACGTATTTGAATATGTATTACATCATTCGGACATGATAGGGTTACCAGTTTACATGGGAATTTGCTGTGTGACCGCACTCTTCAACCCGTAACTCCGGAAACGGAAGTCTGATGAACTAAAAATTCAATAGCGTCTTATGGGAGCATTACATAGTTCATTTGAAAGTAAGTTTGTTCAAATCGGTCCAGCCATCTCTGAGAAAATTGAGTGACATTATTTGACACACACATACATACACACATACATACGCACACTCACAGACATTTTGTGAGCTCGACGAACTGAATCGAATGTTGCACAGATAAGGCATGCTGTTTCCAGGAATCGGTTCTTGGAAGTCTCTTGGAATGGGTTCCTGGATGCCCCGGATGCATTCAAATAGCTCTAGGAATAATCCATGAGTATTCAGTTTGCATCGATGTATATTTTTCATATCAATTTGTAAGGTCTGATATGACTTTTGGTATGGATGGTGCATTTCGGATTTACTAGATCTCCCAGAACCGGTGCTAGAACACCCGGATATGGTTATTATGATCACAAAAATCTTCAAAGGGTATTTTTTGAGTGTGTTGGTTTACTGCTAAAGTAATTGATCATGGCGTCCGGAACCTCGGAACATAACATCAACAAAACCAACCAAAAGAAACGAAACTGAGGAAAATAAGTATGGCTGGGGGGGGGGGGCGCAAAAGTAAAACCCCACGTGGTTTTCTTTTCATTTTCATCACCCATAGAAAAAATGCGATTTGCTTTGAGTGTATCGAATCGTCCATAGACCATGTAAATAGTATTAGTTAACTGTCAAAAAAGTGATGTTAACCGTGTCAGTAAAGAAACTAATTCTAATGCATACGAGCCAAGCACGTAGTCAGATAAAAATTTGCCAAGAGTTTTGAAGTAAAATACCGCATTTCAAAACATCTGTTACCAACAATCTTTCGATATAAATTGAATTCTTTTTTATGGTACTTTTATGCGATTCTTTAACCCTCCGGAGGTACAATTTCAGAGCTGCGTGCACCCAGTGGCGAGTGACGGAAGATTAATTCTGATTTTCTAAGTCATGCGGTTTTACCTCTCTCATATAGAAAGGTTATGTAGTTGCTCCATACATCGACTTTTAAACGAGGTTCGGAGAGCCGATTCACGTATACCATTAAACTCAGTTTGTTGAGATCGGAAAATGGCTGTACATTTAAACTTCCCATCGGCTGCTATTGATTTTTTTATTAATCGGACCTCCGGTTCCGAAGTTATGGATTGAAGAGTCCGGTCATACAACAAATTCCCATATGAACTGGTACCACCATGATGTTCAAATGATTCATATTAAAATGTATGCACTATTACTTGGATTTGCGGGTCTAACTCACTAATGACTAGTTGAAGTATCTTTGACCAAATTGGCCGCCTATGACGGTTGTTTATGCCTCCGGGGAACTTGCCAAATTTCTAAGTTAACCCTCCGAAAATCGCACTTATGGCCCACTGAACGAGCAGCCGCTGGTGCCCTAAGACGATTTCGCTAGATTTTCAGAGCAGCGTGCACTCAGTGCATTAAAGCGACTGCTGGAAGTTTAATGTCTATTTCTCAGCGAATACTTGACCCATTTTTACAAACCTGATTTTAAATAAAAGATATGATATGTATTTAGAAAATGAATCTGAACAAATTGTTCAAAGATTATATGTCTCTGCGATGAACAAGTTCTAAGATATTTAAGATTGAAATGTAGGTGTTGGTGGTACATTTGCAGTGTTGGCCGAATTAATAAATTTTTGGCGATTAATTTTTCCCTTCTTAAAAACGTAATAGCATTTTCATAAAAAAATTTAACAGGTAACAGATTTCGGCAAAGCTGTTAACCACATTCTGAACTACTCTTTTATTGTAATGGGTTTTCAATTCGAGTGAAATGCTGATCTTTGTAGGTGGAGATGCAAAAAAGTATATTTTGCTATACTAATTTTGATACAAACTTTAAACGCAATGCGCAAACCCTAAGAGCAATCAATCGCTCCCATAATTTGTACAACATTCGGGACCACAATGTTTTGTGCTCGCTAATTAGGATATTTTTTTATTTTGTCCGTACAGTTTTGAGCCACCCTAGTAACACATGTTGGTCTTGAGATTCGCACGTTTTTACGGTAACGGTTCTTTGTTGTTGGCTCTTTTTGTTTACACTTGCTGCAAAGGGCAATGGCTATTCGTTATTTTATTTTCATTTCCCATTTCAAAATATACCAGTTTAGACGAGAAGCATTGATGGAATCATATATTTTCCCTATTTCGAATTCGTTCATTATTCCGAGAAACTAATAACCTATTTTATTCCACTGTGTTCAGAATCCATTTGTACGAGTATGAGAAAGTTTTCCAATATTATGGAAAAATCGAATTCGGTCTCCGCTGGTACAATTTTTCTATATAATTGCATCGCTCAACATATTAACATATAAATCTTAAATTACTCAAGGCACTTACATGAAAACTAAACAAATAAATTATATTCAGCGAATTAATATGCATTTTAATACACATCATACCATACGCTTCACATTCAGAGTTCCTAAACTATTCGGAGTGGCTGTCATATAATAGTAGCCTTAACGCACTTGACGTTATGACCTAAACGTGTCAAATTATCTAACCTTAAAGCTGAAAGCACTCAAACAAATTTCTCCCGACCTCCAAACGTGGCCTACACTGTCAACAGTGGACGAACACACGTACCACTTATGACCTGCGGCCGGCCTTAGCAGGGCCCCGCCATGTATAGCCACATGGTAAACATAAAAGCTTCCACCACTTCACTTCTCCTTTTGACACAGTCCCACTAGCTAGACGCAATACATACTAAAAAGTAAAATCTGCGCTTGCAACATCAATTACCTATTCATACTTTTACTTCTCATTTCTCGGTTCGAATTTTCAGGCCTTTTATGCGATTTTTTTCTGCTGCTTTTGTTCACCCCTTTCAAGCACATCACACACCGCCGCATTGCCGGGTCCACCAGACTCAGCTTCGTGTTTGACGGAGCGCTGATTGCATTATTATTGCCATTATCGTTCGTTCATTGGTGAAAAGTCCGACCGGCCGCGACTGGATCAGGTTACTGATCGTAAAATATCACCAAATTTGGGGCAACCCACAATCAGCCTGTGTCCAATTTTTATTTGGAGTAAGTGCTTATTGGTTAATGCACTTAGCAGACCTGCTTTCAGCGTATTTGAGCATTATGCACGGGTTGTGCATATTTTTTCTGCTGTCCCGGTAGAGAAATGGGAAGAAAAGGAAGAAAATGAATCTCGAAATTGGCAATTCAAACATACGTAAAATGCATAATCAGTGCTGGATTTTTCAAACTATATAACAAATACTAATCATCACAGATGTTTCGAAATATGTGTCAAAACCTGCAACTGCAATTTCAAATAGAGCGAGCAACTAAATAGATTCAGCGTGGGGTGAGCAAAGCTTTGTTGATAGGTCGATTGCTTTGTACGTAGCTGAACTGAGTTTGATTTCCAACCCTGCACATAAGGATAGATGTTTTTCGATCCCTGAGTGAAGAAGCAAATGAGCATAAGGGTAAAACCTCTTGATGGAAATAAAATACATATTAAGTGTATGGGAATGTTTGTAGATGGCGCAGCGATCGATCTTATACAGCAAAAGCGAAACTGTCAAACTACATTCCAAGTTTTTACTGGCGGCAGTTAAACTCTGACATCTAAGGTGGTTTTCAATTAATTGTGTCCTTGCAAAAACGTCTGTTAGCTTTGGCTATACACTAATATTCACTTTAGTTGAATTAGTAATAAATTATGATAAAATAACCAAATATATAACTACTAGGTTTTCAATGGGTTAAAAAACATGCCCCGCCATTCCATTATTGTATGATGACTGTCTTTCCATCGCTGTTGTAGTATACTTCATGCGTGAAACGGCGCAAAAGTGAAGTTGTTCAACAAAACGAACCTACAAATGCCGACGAGTAACTGTTATTCGGCCTTGAAACAGCTACCGCTTGGTTGTCAATTGAACGTGGAATACAAATCGCTAATTACTAGTGCCACTCGTAGTGGTATAATCGACAATTAATGATTCGATATCTATAATCGATAAAATCGACCTTTTAACATATTTTCATTAAAACGCAAATCATAGAATTCAATTCTCTGCTGTGCTTAGCATAAAATTTTATTCCTTTCGAAAATGTAAAGACATGCAAAACAAATTTATTTGTATGTTCATGATTTTATAATCGTGATATCGAAACAAAAGATGAGCAGGAGTATGAATACGATGACCGTACAATTCGTAGTTACTACTCCCTGATTAACCAGAACCAGCAAAATTGCACAGAGAATCAACGAATGCGACCTAGGAGTAGCTATCCATCCTCAATGTGCACGTTTCGAGAGTTCTATACTTCGAACAGACAGTAATGGCGCCGGCCACGGCCTTACAGTAATCAGGGAAAGGAAGGAATGTTAGTATAACAAACGTTGTTATGGAGATGTATACATCTGCATCTTCACGTTTGCCACGGGAAGGAGTTTTTGTTAATAGGATGGGGTGTTATCATGTGTTTATTAAACGAATTTATTATTCCTTGCTTTTTCATTCCGGCGAAACATGCGGCATTTCAAAAGCCATACAATAAAATGAAAAGCGATTACTTTTAGCGTCTCTAGACGTTTGTCGATATACCTATGTTAAAGTTTCGTAACGGGTGTTCAATAAATAATGAGAATGATTCCAAAACCTTTCTGTAATTAAAGTGAAGAGTGTAAATTTTTTTCTCTCCAAGAGAATTGCTCTCTGTACCTCCTGGAAATGGGTGGCATGCTTTTTTTTCGCTCGGGTGCTGTCAGTTCAATCGAAGATGGCGTCGAAACAGCAAGCACTCCGCGAGCGTGTTGTGCGGTTTTACGAAAGTTTACGGTAGACCTCTTTCGAGATGAAAACGTGCCCGTGAGTACAGTTTACCAGATCCTGGCATCACTGAACGTGGAACGAAAGGCCGGTAGCGGCCGTCCGGCGAATATAATAACGAAGAAGACGAGGAAGGAAACGTTGAAAAAGCTGTTCGACAATAACAACACTGCCCCCAGAACCTTGATTCACCGAACCCTCACGATGGAGGACATCATCTGTTGGAAGTAGATTCGGTCCCCCGAGTACACGGACGAGCAGATAGCGATCGTGAAATCTCAGGACTGGTGGATGACGAAGATCTACCGCGGGACGTCGTTCGTGCTGGACGACGAAAGTTATTTTCCGCTCTCGAAGACCCTGGAATGTAGACAATGACAGCTAATATTCCAGCGACAAGTCGTTATGCGCCTAAAAAACACCTTTAACAGGCCGACGTGGGTACCCGGGTACCCACAAATTGAATTGCTCAGTCATAAATATGGTTTCTTTTAACCGGTTTGGACACTTGACAGATGTTTTGGATTCAGAAACTTGTCCACTTTTTAATTCTGTAAAATTGAACCAGGTGAATGGATCTGGTTTTTGGTAATGCGGATTTTCCGTAGTAATGTTCCAGTACTAGGGAATGATTTGTAAATTTTAATAATGTCCTAGCAATATGAGTATCAAAACTCTTCAACTTGAATCGGAAGTCTATTATTTATTGTCACGGAACCCTATGGCAATTTGAAAAATGGAAATGGAAGGGAATGGCCACTCACGGCCCTACGGGAACCTGCTCCGGAATGTCCGTTCCGGGGTCAAATCACCGAATGTTTCCAAAGCCACGAGATATAGCCTATTGATGCAATTCCAAGAATTTTGATACCCATATTGCTAGTATTCCATTGAAATTCACAAATAGTATCCCAGCACTGGAACATGCTTCCGAAAATCCGGATTCCCGAGAACCGAATGAAGTAACCCGATTCATTTTACCAAGTCTAATAGTGGATGAGTTTCCGAATCCAAAACACCAAAAAGTATCAAAATCGGTATAGGAAATTACTTTAGTTATTGGAATTTTAGTTTTGTGGGTACCCCGGTACCCTCATCGGACTGTTACGTAGTAAAAAAATTCAGGAGCCCTCCTCACTCCCCCCCCTTACTACATTAACAACATTATTAACCCAAAAGCTTGACTTAGTGAAGTTCTAAGATGTCACAAAGTTTCAATTTCCAGCTATGGATAAAACATGGGAATTCCATTAATTGAAACCTAAAAAGGTACCCGGGTACCGCGTCGGATACATAACGGTTAAGCATAAATTTGAACAAAAAAGTTATGCCATATCGGACAGAGGGATTTCAAAGTCGTAGTTAAAGTCGACGGGTCTGACAATCAATCAACAAGTGTACCAAGAGTAGGGTCTTGAAAAAAATCTTCTGTCTGTCTAAAAGGAGCATCATGCGGATGGGAAGTACGTCTTCTGACCGGACAAGGCGTCTTCCCATTACGCCATGAAGACACTGGAGTATCTTGAGCAGAAAAAGATACCGGAAAGGAACCCTACCAACTTGCCCCAGTGCCGTCCTATTGAGGATTTTTTCGGCTCCCTCAATGCCCTAGTGTACAAAAATAATTGGCGTGCCAAGGACATGAAGCAGTTAACTACCGGGATCCGGAACTGTATCCGGAAAATAGACGTCAGTGCCATCCAGAGCTCTTGTGAGAGCATCGCGACTAAATTGTGTCTTACGACTGACCACGGACCCTTCCCCAATATCCATTGACGTTTTTTTTTTGAAGAATAAACATTATGTTTTTAATAAAAAAGACTGAATTCGTTGAATTTTTTTTGTTTTTTAACTACATGACTGAAAAAATTCTCATTTTTCATTGAACACCCGTTAATACAAGACAATTATGTTTTTGCTTCTTTCTCCGCGGATGATTGATTCCTTTGTGCGTTGTTGTGCTTTCTGAGGTGCATAAACGGTATAAAATAAGCACTATTGAAATACCTGAAACGATTAACTTTGATTGTGGAATATACAATGCGCAGTTTTTACGTTGATTACTAGAACAAGATTGGAGACAAAAAGAAATTTATCACCTTTAGCATCAATAATCAAGCTATAATATTTTTATACTCATGAAGAAATATGGTTAACATGACAACAATATAGTGCATGTACTACTTCAAATCATATAGAAGTACTTATTCAATGAGAACAATTAATATTATTGATTGATAATTTAATAGGTTAAAAGTAAACCATTGCATATGACAATAAAACATTTTTTCATCGTGCCAATATGGTTTCAGCAAATTGGTAATTGGTTTTTAATTGCAAATTTTCAACCCTCATACGTAATTTAAAAGTCATCATTTACTCAGACAAGACAATGCGTATTCCCCACGCACTTTAAATACTCAGTGGATACTAGGAAACTATCCCTAGTTGGTCAAATAAACACTAAACGAAAAAAAATTAGTTTGCTCAGTCTAAAGAAATGTCAGCTCGATTGGCATTAACCGGCGGATATGTGTTCCCTTACAATGCCATCAAATCAAAGAACCTCCAAAATTACATACGAAAAAATATGTCCAATTCAGAATACAACGAAATGAAGACCGCTCCATTATGTGCATTAAAATTAGATCGGAAATAATAGATGCACAACAGAGGGGGTTTCATTTTCAAAGATAGCACTGCCGATAAATCATTTTATAAACATAAGTGATAAGGGACGCGGATGAAAATAGCTGACCACCGCCCACGTAGAAAATGTTTGAAATCTGGACAAGGAGTCGTTCCGCATTGTGTCAAACCTGCCTCTAAGGTGTCCATTCCTGAGAGTGTACGAAACAAGATACTGTTGATATTCAGCAAATAGTTGCGTATCTGGTAAGCGATCTGCGGATGTGACAATTTGGCTTTTAAACTTCATCATGTTTGACTGGTGATTAACTAATAAGAGTTGCTTAGGAAATGGTAAGTAGGAATTCATGCCATATTAAAACATCATCAGCATGATAGCCATCATTGCCGGCCGCCCCCATCTCCATCGTTCACGAGAAAGGATAAAGGATAAGGTAGACGGGAAGTGTTGATGATCCACCTACTTAACGGAAGGACGACGATTCATCAGACACTTCCATAGGTGCGACACAGTTGGAGGTTTAGCAGGGTATAAGATCTAGGATTCGTTCTAAGCAAGTAATGCGACCCGTAAAACATAGTTTATTATATAGTTGTTAAGTTAATTTTTGAGTACACGATCACTTGAAAATGAAAAGATCTTGTTTAGTTTTTGGTTCTTTTTAAACTCTGGGTAGCCGGCTACCAAGAGTATCTTATGTTTCCTAAACAAAAGCAATTTGAACTCCACACAGCCGATTGTGGGAGTAATGGCCCGGATTGTTTGTAAAATACATCTGTACGATACATGGGCTTATTAACAATAACGGAATTTAGATTCATAAAAACAGAGGCGGCGAATTTTCAGTACGCATTGACCCGTGAGCATCGATACTAGTCAGATTAAAGTCTTATGGGGTTTGTTTTCCGATCCGTTTTTACGGTACTTTTTGCTCGACTAGTGTTTCGAATTCTCCTTGTCAGTAACTAACACCAACCTGCAATTAAGAAATTTAGACATTCACGCAAGACGTGTGATTTTTTTGGATTTTAGTGCCGAATTAGCGCAAATTTAGTGCTGGTTTACGGTACTTTTTGCTCGACTAGATCTGTTCGCACCCTCTCATTCTGTTACTATCGGCAAAAAGCTGATAGCACCCAATCGTCGCCGGTCTAAGAACCAAATGTCATCAATAGACTTAGACTCGCGTGGAGGCATGAGATAGGAGAATTGTGAGAACTATGTTATCTCACCGTTTGATGACCTATATTATATTATATCATAAAATCGAATTCATCACTTGGGTTGCCACTTCCAATAGGTCTTTGACCCGGAAATTTAAACTAACGTTAAGGTAGACTTCAAGAGAAACATGAGTATGGGCTGAAACCAGGCATAATTTTGAATCAAACCAATTGCTCAGTGCAATTTAGGAACAAATTCACGGTGAAGTGGGTGCAAAAATTTGCTTGGCAGGCTAAACGCCAATAATCCAATATCACCGCTGTGAAGGATAAGCCGAACATACATCACTCTTCGCCACCACCAACAGCCAAGGGAGGTGGATCAGGTTGAACAGCGCCACCACGTGGGATCTTTTCCAACAAAGGAGCAAAGGTCACATCCTTAGCTACGATTCAAGGGTCGATACAGGTGCAGCCAACGATAACACCTGGTGAGCTCAATTATTGTTCAGTCGGTTGATCGAAAAAGATCATCCGTCGTCCTATTCCAGTAGCAGAAACAGATAAACATTTACAACAGTAACGTACTTTGATGAAATAATATTTTTTAGACCCTTTGAGTTGCATAGTAGAATGTCTAATTATATTAGGAAATACCTTTACTAAACTTTTAATAAAACGAATTTGACTTTCAGTTTCCTTTTATTGCATACAAGATCTGTAATACTTATCCGTCTTGGAACGAACGGTCTGTCTGGCAATAAAGCTGAACCCAAGTAGCGATAAAAGCCCTATTTACACTTTTAGAACAATATAGTAAAGCAAAAATTAAATTCAGTGCAAAAAGTGTCGCACGGCCTGGGAACAATGATTGAAAACCCGGTGGCTCGGAAGTGTCTCGGTTAAATCCGGAGAAGTGGCTACTTTACCTATTATAATAAGAGCATAACAACGACCATAAAAAACTGTAGAAGTGGCGAAAACATGGTTCTATGTAAACTATCAAATCTCCACGTTCCAGAGGTATTAACCTCTTGCTTGTTTTGGACATGCTTGTCTCAAAATAACTTTATCTCAAAAACTATATTACTAATCTTTAATCTGTTAGTTTCAAACCAATAAAAATCAGTACAATTTGGTTCACCAAGTGATGAATCTCAAAGGGTCTCTACTTATGTAACATGGTATGATTTAAATAGATAAATACACACAATTCCTTTAATCAAGATTCCACTAGGTATTTATCTAGGAGGGCCTCTCAGTAATGTAAGTCCTGCTGCCCGGCGCGGCTCACGATGGCCTGCCGACAAAACAAAGTTCGGTATCATGCACTTTACAAAGTGCTATCATACTCATACAGTCTAAGAAATCATTACCTGAATCTCAAACGGTTTCCAAATTTGCAAGGGGTCTAATTTAAATGAAGACAGGTTCACACACGTAACCCGTAGGTGTAAGAAGCATAACATTGTACAACAAGAGAAAGAGAAAGAGAGAGAGAGAGATGACACACAATCTTCTCGAAAAACAATCAATGTAATCGGGGAATTGATAGAATACTACTGATTGATTTTCATAAAAACTACAACGGTATGTAAAAACTGCTTTGTTCGTTTGCAAAGATAATCTTCGAGGGTTACTTCTACACGATCATGTTGTATGAGCGATATTTTTTTTAATTTTCGCAAAATTTGAAAAAAAACAGCACCCCCTAATGCTACAGTACATATTTACTTCCAGAATACACAAAGATCACAAAGATCATTATGTAAAAAATGCACATGTTTACCCGCAGTAAGTATCCAAAATGCGGAAGCTGTACCCGCTGTTCTAGAACTGCATACACAGTATAATTCGGTTAATTTGCGAAGCTCTTTGATCAAATGAAACTCATTTTTAACCCTTAAATGCACAATGTTGTTTTAAAACAACATTGCGAAAACCATCTTAAAATTATCAAAGTAACGTATTAATGCTGAGAGACAATTTTCAGAAAATTTGAAAAAAAATTGCTTTGCGCCTTTAAGGGTTAATTTGACGAAGTGATCACTCCTCGCAAGCTAGCAATACAAGCGAAATATGACAATCAAAACGATGTCAATTATAATTAAATTAAATTGATCTTCATCGGTATTGAAAAAAGCAGCAGTTCTAAAGCGAGTCCATTTAGCGAGGTTCCATGAGAGGTTGAAAATATTTATCTTGCATCCATATGTACACTCTGCATTTTTACACCTTGATGACCCGGAAATTATTTTGAATCATTGTTTACAAACGAGTGTTAATTTCGATTGCGTTATTCCTACACCAACACGCAGCTCTTATCGGCGACAAGCAGTCCAATAGCATAACTCTCATAACATACTTGGTTAGGTACCAAATTAACCGCGATGTGTAAAGTTGCGCCGCTGGAAGCGAGCTTAGAATCGCGTGACTAGTTCGATGCATCATTACAGCATATTCAATCAACAACGGTTTTTGTTGTACACATTAAAGTCCCACGAGTAACAGTAATTTTGGTCGAGGTGCGGCTATGGCTTTGTTTGTCGTTGAACTGGTGGGCTCTTATGCTTTTGTTTAAGCATCATTCTATGCTTCGAGTTGAAAAATTAAACCGCTTCATCGTCTTTCGTTTATCATTTGTGCGATCAAAAATAAATGTTCCAAGGACAGAAAATGTTTCGTAAAACTGGCGAAAAATATATTAGAACGTAAAAATTGAACATAAACTTCACGCGTAAAAATCGGACTGGGATCCTCCATCATAAGAATCGCTAAAAAAGTTCGCTTCCGAAAAAGTTGGAAAGATGAACGTTCAGTATAAAACAAATTAAAAATAAATAATTTGGTCGCTGGGCAGGCCGTAGAATGTTACATTAAAGATAAAAGTTGGTTCAAGTGCTTTATAAGAACCAGATGCAAGCATTTTCCAAATAGGATTTTTTTTTTGGTTAGACCAAATTGTATGCATGAGGACACAATAGTTATACAACAGAAGTGTGGTTTTTTAGTGTTTCGAATTCTCCTTGTCAGTAACTAACACCAACCTGCAATAAAAAAATTTAGCCGTTCACGCAAGACGTGTGATTTTTTTGGATATTAGTGTCGAACTAGCGCAAATTTGGTGCTGGTTACGTTGGTTCCAAGGTGTTATTAGTTACTGACGAGGAGAATCTGAAAACATAAGAAAAACATACCTTACTAACCGGATATTTTTTTCGGTTTTTAAAGTGAAGGTTTTTTAAACGACTTTTACAACGAAAAGCCCCAATTTGATCTTTTCAAAATGTTCATCTTCAAACATCCATATTACCCGTTCAGTTAAATATTTTTTGAGATACCCAATGATTTTATTTCGTTATAGTGTATGTAATCGCTCAGTATAGAATTGCATTAAATTGGAGTTGATGTAGTCCTCGATTTTTTATCACACCTTTACATAGTGCAACGTTTCGAAGGTTTCAAGGTTTGATAAAAAATTAGTTATACTTTTCTCTTAGCGCAAATTTTCTTACGGCAACAAACATATTCTTTGGTAAGAAGGATGTAATCTTAAATTTGTTTCCCTGAGTGTCTCTGCTCTACACCAAAATGCAAAAACTATTTATAGAGAAACAGCAGACAAAAATTAGTTTTGTCCAAATCTACACAGTTGCACCACGCACATCAAATTAGATTGGACCTAACCAATTTATTTCAGATTAGTAGAACATCTTACGACACAACTAGTGGTTTGTTTTGGACGAGTTGGAAGGTGGCCATCGAGTTTAGAAAGTGGCGAATTACGGCGTATAACAGACGTCTGTAAACAGTGTTTTTTCGGGACAGTTTTCCGCCACTAGACAGCGAGTTAAGAGCGCGTGCAACGGCAATTAATCCCGTCGGAAAGTGTCGGTTCGGTAGTAGTTCGGGTACTCGATTGTTGTGGTATTAAGTCGCCGAAACGGGAAGCTAAACGTAAAGGAGCCACTACTCGCTTCCCCGACCAAACACAAAGGACCTAGTCACACCACGCCGCCCGCACTGTGTAAGATCAGCTGAACGAGCATAACTCTCCTCCACAGTTAATCGCAAAGGTGCAGGCAGGACACTTCACGGGGAGTGAGTGTACCCGGCGATTAGTCACCCTGTCGCTAGAGAGGTGCCAACAAAAGAGCCTTGCTCACCTCCCTAGCTAATCGAAAAGGACCGTTGCGGTACCAGCAGGAGAATACACCAGTCGGAAAAATCTTCGCCTTCCCGCCATCGTCTGAAGCGACTAATCAGTAGACTGGTTCAATTTTTGACTTTTAGCTCCACCAGGCTCTACTGATTCCTTTTATGGTCCTTAGTAATTGTGCAAATTTTGGTACCGATCGGTAGTGTCTACGGACCCTCCAAAAATTTCAAAGTTTCTATGGAAATATGTATGGAAAATCGGGTAACATTGAAAATAAATTCCTAAAAAATCACCTAATCAATCAATTAATCAGAACTCTATTTATTTCTAAAGGTATTCTCCTACAGAACATATTCGGGAAACATTATAAGTTTCTGAAAAATCGCTGAGAAAAGTTACTAACTAAAGAAGCAGCATGACTTCAAAACAAGTGGATTTTATTATTTATCATAGCAACACTGTTTGAATAGCTGTAACTTCCATTCGCGGGCGGTGGGTGGCAAGTCTAGTTTACACTTGTATAACGATGGAGCTATTCAAACAGGGTTGCTATGATTAATAATAAAATCCACTTGTTCTGAAGTCATGCTGCTTCTTTAGTTAATAACTTTTCTGAACGAATTTTCATAAACTTACTATGTTCTCCGAATGTGTTCAGTAGAAGAATACCTTCAGAAATGAATAGAGTTCTGATAAATTGATTGATGAGGTGATTTTTTAAGAATTTATTTTCAATGTTAACCGATTTTCCATACAAACTTCCATATAAACTTTGAAATTTTTGGAGGGTCCGTAGACACAACCGATCGGTACCAAAATTTGCACAATTACTAAGGACCATAAAAGGAATCAATAGAGGCTGGTAGAGCTAAAAGTCAAAAATTGAACCAGTCTACTGATCAGTTCCATCGGCAGAGTGCAGGAGTGAGGAAATAAAAGTCGGTAATTTTAGATTTGTTTGTTTACCTTTTTGTTGTGTTACGATAATTCGAAATACTGATAGAAGCACCTAGGCCGCTCTGACAAGAAGGGTCCGCAGGTAAACAAGAACTCAAGCAGTGACCAAACCGCTACTTATAATATTAATTTTAGTAAAATAGTTTATTCATTATTGAGTAAATGCCCAAAATATTGAATCACATAGAAGTGTTTTCATACCCCGATACGATTAATGAAAATTGGTAAGTGAGAAATAAAAATATAAAATATTAATATATCCGCGGTTCGTGAACGGATTTTGATAATCTATAGCTTGTTAAGCTTTCTAATTATTTGTATTTAGAATAACCAAATTGCTTTGTTCGAAAACTATTGTGACCTTTCTGCCACCAAACAAGGCCAGTATTTGAATAACAATTGTTGTGAAGGTTTAATGAATTTACTTAGGTTTTAGTAAAAAGGACTACAACCTAAGTACCTAAAACATGCTTAACAACAGATAAGGCCAACTGCATCAAATCAAAAAGTGTGTTAATGAAAATACCGCTGACCATTATATCATCAGCGAAACCATATGTCGAAAGCCTAAGTTCAATGAGTTTCCTCAACAAGCCATCGGCGACAAGGTTCCATGAAAGTGGTGACAGCACATCATCTTGAGGTCATCCGCAGCACCTTAAATCTCAAGAAAAACTCATCAACTCAATTTCTTTTGCGAAAGAGTTTTTTCAATGTTGTAAACAATATTGTGTAACTAGGTTTGTTTATCCACGACCCCATCCCTGTCAGTTCGAGATTCAATCGTTGGAAAATATCCATGAAGTCGCTAAGCCCTCTGCGTTCGTAGATTTGGGATTACGATATGTGACGATACCTACCGTGTCGTTTAAATAATCAAAACCGCTGTACTTCGGATCAGATATCGACGGTTGAAACTAGTTGGGTACGATCCAGTTTGCTAACTCATGCGTAATACTGTCAGAGCAGAGAGTTACTTATAACACCTCTTTCCTGCCACACCATGTAAATGTTGGGCGATTTCTTACATAAAGTACATTCAAATGTACTACATAAGTATTCCATCAATTCAGTGCCTTATGTGGTAGGCACTTACATCACTGCCGATTATGTGTGGAGACATATTTCTGCCACAGTATGATACAACTCTTTTGAAATCATCAGAAGGTGATAATTCATTATGCGGCAGATATGCCGAACAATAGACAGCACACGTGTCGCGAGTTGTGAGGTCAGATGTATGACATGCGTCGATAGCACTATTCGCAGGTATACATGCTTGATACTTACCACGTGGATTTGTCATGCCTTTTTTGTTGAAAGCCACGAAGACGGAGTTATGTAGCTTTCCAACACAGAAGTTTGCTTTATGAAAATACGGTAAACCGTTATTTTCCAGTACGATAATAATAAGGTTAACTGTTATGTCTGTTTGCCTGTGAATTGATCACTACTCTCTACTAGTCTCTGCTCGTAAGAATTAATTAATCACTACGACCATGAGAATTAAAAAATTTCTGGTAAATTTCCCCCAAACTTTAAATATATGTGGTGCTTTTAGCTAATCTTTAGTAAAATAAATGCTTATTCAGAGTCTAGCAAATTTTCAGCGTTGGGAAATCAAAAGAGTTTCAACTCTTAAAATTAGTGCAAAGCCAAATATTTGAATACTAACGTTCCCCTTCTAAAAGGTTGTTATCTTGTAATTTCAAGCAGCACAAATAACTTTTTACTTGTACAAGAAGAGTACAGTTTATGAATACATAGCTTCACCTCTCATTGTGTCGTTAAGTTAGATATAATAATATATGCAAATGCACCATAAAGAACACTACAACCAATAATGAGCCAACCAATTCTGCACCGAAAAATGTCACACAAGAACATGCCACCCGAGAATAAAAGTTCAACGGCCAGAGATCCAAGCCGGAAGAACCGCCACGAAAAGTTCATAAAAGTTCATCTCCTCTGTCGGCGCGTTTTTATGATTTATGTGTCTTTTTTCCTACTTCCCTAGCTTATCGATCCCGGCATACAGCTGTTGGCGCTGTAATCGACATGTGCACTCACTGCCGTCTCGGGTGTTACCGCTACAATTTGTTTATCTACCGTCAAGTGTAAGTTCTCGCGGTGGCAGCTTTGCTGCCGGAGCTCAAAGTTCCTTAACCTCAACAGACGAACGGAAATAAAATCAATCCTGCTGGGCTACCGGTTTTATCCGAAACGTCGTCGTTCAGACACGTGACGCTCTCGTCGGTAGTGGTGCTTCTCCGTCCACCCACTACTGACCATCAACAGGGAAAGTTAAACGATGCGACGGTCTGGTACGCGTAGATCAGACTAACAACATGATACGAACAAAGTAATTCACATGACCTACATTTATCGTTGTCGGAAGGTGGAAAGGTAAGACAAACGCTTTGTAGTAGAAGGAAGGAAAGGTTAACTTCCAGGTGCGGATTGGAAGATATAAGTGGCGAATTTGATTAAGCTTTACTTTAATATGGCTGATATTAGCACGTAAAATAAGTATCTCGAATTATAGGGGAGCTCAATAAACACATTAAATTTTATAATACAAGTGGTCGGTGTTAGGTCAGACCGGACTAAGTGACAGTGCATTGATTTCGAGAAAAACGCGTTTAAAGTTTGAATCGCAGCATCCTTTACATTATAATTGGAAAATAATTTTTACCATAATTCTTGTTTATTGTTTTATATTTCAAATGTGGTAAAAGTGGAATGTAGATGAAGAAATTCTTTATCCAGTGCTATCATTAACTCATTTTTTGATGTTTTGCGACTTGGTCCGGTCTGACTTAACACCGACCAAGTGGAATCTAAGATTTTACAGAGGCTTCAAGAGAGTCAAATAGCTTAAATTAATATTAGCGAAGCGGGGCTTTTGGTTTATTGATTTAGTACACGGGAATTTAGTGGAATTGGCCCAAATGGATAATATAAAAGTAACTACTGATTATCCAGATTTACACATTCAAAACATATGGTATTAACACACCAAACGCCCGTTATTTGTATATAAACTTTTGTTCTCTTTTCTCAGGGTTTCGCAGCTTGCTGGAGGGGCCATTTACCCGGTCTTCGGTAAGGTTGCCGGACCTCAGATAGTGTCGCGTGGAGTTCTGTATCAGAAGTGAAATGATCATATAACGCGATCGTATGTTGCAAATGGCACAAGTTTGCCAACCATGTTAGTAGATATCATTTAATATACTAAACTTCAAATATCAAGTTGAAAGATCCAATATCATCCACTTCTATGATAACGCTAGCTCATGAATAGCTTTTGTTATGTCTTCTAAAAATCGCTTGCTTTTCATTAAGGCTTTAATTATCACACGAACGGCTAGTGTAAACAATCAAGAGCAGTGATAAATAATCATTCCCTGATCAGAATTCATTAAAAGGCAGCGTAATCGAGTCGCATCAAGTGTTTACTAACATAAACGGTCTACGCCGTTTATAGCGCTGGGAAGCCGACCCATTGTGCATAGAGAAGAGTGACCAATTTTACACTATGCACGTAGAATTCAATATCAACCAGTTATACTTGATGACTCGTTGAGAACACGGAACAGTTTCTCGGAGCTTATAAAATATTGTTAGAATCGGCTAACGGTCGCTGCATGATGATGCGGGATATTTATCTTGACAAGTGAACATAAACAATAACGATATTCAATAAATTGTTATCGTTGCATGCGGGCAAAACAGCATTTACGCACAAAATTGTGACTATTACCAAGTGGTTACGGTCAAATTAATTAGATAGGATTACTGGGGTCGTTTTAAGGAGAATTTTCGGACACTTGAGTATGTATTATTGAATTAAGGCTTGCTGGATGTCAAAAAGGAAATACCGGGTGTTTGGTTCATGGTTAAGAACCTCTCGAGGGGTGATTGACTGTCATATTTGGAGAAAAAAATCGCTTATCAAATCTCAACCGTTGCTAAGTTATTGAACTTTTTGTGTTAAAAATTTAGTTGTCTTAAAATATCTCTAACTCAAAAAGCATACTTTGTATGTCAACTATTTTATGTCCTTTGGATAGGCGAGATTTCCCAGGCATTGTAATTCTCTCTCACTCACGCGAGAAGAAGCTTATCCGATGTCCAACTTTTCCGTGATAAGATGAGTCGCAAAATTCTCCGTCTCCACAAATAGCGTGAGAATAATCTTCCGGATAAAATTTATTTGGTTTTTTCCTTCTCACCAGAGAAGGTAATAGTATGGGACCGTTCATAAACCACGTAGACCGAAATTTGAGAATTTTTAACCCCCCCCCCCCTCCCCCCTAGTAGACGTTAGTAGACTTTTACCAAACCCCCCCCCCCCCCCACGCCAAAAGTCTACGTAGACTTTTATTTTTTTATTCGCGGGAAATGTAGAATTAGCAAGAAGCACATAATGTTCAATTAAAAATTAGCGTTCCGATTTATTTCAAACTTTTTCAATATTAAAGAAAGGTTTTTCACATTGGTTTTTTGTCTATGACTGATCAAATCAATTAATAACAAATCAAGGTGCTTGTCAACGTTTGTGTAGCGGAATACTTCTTTTCAAGGTTAGTCACTCAAGTATATGTAAAAAGATTTATTGCTATAACTAGTTCAAGTTTTGGCCGAAGTGTAACCTACAGCAACAATGCAGAATTGCTAAACATTTTTTGAGCCTTACTGGTGCATTCAAAATTGTTAAATTAAAGGAAACAATTACAAAATAATACTGTCGATGTGTACTATTATCTAGACTAAAATAATACACCAACTATGCTCACAAACTTCACTTTTCGTTAACAAATATTTAAATCTTCCCAAAAATATTTATTTTTCTTATGTAATTAATAGCCATATCACCTGAGAGTATTATCGCAAAGTATCAAAGCTTAACTCCGAATATTTTCGAAGATAAATATAGTAGAACCGGTTTGCACGGAGTTGCGTAGGGTCAAGACATAAAATTTAACGGGTGTTTAAATATTTTGAAATCAGTGTAAATGATTGCAAGAGAAACTGATTAACTCGAGTCAACACTTTGTTGTAGAAGTTTCACTACACTACTGCTTTAACCACCGAAATCAACAAATAAAAAAAATTAATCCACCTATTAATATAAATGGGGTGTTTTGTTGTTACAATGGTGGTTTTATTGCTTAACTTGGACCATTTTTTAACTTTTTATGGTTCATGCATTTAATGGTCCATGCATGTCTGCTAACTAGTGGTGTCTCAGATGATTTCAAAGTCAAAATCTTCCGTCGAGAGGAATTTTGGTCAAACATCTTTAGAACTGTCATTTTGTATTATTCCTAGATCAAAACTATATCAAAATATACGCAAGAAACAACAATGTGTGAGGTTGTCCAAACAAAATCGTGGGTTCTGGGTTAAGTGGTCGCTTAACGAATAGTTACCTCAATAGTGTACTAGCTTTGAAGTGCCTGCATAAATACACCTAGCTGAATAGACCGATATTTTAAATATAACTCTCTTTAAATCTCATTTATAATTAGTAATACGAGAATAACAAAAAAAAATAAGAGTCTACGTAGACTTTTTCAAAGAGCCCCCCTCCCCCCTCGTAGACAAACGTAGACTTTTGCAAGACCCCCCCGTCCCCCCTATGAGTCTACGTGGTTTATGAACGGCCCCTATTTGAATTTCGTGGAAATCAATTAAAACGTCACAATATACATTTAATTACAAAGAAAAGCGGCAAAGAAGTAGGATAGACTTGGTTTTTCATGTTTTGGAATAGCGACAGCAAGGCAGCGAGCGCAAAAAGGATACCGTGATAAACTCATTCGCTCATTCTCCGGCGGTTTTATTTTTCCAGAGAAATAACACGTTGTATTTATCCGGAGAAGTTGTGTGAGTGCCGATAACTTTTCGTGTGAAAATGTGAGTTTTTATTATCGCGGTAGCAAAGTAACCATTTACTCATATGAGCGATAAATGCAGTGCCTGGTGTCCTCACATGTTTCAGCTAATGAGGTTAAGTAACCTTTTCGTAATATTTTATTTAAAATTTAACAGATTTGATCGATTTTTCGTTCATTTCTCGAAAATCTTAATAGTTTACATCATCATTTTAATAATTCAGATTGTTAGGCTCGAAAAGCTACATACTTTGTTCTTTGACATGATACACTTATCTTTTCTTGTTTTCATGTGTTCGGGTTATTGAACTTGCAAAACTTGCATTAATACCTTTCAGTTAAGTGAATCTAGTATTCTTTTAGAAGTAAATTATTTTAAAGTTGGTGCTATTATTAGCATTTTCGTTATTTACTTAAAATAGTAAATAATAAACATCACCATTACTCATAACTCTCCGAGCTCTCGATCGAAGCAGTTCGTTTTCTGGTGCTGTGCATAAAGTGAACAAGAATAAATTGTCAGTGAAGGTCAACCATTGTTCGAGGCAGTCTTTGTTCGCCGGTGCCCAGGCTGGTGAAGTGAATACCAGAATAGCCGGAATCGCCGCTATATAAGCTAAGTATATTTTTTTTTTCTTTCATTTCCCTTTCCCCGCTCGGTCTCTACTTCTGCCCTTTCCCCTGAATATAAGTTTCATCTCTCGTTTACACCACGTGTTATCCTCGTGCCTAAATGGCCGAGGGCGAAGTAACATTGGATGGGAATGATATTCCCATGGATATACCGGATAAACCCGAAATTACTCCCTCCCCTGATTCCCGCAGTCCTCCCCGTATTAAAACATACCCAGCCAGTTCGACTGGACCCTGGGTGGTGTATTTCCGGCCCAACACGAAATCGCCCAATATTCTAGAAATCTCACGGGAGCTGACTGCCAACTACCCGTCCGTGGCTCAGATAACACGTGTTCGAGCTAATAAGATACGCGTTATAGTAAATGACCTCGACCAGGCAAACCAGATTGCTCGCAGCGAGCGTTTTACGAGGCAATTCAAAGTGTATGTGCCTTGTAGAGTTGTGGAGATCGATGGGGTCGTCGCCGAACCGGGTCTAAAGTGCGAAGACCTGTTGAAGTACGGGGTTGGCTGCTTTAAGGACCCTTCACTTCAAAAGGTGAAAATTCTGGAATGCAAGCAATTGTATTCCGCAAAAACTGAAGATGATAAGACAACTTATTCTCCGTCAGACTCGATTCGGGTGACTTTCTCCGGATCTGCTCTTCCCAACTATGTCCTCCTGGATAAGGTTCGCCTACCTGTTCGCCTATTTGTACCGCGGGTAATGAACTGCAGCAATTGCAAGCAACTGGGCCACACAGCCACTTATTGTGGCAATAAAAAACGGTGCGGCAAATGCGAGGGAGAGCATGAGGATGACACTTGCGGTGGAGAAACTGAGAAGTGTATTTACTGCGGGGGCCCTCCGCATGCTCTTAAGTCATGCCCGGCGTACAAGCAACGCGGGGATAAAATTAAGCGCTCCCTTAAGGATCGCTCGAGGCACTCTTATGCAGAAATGCTAAAGAATGCTTCGCCATCTGTCCCTTCCGAAAATTCCTTTGCTCTTTTGGCTGGCGTTGAGCAAGAATCTGACGACCCACAAGAGGGAACATCATTGGTTAACCCAGGGGAATCCAGGAAGAGGAGAAATCTAGCCTCCCCTACATTGCCTCGTAAGGGTGCCAAGGTGTCGTCCACTCAGAGTGCGCCAACCGCAATCAATAAATCCAACGGAAGTGATGCACAAAAGCCGAAGCAATTTGCTCCAGGACTTGGAAATATTAATTCTAACAAGGAGTACCCACCACTTCCAGGGACACCAAAAACCCCAAGTGTCCCCTTTTTTCAAACAGATACTCAGTCCAGTAGCGGACTAATGAAATTTTCTGACATAGTGGACTTAATTTTCACAGCTTTCAATGTTACTGATCCTCTTAAAAGCCTTCTGATACGTTTTCTCCCTATAGTGCAAACATTTTTGAAGCAGTTGACTACTAAATGGCCCCTCCTTGCAGCGATCGTATCCTTCGATGGCTAAGTCATCGAACGAGGTCACCGATTCGATCACTGTTCTACAGTGGAACAGCAGAAGTATCCTCCCGAAAATCGATTCCTTTAAATTTTTACTAAATAGTTTAAAATGTGATGCTTTCGCATTATGTGAAACTTGGTTAACTTCCGATATAAATCTCAACTTCCACGACTTTAATATAATTCGTCTGGATCGAGAAAACCCCTATGGAGGAGTACTTTTGGGGATCAAAAAGTGCTATTCTTTCAACCGAATTAACCTTCCTTCGACACCAGGCATTGAAATTGTCGCTTGTCAAGTTTTAATCAAAGGTAAAGACCTTTGCATTGCTTCCATCTACATTCCTCCTAGAGCCTCGGTAGGGCACCGAACGCTTTGTAATATCACGGAATCCTTACCGGCACCGCGGCTAGTTCTGGGAGACTTTAACTCGCACGGTACGGTATGGGGCTGTCTTCATGATGATAATAGATCAACATTAATCCAAGATCTTTGCGACAATTTCAACATGACCATCTTAAACACGGGAGAAATGACGCGAATTCCTACACCACCAGCACGCGCGAGCGCGTTGGATTTATCTCTATGCTCGACTTCGCTACAGTTAGATTGCATGTGGAAGGTGATCCCTGATCCCCACGGTAGCGACCATTTGCCTATCGTGATTTCAATTGCTAACGGTTCAAGACCATCGGAAACAATCAATGTATCGTATGACCTCACACGGAACATTGATTGGAAGAGTTACGCGACCGCGATATCCGTTAAAATCGAATCCACTCAAGAACTTCCTCCGGAGGAAGAGTACAGGTTTTTGGCTGGCTTGATTCTCGACAGTGCGAATCAAGCTCAGACTAAACCAGTACCCAGCGCGAATACCCATGGACGGTCTCCCACCCTGTGGTGGGATAAAGAGTGCTCAGAGCTGTACGCGGAAAAGTCCACTGCATATAAGGCCTTCCGGGAAGACGGGTTACCCGCTAGCTATCTACAGTACGCGTCGTTAGAAAGGCGAATGAAGAGTCTAATGAAAGCCAAAAAACGTAGTTATTGGCGCCGGTTCGTCGACGGGTTAACGAGAGAAACAGCGATGAGCACTCTTTGGGGTACGGCTCGACGTATGCGTAACCGTAATAGTACCAACGAGAACGTGGAATATTCAAACCGTTGGATATTTGCTTTCGCCAAGAAGATCTGTCCGGACTCTGTCCCGGTACAGAAAACGTACCGCGCCGCGTCTCCTCACGATACCGCGAACGAAACACCGTTTTCGATGGTGGAGTTCTCACTTGCTCTCTTATCATGCAACAATAACGCCCCAGGGTTAGACAGAATCAAATTCAACTTGCTGAAGAATCTGCCTGACACTGCAAAAAGGCGCCTGTTGAATTTATTTAACAAGTTTCTTGAGGGTAACATTGTCCCTTATGAATGGAGGCAAGTGAAGGTCATCGCCATCCAAAAACCAGGAAAACCAGCCTCCGACCACAACTCGTATCGGCCGATTGCAATGCTGTCCTGTATTCGGAAGTTGTTCGAGAAAATGATCATGTTTCGCCTCGACAATTGGGTTGAAGCAAATGGCTTACTGTCAGATACACAATTTGGCTTCCGCAAAGGCAAAGGGACGAACGATTGCCTTGCGTTGCTTTCTACAGAAATCCAAATGGCCTATGCTAACAAAGAGCAGATGGCATCAGTCTTCTTGGATATTAAGGGGGCTTTTGACTCAGTTTCTATCAACATTCTGTCAGAGAAGCTGCACCAGCATGGTCTTTCGCCAATTTTAAATAACTTTTTGCTAAACCTGTTGTCTGAAAAGCACATGCACTTTTCGCATGGCGATTTAACAACATCGCGATTTAGCTACATGGGTCTTCCCCAGGGCTCATGTCTAAGCCCCCTGCTCTACAATTTTTACGTGAATGACATTGACGATTGTCTTGCCCATTCATGCACGCTAAGGCAACTTGCAGACGACGGGGTGGTCTCTGTTACAGGGCCCAAAGCTGCCGACTTGCAAGGACCATTACAAAATACCTTGGACAATTTGTCTGCTTGGGCTCTTCAGCTGGGTATTGAGTTCTCCACGGAGAAAACTGAGTTGGTTGTTTTTTCTAGGAAGCGTGAGCCGGCGCAACTCCAGCTTCTATTAATGGGTGCAACGATCAACCAGGTTTTCACATTTAAATATCTCGGGGTCTGGTTCGACTCTAAAGGTACCTGGGGATGTCACATTAGGTATCTGAAACAGAAATGCCAACAAAGGATCAATTTTCTCCGAACAATAACTGGAACATGGTGGGGTGCTCACCCAGGAGACCTGATCAGGTTATACCAAACAACGATATTGTCAGTGATGGAGTACGGGTGTTTCTGTTTCCGCTCCGCTGCGAACATGCACTTCATCAAACTGGAGAGAATCCAGTATCGTTGCTTGCGCATTGCCTTGGGTTGCATGCACTCGACCCATACGATGAGTCTCGAAGTGCTGGCGGGCGTTCTTCCGCTAAAAAATCGATTTTGGGAACTCTCATATCGATTGCTTATCCGATGCGACATTCTGAACCCGTTGGTGATTGAAAACTTCGAGAGGCTCGTCGAGCTTAATTCTCAAACCCGATTTATGGCCTTGTACTTCGACTACATGGCACAGAGCATTAATCCTTCTTCATATACTCCCAGCCGTGTTCGTTTCCTAGATACTTCTGATTCTACTGTATTCTTCGACACATCCATGAAGGAAGAGATTCGTGGAATCCCGGACCATATACGCCCGCAAGTGATCCCCAATATATTTTATAATAAATTCCGAGAAGTCGACTGTGACAAAATGTTCTACACTGACGGATCAAATCTCGATGGGTCCACTGGCTTCGGTATCTTCAACAATACTATCACCGCTTCATTCAAGCTCAATGATCCCGCTTCAGTTTACGTCGCAGAGCTAGCTGCAATTCAGTACACCCTTGGGATCATCGACACTCTGCCCACAGATCACTACTTCATCATTTCGGACAGCCTCAGCTCCATCGAGGCTCTTCGTGCGATGAAGCCCAAAAAGCAATTCCCATATTTCCTGGGGAAGATACGGGAGTCCTTGTGTACGTTATCTGAAAAATCTTATCAAATTACCTTTGTTTGGGTCCCCTCTCATTGCTCTATCCCGGGCAATGAAAAGGCCGACTCATTAGCAAATGTGGGCGCATCAAATGGTGACATATACGAAAGACCAATCTGCTTCAACGAATTTTTTAGTATTTGTCGTCAGAGGACACTCAACAGTTGGCAAACCTCGTGGAGCAATGGTGAACTTGGACGATGGCTACATTCCATTATCCCAAAGGTATCAACGAAGCCTTGGTTCAGGGGGATGGATGTGGGTCGGGATTTTATTCGTGTAATGTCCCGACTTATGTCCAACCACTACACCTTGGATGCGCATCTGCGGCGTATTGGGCTTGCGGAGAGTAGTCTGTGCGCTTGTGAAGAGGGCTATCACGACATCGAGCACGTTGTCTGGGTATGCGCCGGGTACTTGGACGCCAGGTCTCAGTTAAAGGATTCCCTTCGGGCCCGAGGTAGACCACCCAATGTCCCAGTCCGAGATATACTGGCAAATCGTGATTTCTCCTATATGTCCCTTATTTATACTTTCATAAAAACGACAAATATCCCAATTTAGCCCCTCTCTTTTTATTTCTCGTTTTAGAAGCTTTCTCTTGCCTTGTGGGACCGATCAGCTCCAGACTGCAACTATGTAACCGCCGTCGCACTTACCACTACGGAAACTGAAGCGAGAGCGACTCAAGGTCCGATGACTTTTGAAGGATTCCCCGCGGGTCCGAAGAATACCATCCGCCAATCCGACCTACTAGACTGAGGCGGTAATCTTTCGCTGATCTCCCGTTTGAGCGAAAGTTGCAAGTTTTGCTCTTCTCTCCCGGTCACCATCTACGCTTTCTCTCCCCTGTCCTTGATGCAACTGCTTCTACAGCCCCCCTCTGAATATCTTGACCAAGCATAAGTCTCCGCTAAAAAAGTTCAAATTTGTATTCTGTATTCCTAGTTTTAAGATAGTTGTAATTTTACCTCTTTGTTAAAACTATTGTCCCCCATCTTGTAAATAGAATTGTATCCCTAGTCTTAAAACACCTGCGAATTTTCTCATAAATATTTGTTCCCCCTTTTGTGTACCAAACTATATTGTTAGTTTTAAGATAACTGTAAATATTTCCTAAAAATTATTACTATTGAATTCCTTGTTTTAAAATTTTTTCATAAAAAAAATCTTTCGCCTCCTCTCTTGTATATAGAATCTTATTTCTAGTCTTAAGATAGCTGTAAAATTTTTCTTTTTTAAAAAAATATTTCAACATTGTAACCTCCTAGTTTTAAAATATACAAAATGTAAAAACAAAAGAATTTGGCACCGCCAAGCTAACGCATTTGTGCCTATCAAATAAACGAAATGAATAAAAAAAAAATCACCATTACTATCATGGATTTTAAGCATCTCAGCAAGTTCTACAATTCTTTATTTAACTCCATTCAATGTTTCGACGCAAAATCATTTTTGTCACCTCGTTTCATGTGCAAAAACAACGATTTCGAACCCACTACATGCTGTGTTAACTATTAAATTGCAGCGAAGTGAATAGCCATAGGGACAAAGTGTTAAATAACGAGTTATAGAGGATGCTAAGGAGCACCAAACAAACAATTGTAATGATAAATTTAGACTAATTACAAAACTCTCCAAAAAACGCTAATTTTGAGTTATTTTACTAGTAAAAGTCATTTAGTACACTTAACTAAAAGATATTTGTACATACATCCAAAAGAAATTTTCTCAGTTTTCCAATGAAGCCTTGAAAATAACGATATAAAGCATATTTTTTAGATTAGAGTCTTTTAAGCACCTCCCGGTCGATTACAGGAATAGCTTAATAAAAAAATTACTAAGAAACGAGAAGAGATATGAATATGATGCTGAAGAACAAATTATGAATCGTCCTAAAACCTAATTTTTGGATAGTAGATATTGCTATAATCATAATTCATTATTTTGAGAAAATTAACATAAACCTCATCAAAAACGCTAACTTTTAACTACTTTGCAACTAAAAGGTAATTAAAACTAATTAACTGAGAGATATGAGAATATATTCAATAGGATTTTTTCTCATCTTTTCAATGGAATTTAAAATACGAAGTATACTTTTAGAGTTAGAGGTATTTTAAGATAAATTACATTACACGAAAAGTTCAATAACTCTGTAACGGTTGAAATTTGATGGTGTGTGTAGAACAATTTTCGAGATCAAATGGTTTACAACATCGCCTTGATGTCAATGGGAAAGTTGCAGGAAATGTTATGGGCCTTACGAAAAACTAATTGCTGTTGATGGAGAAACGCGAATAACTTCTGAAAAGGTCGTAATAAAACAAAATAATTGAGTTGTTAAAACAAAATTTAAAATATCTCGAGAACTACTACATTTCAGAAAAGTTTTGTTATAAGAATTTCGATTTAAAATAGCGTTTGGAATAATATTCAAATATCAAATTCTACTTTTCACTGCAAATAGTATGAATTATGAAAATTTGTCAAAAGTTGTTGTTAGGAAAACTTTTTACATTTCTTATAAAAGAAATGTATAGAATTCGCTCAAACTTTCAAGATTTTTTCCGAGGCCCGCAGGGCCGAGTCTTATATACCAATCGACTCAGCTCGACGATTTGGGACAATGTCTGTGTGTGTGTGTGTGTGTGTCTGTGTGTGTGTGTATGTAACGGACAAATTCTCATTCGTGTTTCTCAGCAATGGCTGAACCGATCTTATCCAAACCAATTTTAAATGAAAGAACTAAAAAACAGTATGAACGCTATTAATTTGTTTTTGATTCTGATGTTTAGTTTCCAAGATATGAATGTTTGAATGCGTAAAAATGGCGTTTTTTGCAGTTTTTTTAAATTATCTGCCTAAATTGACAATACAGATTAACAATTTATATGTTTTTAGACAGCTTTAACGAATACCTTTCGAACAAGCTATAGATTGTTGAAATCGGACTATAATAAAAAGAGATATTTAACATTAAATGCGGACGAAAGATTTTTATGATTTCCCATTGCCAGAAATATGACCAAAAACATGTAATCTATTATTAACGCCAAAACGGCTTATTTTAGGTCAATAGTATCTTCGGAGAATTTAATGGAGGCAATATGCCCTTTCTTTTGGTATAGTGCTTTTGCTGATTAATCTCCCTATGAGTGAGATATTTTCATAAATTTTCTTGAAAGTGATTATATCGAAATGATTCCTTCAGCAAAATTGTAGCTCTTACTTTTGCGAATAACTTTACTGAAGACTTCAAATATCTATTTTGAATACTTTAAAAGTTATGGCTTGTTGTTTGTGGATTACCTTTTGTCGCCTATTTATTGTTCAATATAGCAATAATCCATTGAAATAAGCCAAACATTATTACGCTAAAACGAATTTTGTATTTCATTTTTCTATCTACAACCGCTAGAAATAATCACCGAACACCTTCAAGTTGTCTGGAAGGAACTTGATAACGTATCAGTGCAAAAATGTTCATTTGTACGAACCTTCTGACTGCAATTTTTCTAACTTATAACCATCGGATCGATCTGAAACATATCGGAACATGAAAAGCGAAATAAATAATTCCAAGCAACGGCGTAGCCAAGAGAAGGTTTTGGGGTTTAACACCATACAACCCCCCTCCCCCTCCCCCCCACCACAACCAAAAAAAATAATGGATTGAAGTTGAAAATTTATTGATGCAGACTGATTTAATTAAATATTACAATAACAATTATCTGATCCGTAGATTGATAACCTGTTGTTTTAAACATCATGAGGACTTTTGATAAATTGTCGGAATGGGGTCCTGATATGTAACTGATCTATTGGTCTTGATTTCAAAGTTGTCTAATAGCATCAATATCAAATTCCTGCCTGAAAACATTCCAATAGAAAATTCCAGAGTTCTGTAATCAATCATAATCCTCCAGATTTCTTTTCAAATTGAGCTCGCTTTTGTAGAGATGTACTGTAATAAAGGTCTTTATTTAATAGGAAGCGAAGTTAAAATTGATTTAATGTCTATGCAACATAGAACTGCTCACCAAAAAAATGCATAACTTTCAACATTTGCTAAAAATGTTTTTGCCTTGCTCATACACTCTAAAATTCGTCAATCTAATCCCGACCTGGAGGGCCGAGTGTTATATGCCAATCGACTCAGTTCGTCGAGATCGGAAAATGTCTGTGTGTATGTATGTGTGTGTATATGTGTATGTTGAAAAAAATGTGACCTCGGTTTCTCAGAGATGGCTGGACCGATTTGCACAAAGTTAGTCTCAAATGAAAGGTACAACCTTCCCATCGGCTGCAATTGAATTTTTTTTATTGATTGGACTTCCGGTTCCAGAGTTACGAGTTGAAGAGTGCAATCACACATCAAATTCCCATATAAACTGAAATGAAACATTTGCAAAATCAAATTTGTATTTTTGATGCCAAATGACTTTAAAATGCATGAAACATTGAGATTTGATGTAAACTCGAAAAAAATAATGTTTGACAAAAATGGACTTTTTTGGACTTTTGCACATTTTTGCATTTCTCATATAGAAAGGTTATGCAATCACTCTAAAAATCGACAAACATACCGGCCCGGAGGGAGTATGCAGTGAGGGGTTGCTACTTTAAAATTAAAACTAGTTTAAAATTTCTTAACAAGTTGAAAATTTTCGGCAGGACCCGGACCTCCCGGATCTTTCTCCATGATCCGCCGCTGGTTTCAAGCGATGTTTCAGTATCACATAGTATCTCAAGATCGTGGCTGTTGATCCATTGTATGTATGTGCAAATCGTACTGAACATGTACTATTCATTTACACCATTGTATTGAACATAACCAGCCATGGAATCGTAGTCTGGACAAATGAGACAAGCACAATTGCACCACTAGGTGGATTAAAACAGGTTTTTATTTTGGGAATGCGTCGAGTTGAGACGAAAACGTAATATGATTAATAACGAGGATAACACTTTCCGAATGTAGAGAGAAATTTATGAAAAATGACGATTTCCATGGGACTCTAGCAGGTCCTAATAGATTTTGATGAGCATTTCATTTTTGTTGCATGGCCAATTATATGTATAGGTCAAATGCTCAAAAACGGTAATTTAAGGATAGCATCATTCTGAAACCGCCAATCTCGGAGGTTTAGTATTTTCGATGAGTTTTACAAACGTTAAACAGCGCTTCATTTGATAAAATAATTCTGACGGTATATCGTCCAAGAAGTATTTATGGTGAATTTTCTCAGGTTTTCATGACTACAATAAAGACTCAACAAATTCGCTAAAGACACGAACTCTGTTACTATTTTCTGAAAAATAATTCTGCTTAATTTTAAAACTTCAAAAATTATGGTTTCGGAATTATGCCGTCTGGACAGTAAGATCGATTTTCACCAAACCCTCACCAAACCGAATTTCTGGCTACGCCGCTGACTTCAAGTAAGTAGAAAAAAAGTCGTTCTACGCTCGTTCACAAGAAACTTCTTCGAATGCTGAATATCTATTATAATAAATTGAAACCCCGATTTTATCAGCCAAATATGAACACATGTTTGATGGGCTCTAGCAGACGAACAAGACTGAATTCGAGTAAATCCTTTCTTGAGCATGTTTCCTTATCATGAAGATGGAAATATGCAAAAATAAAAAGTTCATCATAATCAGAAATAGTTATCAGACCACATCAAGGGACGGGAAGAATATTTTAACAGTTTCAGTTTATTATAAAGAAAAAAAATTGCCCGATTTAGTCAATGTCCCCATTTTGTCAGCCTAAAATGCACCACGAGACTGATGAAAATGGGTCTTTATTGTATGTATTATTCACTGTGTTTCACATTAATAGGTACATTTCATTTTTGGGGATTTTTTATTGCTTCGAACTACAACAATTTTTAGGTAGTTTTCAAGGGACTATAGACTTCTTCCAAAATTTGGCGAACCTATTCCAATTCGTATACCAATTAATTGGTATACTTAAGGGTTTATATGTTGCAGATAGAGAAAAAACTGAAATTTTCAGCTTTTTTCCTACACAATATTACGAAAGCAATTTTACCTAATAAGTTTGTGAAAATTATAAACTATTTGAAATTTTTTAATAGTTTTATTTTTTATTTAACCGCGATTTTTTAATAAATAGTGACCAAATCAAGGAAGTCACCTTTAGAAAAAATCGATGTCGAAGTAGAATTTGGAACTATGCACGCATGCACTTCAGAGATAGCGTGATATCAGAAGCTGCGATTTCATTTCAACGCTTTTTTGTGAAAAGGGCGATACTTACAAATGTAAATATAAGGCTTTTTTCATACATGCGAATGGGGGCTTTGAAACGCAACAAATTAACCTAAAAATTTGGATTCTACGATATTGCTTTCTTAAACTACAGCAATAAATACAACGGGCGAAACTGTATTTTGTTTGTTTATTTAAAGTTTCGCCCTCCACGCTCCATGCAAACAAACAGGGCGATACTTTTTTTGCTAGCAGTTTTGAGGCGAAACTGTTTTTTTCGTATTTTTTCGGTGGTGTAAAACATTAGTTATTGTAAAAAAAACGTAAGGGCGATACTTCAATGCTGATAGGTGGGACTGAAAAGGTAAACAATCGCCAAAGGGGCGATACTATCATTTTGTCAATTTGAATAGCAAAAACAAATTTTAATTTAATAATTTCAAATACTTTATAAAGTTTTGGGTTTCGATCACTGAATCATGCAATCAAGAATGTAAAAAAAACACAATAGCTCCTAAATAGGAAATAAAACCAAGTCTGGAAATATTCACTGTTGATTTTCTTTGAATGGTATCACTGCTAGTATCGCCCTTTTCAAGAAAAAGCATAGATTTCTTAGTTCTCAGTCGCGTTGGAAATTTGAGTAAAGTATAAACTTCAAAACAATAAAAAAAATCGATTTTTTTGGCTCAGTACAATATATAACCCCTTTAGGAAAATTCAGTTTTCCCACCACAATGCATTGATTGAGGAATTTAGATATTTTATTAACAGAGCATTAGCAATAATTTGTTTGTATGTCTATTTTATGGGCCATTTTTTCGCTTTCCCATTCCTTTGGTTTGAGATTTCTAGTACTGATGTTGTCCTATGCTGATTTGAGTGATTCTCTGAGTCCTGCCACTATCCCATGTAGTATGTGTTATCAAAAACATCACGAAGCATCAAGCTCTAAATGTTCTCAAACGATATAATATCCGAAGAGAGTGATAAGAGTGATAAGAAATGTCTCATCACACTGTTAGGTGGATTAAAAGCGTTTTTATTTAAAGCTTCTCCATTATCCAAATACACTGAAAAAGCTTCTTCCGTGTCTGTAAACGGATAAACATTAGACTTTTGACAATTTATGATGGGGTAACGCGAATAACTTTTAAAAAGGAGTTAATTACATGAATTAATTGTTCTTGTTGGAGCAAATTTCCAAATATCTCGTAAACTATCGCATTTTGGAAGATATTTGTTAAATGCATTTTGATTTAAAATGATACTTAGAATTATATTCTGTAATAAAATTGCAGTTTTGTATGTCAATTAGTATGAAATTTAAAATCATACTTACTAGATGTTAGAAAAACTTTTTTTCTGATGATTTCTCCATCATGAAATTACATTCAAAATATTTCTTTTCTCCTTAGGTTTTTGTTGACAAAATATAAAAAATTAGAAAAAATGGTTTTTTTGCAATTTGAAATTTTATCATGAATTTTTGTTTTTGTGAAAAATGACAAAATTTTGTTCAGTGTATATTTTTTTCGTGCAAAACTATTCATTCCCTGTAACACGTTCTCAGATAGTTTTACTGTATAAAATAGTGAAATCGAACAATTTTTTTTTGAAATTATTGCACATAGAAACGTCTACGCCCTTTTGAAAAATTGCTATTAGAATACTGCAATTACCAGAGAAAATCATGGAGATTCATAAACCGAACACAAATGTAAAGTTTCGTACGAATCGACGATGGTCATATTTTGCGATCTGCCGGTTTCTCATGGAATCCCTCAGACTTTATGAACGTATGTCTATTCTGTCTAATAATATATAATTTGTTACTACATAAAAAGAAACTTTAAAAATAGCGCCGAATGCAGTTCATGTTTGAAAAGTAGCTTTTCTCCATAACGGTTTTAACCTTAGGGTAATTAGCCTCTTTTCGGGTTAGAGAAATCTCTTAGAAAAATCTCTAACCTCATGTGCGGGGTTGGGAATCTAACCTAGGTGAGCTGCGTACAAGGCAATCGATTGACATCTACCTTAACGTATTCTATAAAATCGGTACATTTACCTTAACGTATTCTATAAATTACACTAGTTTACAAAATAAAAATAAAAATAAAAATAAAAATCTGAACTACGAAATTCGAACACCATTTTTGACGTAAAATTGCGTACAGAATCCGAAAATGCGGTCCAAAAAAATTTACAGCAGAACTGTCGTCGAGTTACAGTGCAAAAATGAATTTTACCTTTAAAATAAAAAGTGCCTTCAGTAAAATCCAAATGTCTTCGGTTGTAGTACATCGATATGAAATATTATTAAAGGTAACACAATGTACTTTCGGTCGTTAGAACATTTTGTTTTAGTGCGACTACTGGTTCCGACGTTATTTACGAGTTTATTGAACTTTTTCTTAATTTTTCCTTATTTTTTAAAGAAAAATTAGCGTTTGATCAAGATTTTCGGTTAGATAAAGCAATCCCAAAAATTATATTTTTATGAAGACTTAAAGCATGCTAATAACCAATGAAAATATGCACTTGTTAGTTTGAATCCGATGAAAATTGCGAGTGTTTGAATTTTTTGTAAAATGGCAATTTTTGTGTTTCTCTGGGTCAACTTATTGAACCGTCTCGATTCCAATTTTTTCTAGGGCTTGTTTCATAATATATGAGGGACTCTCTGTCGGAATTCTGTTTAAACAAGTAAATAGAAGAATTTTGAAAGAATTGAATGTGGGAAAATATACGAACTCGTTCATCCAAATGATTCGAGACTTCTGATAACAATAATTTCTGGCTATTATAAGTCATCGAATCATTGGTATGCAATATTGCGTGTAATATTTAGACGTGTATTACATACGTTTACCCGAAAGTTGCAAGTTTTGCTCTTCTCTCCCGGTCACCATCTACGCCTTCTCTCCCCTGTCCTTGATTCAATTGCTTCTACGCCGATTTTGGAAATAAGCCCCCCTCTGAATATCTTGACCAAGCATAAGTTTCCGATAAAAAAATCAAATTTGTATTCCTAGTTTTAAGATAGTTGTAATTTTACCTCTTTGTTAAAACTATTGTCCCCCATCTTGTAAACAGAATTGTATCCCTAGTTTTAAAATACCTGTGAAATTTTTCATAAATATTTGTTCCCCCTTTTGTGTACCAAACTATATTGTTAGTTTTAAGATAACTGTAGGGTAAGGTGGGGCAAATCCGACCTAGTAAAAGGTTGACTTGAACGACTTGAAAGGCTGTAAAATACTCATTTTACAACGGATCAAGTCGTTTTATATACCAAATTAAAGGTTAGAGTTCTGGGCAACTTTCTATGTATAGCATTTTATTCGAATCTTAAGAAAATTTTGAGATACAAGCATTTTACGAAAATGTTCATTTTTGCTGTTTTCAAAAATGGTGGGGTAAACCCGACCGCCTATTTTTGTTGGTTGATTTAGTACAGATATTACCAAAATTTTAATTTTTTTCCATGATAAATCAATGAATGTTATGTTATTGAATTGTAACATGAAGAAAATGGAATTCAATGTCAATCTTGGGATGTCAAAATCACTAGCAGTAGCACGTAAATATATTTCTATTTGAATCGGAGAAATTGCTCCACGAATACTATTTTCATCACTTTTTTGTGTCTTTCGTTTGTAATTATGAACCACTGTGCAAAAAAAAAATAAATAAGAACAATAAAAATATATTTCAATTTGATATATAGACATTTTCTTAGCAAAGAAGCGGTCGGATTTACCCCACTATTTAGAAGTCGGATTTGCCCCACCGCATAATTTTTCATTACGATCCAATTAAAAAAAATATGGAAAAAGTTGGACTAAATTCATCTATGTGCTTTGTAGGACTTCAATCAAAGAATTTAAATCCATTTACATTTTTATGCTATTACTTTAACAATCAGAAATATCCTGTAGTCAATGATGCAAAAAAATCAAATCAAAAGTTGTAAAAACACACTTTTTGTCGTTTGAGCATCTCACTGTAGACTAATAAAATGCTATCATGCCACCATTACGATTATTTTCGATGCTCTGCTTGACAACATTGATATTAGTTCGCGTAGTGCTTCCGACTTTCGATAACAGAGGGGGGTCGGGTTTACCCAACGGTCGGATTTACCCCACCTTACCCTAAATATTTCCTAAAAAACTATTACTATTGAATTCCTGGTTTTAAAATTTTTCATAAAAAAAATCTTTTGCCCCCTCTCTTGTATATATAATCTTATTTTTAGTCTTAAGATAGCTGTAGCACCGCCAAGCTAACGCACTTGTACCTATCAAATAAACGAAATGAATAAAAAAAAGTGTCTTACATAAAATAACACTCTTATAATGCAAAATTCGTTGTAAATTAAACCCTCACACATCATAAAATTTGTATTTTGAAACGCTAGCTGCTCAACTGGGTTGTGTACAATGTTAATACAAACTATACGAATCCGTAGAAACATGTGATACTATTACTATACTATACGTCAAGTATTATATAATTAATAATTTGTAAAACGTTTATTTTGTTTTTCTTCCTAGAACATCTAGCAGTTAGTGTTTGAAATTATGTAGGACATCGAACCAAACCTATTTTAGGTTTAAAAATTTCAAAATCTGAACTTCAGAATGATTTGAAGAACGTAGAATATTTTGTATTTGCACTTAGATGTTTTACGCAATATATTGTAGTATATTAAAGTTTTGTGAACCAGTACAGTAAAATCGGTACATCGTAGAAGTCAATGTGAATCCAATATAATTTAAAATTATAAACTTCTAGACGTTTTAACAGTTATGTGTCCAACAAAAAAAAACACCTTTAACAGGCCAACGTGGGTACCCGGGTACCCACAAATTGAAATGCTCATAACTATGGCTTCTTTTAACCGATTTGGACACTTTTAGATATTTTGGATTCAGGAACTCGTCCACTTTTTGATTCTGTACAATATAACCGGAATAATGGATCTGGTTTTTAGTAATCCGAATTTTCCGGAGTAATGTTCCATTACTAGGACATGATTTGTAAATTTTAATAATGTACTAGCAATATGAGTATCAAAACTCTTCAAATTGTCTCAGAAGTCTGTTTATTATTATTAATGGACCCTATGGCAATTTGAAAAATGGAATTGGAATGGAATGGCCACTCACGGTCCCACGGGAACCTGCTCCGAAATGTCCGTTCCGGGGTCAAATCACCAAATGGTTCCAAAACCACGAGATACAGCCTACTGATGCAATTCCAAGAATTTTGATACCCATATTGCTAGTATTCCGTTGAAGTTCGCAAATAATACCCCAGCACTGCAACCTGCTTCCGGAAACCCGGATTCCCGGGAAGCGAATAAAGTAACCCGATTCATTTTTACCAAGTCCAAAAGTGGATGAGTTACTGAATCCAAAACGGCCAAAAGTATCGAAATCGGTTGGATATTACCTTAGTTACGGGTATTTTAGTTTTGTGGGTACCCGGGTACCCACGTCGGCCTGTTATGTAGTAAAAAAATTCAGGAACCCCTCCTCACTCCCACGCTTACTATATCAACAATATTATTAACCCAAAAGCTTGACTTAGTGAAGTTCTAAGATGTCACAAAGCTTCAATTTCCAGCTATGGATAAAACATAGGAATTTAATTAATTGAAACTTAAAAAGGTACCCGGGTACCGCGTCGGACACACAACGGTTAATAACGTAAAATAAATTGTTTGTATAACAAAACGTAACGAAATAGGTGGATAAGTCATCATTCGTGAAGCTAGTGCCCGAATTTAACATTTTGCACCGTCACCGTCAAGCTTCCGATCGTTGTGGAGCGTGTAGTTTACAACGAATTTTGTACATATACGATTCTGTATGACCAGGGCCGCCGAGAGGGGGGGGACCTGGGGTGTTTCCCCCCGGGCCCGGCGTTCTGTAGGGGGCCCGGATTTTTACCAGATACTAAAATTTTGACAAATACTTTTTCGACCAAAATTTATTTGAGAATGCAATTAAAACTTCAATATCTTGTGTATGAGGTAACTAGAATAGCGAAAGTTCTAAACTACTGCTGATTTGGTATCAACTATGTTTATCCCAACCTAATTCTCGCATCGAAACGAGATCAGTCTCGAGCGGGCATAGCGAAATTTGTACATTGAATGTCATGTACGCAGCTCACCTAGGTTCGAATCCCAACCCCGTACACAGGAATAAAGATTTTTTATAGAAAGATTCATAACCTGAATGAAGAAGCGAATGACCTTAAGGTTAAAATGTCTATAATCGAAACAAAAATATGATCAGACTTGTAAGAGTTAAACAATTAAATAGTTTGATTAGAAGTCATGAAGTTGTCTTCAAATTTCGCCAACATGAAATCGATTTTTTTGATCTATTCAATTTCCAATCTTCGAAAGCGCTGGATTAGAATCGACAGTAGTTATTGAAAGAAAAAACCCTGCTTAGGGTTGCCACACTGGTTTTTGGGGGTGAACTCCGTGTCTTCGTTCAGGTAAATCCGAATTCGCCTGGATGCCCTTTTCTCTATACCAGGAATCGTCCAGCACCCAGTCCTCGTAAACATCATCCTCGGGTTGCAGGCTGTAATTGTTAAGGACCTTCTCTTCAATGGATCAATGTTCCTTACAAAGATTCTCGAAAGAAACTGGAGTGTGATTTCACACTCTGTGTTTGTTTACTGAGGAGTGACCGTGAGATTTTGAACGTCGCTTCCTGAACGTACCGATCTTATTTTTATTTTTGATCTATTTACTAGAAATCAGTTACAACATTCTTGTAATATATTTTAAAGTGTGCACACCAACACAAATGAAAGATTTTTCCTGTTTTTATAGGATTATGAATGTTTTTGAAACCAGCATAGCGTAAAATCCAACCACAATCCTTATTTGAAATTTGATCCATGTTTCTCATTTTTTTCCATTTTTAATTCCTACATGGATTTTTTTTATTTTGTTAAAATTTCATTGAACTATTTTTTCAAGTGGTGGATTATATTTGTATTTCTACAATTGTAAGAATGTGCCTTTCTTATACTTTTATCTTATCCATCTTTTCACGTTCCTTACTTTTGCTTTTTTTTTCTATTGCTATCATTATCACTTACTTTAATTTATAGTTCTCTCTTTGACATTTCATTTTATTCGCAATTTTCGAGAAAATTCTTCTTTCTTTATTTTATTTTTCTTATTGTTTCATATTTTAATACCAAGCTTTTTTATTTGTTTCTTATGTCATTCCATCTAATTTTTAGAATTTGTTTATTTACCATATTTATTTTTATCATAGCCATTTTCTATTTCCTTTTTTTATATTTTTCACATTTCCAAAAGCAATTTCTCTTATTCAAATCAATTCCAATTTGTCTTATTGTTTAATTTATTACCTTTCTCCTATTTTCTTGCTTATTTCTAGTTTTTAGCTTTTCGTTTTTTGTAGTTATACTTTTTTCCCATTGGCCATTTAATATAATTTTATTTATTGTTTATACCTTAAATATCTTCATATTTAATTCGTTATTGTTATTTCTTCATTGTTTCCATTTAACCTATTTTGAAAGTATTTTTGTTGACCATTTTCCTATACGTTTACATTGATTTTTTTTATTTTCCTAAAAAAACATTTGATTTATCTTTTTTGCCACTATACGCACTTGTTCTTCACTTTACATTTAGTTCGTTGTTTGAATTTGTTTCAAATTTAAATTCTAGTGTTTTTTATGTTCTTTAAATAATTTAATCCATTTTATTCATTTTCTTCGTGTTAATTTTTCATTTTTTTGATTCTATAGTATACCACGTCGGCTTTTTCAACTATTTTTTGTTTTCCATTTTGTCTGTTTGCTCCGTTTTTGTTTAATACTTCCAATTTTCTTTACTTTTTCGTCTTTTCATCATTAAAAATTTTACGGTTAGTCCATTTTTTTAAATTTCTCTATGGTTATTTTATTCTTGTCTTTTACATATGCTCCTTTAATTTTATGCATTCTTATCGTTTTATTTACTTTTTCAATTGTTTTAAATATTACTTGTTTTAATGGTAAATAAATTTTATAATTCTTGATTTATCGAGTTATTCAGTTTTATGCATTTTTTCCTACTTTCCTATCGATTTTTCATTATTTTCACCATTTGTTCAATGTTCGACTTCTTTAGTCTTCGCAATATGTTTTTCTAGTTTCCTGTTTTCTTTTATCAATTTTTTATAGGTTTTATTTTGGTTTTTCTCGATTTAACATTTTTTGACAATTGACATTAATTTGTTTATTTGGTTGATTTTGTTGTTTTTAGCAAATTTGTACATTCTTTTAATATTTATTTTCCTATTGTTTTTATCGTTTGCTGTTCATCTCCGCTTAGATATTTTTAATTTTTTTAATTGCTACATTTTTAATCTTTCCATTTCCTTACTTTTATAAATACTATTGACAAAAATGGTGCTTCTCAAAGTCGCCAATACTGTCGAAGAGGTATTAAAAACTCCCAAAGTATAAAAAACTCTACATTCTTTTTTTTCCTTCATTGGCACTTCAAACAACTAGAGCTAAAACCTGGTACATAAATATAAAATTTCAGTGTACTATACATAATATCAGTGAACTCCAATGGATTTCAAACATTAACTTTTTTGTACTCAGGCAATACATAGTGGTGGTGGCCCGTACGTTGGACCCCCCGGGCCCGTATTTTCTCTCTGCGGCCCTGTGTATGACACATGTAAATATGCGTATTTTCAATGCCAAATTTTTGATGGCATTACTCCATTGAGCCTGTAATCATTGTTCTAAGGAGTGTTGATTCATTTGGATAAACGAGTTCGAATATTACCCCACATTAAATTCTCTCAAAATTCTTCAATTAATTGTTTAACAGAATTCTGACAGAGAATATATCACATATTATGAAACAAACCCTAGCAAAAATTGGAATCGAGACGGTTCAATAAGTTGGCCCAGAGAAACTCAAAAATCCCCATTCTACAAAAAATGAAACTTTCACATCTTCCATCCGATTTAAACTAATAAGTGCTTATTTTCCTTGGTTATTAGCAGGTTTTAATTTTCCATAAAAAATATAATTTTTAGGATTGCTTTAGTTTGCCCAAAACATTGACCAAACGCTCCTTTTTCTTCAAAAAATTACGAAAAATTAACAAAAAATTCAATAGATTCGTAAATAATGTCAGAACCAGTAGTTTCACTAAAACAAAATGTTCTAACAATCGAAAGTGCATTCAATTACCTTTAATTCAACATAATAATATTTTATATCGATGCACTACAACCGAATATTTGGATTTTACTGAACGTACTTTTAATTTTAAAAGTGAAATTCATTTTTTAACTGTAACTCGAAAACTGTTGTACTGTAAATTTTTTGGCCTTCATTTTCAGATTCAGCACACGATTTTACATTGATTTAGTTCATAAATGCTGTAAACTATCGTTATTGTCCATATCCAAATAAGTAGCTTTGCAGTGGTCACCTTCTTCAATCTAAACAGCTGTTCTTTGCTCCTGCTTTGGAGGATCAAGGCCCGCCTTGCCCAGATCAATTACATCGATACGACTTACAATCTCCAACCTATCGTTACTTTCAAATTGCAGATACCGAACCGCTCAGAGATGTAGATTCGCAAAGTAATTAAACCATCTACGCAGGCTGCTCGGCTCGTACTTCCTCAAACAATGTTATAGGCATTCCTGTCTGTTGAAAAGAAAACACGAATAAAAGGCATTTCATTTCTTCGCCGAACGTGTTTGAAATTACATCACACATGACGATACCGAGGCACCGGTGTAATTATAGGACGCGAGACCCCTACAAGGAGGTTGAAAACCTCCTCACACAACTTGCCGCAGGGTGGGTGTGCGAACCCACCGTCGCCGCACCATACGTACGCATCGTGTACGCTGATGTGGAAAAAGTGCATCCATCAACGGAACTAATACAAATTACCGACCCGCTTGAAATACCGGGGGCGATGAAGGTAGCGCTGCGATGGTGCTTATAGTATGTGGAAGCACACGAATGATGCTCAAATTAAATATCGTGGTTTTGATCAAAACACGCTCCTACACAGGTAACTGCATGAGTTCGCGCCTCCAAGCTGATGCGTCTGCGGGAGTAGGACGGAGTGGGGGCTTTAGTATCCGGCGCGCGGTGTTCGCATCGTCGGTTTGTGATGACGCCGCCGTTGGCCGGTTTGTTCCCTTTATACAAAGCACGCGCGTAAAGTGAAAGTAAATATGTATAGTATAACAGCGAACCGCCTTCGCCGACTTGGTCGAGCTCGAGGCCATTCCATACGATCGGGTCCAGGCCATTTCTCTTTCATTCCATTGGTGGCGAATTGGCAAAAGTGGCCCAAGCGTACAAACATTTCTTCACACCGTGATTCGCGAACCGATGCAGGATTTAACTTTTTTTTATTTGAATTATTATGCGTAAATATTTACTCAATAATGAGTCAACGAGAAATGAGGTGGAAGTTCGAACTTAAGTTGCGTTGATGTTGGTCACCGTACGGACTTTACCTACTTCCGGGCAGCAGACGATGTGTGGTACATTCAACGGATTGAGGGAAGTGATCGCGATGTCGGCACACCGAACGGTTTTCTCGCTAATTGCTGGTGTTATATTGGGGACCAGTTTTTTACGCAGCCATCTCTTTGATGTTGTCTATAGGTGCAGCCTGTTGGTCACCCATCGTCGAGAAAGCCGCCGAAAGGAAAAGAGTTACACCATCAACATTTAAGCACGGTGGCGCCTAGACGGATTTTTATTTTGTCCAATTAGGGATAGCTGTTTGGTTGAGCAACGTCAAACTTGCATAATTAGGCATCAAAATAGAAAGGGATTTTTTTTTAAATTAATCCGGTTCAGCTGAATTCATCAGTTCCGGTGCAGTTTTTTGCGATTGGCTACAGGGTGCATCTACTTCAGACGGCAAGCTCGTGAGTTGAGAGCTGTAATTTGTATGAACCGACATTTATGCTGGATCTCCAGGGGGTATGAAAATACAATTAATGTCTCGTGAGTATATTCATCCATAAGGGTGAACGGAGAATAGTACAAAGTTCGAAAACGAAAAAAGTAGTTTATTCCACACCGTGTGCTAGATAAATCAATCAGCTTATGCGGAATATTGTTACAGTACTGCTGATTGGTTTTTATGAAAATCTAGTACATGGTGTAGAAAAAACTGCCTTTTCCGTTCAACGTTAAGTATTTTGAGTACTGCGTACCATCCCGAATAGAAATGTACAGTAACAAAACCATGATTTTCACTGTGACAGTACAGTAATTTTACAATAATTTACAGTAAGTTTTAGTGTTATGCTACAATACAAAAACAATAAACTTTAACGTTTTTACAGTAAATTTCAATGTAAAATAGACTTTTACAGTGAAAAAGGGGGGTGGTTATGTATCTTAACATTAAACAAATCAATTTTTCTCCATGCATTTTTTTATCGAAAACAGTAAAATTTAATGTGAATGCACTGTATCAGTTTTTTGCTGAACAGTGAAATTTATTGTTACATGAAATTTTATTGTAAATCTACTGTGAGAACTTGGCATCGAACAATGTTGAAACAGTAATAACTATAATATTTATTGTTTTATGATTGTTTGTAGGGTAAATGCTGTTGTAAAATTCTATCCGGGATTCTTTCCATTTCTGAATCAACAAAAATAGTATCAAAATATTTCAAATCTTTCAATTCATTCACTATATTTTTTCCACTCTTTGCAAATGGTATTGAATTAGCAAACTGAGAAACTAATCAATAATGATCGCTTTGCCAATGAGCTAAAATCTTATTTTATGAAAAATCGCTTGCCGCCATATACAATATGGATGACGAACAGGCATTTAATTGCCCGCAAAAGCTATTGAAAAGAGAGCAACGCAATCAAATATGCTCCACGCTGCGTATCATTTTATGAAGTGTTATTGGTGTTATTTGACCATTGCCCTATTTACTTCGTGTGCTCAAAACAACCCGGGGACAATTACGCACCATAATTTATTTTTATTCTATGTATGTTGTGTTTTTCTCTTCTTAAGCTTCTAACTACGTCAATGCGCTATTGAAGTGAAAGTAAGTCTTTATTAGTATTCCGAATAAGTACATTGCTTTGGGTTAGTGTTGACTAACAAAAGAGAAAAGGTTACATTCCTTAAACCATATGCACAGTAGGCAAAAGCATCTAAGACTATCCGGTTTGAACATCCGTTCGATTCAATCATAACACAAGACAGGTTTTGGACTACCTAGATGCGAAGTTTTTTTTCGAGAGTTACCCTACTGGAGCAGTAGAGCTAGGATTCTTGATCCCTATCATTAGTTCTTCGAAATTGATAGAAATAGAAAAACATCGTTCTCCTAACGTACCTGGCACTATTAATTGGTCTAAAATGTTTTTTTTCGTGAACAAATGATGGCATAAGTTATTGAAGGTTGAAAAAGCCAGTTAAACAACACTGATTTACCGCAAATACTTGTCTTGACTTTCTACTGTGGTTAAAGTTCTACGTGCATCTAAAAAGCTAGTCTTATTAATCAATTTGTCAGAATAGATGATTAGCTGAACTTTCGTGTCTATAGGTCATAGTGAGCTTTGTTTCTTTAGCCCTAGAAGGCGGGGGATCATCTTACCAAACGTTTTTACAAAAACCTCGTTTTGACATGATTTTCAAAATTGTTCATATTACTGACAGGACATAGTGTTCGGGTTCACATATTATCCATAGTTTTTACAATTCGAATTGACTACAAGATGGCGTATTTTTCAATTGAAATTCTTGTTTCATTGAAATGTTATGAGAAAAAACAGAAGTGGGATCAAGCGTACCCACTTTCCCCTACAATTCTAAATGACGAGACAGGCAATGTCGCCCACTAAAACACTGCTTAAGACCACTTGTAGCGGGTCGTAATTCTGTGTGGTATTCTTTGTAAGGTTCAGATATGTGCAGGCTTTTCGCGATCGCGTGTGTCATCGCGAAGGGTTCAAACATTTGTACGTTAAAGTGTTCAATCGCGTGTACATTTGTATGTCGCGTGTGCTAACGTGTATGTAACTTCGCGTGTGCTAACGTGTATGTAACTTCGCGTGTATAAATTCGATTTTATAACCGTCCGCCTTTCGCATACTCACGTGTGTTCTTGAAAGATTGCGCGCGGACCGTGAATTTAATACTTAATTTTTGATGTGCGGTTCAGACTTTAGAAGAAAGTGAGATCTTCCATTTCACTACAGTTCCCGGTCATGTCGCCATGGAAGGTGTTGTCTAGTGGATATGAGCTTTATTTTTTTATTGGTCCAATTGAATGTATGGACCTAAGTTGTTAGAACGTAGGGTAATGATTTCCGGATGTGACCGATTCATGATCGCGCGAACACGGACGTTTGTAGGTTCGCGCTTGAGACCGCGTTTGAAACTTAAGTAAGTTCTAAAACGTTCACCTTATTACCGGGGTGTTATCAAGCTTGCGCGATCGCGGGCGTAAGTGTGCGTTATTGATCACGAAAGGCTTAAGTGTTCGTATGTTAATGTGTTTGTCGCGTGTGCTCGTGTGCATGTGACTTCGCATGTATAAATTTGATTTTGTAACCGTGTGGCCATTCACATATTCGCGTGCGTACTTGGATGGTCACGCGAACCGTAATTCTGTTATTTAATTTTTGGTGTACAATTCACATTCTGACAGGGAGTGAGTTACCCCATATCACTAGAGTTGCCGGTCATGTTGCCATGGAACGTGTTGTCCAGTGGAGTTGAGAGCTTTCTGTGTTTTGATTGGGCCATTGAACCAATTCTGTTGATACCAAGGATAGAAACGTCAGAAGTGACCGATTCATGATCGTGCGAGCGCGGAAGATTTTAGGTCGCATTTGAAAATTTATAAGCGCTGAGACGTTCACCTTATCAACGGGATGTTATCATGAGATCGTGGATGTAGGAGGTGTGGATGGTCGCGAAGAGCTCAAGCATTTGTATGTTAACATGTTTGTCGCGTGTGTGACTTCGCGTGTATAAATTCGATTTTATACTGTGGGGTGTATTCTTGAAAGATCGCGCGACCGTGAATCTGATGCTAAATTTTTAATGCATGGTAGAAGGTAGCAGAGAGTCTGTTTCCTCATATCACTAGAGTTCCCGGTTATGCCGCCATCCCGAGCAAATACTCATGGGTTCAAACACCACACAGCCCCTTGAAAAGACCATGAACATGGTCCGTGCCGACTTTCACGACCTTTGAAACACAATTAAATGGTCTCAATACCCCATAAAAATACCAACGCATGGTTTTTCTATGGCATCTACCGGTGTTTTTGTGGGTTGAACCCATTTCAAACACCCATGTCCAACCCCATGAGTATGGGGGTATTATGGACTTTACGTTTGCTCGGGATTGTCATGATCCAGTGGATATGAGAGCTTTCTTTCTTTAATTGGTCCAATTGAAGGCATAGATCTAGTCTGCTGATACCAAGAATAGAAATTTCCGGAAGTGACTGTTTTATGATCGCGCGAGTGGTGGGTTAATACTTGTAATTTTGTAGGTGCTACAAAGCTTACTTAACTACCGGGGTGTTTTAATGTTGGCGAAATCTCGGATGTCAGTATGTGTAGATGATTGCCATTGCATGCTCGTTTGTGACCAGTTTTGTGTTATCGCAAAGGCCACGAGCGCTTGTACGTTTGCACGTATATGAGTATGGATAGGGTATGGTATAGAGATTTAGTAATAAAAGGAATCATAACACGCCGAATAAAGAAAAGATTACTTGTACATGGACGTTCGCGGTTCGCCCCTGCCTATCATGGCAAGGGACTTAGACATTTGTATGGTAGCATATTCGATCGCGTGGGCTTATTTATGTCGCGTGTGATGGCTTCACGTGTATAGTTTCGGTTCTGTAGCCGTGCAGCCATAGGTTAGAACCATGATTAGCTGTTCTAGCATCTATGGAAGTTGTCTTTCAATGTCAGCTTCTTTCTCCGAACAGCCTAGATATGCCGTGTAGTGTCGGTAGTGGTTGTTTCGACCGGCTAAGAATTTCACAATGGACTACCTGTTCCAGTGGCAATAACCCACCAAACAGGGAACCCCAATTTCATAGCGTCATGCGACCCTTGCTATGGGTAAAATTGTTGAACGGGTTTAAAATATTCTCAATGGCGCACGGAGCATGGGAAGAGTTGGGCAAACTCCCCAGTATGCTGCATTACGCAGCGGAACGTTCACTCTACGCACCGAAGTTTTTTCACCGATTATCCGCTTTTTGTTGGCTGGGGGTTTGCTGAGACCCTCGGTTGATGGTAGTTCGGTGAAGTTTTGCTGAGTTTCGATTATCACATTTCGATGTGTACAGACGAACCTGCCAGAGACCGTGTGGTATCCGGCCAAGAATTAAGCCACTGGGATCCTGCTCCCATGTCGTAGGAGGCGACTGAAAGTAGGAGACCCTAAGTCAAGGTATAGTTCCGTGCCGAGGACTTGATTACTGGAGGGTCTAAAATATGCCAGCCGCGCACGGAGCATTTTGGGTCTTGCCCTTACTGTATTATGCGAATCTCTGACACAGTGGACCATTATTTTCTTCTCAAATCGTGGGAATCAAATGATCGTGTCCCATTTAAACCGCTATATGCGTTAACATCCCAACTCGCTTGTTGTCCTCTAGTTGTTGTGCAATTTATGTTGGAAATGAAATGTACAGTTCTCTAATCAACAATGGTTAGAATAGCACAAATCAATCTCCAGCATAAACGTACAGCAACTATGAATTTATCTCGACTCATGCAGGAAGGTAAACCTTCCATAGCATTGTTTCAAGAACCGTATTTCCATAAAGGAAACTTCTATTTTGAAAAGTTACTTAACACTGCCTTCATTGCTTACAATAAGACAGGCATGACCCATGTAAAATGCCTCGTGCTTACATTCTTGCAAATAAGGCTATTAACGCGTGGCTCATATCGGAGCTCACAACTCGCGATATCTGTGTTATAACAGTTACACTGACTGTCGGAAACGTAGACAAACAATATATAAATTGTTCAGCATATCTTCCGCATAACGAGTCATCTCCTTCTGATGATTTCAAAAGCGTTGTATCATATTGTAGCAGAAATGGGCTTCCGCTCATTATCGGCAGTGATGCGAATGCTCATCACATCATTTGGGGCAGCTCAGACATCAATCTGAGAGGCTCTGATGTGATGGAGTACATAAGTCGTACAAATCTCCATATTCTGAATGTGGGAAACCGACCAACTTTTGCGAGGTCTGGGAGGGAGGAGGTGTGCTCTGATAGAATTTTGCATGAGCTGGGAAATTGGCAGGTTCCAAATGAAACTGAACCGTCTCTATCCGATCATAAATATATATTTTTTGATCATTTTGATGTCACCTTCAATGTGGAAACATATAGTAATCCTAAATCTACAAACTGGGACCTCTTTTTGGAAAACTTGCGACTAAATTTCATGGACATTTTTCAACAATTAGTCAACTAGTATACTTAGATGACGTCGTAAATACGACAAACTCATTCATAGTAGCATCATACGAACAATCTTGTCCACTTCGTACTGTTAAAACGACTAAGGAAACCCCGTGGTGGAGCTTGAAAGAATGAAGAAGGATATGAGAAGAGCTTGGAACCGGCGTCAGCGTGATGACTCCAGGGCTTTCAGGTCGGCTCTTAGTGCATATAAGAAATGTCTTAATGTCTGCAAAGCGGGCTGGCTGGTTAAAAACCTATGTACTATGTCTCTAGTCTGAGCGAGGCTAGCAGGTCTAATAAAACTTCTTCGAAATCGAAAGATTTTCAGATGAACTCCTTAAAAAAAACATTGTGAGATTGTGCTTATGAGACGGACGAAAAAAGTGTTCTTATTTGTCTCTTCGACGCACACTTTCCAGGTTTTATCGATCTGGAGCTGAACAATGTTCACAGATCTCATTCTGGTGTTTCGGACTTGTGGGCGTTAGCACGCACATTGGTTACCACTGAATCGGTCAAGTGGGCAGTTGACATCTTTGCACCATACAAATCTCCCGGAAAAGATGAAATACTTCCCGTGCTACTGCTAAAGGGATTTGATATTCTCAAACATGTCTTGAAAAAGATTATGGATTCCAGTCTTGCTACCGGGTGTATTCCGAAAGCATGGCGAGAAATAACTGTTAGATTCAGTTTGTCTTCACATCTCGCCCTGAGCAGAAGCAAAAAATCGTCCCGCGCAAGTGAAACAGTCAATTCTACCTAAAAATCAATCGGTGCCTATCACACAAGCAGTCCATATAACAATAGCCTATACCTACTGTGCGATTTAGTGATGAGTGACGGTACCCAGCAAAAAGCAACCCAGATACGGCCGAACTGTGTTGCTGTTGATTTTTCGAAATGCCCCGTAAGGGGTCATGCATAAATGACGTAGCATTTTAGGGGGTAGGGGGGTACACCAAATTTGTGACGAAGTGTGACGAGGGGGAGGGTAGGGTCAGAAGTTGTGCGACGTAGCATTAAGTTCAAATTTTTTGGCGGGCATCAAAACCCATTAATTAGAGAAAACAATTTAATGTTCCTCCATTCCTAAATTGATTTTCACGCGGTTTTTCATTTTGCAAATTTTACTGTTCGCGGAATGTCAAAGAAAAGGATAGATTTTTCATGCGGATTTAAATTTCCACATTAGTTAGCTAATATTGCTAACTAGTAGACTTATTTTGGTAGCTGAATTAAATTTTCTTTCGGATTCAATCAAAGAAAATTTAGTAATTTAGTTGAGATTATGCTTCCTAAAATCGTTGGCAGCTGCAGGATTGTGAACTTTTCTTCATGCTTTATGACACGTAAAATTCTAAACAAAACTATCCACTATATTTGTAATGAAATAGGCTTCTTTTGTAGGCAATTTTCTGTTATAATGGAAATGTTGATAAAAGTCGTCAAACATTTTGTAAGGACATATATTTAAAAGCATTGAAAAACATACGTAATTTTTTCATCTTCCGGTCACGTTGCGGGGGGGGGGGGGGGGGGTTAGAGATATGCTACGTCATTTACAAGGGGGAGGTTAGAATTTTGTGACCAAATGCTACGAGGGGGGAGGGAGGGGTCGAAAATCTCCAGAAAAAAGCTACGTCATTTGTGTACGGCCCCTAAGACCAGCCATTCGGGAAGTGGAACAGTTATTAAAAGTGCAGATGAAACTCAATCTGGCTGAAGTGAAACCCCTACAAATGCATCATATCAAACATTGCGTGCTGATTTCGTTCAACAACATTAACCAAGCTGAGTCATTCGCCTCGCGAAACAACATGCAGCACACCGCCGAATGCGGCAATGTTAAATATAGCATTCCCGTATACATCGAGAACGGCGCTGTAGAAGTTCGTGTCCATGATTTGGCTACGCGTACCCCTAACGGCGCGATTAAAAAATGCTTGCAAAAATACGAAGAAGTAGAATCCGTTACACATGAGACTTGGAGGATTTTTTTCCCGGGCATCCCTAACGGTGTTCGTGTGGTGAGAATGTGTGTGACCAAGCCAATTCCCTCATACATAACCGTCACTGCGTTAGGAAGTGACGATGTTCTCATTCATCAAACATCACTAGTCACGTACCCAGGGCAAATTCCTATGTGCCAGTTCTGCACGAAGAAGCTGCACCTCGGAAAACCTTGCGTAGAAACTGTTAAGGAAAACTTAACCAATCCAACTGAAATCAGCCCAGAACCATCTTACGCTAAACCACTAACAGCTGCAAAACCAACATCTTCGGATCAAGCACCAACAACCAGCAACAAAGAAACGAATGCCGAAAAATACGAACATACAATGACGACCGATAAGAGTAAGACACAAACTGGAACATCTGACCGCGAGCAGCAGGAAAGTAGTACGGATGAGGACATGGACATGAACGACAATGCAAAAGAAGACAAACGGATCGAACCTCAAATGGCAGTGGACAACACTGGCAATGTTTCGCCCCCTAGAAAAAGGATCTCAACACGCAGCAGAAAGCTGCGTCTGAACGAGACAAAAAACATAACATAGTTGTTTTTTTTTATTTATTGTAAAAAACGAACAATCGGCCTCGTTGAGCTACCGCATTTGGGCCTAAATAAATTTAATAATTAAAAAAAACTGTTAGATTAATTACCAAAGGAGAGCTATGAAGAAGCCAAGAGTTTTAGGCCTATCAGCTTAAGCTTCGTCTAAAAGCTTTGGAACGGATAATCGATCATCACATCAAGAACGTTAATTTTGTTGAATATCCATTTCACAAAATGCAACATGCATATCAGTGTGGGCAATCCACGTTTACTCTGCTTCACGATATTGTTCACAGCAGTGAGAAGGCCCAAGCAATCTTGCTTGGGTGTGCTCCTAGATATTAAAAGTGCTTTTGAAAATGTTTTCTTCTAGTCTATTCTGGAAGCGACGCGCGGTCATGGAGTATCTACATGTATCACGGGTTGGATAAACGCAATGCTTAGTAACCGCATTCTTTGCTCGTCGCTTGTCCAGGGCAAGTTAAGCTGTTGACTTCGTTGGTCCTGAGCCCGCCCTGCCAATTTCGACAAGTTGGATGAGAGAAAAATACGGTGTTTGGGCGACTGAAACTCAGAGTCACACTAACATACCTGCTGTTTGTTTTTTTGGTTCAGTGCTGTTATTTTTCCCACCCTTCCAATTCTACTTCTTCCCTCCTTCTTCTCCTTTCGTTTAGGAAATTATGAAACGACACGGCAAGGCACATATTCTCGACTACATACGGGGAACGGGCCATTTGAGCTAAAATATTCTGATTCTTGATTCCTGACCATACTGTGGCGGAAATAGGTTTATACTCCTAATCGGCAGTGATGCAAACGGGGAGCTCAGATTGCAATTGGAGATGCGCCGAAATGATGGTTAACTGGCTCGTACCCAAGCTTGAATCGTCGTCATCTGATTATAATTACATAATCTTTGATCATTTAAGATCTACGAACTGGGACCTCTATGAAGAGGGCTTGGCGACTAGATTTCATCAACGATTGAATCTCTAAGTGACTTGGATGAGATCGTGGATAACTCAAACTCACTCATAGTAGCAGCATGCCAAGAGGCTTATCCGCTTCCAATTATGTGTGCTTCTAGAGCAGTGGTTTTCAACCGGAGGTTAATTCACCCCCAGGGGTCAAATAAACTATTGTAGGGGGTGAATTATACGGGATAATGCTACGTCATTTATGGATGGTAAGGGAAATTATGAACAGTGTTTAATTCACAGCTTTCGTCATATATTTTTATGGGGTGAACTAATGTTATGGAATACGAGGTTTCTTATTAAAGGTTTCAGTAGCTTCGGCAGGATTTTCAAAAACAGTTCACTTTTGGAAATCGTGATATATTTTTCATAAATTTATGAATATTTTTTTAAACAAATGATTATTTTTTTTGGATTTTGGCCCAAACCCTAATAAAAAATTATACACGAACACTAACCCATATAGTATAACGATTCCACATATTGTTTGAATGATACCCTGAACAGGTCGTTAGGCTTTTTAATCATACGATGTTTATTAGGGAATACTTTAATTAAGACTTTTTGGTAATATCCAACGAGGAAAACAGATCGAAATGATGAGTTAAACGAAAGCTATTATGTTAAAAAAAAATCTCACCAAACGAAGGATTCGAACCTGCAGCCCTTGGGACTCCGCCCCGTGCACAAACCCTTATGCCCCCCCCCCCTTTGAGCCAATATATTCTGATATGCCCTTCCTAGGCTATGATGACGTCCCAGGAACAACACGATGAAGCTTGTGTGTGATTTCGCTTTAGATGCAAGGTACGATCACTGTCGCCAATGCGATAATCATGTGTTCTTCCTGGGACATCATCATAACCCAGCAATACCATAAGGTTTTGAGCATTAAGAAGGAGTTCCAAGGTTCGAATCCTGCCCCTGTGGGGATTTTTTCACATAATTGCTTTCGCTTAACTCACCATCTGGATGTTTTCCCCGTTGGATACCACTTACCCTTCGCCCTGGTAGGCTTAAGTAAACTTTTTCTCGAAACCACATTTTTGAGGTGGCCGGAAACGTAACTCGAACAAATGATTTTTGAAATATTTACAGTATATATTGATTTCTTCAGCGACGTGCGTGAGATTTTATTTTTTAATTGGTTTATTTATTTTAATCAATAATTTTTTGTTGATTTTTGGGACATTTACTAAAAAGCGCGTTTTTTTAGCGAAAAATCAAAATTTTGAAAACATCTTTCGTAAGTCGTTTTTGCTATTGCTTGCTATTGTTACAAGAAATCAAAAAAAAAATAGTTTAGAATTCTAGATTAAAAATTACGGGCGATAGGTTTCAGGCCTTTTCCAAAAGACGCGTCTACGGGAAAAGCCTACACAGCCGCCATTTTGTGACAGAATTACTGTATATTTGTTGTGCGTCACAACTAGTATTATAAATCCAATTTAACAAGATCTTGATTTACCTCTTTATTGGTTCTAGAAAATTCCCTATTCTTACTCTATGATGCAAATCATACACATTTTGCAGTTTTTCTAATGTACAAAAATCTCACAAATCGAACGCAACATTTGCGATCTTTGTCAAAATACGAGAAGTTGTGCTTCTAGGGCATTTTGTCATTCATATCAAATTTTTTTCATCAAATGCTCTAATACCCAAACTACCCGTATTTTCTCTGAAATGAAACATCTACCATGTGATTCCTGAGCGTTTTTACGCTAGAAATAATTCATTAAATAATAATTTATGGTTAAGTCGAGTTGATGTGCTATTTAATGATAAAATGTGAAATTGAGAGTAAATGTAGAAAAATCTAATGATTTTTTCTGAAGGAAATCTAGGTACTTGTATTTCATTTTTTAGGTTTTTTTCGCGTTTGACAAGGTTAGAGTTATAGAGATATTCGCACGAGAAAATGATAACATTTAATGTGAATGACGAAATGCTCTAGAACGCCAACTTCTCCTATTCTGACAAAGATCGCAAAGATTCCGCTAGATTTCTGAGATGTTTTCACATTAGAAAAACAGCAGAATATGTATGATTTGCAGCATAGAGCAGAATAGTTACTGGAAATAGTGAATTTTTGTAACAAAATGTCCCAAAACTACAACTTCATATATTCCCATAGAAAAAGTCTCCCCATATGCACATCGCTCACAATGTTCGCTTTGGTCCTGTGCTCATAATAAACCCACACTTTACGAACTCAATCACGCTATTTTGTAGCTAAACACGTGCACATGTTCACCTGCACAACCGAACCCCATGTAAGTACACGGTGTGCGCACACATAGGTTCATGGCGCTAGTTTTCTCATTCTCACTCTCATCATCACTACCATTGACTCTTTTTGCCTTGTACGAATCGTTCTCGTGTACGCACCCGGCGTACGTACACCGATGTTTGAACTAGAGTTAGCACATCGTTCGCTTGGGTTCGATGTTCAAGGCGAACCTGTACATCGAGAAGAAACATGTTTGAGGTTGAACGAGTGCACGGAATCTTGTGCACAGGTACAAAATTGTCGATGTTCATGGGAAGTCTGCATAGAACCAATGGTAAAAATTTTAGTCGAAGTGGGCGGGGATCTAAAATTGTCCAGATGATGTGAAATACTTTGATATTTGTCACAATATAAAGGGGGGACATTGAGATATATATTTTTTCTTCGATGCTCTAGTGTGCGTATATGGTAACCCTTCGAAAGTTGCGTAGTGGACATCGTTATGAAATTCTAGCGAAATCATCGTAGTCATGGGCGGTAACTAAAATGTAGAAAATGGCGCTTTGCCCCATCATGGTTTACTCGAAAACGCTATCAGTGCGTGATGTTTGTGCGTACAATACGTTAGCAAATTGTGCCATCTGCCATAAATTGCTATCCGGATTGTTTTATACGCAAATGTACCTTAAATTTATTCAAAACAAATTTGACGCGAGTGGCGGAGGTCTAACTGGCACCATATTTTCTACGAAAGTTTTAGTTTTTTTTGTCAGTGCAGTGCACTATTTTGTTACCACTTAAATAAAAAAATGACAGTTTAGAAAAATGAACAATTCTTCAGTAGTACCAAATATTTACTCGTCGATTACTGAAATGTAATTAACAATTTGGTTGCTATGCGATCGATAGTGTTTCCGTGCCAAATCTGACCGAAATCGATCTTATCATCCACAAGGTTATTATTTCCAAGTATATTTCATGGGACCCATGAGACATAAACAAAATATACAAATTCATGATAGCATCCAGTCCAGGTCTCCAGGTGTCCAAACCCGTTATTTGAATTCACTTATGAAATGCCGAAAAACACTTCACTTGCTTTCATAAATAACTACTAATTTCATAAACACTCAACAACTTCACAGAAGGTCGGGCTCACCATTCGTTTTCGAGCTCTCCATCGAGACAGAGGTTGTTTTTTCTAGTCCGTAGTGCTGTGTGAGGCGATAAAGAATAGTTTTAATCCGCATTCAAGGTTATTTTGCCAGTTCGGTTCGGTCCTCAGTCTTTTGTTCGCGTGTGAGGATTAAACAATAGCCAGCTGTATAAGCTGGATCGGTTCGTCGTTGGACACCAGTTTAAAGCTAAGTGGTTTTTGTCTTTTGTAACACATTTATTGCTTTCTTCCGTCTGCGCGGGCGCTGACCCCGTGCGTTGACGTTTTCTATGGTTCCCTCTCCGGATGGTCAAATGGAAGTTGAATCGGGTTCAACTTCTAAGGCTCCCCCCCGGCCCAAATGCTATCCAGAACTCTCAACTGGTCCATTTGTGGTCTTCTTTCGGCCCAAGACTAAATCACTGAATCTTCTTCAGATTTCTAGAGACCTGACGGAACGGTTCTCGGCTGTGACCGAAATTTCAAAGGTCCGCTCGGACAAGATAAGGGTGTTGCTAGCCAACTCAAAGCAGGCAAACGATATTGCTTGCTGTGAGCACTTTACGCGGGATTATAACGTGTATATTCCAGCTGTAAAAGTACAATCCGAAGGCGTCGTAACCGATGAGAGTTTGACGTGCGAGGATCTGCTGAAGTACGGGGTTGGCCGTTTCAGAGACCGCTTACTTCAGCCAGTTAAAATACTTGAGTGCAAACGTTTGCACTCAGTAGTAGTTGCGGGGGATGGTTCAAAAACGTACCCCCAATCAAACTCTTATCGGGTGACCTTCGCTGGTACCGCTCTGCCAAATTTCGTCCTCTTGCACAAGGTTCGTCTGCCTGTGCGTCTGTTTGTGCCGCGGGTCATGAATTGCACAAAGTGTAAACAACTGGGTCACACAGCCACCCATTGTAGCAACAAGGCCCGCTGTGGAAAATGCGGGGAGAATCATCTAGATGATTCGTGCAGTAAGCAAGCCGAAAAGTGTCCTTACTGTGCGGAGAGTCTGCATGATATCTCGGCATGTCCCGCGTACAAACTACGCGGGGATAAACTGAAACGTTCCCTTGCGGGACGATCCAAACATTCTTTCGCAGAAATGTTAAAGAATGCTACGCCACCATCCTCAGCAAACACCTATACTCACTTGCCTCCTGACGAGGGCGAGGCTGGTAACCCACAAGAGGGAACATCTACTAGGGTGCCTAGAATTTATAGGAAGAGGAGGAACACTTCCTCTCGTAAAGTTCCTTGTAAAGGCCAGAAGGTGTCCCTTGAGGGGGCTCCGAAAGTCACATCTATTGGAAGTGTTGCAACCAAACCGAAGCAATTAGCTCCTGGTCTCGGAGGATTAAGCTCAGAGAAGGAGTTCCCAGCACTTCCAGGAACATCAAAAATCCCAAGTGTTCCTTTGTTTCAGTTCGAGAGTAATCACAGCACTGGAATTATAAAACTCTCGGACATAGTGGACTGGATAATAAAAACTTTCAATATTACTGATCCTATTAAAAGTCTTATGTTAGCTTTTCTCCCTACAGTGAGAACATTTTTGAAGCAGTTGACTGCTAAATGGCCCCTCCTCTCAGCGATTGTATCCTTCGATGGCTAACTCATCGAACGAGGTCACGGATTTGATCACTGTTCTACAGTGGAATTGCAGAAGTATCATCCCGAAAATCGATTCCTTCAAAATTTTAATAAATAATTTGAGTTGCGATGCATTTGCATTATGTGAAACTTGGTTAACTTCCGACATAGAACTCAACTTCCACGACTTTAATATTATTCGCCTGGATCGAGACACCCCCTATGGAGGAGTGCTTTTGGGGATCAAAAAGTGCTATTCCTTCTACAGAATTAACCTTCCCTCGATAACAGGTATTGAAGTTGTCGCTTGTCAAGTAACAACCAAAGGCAAAAGCCTTTGCATAGCTTCCATATATATTCCCCCCAACACCGCGGTTGGGCACCGACGGCTACAAGACATCTTAGAATCCCTGCCAGCACCGCGACTAGTTTTAGGAGACTTTAACTCTCACGGTACAGCATGGGGTTGCCTCTATGATGATAATCGGTCTTCCTTAATTCAGGATCTTTGCGATAACTTCAATTTGACAATTTTAAACACGGGTGAAATGACACGGATTCCTGCTCCTCCAGCGCGCCCGAGCGCCTTAGACTTGTCCCTTTGCTCAACATCGCTGCGGTTAAATTGCACGTGGAAGGTAATTCCTGATCCCCACGGCAGCGACCATCTGCCGATTGTAGTCTCAATCAATAACGGTTCAAGGCCATTGAAATCAATCAATATTTCGTATGACCTCACACGAAATATCGATTGGAAGAGCTATGCTGCCGCGATATCCGACAACATCGAATCTACCCAAGAACTTCCTCCGGAGGAAGAGTACAGCTTTTTGGCTGGCTTGATTCTCGACAGCGCGAATCAAGCTCAGACTAGGCCAGTACCCGGCGCGAACATACAAAAACGTTCTCCCAATCCCTGGTGGGATAAAGAGTGCTCAGACGTGTACGCAGAGAAGGCCGCCGCGTTTAAGACCTTCCGGAACGACGGGTTACCCGTCAGTTTTCGACAGTACGCGACGTTAGACAAGCGAATGAAGAGTTTGATGAAAGCCAAAAAACGCGATTATTGGCGCCGGTTCGTCGACGGATTAACGAGAGAAACATCGATGAGCACTCTTTGGGGAACAGCCCGACGTATGCGAAATCGAAACAGTACCAATGAGAGCGTGGAATATTCAAACCGTTGGATATTCGATTTCGCCAAGAAGGTTTGTCCGGATTCCGCCCCGGCACAGAAGATTTACCGCGCCGCGTCTCCTCACGATAGCGCGAACGAAACACCTTTTTCGATGGTGGAGTTCTCACTTGCTCTCTTGTCGTGTAACAATAAAGCTCCGGGGCCAGACAGAATCAAATTCAACTTGTTGAAGAATCTGCCTGACTCTGCCAAGAGACGCTTGTTGAACTTATTTAATAAGTTTCTCGAGGCTAACATTGTCCCACTCGATTGGAGACAAGTGAAGGTCATCGCCATCCAAAAACCAGGAAAACCAGCCTCCGACCACAATTCGTACCGTCCGATCGCAATGCTATCCTGTATCCGGAAGTTGTTCGAGAAAATGATCCTATCCCGCCTCGACAATTGGGTCGAAGCAAATGGCTTACTGTCAGATACACAATTTGGCTTTCGCAAAGGCAAAGGGACGAACGATTGTCTTGCGTTGCTCTCAACTGAAATTCAAATGGCCTATGCTAGCAAAGAGCAGATGGCATCAGTGTTCCTAGATATTAAGGGGGCTTTTGATTCAGTTTCGATCAACATTCTTTCAGAGAAGCTGCACCAGCATGGTCTTTCAGCGACTTTAAACAACTTTTTACTAAACTTGTTGTCGGAAAAGCACATGCATTTTTCGCATGGTGACTTATCGACATCACGATTTAGCTACATGGGCCTTCCCCAGGGCTCATGTCTAAGCCCCCTTTTATACAATTTCTATGTCAACGACATTGATGAATGTCTTGACAATTCCTGCACGTTAAGGCAACTTGCAGACGATGGCGTGGTGTCTGTTACGGGACCCAAAGCTGTCGATCTACAAGGACCATTACAGAATACCCTGGACAATTTGTCTGCTTGGGCTATTAAGCTGGGTATCGAATTCTCCACGGAGAAAACTGAGCTAGCTGTATTTTCAAGGAAGCGTGAACCAGCACAACTACAGCTTCTATTAATGGGTCAAACTATCGCTCAGGTCTTCACAGTAAAATATCTAGGGGTCTGGTTCGACTCGAAAGGTACTTGGGGATGCCATATTCGGTATCTGAAACAGAAATGCCAACAAAGGATCAACTTTCTTCGTACAATAACCGGAACATGGTGGGGTGCCCACCCAGGAGACCTAATTAGGTTGTATCAAACAACGATACTGTCGGTAATGGAATACGGATGCTTCTGCTTTCGCTCCGCCGCGAACATACATTTCATCAAACTCGAAAGAATTCAGTATCGTTGTTTGCGTATCGCCTTAGGGTGCATGCAGTCGACCCATACGATGAGTCTCGAAGTGCTGTCGGGCGTTCTCCCGTTGAAAAATCGATTTTGGGAACTCTCATATCGATTGCTCATTCGATGCGATATCTTGAACCCGGTCGTGATTGAAAATTTCGAAAGGCTTGTTGAGCTCAATTCTCAGACCCGTTTCATGTCCCTGTACTTTGACTACATGGCGCAGAATATTAACCCTTCTTCTTACAATCCCAACCGTGTGCATTTCATAAATACTTCTGAATCTACTGTTTTCTTCGACACATCCATGAAAGACGAGATTAGTGGAATTCCGGACCACATACGCCCACAAGTGGTTCCAAACATTTTTTATAATAAATTCCGAGAAGTCGACTGTTCTAAGATGTTTTATACTGACGGATCAAACCTCGAAGGATCCACTGGCTTCGGTATTTTCAATCAAAAGTTCACCGCCTCCTACAAACTCAGTGACCCTGCTTCAGTTTACGCCGCAGAACTAGCTGCCATTCAGTATACCCTTGGAGTCATTGAAACATTACCCGCAGACCATTACTTCATCGTTTCGGATAGCCTCAGTTCCATTGACGCTATTCGCTCGATGAAACAAGGCAAGCACTCCTCGTATTTTTTGGGGAAAATACGGGAGCTACTGAGTGCTTTATCTGACAACTCTTTCCAGATTACCTTGGTATGGGTCCCTTCTCATTGCTCCATTCCGGGCAATGAGAAGGCAGACTCCTTAGCTAAGGTGGGTGCCTTAGAAGGAGACGTTTTTGAAAGACCAATTTGCTTCAGCGAATTTTTCAGTATTACTCATCAGAGAACCCTCGAAAGTTGGCAAACTTCGTGGAGCAGTGGAGAGCTGGGAAGGTGGCTACATTCGATAATCCCTAAGGTATCGACGAAACCTTGGTTCAAGGGGATGGATGTGGGTCGTGACTTCATTCGTGTGATGTCCCGACTCATGGCAAACCATTACACGCTGGATGCACATCTCCGGCGTATTGGGCTCGTGGATAGTGGTATCTGCGCTTGTGGCGACGGCTATCACGACATCGAGCACATTGTCTGGGCGTGCACCGAGTACAGTTCCGCTAGGTCTCGGCTAATGGATACCCTGCGGGCCCGAGGAAGACCAACCAACGTCCCGGTTCGAGATGTGCTGGCAAGCCGCGATGTTCTCTATATGTCCCTTATATACACCTTTGTGAAAACCATCAATATACAAGTCTAACTGCCCCTTGTTATCTCCTTATCATTCTCAGAACGCTCTTCCACCTGTATCAAACCATCTGTATCGAATGAGCCAACAAACACGGGACCTACGGCACGAACATAACACGCTTAACTCGAAATGTAGCCGATCCACATCTGAGCCGTACTACGAAATCGTCTGGAAAAACGCCTGCCATCTTGAGGAGGACCACCCGGCGTCCCAGTACATGATTCCCCTGATGAAGGCCACCCGAGTTTGTAATCCATCCGTTGATCTCACGATGCCTGAAACTGAAATAATTTTCTCTCCCTGCCATCTTTGTCTACCCTCCCTCCCCTGACTCTTATACCCAGAAGTAACACCCCTACCCCCCCCCCCCAATATCATCACGAAGCATTTAGCTCTTCTTGTCTCTTCTAGTTTTAACTATTATATTATATAATCTCGTTGAAATTGCCCAACTCTACTACCTCCAAAAATAACTATAATTACGAATCTTTACAAAATTCAATCATGCCCTCTAGTTATTCCTAGTTTTAAGTTAGTCGTAAAAAATTGTCCCCCTTAATTAAACATTATTTGCTCCAATAATCTCACTGATAAAAATGTCAAACCATATTGCCACAAAAACTAAATGACCCCCCTAATCTTACGAAAACAATATTATCCCCTTGTGTAGATATATAAGATAGCTATAAAATCGCATTAGTTTCATTTTAAAAAATTCAATATGTAATCCCCTAGTTTTAAGCAATTTAAAATGTAAAACAAAACAAAATTGGCACCTTTAAGCTAACGCAACGTGCCTTATCAAATAAACGATTTGAATAAAAAAAAATAAAAAAAGGTCGGGCTCACAATTGAAAGTACTGTCCCCAACGAACATTACTGTCAAGTAATTAACATTCATAACAATAGCTTTACGCTGCATGCAATGTCGTAAGTCAAACAGTGAAGCTTAGCACATTTATTTTTCTTCACGCTTCACCATTTCACGGCATAATTTGTTTCGTTTATGTAGATTCTTGTTGAAACGAGTATTTTGGAATAAATTTCCCCTCATCAACCAACCACAGTTCGCTCGTTCACAAAACGACTGCCCTCCACTTACTGTCTGCCTGCCGAAGAAATGGTGGAGAAATTCCTTTTTCCTTTGTTTTGCTGGTCCGCGGCTGAGGTGTTATCTTTCACCAAACTCTCATCTTCAATAAGCTCGTTTAGTTATTCAACTCTCTACTTAAGATTTCGTTTTGCGCACTTCACTTGCTAAAAATACAATTTTTCGTTCATATACGAGCCAATGGAAACGGTTTCCATTATTCACTTTTTTGTATTGCTTTTCCTTCTTTCCCTTTCCCACAGACCATGCCTTCGCCAGGTTGCAATCGTTGTTATTGTTGCTGGGCATCGGTGTTTTTTATTTTGCCTTCTCTAACCGATCAGGTGAAGTTGCTATTTTCTTTTTTTCTTATTTTTGCACACATTAGGCCAATCAATACACTTCGTTATGGGAAAATTGCCAATCCTTTCTACTGTTGTGGAAACCTAACCCTGAAGTTACGCACTTTAACGGACCAGCACAGCTTGCAAAACAGTGAGCTCAGGTCCAAAGATCATTGGCACTATTTCTGTAACCACAACAGTACTCACGAGAGATAACCGCACAGATAACTCATCGACATTCAACGTAGTTAACACTTACTTCTGTAATACATCAATTATCGGCTAGACTGCTGGTAGGTCAACCACTATGCATGACTTGACGTAACACCTTCCTTCGACACGCCGAAACTGGACTCAATGCTCTGTTCGAGGACCCTCGAACCAAACTATTGCGCCAGGTCACTTGATCACGTTCGGAGCGTTGTGGCCTGTAAGAGATTTTGCGCGTCGCCGTTGTCGATTATCAGCAGCAGCAGCAGCCAGCCAGACAGACACACAGCGAGAGAAAGAGCAGTGACACTGATCCGCTATACACACCACAACGCGCCACAGATATGCAAATCTCTATGTATATCACACGCCAGACACGATCAGACGCTTATTTTGCTTTCTTCAATGAACTGCTCCGTTTTGCCACTCGTCGATGATTGTGGTGATGATTTCGAACGGCACGCGCACACTCATATGTCCACAGCTGACAACACTGGGCAGTTCCACTTCCCGTGACGGTCGAATGTCTGAACGCGAAAATGGCAAAACTAGTCGTCGACAATTGAAGTCAAATCCCCAAAATACCGCGACAAATAAGTAGTCCAAGACGACGATTCTGAAGCGCCATAGGAAGATATCCACGCAACGAGAGACGTCGTCAGCTGGGGTCCGCGGCCAACACTCAACTGATCGCTGCAGACTGGACCGCGTGAACGGATGGATCGACTTCTGCTGGATGGTGGTTCTCTCGCACCAGCTGGCGGCTGGAACCGTGAGAGTCGATCGCGACTCGAAGAGAGTACTCGTACGAAACATAGATGGGAATGTTCAAGTTTGATTGGCTGCTAAATGAAAGTCTATTAAATTTAGGTCGAAATTTCCTAAGCCAAACGGATAATAGTAATTTCTTTTCTTCGAACTACTTTGTTGCAATATATTGTAAACTGGAAATACGTTTGCTTTTAATTGGAGGGTTGGTTGGAACAATGTTTTAATAATAAAATATAAATCTGCAAAAAACTATGAACCGATCATATTTTTAGTGGAAATCACTTACGTTAGTTTATGTATTAATTGGTAACGTCGAATGAAATATTGTAGGGGAATGTGGTCGGTTGTCGGCACACTTTTGTTTTTAGTTCATAAGATTTCTCCAATTGCATAATATAAGGACATAAGTTTACCAATGAAAAGCTAGAGGCCTTAGCTAATAACTAGTTAAGGAATTTAATTTATTCCGTCAATATGAAAAAAAGTTACTGACAATTTAGTAAAATGATAATTTTATGCCATTTAGAAAAATGTGGTCAATTGTCGGCACCCTAACAAAATGGCACAATATGAATAAAAAAAACACCTACATTCAAAGAAAAAATAAAATTTACTTTACTTTTAACATCATTCCTCACCAGAAGCACAATGTGCGTATGTGAAAAGCTGGTACGCATAGTACGCACCACTAATGCACTGGAGGATCGCTTTCATATTTACAGGGTGACCAAATTATACCACACAGTGTTGACTACCATGAAAATATTTTTTATGGCTTTTCTTCCTTCAAAATTGTGATTAATGACAAGAAGTTAAATAGAAAGCAAGTTTACAATAGTTATGCATGAAAATGCTAATATGCTGCAAGAAGCATCTGAAATCCAAATAAAATACTACTTTACTCAAGGCTAGCTTAGAACAATGTGCCATACACACTGTATCACCTATGATATAAGATTACGATTCACAGTAATACACGATTATTTCACTCGTTACCACAATCAGGCACATTTCTGACAACTCAAAAACTGTCAACAAAGTGTAATTAAATAATTATAACAACAATTGCTTTTGTTTTACTGAACACCATGGCACATCGTGGCACATTGCGGCACAAGCTAACACGCTGTTTATATGTGAGCACAATTCGATTTGTGCTAAGCGACTCACTCCTTGACTTTACTACATATACTAGTACACACGTGGTGGTTAAAAATTTAAAATTAATTTTTTCTACAGAGCTCAAAAATTTAAAGAGACTTATAAATTCAAAATGGTGACTTTTCCTTCCCGCGTTATTATATGAAACCGTACAATGTGGATATTTCTAATTTGCAAAGGTAGGATGTCTCCATATCCAAAATTAATATTCGTCACCATACAAAAATTCAACATGCCGAAGCTTTAGTAAAAATCCATCATACTAGATATGACGGATTTTTTACTATAGACAAATCTGAAATTTTCAATCTGGGTACTTTTAAAATCGGGATGTCACCATATTGGATTTCAAAATGGAATCAGGCATCGATTTTTTGCATCGACTCATAAAAACCGTGTCGAAAATATCCATATTGATTGGTATATAGAGAATTCAAAATTTGCCACAAACATGGGGTGCCGACAACCGACCATGTTTGGGAGGACATCCGATTTTAGTAAACTTTTTCAAAACTGAGCCAAAAAAATGTGGCAAACATTTCGTCGCCATTCAATGTTGAATCACACTCTAGAATAAATTCACTTCGTAAATATTTAATGCGCATATTTTCTCGTTCGATTCACTTCTTTCTCTATCATACGAAACTGTTTGCTTCCGCTATCGGTACAAAAATAATGTGCGAATATAACACACAATTAAAATATAATAGTATGACCATATCTGCTTTCTGTCAAAAGTTGCATAGGGGTGCCGACAACCGACCAGAGCACAGAACCGACCACTTTCCCCTACATTTACAGTGATGGTCAAAACTGTAATATCACCCCATAGCAATCCAATTTTTTTTCTTTCGGTAAAGAGCGAATGAACAAGTTTACAAAATCGATTGATTGCACTTATACCCGCGCCAAAATGAGTTATTTTTGTCAAATAATGGTACATTTTTGTGAGATAATGGTTGGATTTAGCTAAATAGTATTTTTTTCCAAACATCTCGATATTATATCTCTCTTCTGTGAAAAGTTAGTGTTGGTGCCCCCTATGCGGTCACATGTGGGAATAAAAACCAAAATATAACTCATATCATGTATACATATCGCCCACAACTTTTACGAAGTGCATGTAAGTTTACAACAGATCATGCTACATTGGAGAAAGTATTTCGTACTACTTGAGATAAAAAGGAGAGACAGCCATATTTACAACAAAAATTCTTCAGAAATTTTCGGAAAACATCACAAAAAGTGATGTGTTTCACCGTTTTACAGTACCGCTAAATTTTCCACAATGAAATTTTCCAAATAGTTAAATTCCAATTCAAAATCTGTTAATAGTCTCGTTAACTCGATACACGCTCACTCAATAGGAAGCGCACAGGGCCGGCGGAACACGTGGGTAGTATGGGTAGTATCACCCACTCGAAAATAACCGACGGGGGAATCACCCACTCGAAAGTTTGGAACAATCCAAAATCTTAGATTAACCACATATATGCATCGCGCACAAAATGCATGCGTCTGAAATTCTAGATGTACAACAATTTCACATTTTTATTAAGATACAAATTTCTTTGCTTTACAATTAAAATTTCTTGAAAGGGGATAGTAATTAGGATTTGTTTGAAATTCGAAATTATTTGTTATATTCATGCCAACTTGGTGCTACATTTTGACTCATCTACATCTTAAAAGAAGGAATTCAGATCGATATTCAAAAAACAAAACAATAATGCAATTTTACTCAGACTGGAGGATGCAGTTGGAAATATTTTTAAAAACTAGATATACAATTTGTAATTTTTTAACAAGAATAATCGTTTGATTAAAAATTGAAACAAGAAGGAACACTGGTAGGCTTTTTATAAGGAAGATAACACACATACACAAGAGATCGTATCAGGCAAAGTGAGAAGACGGCGGACAACAATGACAGGGGAACGAGACATTAAACTTGCAGCATGCTGTCAAACTGGCCTCCTTGGATCCGCTGGGAACTCCAGGTAGGTGATAGCATGTCAACCAAAAGAGAAGAGATAACTAAATTTGTGTTACAGTAAAATTTGTAATTTAAATGTTAAAAGGAATGAATAAGAGATTAGTGTGTACTGCAAGAGGTGCGCACTTGACGGCCCGCTTGTAAGCAAAATGGTTTAGCACAATTTGCTTGAAAACAAATCCCCGGAAGAACGGGTGACAAAAACAAAAAAAAACAGGTAGTCTGATAACAGGGTTGACCGAGTACGGTCGACAGCGTTGGTGTTTCTTCCCGCTGTTTAGTCGAGAAAAACCCACGAGTGAAGGAAGGTCGAGGTCGGGCCGTAGTGCGACCGCCATTACAAAAGGCACCCCTTTTCTCCACGTAAGGAGGAACGATCGCATTCGTGCAAGTGAATGGCGCACTAGGAAGGCCATTTTCATGCAGCAAGTTTTGTGGTAGACTGGAATTAAAATCAGGTTTGTCGGAACGAACGCGCATGTGTGCATATTCTCGCTTCGGTCGGGTCAAAAGGCTAGTTTTCCATCCCCTTTTTGCTTCGGTCCCGTCGCAATCGTCATCGTGTTCATCGGTATGGTGAAAATCACGTAGTTATTTCATCCGTGCGCTCCGCGATCGTGAAGCAATTTTTATTATCGCCAGCGATATTAACAAAACTGCGCTCGTGTTCCCGAGACCCGAAAAGGAGGGATTTGGAAGTTCCGGAACATTCCGACGAAACCGAAGAACGTGTTGGGTTGAACAGCCTCAAACGGAAATTGACCTCGCAAGGTGCAACAAGTTCGTGCTATTATCGAGTGCACATGCCACGGTTGTGAATGAATCGACGCAGTCAAGACCGTCCCACATCTCCATCAGCCTGCATATGGTTATACAGGCGCCCGCTTCGGGAGGAAGGACCGCCAGCTACGATACGTCACAGTGACCTACTTGGTCCCAAGATGACCCTCAAGACCCTGGACATGATCGTCAAACACCGGTGAGTCTGCACATTATCTCTTTCCTCTTGTAACAACATTTAAACTTGTGTGGTTTCACCTTTTGATTTGGGTTAGATAGATGCACGTTTTTTGCAACATTTGGATATTATATAGCGTGTTTAAAAATATGAATATGAGATACATATAGAGGAGATCAAGGATATTCAGCACATCTCGGATCTTGTTGATGCCTTTGGGATTGCTAAACTTCCCTTATCCTACAAAATTTGTCAATTATCGACGAACGTTACAATGATATGCGCACTACTATGCTTAGCGCGAGCATCGTTGCTGTCAGATAAATTTTTGTGTTCAAAGAACAACCATTGCGTTTATATACAGTATTATCATTTCATCACGAAACGTCTATCGTTTGAATGTGGATCTACAAAGAATGCTGTTCTTGCCGAAAAAGGATTCTTGGTTCCGTATATTGCGGTCAAAGGTTGAATCGAGTACCACCAGACGAAATATTGTTTCCGCCGTTAACCTGTCGACGAACTGGTGCCAAAAACCGCGTTTTCAGCTTTCATCAAGTTTTTCATTTAATTTTCCAACTTCGCATATATTCGGAAAAATTCGGTCGATCTGATGTTCAAGAAGTCCTTATAAGATTTGTTCGCGTACAATTCTGAGTTTCGTCTGAACTTTAATTGCAGTGTAGAAAATCAAGCTAGTCTAAACGTTGTACGCTTTCACTGCAGGAATTTGTTGTTTTCAAACAATTGTTTCGGATATAGTGGACGCGTAACTCTTTCAGTCAATGGGCACACTAATTGTAGCGAGGTCGCGTACAATGATAAATCTAACGCGCTAGGCTGCTTGTGGGGTAGGCATTCGTGTCATTTCCACCGTATTCAAGATGGTTATTTGAATTTTGAGGTCAGTGTAATTAGTAATTTCTAGCACGCAAAAACATATATTGAAAAAGCTGCTAAATCATTATTATTAGGCCATTCACAAATTACACTACACATTTCAGTGGTGTGGTGATTAACAGATTTTATTATAATTTTAATTTCATCTAGAAGGCGAGGGGGGGAGGGTATAGCCTCCTCCTTTGTTTCTTCTCTCCACTATGTAACAAGATGCTTCATGCTTCCTTCTTTTACCCTTAAATATGTTGTGTAATTTATGAACGGCCTCATAATATAGTTTTAGTCGGTTTGTGAATACAGCAAAGACCCGTTTTTATCAGCCCTTTGGTGAATTTTAGGCTGATAAAACGATGATATTGACAAAATCGGCACATATTTTTTCAGTTTCTGAAGATACGAAGTCGAAACGTAAACACCTGGACTAACATATTTTTTTCTCTCTTTTTAATAAATCGCAGCGGTTAAAATATTCTTCTTTAGTCCCTCGACAAAGCCTCATAATCTTTTCTGATCAGTAAATAAAAATTTACCTTAGGGAGGTCTTATAGTACAGTATTTTTATTTTTGTATATTTTGCATCTATAAAATAAGAAAAATATGCTAAAGAAGGAATTTACTCGAATTTGTCTTGAACGTAGCTTAGAGCCCACCAAACGGTTTTGATAGTGTTTGTTTTACAGATTCGTATTGGTATAGCTTCATCTGCGGAAATTTGCGGCTTCCATACCAAAATATTGCTTTTTGGACATTAAAACATTCGATAACTTCTAAGTTGTAAGAGATACAAATATACTTACACTACAAAAATTCTGTATTTTCTTATGCAGAACAAAATCTTGGGCATTTTGAAATTCTACAAAATTACCTGGAAAAGTATTTTGAAAAAAGCAATTTTCAGGGATATATGAAAGAAATCTCCATAAATGTATATTAAAATCGCCAGATAGACACACAGTTTCTTCAGCGAAGTTAATACTTATGTTCTCAACAACTTTGCCAAATTAAGTATTTTTTTATTTTCATAAATGAACAAACAAAAACTTGCTTCTCAGCTTTAGAGGGATTGATCACCCAAAAAATACTTTTTAAATGCAAAAAATATAAATAAACTTTGCTGAAGACACTATAGCTAAAAAATTGAAACATTTAAAAATGTTTTTTCGTGGTTCAAAGAATTTTTTCACCTTTTTGCCTTTCTCAATAGAAAGGTATTGCAATTGCTCTGAAAACCGACTTTTTAACGGAGGCCCGGAGGGCCGAGTGACATATACCATTCGATTCAGTTCGTCGAGTTCGGCAAATGTCTGTGTGTATGTATGTGTGTGTATGTATGTGTGTGTGTATGTGCGTCTGTGTGTGTGTACGCGAACACAATCTCACTCACTTTTCTCAGAGATGGATGAACCGATTTTTACAAACCTAGTCCCAAATGAAAGGTGCAACGTTCCCATAGGCTGCTATTGAATTTCTAATGGATCCGACTTCCGGTTCCGGAATTACAGGGTGATGAGTACGATCACGCAGAAAACGTCGATTTTAAGAAATTCTGCAATGAATGTATAATGGTAAAAAATTTTCCAAAATGTGACCACAACTGCTTCGATTTGTAGTACTAGGTCATTAACAGCCATTCAAAGTCTCTTTGGTCACATTGGCCACCATCATCGGTTCCGGAAGCCCCGGCGGAAGTATCCAAATTCAGACTAACAGTCACATCGGTTTCTCGGAGGTGGCTAGACCGAATCAACCAAACTTAGTCTCAAATGAAAGATGTTGCGTCCCCGTAAATGGCTATTAAATTTTATCCCCAACCGACTTCCGGTTCCGGAGTTACGGGTTGTGGCGTGCGATCACATAGCAAATTGTGATTCAAACCGATACCCCGATGGAAGCAAAAAAGGTAAAAATTTCGCTAAAATGTCTCTCAAATAACTTAACTTTGCAGTTCTAGGTCACCGACGGCCAAACAAACTTTCGTTGACTACATTGACCACCATAGACGGTTCCGGAAGTGCCCGGGAAAAGCGGGCATCTTTCATAACTAGCAAACTCATATCAGTTTCTCGGAAATGGTTGGGCCGATTTTCACAAACTTAGTCCCAAATGATAGCTATATTATCCCCACAGATGTCTGTAAAATTTCGCACGGACCGCTTGTATGGTTCCGGAAATATAGACTGAACGGTCCGGTCACACATGAAATTCCCATATAAGCCGGAACTCAAATTTTTTTTCAAAGGGGGGACCCCATGAAATTTCAGAAATCGAATTCGTATTTTTGATGCCAAACATCTTTAAAATGCATGAAACGTCGAGATTTTATGCTATCACGAAATGTTTTTTTTTAAATCGACTTTTTGGGACTTTGCCGATTTCGCACCTTTTTGCCTTTCTCATATAGAAAGGTTATGCAATCACTCTGAAAAACGTCAACCTAATCCCGGCCCGGAGGGCCGAGTGTCATATCCCATTCGACTCAGTTCGTCGAGATCGGAAAAAATCTGTATGTGTGTGTGTGTATGTGTGTATGTATGTGTGTGTATGTGTGTGTGTATGTGTGTGTGTATGTATGTGCGTATGTGTCAAATAATGTCACTCATTTTTCTCAGAGATGGCTGGACCGATTTGCCCAAACTTAGTTTCAAATGAAAGGTGTAACCTTCCCATCGGCTGCTATTGAATTTTGGATCGATCGGAATTCTGGTTCCGGAATTACGGGTTTCAGAGTGCGGCCACACAGAAATTTCTCATAAAAACTATAGGAAAAATTAAAAATAGAATTTTTATTTTTGATGCTAAATGTATTCAAGGTGCATAAAACGTCGAGATTTGATGCAAACACGAAAAAAATTTGACGAAGATTCACTTTTTTGGATTTTGCACATTTTTGCCTTTCTCATATAGAAAGGTTATGCAATCACTCTGAAAAACGTCAACCTAATCCCGGCCAAATTTTTTTTTCGACTCGCATAAGGTTTCTGGATTTTAACAGGGGCGTAGTTGATGGTTTACAGAGAGGGGTTACACCCCCCTCTACTGTTCACTCCCCTCCTTTAAAAATCTCCTTAAATCACCCCTCAGACCACCACCTCATACCCCTCCCTTTCAACCCCATCATCTTTAAACCACCACTATATTACAAAGCATACCAATTTATGCTGGGGAGTCGTTCGTTCATGGGACTTTCGCCCTCCTCACATACCCACCCCCGCATGACAAAATGAGTTAGTAAGCAGATAACATTGATCTAATGCTGTTTAGGCTAATGGAGTATGATATTTTTTTGTTTCAAGTGTTTCACCGTCGACACCGTAGGACATTTCCACAATTATGTTGAACATAAAAAGCCTCCGTGCCATAGTTTAGAGAAATGAGAAAGGCACAATTGCACCGCTAGGTGGATTAAAACAGGTTTTTCAGTTCAATATTACCGTGGCTGTTTTTTCTTTTTCAAAATTTTAAAAGCTTTTAATGAATATAAACAACGCACACATTCTCGTGATTCATGATTGAGAAAGGCACAATTGCACCGCTAGGTGGATTAAAATAGGTTTGCCAATATGGAAACACTGTGCGCTGGTGGATCCTCCTGTGAATTTCAAATGTCCAAAACTATCGATTTTCAACTGCCAACAACCTGCTCTTCAACATAAAAAGTTCTCGAAAAGTTGAAAAAAAATCTATTTTGACGTACCGACGGGTCATTCAAAATGCCCAAAACTATTGATTTTCACCCATTTTGACACATTTCCATTTTGACACATCGTCGGACCCCCCATCCTGTGCATAGAAAATGTCCAAAACTATTGCCAACAACCATGTCCTTCAATAGATATTTATTTCTAAATAATAGAAAGTTAACCGCATCAACTTCAACTCCTATAAACGGGAAAGTAACGCAAAATGTATCGCGATAACCACCGATGAATTATCGACGATGACGATGAATCTGACGATACATTATCGTTAACGGAGTTTCCGATGATGTTGACGGGTGGTTAACGTTATCGACGATGACGATTAATTATCGATTAACAACCCTTGTCTGGATGCGCTGAAGGAGAAAAGGTCCTGGAAAAACCAAAATCCCGCTAGTTTCGTGCCGGCTCCAGTTTCCTATCGGTCTAATTGACGGGTTTACTGAGAAAGGGCTACTACGCCGAGCGTGTCGGTGCCGGAGCATCCCTCTAGTTCGCGGCCGTTATCGAATATCTCGCCACCGAAATATTAGATTTGGCAGGAAATGCAGCCGGTGGAAACAGAAAGACCAGGATTATCATCCGTCACCTGAACTTTTAATAGTGTCACCGCCGCGCAGTATCAAAATTGAAAATAATTCAAGTTGTCTGTAATCTGTAGCTAATTGAATGTCGGTAAAAAAGTAAAAAAGAAAATGTGACTACACATGAGCCAGAATACAAAAGGAAAAAAAAAAATTTCCATCAAAATAGTTTTTCATAATGTATTTTGCGTTGCGTGTAAGACGTCAAATTCCTACCAAAAACTAGCTTTACATTCAACAGTACGTCGAACAAAGTGGATCAGCGTAGGACATTTGTTGAACAAACTTTTCCGCGAGGGAGTACAAAATTGATGCAAAAATGTAAATTAAATGCATTTTTTCTAATCTGATGCAAATTTGTTATACATTCCTAGAGTAATCTGCCTCTTGGTGGCGCAGGTTTCCATTCTGAAATCATGATGATCAAGGTGGACGAAACTGCGAGAACAATTTAAGAACAAAATTACGAAAAAACTGTGGATTACTTAGATCTAAAACAAAACGAAATGATGATCACGTTGACGAAAAATATCCAGAGAATATTTTTTCTTTCGATCACCCCTACATAAAGCTCTCACAGTGCGTTGCCTATATGAGGGCGCGATCGTCGAGTGGTGAATTATCATTCTACACAGTAAAACACAATCGATTTGAAACACGTACACTTATTAAATGATATTTTTGAAACATTGTTGCAATAAAACCACTAATCACTATGTCTGGCAGAGATCAATCACCGAAGAAAATCCCATCCCGATGCGTCCGTTTCGTACTGACAGTACAGCTGTTCTTTTTCCCCTTCGGTTTACCATACTGCACATTGTTCAACTTTCGACAAGGTTCTACCCAGAGGCGACGGCAAATCGTTTTCAAAAATACAGTGAACTTGATCGTCTCGATTAGAAATGTGTAGATCAGCGGATTAAGCACGCAATTGATCATAGCTATAATTCCGAAGGAGTAATGCAGCAACCAGTAGACATTTGTGGCGGCAAGTCCGTGCATCTTTATCAAAAGGAAGATCCAGTGTGGCAATCGACAAACCAGGAAAACTGCCATGATAAACACGATGGCTTTGAACATGCGCAGCTGACGTTGTTTGCGAGATAGCGATGCCGGACTGCTGTTGATATTGGTTCTAGTGCTTTTGGCGTTTGTTGGTTTGACCAGAGGTGGTGGAGGTGCAGGAAATTTTGGTGGTACGTGAAGGTCGACACAGTTAGAACAGGTGCATTTAGGGGTAGAGAAAATAGCCTGTGATAAAGTGGTGATTGGTCGATCCATTGCGTTCGGTGAACTGGTGTTGGTTGTCGTAGTTTTACGATCGCTAGATGATTCCATTGATGCTCCTTTCTTTGGTTTTGCGTGCCGATCGACCGGGTGACGGCGAACCCAGATTTCCTTGGCGATAATTGAGTTTAGCCAGATGAATGACAACACAAGCGGCAGGAAGATTACGGTGAAGATTATACCAAAGTAGTACCCGTTCTTGCTTTTATCGGTCGCGCATATTTTGGCCATGAAGGTTCCCGTGATGATTTCTGGGTTTTCTGGGTCCATAATCAGAACTATTATGTCATAGATTTGGTACAGCGTCAACATGGGACTGGATACACCGGCAGAAAGACCCCAGATCAGGACCGCACAGGTTATGCAAAAAACTCTGCTCGGCTCATAGCTTCCTTTGGTAAGCTGCACCACGGCCATGTAACGATCCAATGCGATTGCCACCAGGGTTACACTATTTACCAAAATTGCCAGCGTTTGGATATAGGGCGCAAATGAACATGTCAGTTCTCCGAGAGTCTAAAATATAGAATATTTTAATTGTTCACTATGTGCTGATGCAACCTAATTACTTACCCATATAGAATTGTACTCGTTATTAAACTGAGATATGTATATAACAGAGGTTATTGTTACAAACAAAATATCACTCAAGGCCAGCGAAAGTAAACAAGCTCGAAACAGGTGACGTTGTTCCCTGATGGCAGAAAAAACAATCACTAAGCGTACATCAAGTGGGATTAGATTTCTTCACCTTTTAATATTTGTAATAATCGTTATTATGTTGCCGAAAATCGCCAATACCAACACCGTAATAACTATCACCGTGAAAGTTGTCCTTTGCTCCGTGGAGAGATTTTTCAGAGCACTTTCAACATAAGAAAGAACGGTATCATCTGGGACACTCACATTCAAATCCTTCAGTGTGATTGGCGTAAAGTTCGTGGATGTCAACCAGTTGAAGACGCTTTCACTGATGGCGAATGCCATGTCAGGGACCGTCTTTACGCGAGCACGAGTTTTGCAGAACTACGAAGGATGTGATTTAAAATACTTCATCTTGTACTGATTTTTCCAGCGTGGATAGTCTGACGTCTTTGTTGAAGTATGATGGAACGAGATTTACTACCGGATTTGGTTATTGCTTTTATGGCAATGCGTTTTCCACTGTGCATGTTTTTCATGAGCCCTTATCGTTCGATGGTGTGGAAAACTGGTGATAAGGATGAGGACACAAGTCTAATTTGTACACGGGAAAAATGAGCCTCTATGAAAACATCGTACCGGATAAATATATTCACGATTTTTTGTAAATAACTTTCTGTAACCTTTAACCATATTTTATCGTGCTTATCTACAACAAGAGATTGCTTTTCGATAGGACTGCTTGTTTTACTATCTACTAGCGATAAGCCGTGGATGATGGCTTGTTCGTTGGAGTTAGACTTATCAATAATCACTTATATACGAGCAAGAAACAAGGAAAGGTCGTGTAATCACTTCAACTTGTAACCGTCGTGACAAACACCGATTATTTTTACGTGTATTTTGGTAATTTTTAAACTCTTGCTATTCTGAATGTTTATATTGGTGGGATAGCTATTCAAATAAATGAATAAATGTAAATAGTAGGCAGGGCTGGCGGATACCGTGGGTAGCATGGGTAGTACTACCCACTCGAGAATGACAGAGAGGGGATACCCACTCGAAAGTTTGGAACAAACTAAAACCTGAAATTAACCGCATATTTGCCTTGCGCGCAAAATGAATGCGTCTGAAATTCTCGAGGCACAATAATTTCATTTTTTTTACTGAGATGCAAATTTCTATTGGCTTACAATTTTAATTTCTTGAAAATATGGTATAATATTTAGGATTTGTTGAAAATTTAAACTTATTTTTTTAGTAATATATTTTGATCTACATTTTAAAGCAAGGAATTCAGATCGATATGCAGAAAAAATATTAGTGTATTTTTATTCAAACTAAAGGATGCAGTTAGAAATATTTTCAAAGACTAGATATACAATGTTTTTTTTAGCACGAAGGAAGGCAAAAGATATACACGAGAGGAATTGATTTCAACATCAGAGTAGCAGAAACCGTATCAGGCAAAGTGAAGAGAGGGCGAATAACAAAGTTAGGGAAAAGAAGAAATTAAACTTGTAGCTTTTTGGAAAATTCCAGGTAGCTGTTAGCATATCAACCAAATGACAAGAGCACTAAATCTGTATAATTGCGACGGAGATCTAGCGCTAGGGCGCTAGGAGCACGACCAGACAACATGTTTAATGATGCGATAATCGTCACCATAAGCGCAGAGACCGCTCTCCACGACCCTACTACACCGGAGATGCTCATCTAACGTATAATGACTGGACATGACCCGAGATATCATCCGAATGAAGTCACGAGCCTTATCCATCCCCATGAACAAAGGTTTGTTTGCCTTTGGGATTCCTAAACTTCCATTTTTCCACGAAATTTGCCAATTTTCGAGCGTCCTCTGATAAGAAATACTGAAAAACTCGTTGAAGCTACGCGATCTTTAATGAACATCACCTTCTAATGGCTAACTGTTTGCCTTTTCTTATTACCAATCTAATCTAAGTGTCCGCCTTCTCATTACCCGGAATGGTGCAACGCAAAAGAATTCAAGCTAAGGTAATTTGATATGATTTTTCAGATAAAAAACTAAGGAACTCCCATGTTTTCCTCAGAAAATGCAAGGAGTGCTTCCAATTCTCTATCGAATCCTTGGAACTGTAACGATGTGGACATGGTAGTTGGTGGTTAAACATAAAACCATCAGTTTTGACGAGAGAATGTTTGGATGTAGATCTTTATGGAATGCTGTTGACGCCGATTCTTGGTTCCGTGTATTCCGATCAACGCTTTAGCAGAATACACAACGTAGAACCTATCCACCAGATGAAACATAATTTTTCTCGTTAATCCGTCAACAATCCGGTGACAATAACTGCGTTTTCAACATTCAGTAAGCTTTTTATTTGTGTTTCAAACGTTGCATATATTCGGAAAAAAATCGGGTGACCGGATATTCAATCTGACATTCATTCTGAGTGCTCTCTACCCACCACGAAGTGCGAGACCGTCCGTCCGTCTGCTGTTTGCGCCGGATCTCGCTTCATTTGACCTTTAATCGCTGTTTCGATAATCAAGCCAGTCAAAACTTTGTATGCTTCCACCGGGGGAATTTCTTGTTTTGATTCGATTGTTTCGGATATAGTAGACGCGTAGCTGTTCCAATCAATAGGTACATTAATTGAGGTCGAGTGCAATGAAAAATGCAATACGCTTGGCCGCGGTGGCGGATTTGTCATGATCATATTGAAATTGTCGCGAAAATCATGCAGTACGATAGATCGGTTATCAACGTGAAGACAACCCTATGGCATACCGTAGGAGTTGAAGTCTTCCTGAACCAGCTGAGGTGCGATGTATAGAGGAACAATGTCTACCTTTGATTCGGACTTGACAACCGACAACACTCAGGCCTTTATGAGGCAGCTTAGAAGAGGAAATGATTTTCTTTTTTTCGGTAATTTATAGGCGCATTAGAACATGTTCCTTCAATGGAATTGTCAGACTCTCGCTCTTTAGAGGAGAAGGGAGCGTAGAAATTAGTCGTTGTTTCTACGTTTCTACATTGGGTAGCTGTATGGTTCAATTGTTCGCAATAACGGCATACCCTGAGGTACAAAAAGGCGAACAGGTAGACGAGCTCCGTTCAAAAAAACAAAGTTTGGAAGAATAGATCCGGCAAAAGGGTCGTCATGGCACTGATTGAAAATAAGTTCTTATACTCATCGATTTATGCTGAACGCATTGCTTGCAAACCAGAATTTTCACTGACTGAAGCAAAGGTTTTTGGAAGGAGTCAACCCCATATTTCGCTATTAAGGCCCCTGTTGGAGACTACACCATTAATCTCTACTTCCCAGGCGGGTACGTAGACAAGATCCTTCTTCGTACACGGCCGAGTATTGTTTAGTTAGTTTACGCGATATATCAATGATGTTAAATGGGTTATATTCGCTCAGGAAATGCACAAATCCCCGACTATATACGGGGAAGTTGCCAGTTGAGCCAATATATTCTGATTCCTGATTCATGATTCCTGGATACACTGTAGTGGGCTTGTTTCTCCAAAGGAAATATAAGTATGCAAACATACAAGAACACTGCATTTATTTGTCGAAATTCTTACAATGAATCACAATATTTCCAAATATTGCTGAATAAATATTCTTCCGAAGAATAGAAGTATGGCAATGCTTATAAAACCAATATATAAGCATAATGCTGTCAAACTAAACGTCATACATTCAGGAATTTACTCCTAAATCTAAGTACACATTGCTCATGCTGTCTATCTTATACTATTTGTCATTTTAGTAAATGTGATCCTTAAGTTTACTATACAAAAAACTATACCGCTAAAGCTCTACAACAAAGAACAATTATTCGTCATCTATTATACTGCTACTTGTTGGCAAACACTTGAAAGCTACACTTATTCGTATGTGCGTTAAAGTAAGTATATGATTGAAATATCCTTTTGGCTGTAATAAATTTTATAACTTTTACGCTTCGAGCCCTCTCACTTGTCTCACTGCCCAATTTATTAAAGCAATACAATTTTATTTCACTTTTTCCGACAAACTTTGTCTCTATATGTATATGATCTACATATGTACCCTAGTACGGAACACCACACTTACAGGAGCTCCGCATGCTGTCGCATGAAAATAAATCGTTTTCTAGTAGTAACTTGACTGGTGCGTTTTTTTCTCTCGTGGATAAAACAAAAATTTAACTGCCAATAAACGCCTTTCCCCAAGTCGAGTATGTGTGGTAGGGTGGCACCGAGAGCCTGCCCGTGAATAGTTTGTTAAGGGGTTTCTAAACGAGCTTTTTATGCTAGATTGATGGTTTTGCTCGAACAAATCTTCGAAAAAGATGCCAATAGCTATACCAACAATTCTTTAAGATTCGTGCGATTTCTCTTATTCATCGACCTGGGTGGCTACTAGATAAGCGTTCAACTTGAATTTGGAACCACCATAACACGGCAAACATCAGATTCTGTGTGTGGCAATACAGGGATGAGCAAACCCTATAAATCAGAGCTCCATTTCCCATCGCTAGCGTCCCGTCTGATTTTACAGGAATTAGTCTGCCCGGCTTTGATCCTGTGCCAAATCAATTAGAGTGGATTTATCTTTGCGCACACTTGTCTTTGGTGGGGTGATTTTTTGCCTGTGAACTATTTGAACCGTTTCTGTTTTTTTTAAACCAAAAAAATATGTATATGGCTCAGAATGAAAGTAATGCGAAAATGTACCCCTTTCTATTTGTCATCCCTTCTAAGCCGGTTGTTTCTCCGGTCGTTCAACTGTTTCTGTTTGTAAGAGCCGCCCGATTTCAACATACTAACGCTGCTATTGCTTCGGAAGTGCTGCTGTTGCTGTGGCTTTTTTACCACCGGAACACCGCGAAACCTTTGCTGTTGATGACTGAGAGCGGGTTCGTTCTCGCGGCAGTACGGATGAGTCTTTATTCGCGCCGATCGGTACGGTATACTGCGCCCATTTCCCAGACTGGCCGTCACGAAGATCAGATAGTAGTGGGCCGGTGCCAGGTTACTGATGGACATCGATTTCGGCGAAATTTCGGTGTAGTTGCTGAAAGATTTATATTATATGAATTATTTGCGCGCGGTAAAATCGTCAGGATTAGTATTTTGTTACATTTGATCGGCGAAGATACAATGCATTTGCTGCAGCTGAGGGTGGTAGTAAATGTCTCGGCTCTCCAGCTCACAGTAGGATGGCATTTTGATATTGCTATAGTACTGATGTTTCGTGTGCTGCTTGAATATGTATGTGCAATATCTGGAAAAATACAATACTATTAGTCATCTCACATAGGGTTTCCAATCGTCCTTCTTTTAAAGGATATATCCTTATTTTCAAATATTTTTGAAGCGTTCTTTATTTTATTTCAAATGAGCTTCATTTTAGTCTTAAACCTACACATATTTTAAAATCGGATCTACCTAATTCCGAAAGGAAACAAAGTACGATCATCATCATCCAGTGCTTTTTGCTACAAAAGTTAAATGCATACTAGAATGACAATGATTTATATAAAAAATCTCGCAAGCTACACCCCCTAGCGTCGTTCCAAATCATGAAAAAATGACACTGTCCAAATTTGGGCGAAATTAGTTAACCCTAACCCCTCCTGTTAATTTATACTGGATTCCAGGGCATTGTGAAGTTGCAGGGAATGAAAAAGCCGATGAGCTAGCAAGAAGAGGGTCTTCCACTAATCTCATTGGCCCAGAACCATTCTGTTGTGTTTCATCGAGTGCTCTCAAAATGGAATTGAAAAAGTGGGAAATCACAGCTATAAAGTACAATTGGAGTACCACACCTGGACTACGACAATCAAAGAAATTTATCTCCCCCAATGAGAAAAAAAAGCCTTGAGTAGGTTACACTAAACAAAAAAGAGCTACGCATCATGACAGGACTACTTACTGGACACAGTCCGAGTAAATAAAACTAATATTTTAATTAATTATGCAAACATTTTCGGAAAAAATCGAAATAATTTTTTTTTTGCTCATTTTTGTATGGAAAAAGTAAAAAAACATGATAAAGTAAGCTTACCCTATTCTTAGGGTTCTGGAGTGCCACGGACCAAACCTTCGTACCTTTATTGTGCATAGTTTAGGCAGTGAAAAAAGTGCATGTTCGTGCATTTTGGTTTGCACCTTTCTTTCTTATATGTAGTTGAAGTTGGTGTTAAAAATGCAAAAATCTTTGATAACTTTGAAACGATTGAGTATTTCTACATACAGTCTTCGATAATATTATATAGTTTTGATGCCTTCAAATTTGTCATGATGATGTTTTCACGAAAAGTCACATTGAGAAAAGTTATATTAAAAATACTAGATACAAGGGGGTTGCCATAGAAAACGCCTTATAAAACGATAACCTTTAATCCTAAGCTAAAATTCTTCACTGTGAGCACTTCTAAAACTTTGTCGAAGACACCAACTTTCTACCTCGTCAGCATAAAAAGTTGATTTTTTTAGTTCGATCATAGTAAGCCATAGTAAATCTTAATTTTTATCATTTGTTGGGAATATTCAAACGAACAATTCTTCCAAAGACACAATGTTAATATATTCGATGGTTTGGCATCCAGTGAATTAAGTTCACGTTTTTGGCGTTTCCTACCACTGTGGGATGGTATCCCCAACGTGGCATTGAAGACTGCGATCCTGGCGTTTCCGGACATGTTCAGAAGCTGGTGTTGCTGCCAAAACCAGGGAAACCACCAGGAGTTCCAGCATCGTATCGGCCTATATGCCCGCTGGATACTCTTGGTAAGCTCTTGGGAAGGGTCATCCTCAACACTACGCTGAAAGTGAGAACGGACGGAGGCAGTTCGGGTTCCGGAAAGGGATATCGACGGTGGACGCCATCCGGACAGTCATCGCGAACGCGAAGAAAGAATTTAAGCAAAAGAGAAGGGGTAATCGCTACTGCGCCGTGGTAACGATAGATGTGAAGAACGCGTTCAACAGTGCTAGATGGGGGACTATCGCCGTAGCGCTGCAAAGAATGCGGATTCTGAACTATCTATGTAAGGTTTTGAAAAGTTACTTCCAGAACCGAGTACTGGTCTACGAAACGAACATGGGGCAGATTAGGGTCACGGCGGGAGTACCCCAGGGCTCCACATTCGGCCCAACGCTCTGGAATATAATGTACAACGGAGTGTTAACACTGGAACTGCCCAGGGGAGTTGAGATCGTCGGCTTTGCAGATAATATTGTCCTGACGATAATCGGCAAGACCCTTAGGATGTGGAGATGTTAACGGCAGAGACAATAGGCATCGTGGAAACCTGGATGGCTGACGTCAAGTTGCGGCTGGCTCACCACAAAACCAAGGTAGTGCTGGTCAGCAACCGTAAAAAGATCCAGTGTGTCGAGAATCGAGATCAGCGTCGGGGGACAATCCATTCAATCGATGCGTGCGCTGAAGCACCTGGGTGTGATGGTCGACGATCGGTTTAATTACAACAGCCATGTCGAGTATGTATGTGAGAAGGCTGCGAGGACAACTAACGCATTGACAAGGATCATGCCGAACATGGAAATATGGAGAGGTGAACTTCCATTTGACGCAGTTTTTGTCCGGGCACGGATGCTTCCGGAAGCACCTGCATTTGTTTGGACATGCTTCGTCACCCGTTTGCCCGGAGTGTGTGGACGTGCAAGAGACACCGGAACACGTGGCATTTGAATGCCCTAGGTTCGAAGAAGTTCATAGGAGTATGCCTGGTGTGAGAGTGGACAATATCGTCGAAGAGATGTGCCACGACGAGCATATCTGGGACGCTGTCAATAGAGTGGTTACGAGTATACTCTCCGAGCTGCAGAGGAAGTGGCGAAGGGACCAACAAAGTAGCGCCATTGGCTAGAACGCCGCCGGGAAACCACAAATCGGGACTTCGGGAGATATTCCGCCACCGGGGAACTCTACGATTGTGTAGACTAGGTCCATTGCCGGGGACCAGTTGAGTAGTACGCTACATAGTACTGGGCTTGGGTCGTAGGGCTGCCAGTGAACCGGACGTCAGGCTTTACCGGAATCGCCAGATCGACCTCGACACCCTACCGGGTAGCTCGTGAGTAAGCTAGATCCACCGCTGGGGATTTTACCGAGATCGAGATCGTGTCGAATAGCTAGCAGTGGGTCGTTGGGGCGTCAGTGAACCGGAAGCTACGCTCCACCCGGAATCGCTGCACGGACATCAGCACCTACTGGCTGGCCCGTTGAGTAGGCTAGGTCCACCGCCGGAGACTAGACTGAGTAGACGGAGCGGGGAGCTAAATGACTTATAAAAAGGTACACGACGAACTGAGTCGAATGGGATATGACACTCGGCGCTCCGGGCCGGGACTAGGTAAACGATTTTCAGAATGATTGCATAACCTTTCTTTGTGAGAAAGGCAAAAATGTGCCAAAATCCAAAAAAGTGAATTTTTGTCAAATTTTTCTTTCGAGTTTGCATCAAATCTCAACATTTTATGCACCTTAAAGGCATTTGGAACCAAAAATAAAAATTCTCTTTTTAATTTTTCCTATAGTTTATATGGGAAATTTCTGTGTGGCTGCATTCGTAAACCTGTAACTCAGGAACCGAAATCCCAATCGACACAAAATTCAATAGCAGTCTACGGGAAGGTTGTACCTTTCATTTGAGACCAATTTTGAGCGGTCCAGCCAACTCTGAGAAAAATTAGTGACATGTTTAACCCATACGCACATACATACACACACATACATACAAAGAGGGCAAAAGAAAAAAAATTTATACAAGTATTATGAAATCTCGACGATTCATGCATTTTAAAGATGTTTGGCATCAAAAAAAATTGAGTTCCGGCTTATATGGGAATTTCATATGTGGCCGTATGGTTCAGTCTATATTTCCGGAACCATCTACGAACAAAATACAAAATTTTATAGCCATATGTGGGGATATTATAGCTATCATTTGTGAAAATCGGCCCAGCCATTTTCGGGAAACTGATATGAGTTTTTTTAATTTTGAAGGATGGCCGCTTTTCCCGGGTACTTCTGGAGCCGTCTATGGTGGTCAATGTAGTAATACGAAAGTTCGATTGGCCGTTAGTGACTAATAACTGAGAATTTAAGTTGTTTGGGAGACATTTTAGCGAAATTTTTACTTTTTACATTTCTTATAAAAGAAATGTATAGAATTCGCTCAAACTTTCAAGATTTTTTCCGAGGCCCTGAGGGCAGAGTCTTATATACCAATCGACTCAGCTCGACGATTTGGGACAATGTCTGTGTGTGTCTGTGTGTGTCTGTGTGTGTGTCTGTGTGTGTGTGTGTCTGTGTGTGTGTATGTAACGGACAAATTCTCATTCGTGTTTCTCAGCAATGGCTGAACTGCCCTTTTATGCATTTCTGACGTTAGCGCCAATAGGAATATTTTTCAGGAAACCAATTTTTGTGTTTCGTGATGTTTTCAAAAGGACGAATAATGTTTCAACTATCTGTTCTGTACAAAATGTGTACAATCCATCGTAGATAATAGCCAATTGCTTAAATTTTCAATTTTTGGCAAAAACCTTGTAAATTTTAGCTAACGTCACTTTTGCAAAAAATAGCGATTTCATTTCACTGTTTTTATGCAATTCTGACGTACGTATACAAACCAAAAGTACCGGGTAAAACGTGTCGTATATTATCAACCGTTTCAATTGAATTATCTGCAAATGATTATTACTTCCTTCAAGTTTCCGAGGCTATATGTGGTGGTCTGGTCAGATGGTGGGTTTTGGATCTATACGGATGTTCCGTGGGTTATGTCCGAGGGCCATTCAGTACATTTTTATTAATTTTCCAAAGTTTAGCTGCAAGTCAGGCATTATTATAAAATGTATTGTATATTTTATCCTACATTTGAACACTGTAACTTCATTTTGGTATCATGTAGGCCTCTTTCAGGCAACGTGGAAGTAGTTCTGGGCTGGAAGTCCTAGTGAATATGAAATGCGCTACCCATGTTTGTGAAAAATTTATACTTGAAGATACCTGCCATGCGGCACATTAATGATGATCTGCAGACATGTAAAGTCATCCGGAAACACGGAGAAACTTTACAACCCATTCGATGATTCCGGATTCCTTTTCAATGGACACATTTTTAAGTGAATATTCCTGTCTCGCGGCACATCAAGGTGCACCAGCTCGGTTTTCTACGAACAGTGCTATCACATGTAAAGTCATCCGGGATGAAACGTTTTTGTTAAACATTTCTGTCATGCGACATATCAAATAATATCAACTCTATAATTTATGGACAATGCAAATTCAATGTTAAATAGGGACACTTTATTAACAATTCTGGAATATGGATGTTCCGACCAAACAATTCTAGTAATTATTTCTGTCATGCGGCACATCAAATTCTGTAATCTGTGAAAAATACAATCATATTTGAAGACATTTGGATACAGTGTTCCACTTAACGACTGATCCCGGTAATTCCGGTTTCCCGCTTCTTTGGTAATTTTTAGTGAATATTCCTGTTACACGGCACATCAAAATACATCATATAGGTTGTCTATAAATTATTCAAGCATATTTGAAGTCTTCCTAGTACACGCTTATTCTGGAGTTGATTGCATTTTTAGTGGATCAAGCGTGTCGAATAACAGGTGTATTCAGGTACAATCGTTTCACAGGTATGGGTTACTCATTTTGAATCCACAAAGTCTCTCAGATGGTTTCAAAATTAGTTTAGAGCCTTTATACAGGGTGTTTGGTTCATGGTTAAGAATCTCTCGAGGGGTGATAGACTGCCATATTTGGAGAAAAAAAATGTTCTACACATACCATCAAATCTCAACCGTTACAGAGTTATTGAACTTTTTGTGTAAAAAACTTATTTGTCTTAAAATACCTCTAACTTTAAAAGTATACTTTGTATTTTAAATATTTCAGTTCCATTCGAAAGGTGAGAAAATTTCCTATTGAATAGTGTTCTCATATCTTTTAAGTAATTAGTTTTAACTACCTTTTAGCTGTAAAGTAGTTAAAAATTAGTGGTTTTGAGGAGGTTTTTGCTAATTTTCTCGAAATAATGAAGTATGATTATAGCAATATCCATTATCCAAAAGTTGGATTTTAGGACGATTCATAATTTGTTCTTGGACGTCATATTTCTATCTCTTCTCATTTCTTTGTAATTTCATTACTATACTTTTCCTGTAACCGACTTGCAAGTGCTTAAAAGACTCTAATCTAAAAAATATGCTTTATATCGTTATTTACAAGATTTCATTGGAAAGCTGAGAAAATGTCCTATCAGAGTATGTACAAAGATCTTTTAGTTAAGTGTACTAAATGATTTTTTACTAAAGAAATAACTCAAAATTTGTGGTTTTTTGGAGAGTTTTTAATTATTCTAATTATTTATCAACAAAATTTATCGTTACTATTGTTCATTTGATGCCCCTTAATGTTCTCTATAACTTTTTATTTGACACTTTGTCTATATCTCTTTTCATTTTGTTGCTATTTAATAGTTAACACCATGACCTCGCCACAAATGTAGTGGGTTCGAAATCAATATTTTTGCATATGAAACGATGTGATAAAAACGATTTTGCGTCGAAACCAAAAGAGATAATTGAATGGAGTCAAAGAAGGAACTGTAGAACTTGCTGAGATGCATTATTTCCATGATAATAATGGTGATGTTTATTATTTACTATTTTAAGAAAATTAACGAAAATGCTGATAATAGCACTAACTTTAAACTAATTTACTTTTAAAAGAATACTAAATTCACTTAACTGAAAGGTATTAATACATTTTTCACTGTAAAATTTTCCTGGCTTTCGAATAAAAAGAACAATTTTTTTCTCCAAATATGGCAATTTATCACCCCCCGAGAGATTCTTAACCACGAACCAAACACCCTGTATATACAATTTATTAATGTTCATGTTATATTAATACCAGTTTTCAAGCTATACTTTGAAAAATTAATGAAACTGGATTAACATTACCTCTGACTCACTCCATGAAATTTTCGTATAAATTTGGAGCCGGATATGTGAACAGTTCAACTCACGGTTTATGAGACTTGAATAAATTCCATTTCATTTGCAGGTGTTTTGGTTGCAAATTGGTTTTGAAATTAATTGGTTGGGTACCAATTGCGCACTACAATGATGGAATATAGAACAACAGCGGTCAAGGTTTTGAACAAAAGTTTTCATCAAGATACATTCGTACATTATTGTGGTTTGAAAGATACAAGACAAGACAAGACTAAGCTTGTTGCTTTAAAAAAGCATTCGAACTTGCACAGGAGACTTCTTTATAAAATATAAATAGCTAAAAAAATTATCGTGTTAAAAGAACTAATTTGAATACCGCCCTAGCATAAATATAACACCACCCTAGCCATTTACATTACAAAATGGTGCTTATCTAGCTCCCAACATTACTTATGATACAATAGCTTAAGAATAAATTGTTTTCCCTTGTTAAATATACCTTCAATACTATATTGCATCTGTACGTCACTTTGGTAAAAAAATGGCGTCTACGTCACTTTGTTTTTCTCGTTTTAAAAGGCCATTTTGCATAATTTTTTAAAGATAATTACACTGAAAGACGTGGATTTTTGTGGAGAATTCAGAAATATGAAAAAATGAAATTTGACCAAAGTGGCGCTTACGTCACTTTTGCATACAAGGGCAGCATTGCACTATGGTCCCAAAGCTGTATTTAGGAAGACAAAACTGTTTGCGCCAAAACCGTTGGTTTTAGATATATAATATCTTCGGCAAACTTTGTTAGTACTTTCTTGCCAATTTTTTTATGTTAGTTGAATTAGGGTGGTCCTTGTGGTTAGGGTGTTCAAAGTATTAACTTCTTATATATGTAAAATTCAGCTACATAATGTTCTACAAAGTTATAAATCAATCAAATTGAAGCAACTTTTCTTAAGAAACTATGTGGCTATCTCTAATGGTTCATGTGCTATGATTTTTGCAATATTTAAGGTGGGGTGGCTCTTTAAAAATTGGTTTTCTATTAATATCTTTTTATGTGTTAATTTCTCGCTAATACTTTGTTCTAGAGGTTTTTAGAACTTTTGTAAATACACAGTTTTGCCGAAGCAATGAAGTTACTATCTCTTTTGTTTGCATAGTTACAGGCGATTTTCAAAGCAAAAATGGTTTTTTTCAAAGTTATATATCTTCCAACATTGCAAATGGATTTTCAATCTTTTAGTTTCATTTGAATGATTGAAACTTTTGTAGTTTTTGGTGAAAAAACTGCGAGAGCATTATTTCTGTAAAATAAATTATTAATTTTTGAAAATGGTGTATTGTTCAACAAAAATCGTTCATAACTTTTCAAATAGACGAGATAATAACTTTATTACTTCAGCAAAAATCTTCGCCATGCAAAGTTCTAAAAGTGCTGCAAACAAAGTATTTACGATAAATCAATGTATGAAGTGACAAATAAAAAATAGTGATTTTAAGAGGTCATGTTTTCATCGCTCAATCTCTTATGGTAAAATCAACTAAGAAATAGTCAATGTGTGTTATAATGAAAATCTATTGAATATGTGAAACTGTTTGAAAACACAACAATTTACCGTACAACTACATGTTAGCGTGAATTCACAATAGTGTTAATAGCGTACTATAGTAAACTCTAAATAAAAGTTATCTATTACGGGGCCAATAAAGCAAGTACGGTCATCATGCATTATATAGATGCTAGGGAATTATGCTTTATGAGTTATTTTACCAGTTCACGGTTAGCGATTTTCAGACCTCTTACTTTTATTTATTTTGAAGTAACAAAAAATTGAGAATCTTTCCTTATCTTACTCACAGCCGTCATTATAGTCGATAATTAATTTATACTTTCAAACATTGCATAAAAGTTGGAAAAGCATACAATAATTTCCGCTGCTATCAATAACAAACTCGTTTCAAGATTTTATTATAAGATAACAAGACGTGAACTAAAACATTTTCTTTCTAATACTCGTTTTGAGCACTAGTCCAAACCAAAAAGGATTTACTTAAGTGAGCATAGATAACTTTTGTTGGCCGATTTAGGATTAACGATAGTTTGCAGCTCTACTGTAAATCCACTGTACTATTTAGATGTACGGTAGATTGTTCTTTCAAAAACGTTTACAAATCCAATAGAATTGCCATGCAATTCGGTATTACCACACTAAATGACTATTTCTCAGTTGATTTTACCATAGGAGATTGAGCAATGAAAACGTGACCTCTTAAAATCACTATTTTTTATTTGAAACTTCGTACACTAATTTATCGTAAATACTTTGTTTGCAGCACTTTTAGAACTTTGCATAGCGAAGATTTTTGCTGAAGTAACAAAGTTATTACCTCGTCTCTTTGAAAAGTTATGAACGATTTGTGTTGAAAAATATACCATTTTCAAAAATTAATTATTTATTTTACAGAAATAACGCTCTCGCAGTTTTTTCACCAAAAACTACAAAAGTTTCGATCTTTCAAATGAAATTAAAAGATTGAAAATCCATTTGCAATATTGGGAGATATATAGCTTTGAAAAAAACCATTTTTGTTTTGAAAATCGCCTGTAACTATGCAAACAAAAGAGATAGAAACTTCATTGCGTCGGCAAAAATGTGTATTTACAAAAGTTCTAAAAACCTCTAGAACAAAGTATTAGCGAGAAATTAACACATAAAAAGATATTAATAGAAAACCAATTTTAAAAGAGCCACCCTACCTTAAATATTGCAAAAATCATAGCACATGAACCATTAGAGATAGCCACATAGTTTCTTAAGAAAAGTTACTTCAATTTGATTGATTTATAACTTTGTAGAACATTATGTAGCTGAATTTTACATATATAAGAAGTTAATACTTTGAACACCCTAACCACAAGGACCACCCTAATTCAACTAATATAAAAAAATCTGTAAGAAAGTTCTAAGAAAGTTTGCCGAAGATACTATATATCTAACACCAACGGTTTAGGCGCAAACAGTTTTGTCTTCCTAAATACAGCTTTGGGACCATAGTGCATTGCCAGAAATATGACCAAAAACATGTAATCTATTTTTAACGCCAAAACGGCTTATTTTAGGTCAATAGTATCTTCGGTGAACTTAATGGAGGCAATGTGCCCTTTCTTTTGGTATTGCGCTTTTGCTGATTAATCCCCCTATGAGTGAGATATTTTCACAAATTTTCTTGGAAGTGATTATATCGAAATGATGCCGTCAACAAATTTGTGGCTCTTACTTTTGCAAATAACTTTACTGAAGACTTCAAATATCTATTTTGAATACTTTAAAAGTTATGGCTTGTTGTTTGTGGATTACTCTTTGTCGCCTATTTATTGTTCAATAAAGTAATAATCCATTGAAATAAGCCAAACATTATTTCGATAAAACGAATTTTGTATTTCATTTTACTATCTACAACCGCTAGAAATAATCACCGAACACTTCCAAGTTGTCTGGAAGGAACTTGATAACTTATCAGTGCAAAAATGTTCATTTGTGCGAACCTTCTGACTGCAATTTTTCTAACTCATGCAAACGTTAAACAGCGCATCATTTGATAAAATAATTTGACGGTATATCGTCCAAGAAGTATTTATGGTGAATTTTCTCAGGTTAATATTCATGACTACAATAAAGTCTCAACACATTCGCTAAAAACACGAACTCTGTTACTATTTTCTGAAAAAATAATTCTGAATAATTTTAAAACTTCAAAAATTACGGTTTCGGAATTATGCCGTTTGGACAGTAACATCGATTTTCACCAAACCCCCACCAATTGTAAAATTGGTATTGTAAAAAAACGTAAGGGCGATACTTCAATGCTAATAGGTGGGACCGAAAAAGTAAACAATCGTCAAAGGGGCGATACTATCATTTTGTCAATTTCAATAGCAAACACAAATTTTAATTTAATGATTTCAAATACTTCATGAAGTTTTGGGTTTCGATCACTGAATCATGCAATCTAGGATGTAAAAAACACAATTGTTCTTAAGTAGGAAATAAAACCAAGTCTGGAAATATTCACTGTTGATTTTCTTTGAATGGTGTCACTGCTAGTATCGCCCTTTTCAAGAAAAATCGTTGATTTTTAGGTCTCACTCGCGTTGGAAATTTGAGTAAAGTATAAACTTCATTTCGATTCAAAAAAAATTCGAGTTTTTGGCTCAGTACAATATACATAACCCCTTTAGGAAAATTCAGTTTTCCCTCCACAATGCATTGATTGAGGAATTTAGATATTTTATTAACAGAGCATTAGCAATAATTCGTTTGTATGTCTATTTTATGGGCCATTTTTCGCTTTCCCATTGATTTGGTTTGAGGTTTCTAGCACTGATGTTGTCCTATGCTGATTTGAGCGATTCTCTGAGTCCTGCCACTATCCCATGTAGTATGTGTTATCAAAAACATCGCGAAGCATCAAGTTCTAAATGTTCTCAAACGATATAATATCCGAAGAGAGTGATAAGAGTTATAAGAAATGCCTCATCACACTGTTAGGTGGATTAAAAGCGTTTTTTGTTTTCGTCGGACTGTCGGTGTGAATCGGAATTTGCTTTGTGACCGCACACCACAACCCATAACTCCGGAACCGCAATTCGGATCGGGATGAAATTTAAAAGAAATTTACGGGGATAAGAGACCTTTCATTTGAAATTAAGTTTGGTCGAATCGGTCAAGCCATCTCTGAGAAATCGATGTGACTGTTATTCTGAATTTGGATACTTCCGCCGGTACTTCCAGAACCGATGATGGTGGCCAATGTGGCTAAGGAGACTTTGAATGGCGATTAATTAGTGTTAGTGACCTAGTACTACAAATCCAAGCAGATGTGGCCACATTTTGGAAAAAAAATTCACCTTTATGCATTTATTACAGAATTTGTTAAAATCGACATTTTCTGCGTAATCGTGCTTATCACTGTGTAATTCCGGAACCAAAAGTCGGATCTATTAGAAATTCAACAGCGAGAATATGGGAACGTTGTACCTTTCATTTGAGACTAAGTTTGTGAAACTCGGTTCAGCCACAGATAACAGACGTTTATGCTCGATTTGAATCGTGTGTAAATACCAGGTACTGAAATTCCGAATAAATAAGACTTCAGAAACACGTTTGGCAAACGTTTGTAGATGGCGCAGTGATCGATACAATGCAGTTAGAGTGCAGCTGTCAAACACGTCTAGCAAACAATTACGCAGATTGCAATAGTGAAACACGAATTTCCAACGTTTATCAATTTGAAAGTTTACACAGTTTTTTGAAGAAATTTTGTTCTAGCCTATCTGTGGTTCAGCCATCTCTGAGGAAAGTGAGTAAGATTGTGGTCACATCCATACACAGACGCACATACACACATACATTTGCCGAACTCGACAAACTGAATCGATTGGTATATTTTAAAAGTTGGTTATCAGAGCAATTGCAATACCTTTCTATTGAGAAAGGCAAAAATCAAATCAATTCGTTGATTAGTTATTGAGTTATCGTGTTCGCAAATTTGACAAAAGCCCCTGAAATTGCGGGAGACTATTCTAGAGGTTCAATACTAACAATTAAGCGGAGAAAAAGAAGTTTTTTTGCACGCTACACCAGACGCCTCCCCTTAAAACCTAACCACTTGTTGTTACATACCATTTTTGTTGAATTTGCAAAGTGCACTCCCATATCGATAACAAAGACGTAGTCGAACGTCAAGAAACCTTACCAAATCGACCAACGGGATTGACTCGAAAACATTCACCGCAAAGTATTTGAGATAGTTCGCCACTGTGTACATGAGGAGTGTTTCTAAAATACGAAATTCAATTTTCTAAATCGAGAATAAAATATATTCCACCAAGACGGTGCACCCTTTTTCCCTACACGGATCGAATCCGTATATGTTCGAGTGTCTCGTCCCAGTCAAAAACCAGTTGTTCTAAAACACCACAAAACGACATAATTTTCTGTCAGTAAATGCCCGGAGACAGTAGCGCTTTGCTCCCTCTAGAGGATATAGTTTCATTTCTGTGTTTATATGCCACTCTTACCTTATCTTCCTCTTATCCGGTGAGCTATACCAAGCGATAGTAGTTGCATGGCAGCTTCTTAGCTGCGTCAACTCAGCCACCGTTGTGTTGGCGGGCAGCTGTGGTAAGTTAGTGAACTCGTTCTTCGTTGTAACCGCAATCTGTATCCTGTTGGTGCGAAAATGTTCATCCGCTTCGGAGATCTGCATCAGATAACGTTCCCCCGGAATGGCAGGGCCTACGTTGATGACCCTAGGATAGTAGATGTCAACGATCGGTTTCAGCAATAGGCGCTTCTTGCGGTAAATTTCCAAGTTGACCGTGCCGCCGCACGGTGTTATTAAAAGCTTCAGTGTGCTGTTGACCGGTGACCGCTTTGGGACTTTGAAACTGAACAGGGTTAGTCCTCCGAGGGTGGAAAGTTTACCGATGAATAGTTTCCCTTCCAGAAGTTGAGTCGGGCGGGTTCGATTTACGTGGATCATTGTTGATCCAAGTAGGTAGGATAGATTGTTCTTCTGAGTGTGAATTGCGAACACATCTAGATAGTAGGTGGTATTGGACTTCATACCCTTGATTAGCTGCTTTGTGCGCACCCCAGTGCAAGCGATGGTAGCTTTCGCATCAAGTGGAACTTTTTTCTCTTCTTCGACGTTGATTCGTTGTAGAATTTCCATGTTTGATGCAGTACATTTCATTCCAAGTTGTGAATTTCCTAGCGCTTGGCACAGCGTTCGTTGTGGATTATCCCGACTGATTACCAAGCAGTAGTGCATTGCGTGAATATCAAATTTGCTCTTTTCCCACTTGACTAATAGCTGATGCTTTCGTGGATGTTGGTGAAATTTAATTGGAGAAAGTGCGGTGCGATTCAATAGTGGCCATAGGTCTACTAAGCTGCGAGTATTGTAGGAGATCTCCGCTGCGCAATAGTTGGTATCGGTGATATCGACCCAGACATGGTATAAACCACGTGGTGCACAGGATTGCTGGAATGTGGTTCGTTTCAATGCATTGTTACTTCTAAGGATAGCTGCGCATAAAATAGGAAAGAAATCGAATGGTATTGAATTAATAGAGTGGTTTCTAATTTCAGCATCACTTACTGGTTTCGTTGTAGACCACCGTCCACCGGATCTCCGCACCGGAGGTAGTCGTGCAGGATGGAGTGATGACGATGGAGAGAGGATGAGTTTCCGTAAGACGAATCACATATCTGCATTGTGAACGGGAAGTAAAGGGAGACAGAAAAAAAACAATCAGTACGACTGTTTATCTAATGTATACAGTTTTAATTACGGTGATTTGTCATTTTTATAGGTTGAGAAATTCTATTTCTTTCGAGCTATCCAGTTCGACTGCCAGGCATGCGGAAAAGTGCAGACGATTTATCATACGAAGCGCAATTGTCGTAAAGACGATTTTTTTTGTTTTTCTCTATCCTAACAAGAAAAATCATATACGAAAAGGAACCAAAGCTGTGGTTGATTGCTGGTCGAAAATAGGAAATTGAGCATCAGTCTGTGCACATTTCAATAAAAACCAACCTAGACCTTGAATTTCTGATAACATTATTGGCCTCGACTAAAAGGACAATGCATAAAATATTATTTATTTTCTACAACGCATAGCAAAATACAAACCGAGCTCGTGCATCTGTCAATAGAATATTTTTGTTCTTCGAACAGTTTTTGTGCGTAATCTTTTCCTAATCTTCATAGTTCTCGCCCGAGGCTCACGCAATTTAAGCCAAATCATGATATTATCAAACATATTTCCAACATAACCGGTAACTCGTTTAATTTGCTCTGTAATTGCTATCAGTTCAACCAGAAAAATAAATCCACTGATGCCGATTCCCAGTACGTAGGTGAAAAATGCACTTTGTAAATGTTCCAGTGTCAACACAATCTCACTCTCCACCTCCTCATAGTGATCCTCGTCCGGATGTAGCGTTTCCCGTATTCTATCCAAGAATGTTACATTATAAACAAAGTCCTCGAACAGCTTCCCGGTGATTCCCATATCGTTTAAATTCGATATGATCCGGTTGAACTTCGGCAGCAGTGGGAATCCCTTCTCCACGATCATCTCCACCTGGTTGGCGAACACATCCTTCGTCAGACCGTGTATATCGTTGCGATAGTGGCTATGCAGAACATACATTCGACTCATCAGAATCACCCGCTGTCCTTCGGCGACGGCCCGTAGATTGGCGGGGGACGGTTGAAACGGTTCCGAATTATCGTACCGGGCGGAAACGCGAAGATCTTCTTTGTCACCTTGCCTGAACCAGTCTTCGTACTCCATTCGACCCCCAAGCAGTACGTTACTATCCAGAATCTCCGACACGGTATCGATTTGATACGATCGGGGCGGTGAAGTAAATGCGTAAATGAGTTTTGATGTGTAGATAGTCGTAACGTTCATTCCGTAGATAGCGAGTGTGATGAAGAAAAAGCGAAGCGAATTGCGACAAGGCCGGTTGTTGGATGATATTCCCAAGAAAACGCACCAGGTATTCAGGAAACAGATAGCTAATTGCTTGTGAGCGTTAGCCTCTGGAAGGTTGTACCCGATGAAAAACCAGGCTACGGATGATACTAACAAAACAGCAGCTAACAGCTTCCAAGTAGCCAACTCGAAAATACTCAGCAATACTTTCCAATGGTTTGCGAGACCAGCTTTCCGAACGAACCACGTGTAATAATCGAGAAAATAGAGCGTCGTTCCAGCAAAATCCATGTGAACATCATAATCTGGATAGAATGATCCTGCAATGATATCACAGAAATCGTCTCGAACCATCCCCAGCAGATCAGACCAATGAATTCCGTCTTCCAGCAGTTCGCCGCGTTCCATAGTACTGCAAGAAACGTTCACTTTAAACTTCATCGATTCTTGCAACAGCTGCATAATTTCGATTTCTAGTCCTGATTGGCAACCATAATCGATAAACGGAGAGGCTACCCTTGTGCAGAACTGAAATGTGCAGTGTTCCATTTGCGGAGGAACTTTCGGCATCTGGATCATTGTTTCGGCTAGAACTTTGTTCTTATACGTTCCATTCACTATCGTTGCAACCTTCAGCGTTTTCATTTGACCGCAGTCGTTTTCCTCCCCGTGATAGGGATCTCCCGTGTACACGTTGTAGGTCATCAAATCAATGGCAAACGCCACCAATACATTAACTGAGTGATGGTTGATGAACATAAAATTCAGCACTTGCAAAGCATACTGATCATCCTGATCTCGCTCGTCCGGGTTATTGTGTAAGATCACATACTTTCCTCTCGGGTTGAATGAATACGAAGCACTCACGTATCGCATTGCTCGCTCCAGTTTGCCATACCCGTCGATCACAATCACATAAAAATCAATCAGTTTGTGATCAATAAACTGTATGTTACGAATTTTACTCAGTGGCTGTTTGTCGGACATCACCTTCAACTGAAACTGGTGATCTCCGCGGTGTCCTTTTTCGGTGTACTGGGCGTGGTGACTTTGCAGAAATCCTATCTCGATTTCCCGCGACGGTGAGCTTAGATGCTGCAGATGAAACACTACAATATTTTGAATTTGAACGGAATCCGTCGCGAAGAAGAACGTATTGGTCAGCAGTTCCAGACAGCTTAGACCGGCCTGTACTGCCGCCGGGCCTCGTTCATTTTTTATCCTCACATAAACGATCCCGGGAATCATACTGCCGAAATTGGCTAACATGAGGGTAGTCAGCGTTAGGCGATGCATTGTCCCTCCGGGTTGCAGGTGAACTGTGGGGGCTATCGGCTGGTGTAAGGCTATTTGTTTGCGAGCTAGCCTAATGTTGCGTGCTTTTTTACTGCGGGAAAATTTTCCTCTGCGTGTCCGTCGAAATTTGATGTTGTGATTGTTTACTGGAACTACGTGTTCAGATACGATACCTAAAGGAGCACAAAAGGTCAGGTCTGACATTTCCAAGACTGAACTCTAAATCTACAAACTCCGTCTTTAATAGGTTTTTTGAATGAAAGTAACAACGTATTTGCGTATTAAATTCTCCAAAAAAATTATAAGAGGTTGATTTTTTCCTGAAAGTATGAAGAATCTGCGATAGAAAGGAAATTAAACTCGTCTTTTCCGTTTGTTTGCTTTTAAGAAAGTAGATATTTTAACATGGACACGAAAAAGACGAATCCGTTTATTAAACTTTTTTTTTGTAAAGCATGTTTCCCCCTACATTATTATGGAAAAAGCGGTTTCACATACGGTATTATTGCTTTGTCAGCTAATCGTAAGTTGATCTGTTGTACCTGGACAATTTTGTTTAAATGTGCTTCAACGAATTACCGGAACATTTCCAACCGTTACTCACGGAAGAGGAAAGACCAGCAAGTAAGAAGTTTTAGAACGAAAAGCTGGCTTGCTTCGATTGATTTTCGCGGCTTTGGTGTTTCCCTACAAAGAAAAAATCCGTTTAAAAATTCATGAATAAAGAATCACGATTTCGTGAACTGAGTGATTTACGAAATTGTGACCAAGTTCCAGAAATTATGAGTAATAAACCTCATATTCATGAAACTATTTGTGTTTTGAAAAACTTAGTTCGCGCCAAAAATATACATGGTGTTACATTCCCATGTTTTGTTAGGTTACCGTGGTTGTTCCCTGGAGACGCTAAGTTTTTGTTATGATTCTTGCTTCTAATTTGGAAATACATTGATTTGTGTAAAGCATATCAACTAATAGAACTGACCTATAAACGAAGTTCATGATTGCAGGAGCTTTATCGCGATTTTCATAATTTTTTATAGCATTTGTCATTTGAGTTTATTATTGGATTTTTTGCAGAATATAGCGATTTATGTTCATGGTTTCAGAACATTAGTCAGTCACATCACATTGAGCCTTATCAAATGAATAACGATGTGCGTGGTTCCAATAGTTTTCTTATATCTGCTGCTTGCACCTAATACAAGTCGATATAATTATTTGATATTTCATGAAAACCCAAATATTGTGAAATAGTTGACGTGAAAATTTCATGACCATGTGAAGAGTTGCATGAAATTGAAAATGATTAGGAATATCTTCTAAATATCACAACATTCAAGATAGATCCTGAATCATGTACTAGGAATCATAAACCAGTTCACGAATCTATGAATAATATTTTATGATTTTGTGAACTATTTCACGAGCACAAATGGTCAGTCGTGAATAATATAATAGGAATCATGAGCCAGTTCACAAATACACGAGCTCTGAACTATTTCACGGGCACCCATGGTCAAATGTGACATGATCTGCTGCTCAGACGGCACATCACGTTTGACCAGTCGTTCGATTGAAACACAAAGTGTGTTTTAGTTTTGGGGATTTAGTCAAAAAGTTAGTGTCGGTTTCTGATGAGACGAAGTCGAAACGCACCCATGACTAATAACAGTTCATGTTTTCATGAATAAGATTGCATTATTTTGTGAACTATTTCATGAATGGTGAGTTGTGACTAATTCGCTAGAAATCATGAATAAGTTCAAGAATACATACATAATATTTTATGAGTTTGTGAATTATTTGATGAGCACGAATGGTCAGTCGTGACTAATTCGCAAGGAATCATGGATCAATTCACTTAAACATGAATAATATTTGCCTATTTTGCGAACTATTTCACGAACACGAATGGTCAGTCGTGACTATTATAATATGAGAATTATTGTCTTTTGCACGGTCAGTAGTGACTAATACACTAGGAATCATGAACCATTGACGATTTTGTGAATTATTTCACAAGCACGCATATCGTGACTAATATATTAGGAATCGCGAACTAGTTCACGATGTTAGAAAGAGTTCATGAATAATATTCCGAGTTTCGTGAATTGCTTCGCAAGAAAATATATGTTGATCTTGTGAACTATTGAACAAACACGTTCAAGGTGTAATAAATCGTGAATCAGTTCACATCGCATAGTCGAACTCTGAGTAATGTTCCTAAATATATTAATAAAATCACGAGTCCACCTTTGGTTTTATGAATAATGTTCATGATGTCGTGAACTAGTTCACGCACAGAAAATCGATTTGGTAATGACGTGGAAGAAACTGTGATTGAGTTTACCAAACAAAAACAAATACATTCCACTAATGGACGCGTTATGAAGCGTTGCTGAAGGGAAATTTTACACAATTATAAAACACATGATCTTTGTCGATGGTTCTGTTTGCAAAACGTAAAAACTGCATTGTTCTAGATATCATGAAACTATATTCACGATTTTAGGGACATTTTTTTCCGTGCATCTGCTGCTACTGCTGCTGTGTGAAGAGCAAACTGGTGTTAAGTACCACCATTATTTTACATTCCCATTTTTGTCTCTTCTATAATCCTGCACTGGGCTCAAGGCCCGCGCAAACAATGATTCGCCTTAAAGGTGAGATTGATTTCGAAATAAATCGACTCCCCGACTGAAACTACATTCGTTCTTCTTAATCAGGCCTTTGGGGTTCATTTTTCTAAACAAAGACAAAACATATTCGAATATATTATAGATTCCTGATGGAGCGATATTCAACCGTGACAGTAATATCGATAATTCGCCCTGATAATATTCGGGTGGTCGCTTGAAGAAGGCAAATGATATTGCTGGTTGCGGACCTTTTACGAAGAAGTATAAAGTATATGTACCAGCTAATCGGGTTGAATGTGACGGGGTCGTCTCCGGTTCGAGCTTGAATTGCGCGGAACTCCTGACACGTGGGTTTGGCTGTTGTAAAGATCCCATTCATCAGCCAGTGAAGATACTGGAGTGCAAACGTGCAACGTATTCAGCACTAGTCACAGCTGGCGGGAAGAGTACATATATCAACTCAAACTCTTGTCGGGTGACCTTCGTCAGATCTGCTGTACCTAACAACCTCCTCTTTGACAAGGCTGGCCAACAGGTATTTTTTGTACCGCACTAATTGCAAACAACTGGAACATACAGCCTCTCATTGTAGCAATAGGGCTCGTTGTGAGAAATGCGGCGGGAATGATGTGGATGATTCCTGTGAAAGAAAGTCGAAAAGTGTCTACTGTGGGGAAATCTCCATGACCTCCCGACATGTCCTGCTTACAAACAGCGCAAGGGTTCCCTTCAGGGACACTCTACAAATATCTATACTAACTTATCTACTGAAGAATGCGATTCTGATGAACTCCTGCGAACAACGCAAAGAAGGCCTTCGCATACAAAGAATTCCTGAACATAGAAACGCCTAAGATCTTCAGGAAGTACGCGGCGTTAGAAAAGGAAATGAAGAGCTTGAGTATCTGGTCGCGGTAAGCTGTCGAGAGATTCATCGATGAGCGCACTTTCAGGCACTACCCAACGTATGCGAACTAACTAACTAACAAACTATGCGAACTAACAGTACTAACGAAAACGTGGAATATTTAAACCGTTCTAAACTCAATTTCGTCAAGAATTGATTTGGAGAAATAGATGTGAGTTGGTATTTCATTCGTAGGATGTTTCGACTCATGTGCAATAGACCGTTTTGAAAAAGTGCTCGGACGAAGCCCAGGACCGTATTTTTTCTCTTATCCAACCTGTCGAAATTTGCAGGGCGGGCTCAGGCCAAGCGAAGTCAATCGCTGCAGCTGCCCTGGCCAATTCGTCAGCCCATTCATTTCCAGTAATACCAGAATGTCCGGGCACCCAGACAAGGTAGATAGTGTTGACGATGCTTAGTTCTTCGATTTCGGCACGAGATCACTAGCTTAGACCGTGATTTATCTGAGCTAAGGGCCTCGATTGCAGCCTGACTATTGGAGCAGAAGTTTATAACTTTGCCCGACAAACTCAGTTGAAGGGCCGATTGTACCCCGCACATAATCACAAAGTACAATATCTACCTAGCGAGTGAGATTTTTCCCAGCTCATTTCACGACAGTAGACCCCAGCCTGGTGCTCCATCAAAGAACCATCAGTGTAACAGACGACTTGTGTATGTTGTTGTCTTTCCATATAGCCAGACAACCACTCCTCTCGAGAGGGAATCTTCACATGGAATATCCTGTAACGAAAACTACATGTGAGTGTAATATCTGAGAGCAATAATATCTTCACCCCTTGTAACCATTTGTGACCACAATCGCGTATGACTGGTAGTAAGATCAACATGGTTACTGTTCTAAAGACCAATAACCTGCAGTCTGTATACACATGATACTGCTTCTTATTTAAGGTGTATGTGTAATTGCTTGTCATTTAGAAAGGCCACAAGGGCTGCAGTCGGAGTTGTGGTGAAATCACCAGTCAACGCCATGAGCGCCATTCTTTGCACATGGTTTAGTTTTATTTGGACCGTTATCACCTCTCCCCTCTGCCACCACACAAGGCATCCGTATGACAGTATTGGACGTACAACTGTCGTGTAAATCCAATAGATTATGTAGGTTTGAGACCATAGGTCTTTCTAAAATTTCGTTACTGTGAGCAAACCAATTCAGTTTGGAATCCAATATAACTCCAACGTATTTGACTTGATCTGCACACAGCAGCTCAGAATTCAAGAACTGCAAGGGACGGTCCCGGTTGTTATTCGCTTCTTCGTGAAACGAACCATTGAGGTTTTGTTTGGATTAACTGATAATTCAACTTGCCGACACCACTGTTCGACAGCTCTTAATACTTGTTGCATTAAGCCAAAGATTGTTCTGATGTAAGGTCCAGTAATTAGTATTGCGTTATCGTCCAAGCTCATTCAAGTTCATTGAGTTTCCTCAACAAACCGTCAGGAAAGTGACAGAACCTCACCCTGAGGGCAACCGCAAATACTAATTTCTTTATCTTTACCTGTCTCAGTAAGGAGCAAATAATGCGGTTCCTAAGCATTGCGTTTATCTAACCCGAGATACATGCAAATATCCCATAACCACGCGTATTAGGAGATTGCCGAGCTGAATCGAGTGTGTAGAGCGAAAAGGCTGCCCACAAAATTGTCGCACCACACTGAAACCATGGCTCGTTATCCAAATTGAACTTAAACGTTAAGTTGAATAAAGTTTAATTTCTATAAACGAATGGACTTTGCTCTCTAAATAACAATCATAAACCTTTACTCAGTAGTATATGTAACTTCTTTCCCAGTATTGTTCTATTTTCGTCACAATTTAATTTAATTTTTAGCAACATCAAATTTTTAGCTGCTGCTTCGTAATTTCGTAAGTTGGAACTAAGTGTATTGCAGTCTGTGAACACAAAATTGATCATAATGGCTCTATACCACTTGAAAATTGATTTCGCACAACGACAGGTCGTCGAAACACCGGAAAACCACTGCCTCGTCTAAAAAGATTTTGAAGGTATTCTTTGTGGTAAATTTGTTGGTTCACAAAACCGGTTGTGACCTAAATCTCACTTCATTTGCCGCAACTGCAGATTGCTTACCGGACCAAAAATTTCCTAGCCAATTGCGAATTATTGTTTGTCAGTATTTTGCATCAATTTATCTCAGTCGGTAAAATATCAGTCATTCTCGAAACTGTGGCGTGAACTTCCCGAGTCGATTCCAAGTTCGTGCTGGGATAATGTAGACGTGCGAGCTGAATCTTCTTACGTTTGCTTGACTGAACCTGGTAATGTTAGTTATTCTGCGTCGCCCGTCGTTTCCCGTATTTTCTCCGCCAAGTGACATATCGTCGCTGTTGTGCTATCTTATGACAAACGCCATTTTGGGGTGAACTGAGTTATGTATGCCATGTTACTAAGTTTTAAAATGTCCATAAAGTCGCGTTTTTAGAATTTTGAAATTCTACTGGGTTACTGAGATATAGCGAAACACGATTATGACAAGCGCCAATTTCTCGAGTGATCGAGTTGTGCTATCTTATGACAAAGAAAAAAGAGACAACATTCTTAGTTTGTTGGCTTGCTATAAGCCGAAAAGCTTATAGCAAGCCAACAGATGTCTCTGATGACATAGGTAATTCCTATGCAGATCAACCATAACCATTAGCTAGGTTCTTGTCTCGGGAGCAAAATTTTTCAACCCATAGTTTTTTTCTGGGAATGGTTGGCTTATATATTCATGATTATTGAACAAATTTCCTTTTGAGATTTCCACTTGTTTTGGAAAGTATTCCGAAATGTAGTGATGGATTATGCAAGAAGAACATTTGTTTCGTCTAGTCACCTGTCAACAATAACATTGTTTGATATACATTGTCTCTAAATTGTCAATGAAACCAATTTTTGTTCATTATTTTTCCTGAATAAAGGAGGAAAATTGAAAAAACCTGTTTCAATCCACCTAGCGGTGCAATTGTGCCTTTCTCATTTCTCTAAACTATGGCACGGAGGCTTTTTATGTTCAACATAATTGTGGAAATGTCCATTACATTCTTAGTACACTTTGCACTTATACACAATGGCATGTCAGCCATGAACTTGATGAGCTACGTGTCGACGGTGAAACACCTGAAACAAAAAAATATCATATTCCATTAGCCTAATCAGCATTAGATCAATATTATCTGCTTGCTAACTCATTTTGTCATGCGGGGGTGGGAATGTGAGGAGGGCGAAAGTCCCATGAACGAACGACTCCCCAGCTTAAATTGGTATGCTTTGTGATATAGTGGTGGTTTAAAGATGATGGGGTTGAAAGGTAGGGGTATGAGGGCTGGATGGGGTGGTGGTCTGAGGGGTGATTTAAGGAGATTTTTAAAGGAGGGGAGTGAACAGTAGAGGGGGGGGGGTGTAACCCCTCTCCGTAAACCATCAACTACGCCCCTGTTAAAATCCAGAAACCTTATGCGAGAAACCTTATGCGAGTTGGCCGGGATTAGGTTGACGTTTTTCAGAGTGATTGCATAACCTTTCTATATGAGAAAGGCAAAAATGTGCCAAAATCCAAAAAAGTGAATCGTCGTCAAATTTTTTTCGAGTTTGCATCAAATCTCAACGTTTCATGCACCTTGAACACATTTAGCATCAAAAATAAAAATTCTATTTTTAATTTTTCCTATAGTTTATATGAGAAATTTCTGTGTGGCCGCACTCTGAAACCCGTAATTCCGAAACCAGAATTCCGATCGATCCAAAATTCAATAGCAGCCGATGGGAAGGTTGCACCTTTCATTTGAGACTAAGTTTGGGCAAATCAGTCCAGCCATCTCTGAGAAAAATGAGTGACATTATTTGACACATACGCACATACATACACACACACATACACAAACACATACAAACATACACACACACACATACAGACTTTTTCCGATCTCGACGAACTGAATCGAATGGGATATGACACTCGGCCCTCCGGGCCGTGATTAGGTTGACATTTTTCAGAGTGATTGCATAACCTTTCTATATGAGAAAGGCAAAAACATTGTGTTCTAATACCATCATTTTGTAACCTGATATTGCTGCTATCGCATGGAAAAGTATGATATTGGACATAGTGATCTATAACGCATAATTTTACGAATCAGTTATAATTCATTTTATATGAAATCTTCTGTACACATTTGTGACACGTCATACATATTTTATCATCAATACACAGTTATGACACGTATGTGAGCGACTTTGGTTTACATTTTAAGCAAAAACTGTAAATATAGTCAACCGATCTTCGCACAAATCGAGAGTTTACTTCAGAAAAGATAGAAGCATCGAATGCCTTCTCCGAAAAGCTTATAACATTTATAAATTTTAAGATATTCAATCTCAAACTTTAAAAATCGTTTTTCTCGAAAAGTGCTAAATGGCGCTTGTCATAAGATAGCACAACAGCGACGATATAATAGCACATAATAGATGTTACAATATTTAAGAAGTTATAAACAGCCAAGCGCATTGTTTACGAAAACAACTTTAAAAATAATAATAATAATTTTAAATAAAAGTTTTTTTTAAATTAAAAGCATTATGTTTTTTTTTAAATCTCAATCTAAAATTAAAAATACTGATTCGAATAATTCACGAAAAAGAAGAGTTAAGCGCCGATCTTGGGAATACAAAATGATACTATTAAAATGTGGCTATTAATTATTAAAGAGAAATAGTGTTAAAAAGGTTTTTTTAGCGAAATGTAGAGAACTTTCCTTAACCTAACTTATTACGAACATCCGCAACTGATTTTGTGACATGCACACCATGTTCGCTTTGTATAAATATGTATTTGCCAAGTATGGCGTTGCAGGGCGGTATGACACGTATTTTACAGGTAGCATTCACATTAGCAAAGTACTGCACATCATTAGGAAAGCATCGCGTCACGCAAATTCAATCGCTGTATCTGCTTTTTTACGTAGAGTAGTCGAATGTTAAGGGAGGTCTATAATGCAGCTAGATATGGGATGCATGTGCTCTAAAAAATAGAAACTTTGACATTATCGTTCAAACCCAGTGTTCTAAAAACGCCGAAATTGGCTTGTGATCGATGTTTAATCAATCGTTGATTTCAGTTTTTCATTTTCATTTTCGAATTCAGCGAACGATTTTACATTAAAAATGGAGGCCAAATATTGAAGGTCAGCTGTAAATTTTTATTTTGTAATCTTTGCAAGTAGTTTATTTTGAAAAACAACGTTTTTATGTAACCTTTGTCAAGGGATCCATGATATTGGTGATAATTAGCACACACTCAAACGCTCAGGAATGATGAATTCATTTCAGTGTCGCGCTAAAAATTGGGCTTGAAAAATGGTCTTACAAACCTGTGTTACAACATTACGTTACAATTATTCTCATTTGTTAGTTTTAAGCTAGAGTTTTAGTATCAAAAGGCGCTTTATGTGAGCAACACTCGTTACTAACTCCTACTTGTGAATTCAAAATAAGGAATAACAAAAAATAAACCTTGTCATTTAGTTCGCTCTAGAAATGAAAAGGCATCATCCTACAGTAATAGGTAAACTTTGGGCGAACAAAAAAGGCAAATTGCTAAGTGGAGTCCTTGTGGCAGAAAATTCTACCGAGTTGCATCGCCCAGTCGAGCATGCATTTCTTGCTATTCGTGAGAGAACTTATGACGGGAAAATATGCACAAAACTGCAAACCACAGATAAACGGACACGGTCAGGCAGCTTTTGGATTCTGTACTGACTGTACACAGCCTGGGAAACTTTATTTTTACAACAGTTTTAATTATGTATTATAATGAAGGGTAACTTCAAGATCAGTAATACCGCGATAATGACACAGTTAAAAGAGCAACGTGCAACGTCTGTTTGTTATTCAAATAAATTTCTTCTGCAGCAACATTGTTTCCACCACTCCATTCCTAATGGCAGTAAGTGCTTTATGGAACAAGTTATTCGTTTCCCCATGCCCTCCACGATGCTTTCAAGCTGAGACTTCGATGCATTTCTGAATAAATAGAGCACTTTTACCAACGCCATTTACTTGACGATTGCAGTTCGCATTGCCATTCGAAAGCAGCATCTCGAACTCGCGTTGACGATAGACGAGGTTACTGTTTTGTGTAAGATTCTGCCTTCTAACGTATTTTCATAAAAGAAAAAGTCTAGAATTTTATTATCAATATTTCCAATGGCAAAAGTGTACGACTTGGGCTCACATTACTGATCACTAACTAGTGACGGTACATCGCAAGGCAGGCGAATGCACTTTTGCCATATCGAATTACTTTCTCGTTTAAACATTTTTGTTTGTTTATTTGGATACTTTTTCTGCTTCCCCAAGTGTAAGTACCACTAACTAGTAAATACACCAACGATTGACTGATGGCGGGGTCGGTAGAGTGCATATTTACGTACATAGAAAAAAAAAACAAAAGTTATTGTACTAGAGTCGATAGAGTTGGCTTGGCTGACGTTTGTCATTTCAGTGGTTTAAGCTTTGAACCTTTCCTTGGGAGCACTGTGGAGCGCCAGTTGGTATATTGGAGTAGTTCGCATCATTGAGGCCTTCGACGAATTCGACGCATCCGAAGAACTATTCCCACCAAAGACAATGAATATTTGGTAGAAAGTGTGCGTCCAGGTGCCAAGCAATTGTTGATGTTGGTGGTAATAGGGCTCAAAGAAGCGCCAAAGGTTTTTCTCATCTACTAAAAAAAATATTTAGTATGCCATACACGCTCATACTTAACGGAATGTATTATTGAAAATTATGGCAAATTGAAACGTTTTCTCTTTGTTAGGAGACTGCGAAAAAGTCTTACTGTAGAAACCATGAGCATTGAAATTCTATGTATATTTCTTAATATAAGATTGCGCGTTTTATATATATGGACCCATGAAACAAAACAGCGATGCCAGGATAGGTAAACAGTCGGCAGGTTCGTGGCTTGGTGAATGATCTGTGTCTGTTGATCAGTAAAAATGCCAGAATCATCCAGTGCATTCCAAAATCCTCAGATAGGGTAATGAGCCTATTTTTGCACTGTTTCTTTTATCATTCTACCCATTTAAAGCCGTTGGTTAGAGCAGCATCTGCCATCTATGTTCAACGCATTGGCTCGAATGGTACAGCGATAAATTTCGCACTAGATTCGAGTTTTTGTTGCGATCAAATACGAACATTTCACCATATTCAGACAAATTATTTCAATAAATCGGTTCTTAGGAACGAAGTAAACATGTTGCGTTTCATCAATTGTTGGCCGAGCAATTAATGGAATTGTGTGGCACCATCCCTAATGGAGCTAAAATTAGCACTTTACCCTATATAGCTTAAGCAAAAATCCAAAACGAAAAAAGCAGTTTTTTCCACACCGTGTGCTAGATCTTCATAAAAATCAATCAGCTTATGTAGAATGTTGTTACAGTACTGCTGATTGATTTTTATTAAGATCTAGCACACGGTGTGGAAAAAAACTGCTTTTTTCGTTTCGGATTTTTGCGCTTTCTCCGTTCAACCTTAAGCATTCCAATACTATTTTTATATTTTCTAAGTTGAATAATAGAGACAAAAGCTTCACCTAGCCCTCTCCATCAACAGACAAATTCCCAACAAAGCAAACTTTCCAAGTATAGGGTTACGGTTTTACTAATTTTAGAACTTTTACGACCTCAAATCTTCGAACGTGCCGATCCTCGTATTCCGCAGATTATTTTCATGCCGTGTGAGCGCCACCACTGTTGAGTAAGAGGGAGTAAGTCGTCACGAGTCACAGCAAAAGGGTAGTCAGTTCTGGCGCGAGGGTAGTAATGCGGTGAAGCAGAGTATAGAAGCTCCTTATGGATTGTAATTGTTTGTTTTGTAACGCCATCGTGGCATTACTGTTTTGCATGCATCGTTCCTACACAATGCTTACAATATGTATATGCAACAGTCGAAAGCGATATGGACGATGATGACGCAATGTTCGGTTTGAGGATACTCGTGAACCGTAAGGAGGGGTGATATTTAACTAATTATCTCAGCTTGGTTTTAGATTTTAATTCTGATATTAGAGACAGAGATATAGTTATTGTGTGGAACAAATGTTGGTCAACATATAAATAGTAATAAATGTAAAAAATGGGTGGGCAATGAGTGAAGTAGAACTTTAGGCTGTTAATACGAATGCTACAATCTTCTGATAGGTTGTATTGAAACCAGCTATTTCGTTATTTCTAGTGGAAATACGGAAATATCGGTACACGTACATCGAAACCTAAAATATTCGTACATATTTATCCTTATATAGTAACCCTGAAAAGAGCATTTAATGAGAGTGAAACAATTTATTTTGCAACAGCAGAGAACGGGATATGCTTGTACCGTTATTTCGCTATTTCCATTAGAAATATCGAAATAACTTATTTTAATAAAACCTTTCAGAAATTAGTAAAAATTGCAGCATTCGTATTAACAGCTTAAAATGTATGCTACTTCATTTCGGTAATGTCGTTGACATTACCTACCCATCTTTCTAATCTAAAACAGAAACAAAATTGAAACCAGATAATTGCATAACATAAGGCGATTTAAAGCTACACTTTTGTGAAATACCGACAAAAAACAAAATTACGTGTTTGTCCTATGATCTTTCTGTCCCGTCGTTGTAGTGAATTATGCCCCCTTGATGTGGTGAAGTTTACCCCCACAAAAGAGCGTTTTGCCCTGCCCATTTTTCAAAGTGTAATTTATAATGATTTTGAAACATTTGCATTTTTACATGTTTTTGAACATTTTGCAAAGCGTTATGATTGCGTTTACAGGGGAAAATGTTGGTTGAATGATATTTATTAAATTCTCCCGATTAATGTTCTATAGCTAAACTATGATCATATTTCCTTAGGAGGCGCGTTTTACCCCACGTTTTCATAAATAATAATATGCTCAAACCTTAACCAAGCAGGTATCTTAGTGGAATTTTCACAATAACCCTGCAATTGTCACGTATGATAATCGACAACGAATTCAGTACCAGGAAATTACTTTTAACGAAGCTTTTCACTTGTGTAGCCGCGATATTCGCAAACAAAATATGAAAATGCACATTGCGTCATTTAGCCGCACATAAAATGAGCCGGACTTAATGTGGATACAATTAATCTGGTTTTACGGATCGTTATTTAGCTGTGTCTATTGCATGATGATTAGGGTGACAATGATTTATATGAAAAAAAAAAACATCTCGCAACCTACACCCCCAGGGTCGTTCCAAATCACGAAAAAATGACACAGTCCAAATTTGAGCGAAATCGGTTAACCCTAACCCCTCCCCCAAAGAGCTTGAAGTCATTGTCATTGATGATACTCAAAACCTTTTCTCAGCATGCTCAGAGGAGCGAGTATTTAAGTTACCCCTGGTAATGTAAAAATGCTCTATAAACTCGTAAATAAACTTTCCGAAGTAACTCGTATCAAGTCATCAACAGAAAATCGTAATATCAGCATCCAATAAGCCAACACCATATCCTTTACACAACGAAACAATCAGTGCTTATCTAATCATCAATCGCACCCGCACTACCGCTTGCCAGAGGAAAACATACCAAAGAGCACACGCCAGTTATAATTTCATTGTATATACAACAGTGCACTCGTGGTGAATTTGTCTGCACATGCAGCTGACGCCAGATATAATTTAAAAAGCAAGAGAGCGCGGTTCTCTCGCACCAAACCATCACCAATTCATTTATTCGGCTCCAAAAGAAAGAGCTTTCTACTTTTTCTGTGGTGTCTCATGATTGTATCTTCCGTGTATGCATGAAATTGGTACGCCAGTGCATCATTAGAATGAATTGCTATCAGCGCCTGGCAGCAGTCTTGGGATGTATTACCTACCACCGAAGAATGAGAGCTGACATGAAACGCAGCAGCTTACAACGCTTACAACGTCAGAACACTAACGATTTTTTCTTATGTTCCCTTTTTATACCTGTCGCAGTTCATTCGATGGCAGGCAGTCCTAGCAATGCTTGCTACTTGAGCGAATTGTACCGACCAATCATGGATCAGATAATTGACGAATTTCGCGCTAAATCGTATTCAGAGTTGGCAGCACCCTCTCAGATTTTAATGTAACTTTCTATATATAAAGACTTTGTCACAAAAAGCCACTTTGCATACTTTGTTTTTTCTAAAAATGATCCAGACCGTCTTTTGAAAAGGGCCAAACTTTTTTTACCATTTTTTTTAAATGGCTATAGTTTTAATGACAAATCCTACAAAAAATCTTGTAGGAGTGATTTTTACAAATTCGAATAAAAATATCGAAAGAATTCTTCATGGACTTCTACACTGAAAAAATCGGTTTTAAAAATTTAAAGTCGATTTATAAAAAAAACCCATTTTTAATATGGATGAAATTTTGTTCCAAGATAGGTAATTATGTTCCCTACCTACCGACAAAAATTCAAGTTGGGCACTTTTAAAGAAAAAAAGTTATTTGAAAAAAACTTTTCCTTGTCCAAACTGATTTTTTTCTTCAGTGTATTTTTATCGAAAATTAACCAATGAAAGCCATAATCATCTCAGACTCCAATAAAACTTGGTTTGTGAGAAGATGTTGTCTAATTTAGCAACAAAGCATATTTTTATTAGGGGTTACGTACTTTTTCATTTTTCATAAAATAGAAATATTCGAAAACTCCTTGAGTATGTTTTCCCAAATTTTTATAGAGACCCGAGAAATAGATCGAAAGTTACAGCGCTTCCAAGCGCGCTTCGTCTACCAAGTGCAGTGGTAATTTAAAATTTTAAACTCGATTATCTCGAAATGTCGTTTTACTAAAAATGGTTTTTCCCTGATCATGATAGCCGAAAAACTCCTTAATCAATTTTCTAATTTTTTTTTCAATCGATCGTAATTAATTTTAACCCTAACGATTACTTTTTTACTAATAATTTTTTGTTTCATGGATAAGAATTTTTTAATACAATATTTAGAACTTAAAACAGCGTTTTTCACTAAGAACGTTCTCGAATGCAGAAAAAAAATATTTTTTATTCAACTAATCGTTAAGGTACGAGGAATACTCATATACTAATGGATTTTTTGAGTTTTTGGATTTTAGATGGTCTATTGGTCTTCAATCGTAATCACGGTAAACCTCATAAATAAAAAAGGGTTTCGGGGAAAAGCCATAACTCCGCCACTTATCAATTTATTTTTATAAAATTATGCTTGTTTATTTCACTGAAAAATGTACTACCAAAATATCATAAGTTTGATGTAATGAAATAATTGCTTTATTCATCTACGTAAATTCAAACTTTCTTGACATTTTTATCAATAAAAGGTATGTAACCCCTTAATCAAGAATCCCATTAAAATGAGTTCCATTAGTACTTCTTTATTTTCTTGTTTAGTGCTATGGTACAATCCAAGAAAGAAATAACCACCACAACATTATGTATTGAATTTTACACAATTATTTATTTATTTTCATATATAACATTTGTCTTAAAACTATCTTCATGCATGCTATTTTGTATTATTTTTATACAAGGAAAATATTCTTGGTTCATCTACTTCGCCACCAGGAATATGCACAAAACTGTGGATTTTTTGAGTTCCAGATATTGTTTTGGATTATACAGCTCTTCGAGTTCTTCTGACATTTTGTTGTACTGTTCAGTGAATATGTAGCAGAAAATAAATTTTGTGATATTTTTATCAGTTTGTTCAAATGCCCAGTTATGTAACTCTCGGGGAGTTGTTATGGCATTTCCATAGTCGCGAGCAAGACTGGCTCTTTCTGCCATTCGCTTGAGAGTGCCACCAATAGGTTCTTTTTCCTTGGGAAGCTGCAACAAAGTGCCATTCTGCGCGTAACTCATACTTTGACTGGAATCTACACAAGCTTGCGAAGTTTTTCTTATTTTTGTATTGTGCTGCTGCTCCATCAGACATAAAATAAATTTTAGTAATTTATCAGTTTTGAGAGGAACAAATAAACTGCAGTCTTCAAGTTTTCTAGTCATCCAGTCTTCCAGTCTTTCAGTCTTCCAGTCTTTTAGTCTTCCAGTCCTTTAGTCTTCCAATCTTCCAGTCTTCCATTCTTCCAGTCTTCCGATCTTCCAGTCTTCATTTAAGTTTGTTATGAATATATACCAAATTCGTTACTGTAACTTTTTGCATGTATCAGGCAACTAGCAGCTAAGAAAATAGATTCTGAGATGATTATGACTTTCATTGGTTTAATTTTCGATAAAAATACACTGAAAAAAGTCAGTTCAGTTTGGACAAGGAAAAGTTTTTTTCAAATAACTTTTTTTTCTTGACAGTGCCCAACTTGAATTTTTGACGGTAGGTAGGAACATATTTACCTATCTTGGAACAAAATTTCATCCAAATCAAAAATGGTTTTTTTTTGGTAAATCGACTTTAAATTTTAAAATCGATTTTTTCAGTGTAGGAGTCAATGAAGAATTTTTTCAATATTTTTGTTCAAAAATTTGAATAATTTTGTGAAAATCACTCCTACAAGATTTTTTGTAGGATCTGTCATTATAAAAAAATTGACCAAAAAGCCATTTTTAAAAAATTGGTAAAAAAAGTTTAGCCCCTTTTCAAAAGACAGTCTAGATCATTTTTGGAAAAACAAAGTATGCAAAGTGGCTTTTTGTGACAAAGTCTTCGTGTACAGAAATCATAAAATCTGAGAGAGTGCTGCCAACATTTGTTCGAGTTGACGCGAAATTCGTCAATTACTACTTTCGTAAAATCCATTATTTTCGTTATTTTTAGTAAATATACATCCTACGAAATTGGTTACAAAATTGTTGTGCATATTTCTAATCAGATAGCGGAATAATCTTATTTTTCCATTCAATACAACGGCACCTATTCACGTTTAAAAAATCGGGTCAATGCCTTCGGAAATTTACTGGGGGGTACATTGTTGTGAATTTCGTTTTAGGTTGGATTGGGTTTGCGCTACGTGTCTTGAGTAGAGCTATTATATGTTTTGTAGCCTTTAATGGCTAGACTCCCTTTTTGTAATGGGGTCTCGTCGAGTAGAGTAATGACGAAGCGCAGCTGCTCGCAATCTTTTCAGTTTACGTAGCCGGTTATTGGACTATGCTGGTTTTGTTCGGGAACGAGGTGCAGACACACGTATACTAGAGTGGGACATGGTTATATGAAAAAAATAAAATTTTGCTCCGAGTAACTTTTTGGGTTCCATTTAGCTCCCAGAACAACTCTGCAAATTTTTAGTTCGATCGGTGAAACTATATTTTTGCGCCCACGGTTTTAAGTTTACATAGGATTTCGTATGGGGAAATCTACATTTGCAAAATAATTCTTCCAAGTGTCGCCCGTTATATCCAAAAAATAAATAGATAACTGATTTTTATAGAAAATTTGTCAGGGAAACAAAGCCTAGAAGACCACGAAACGATCTGATGCTTGTGGAAAAAGCTATTAAGCAAAAACCGATTGATGCCCTGAAGAATGATGAAAATTTCACTTTTCATAGCATCACTGCTACTGACCGGAGAATTATGTACAAAATCTTTAACTTTCTTTTATTATGCACAAAAGAAGCCTCAATTTATCCCTCAAAACTCTTGCAAAGAGGTCAAACAGTATAAAGAAATGATTTAGATAAATTAAGAGAAGATCAAAACAAAATTGCGTATAATTGGATAACCAACAGCAGTGGTGCTAGAAAAAATGAATATTTTATCAATCGTCAGACCATCAATCGGTTTCTGCGTAATAACTTTTTTCTCAAGCGTCAGATCGTTTCGTGGTTTTCGAGACATTGTTTCTTTGTTAAATTAAAGCCAGATTACTATTTACTTTTAGGAAGCAATGGGCGACTCCTGGAGGAATTATTTTGAGAAAGTTAATTTTCCCATACAAAATCCCACGTAAACTTTGAACAGTGGGCGCAAAAATATAGTTTCGGGGATCCAGCTAAGCATTTGCCCTAATGTATACTGAAAAGCTGTTTTAGCACCAATGAAAGTTTTTCTACGTAAACATCTACATCGATAACGAAATTCGAGAAAGTCTCCCAGTCGATTGTTTGTAGTGAGTTATGAAGTCTAGAGAAGTCAGTCTTCGAAAAGTTGAACTCCTAGACATCCTCCATCTCGTCATAGAGAGCCAGGTGCGGACAAATCTGCTTTACTGGAGGTGGAGAATGGGCGTCTACTGCAACTAAATGCTTAAGTGACTCTGAAACGGTGTAGTACATTGAAGCTTCTTCCTGCGTTAAGCCAAACCGAGCTAAGTGCCATAATTTTTTTCGTGTATTTTTCGTACCAAAATTCATTTTTCGATAACTTACCATTTACGTAGAAAGTCAAAGAACACTTGCTTGCTTTCGTTTGCTATTTGAGCTCCCAAAACATAATAGATATTAGAGTTCCTGGTGTCACATAGAATGTTAAAGCGATTTTAGATAAAGTACCTCAAAATGGCACGGTCCTCTTTGGCTTAACACAGGCTATTTATAAACAGGAGGTCCAGGATTCGATTTCGTCTATTATTCACTGTAGATATTTATCACATGTTCAGTACAGACATTTCATCCAGTAAGATAGTACTCGCCCTCGAAAAGGTTAATTCAGAAGGATCCGTGAAGGCATACCCGGAGGGGGTGCTCTTCCAAAGAAGTCCAGGTTGGTTGTAATCATCAAATAGCAGATGTGTCGTGTTGGGTTTAATGGAAACTGCGATGTCAAGTGCGGAGTCAATGTGAATCGGGGGAATATATACAACACCCACACAGAGATTAGTATAGGGGCCACGAATATTTACACAGAGTTGTTCGAGATGGTGAGTGTCATTTTAGTGTTTGGATTAGAGTCGGTTGGAGACTGCAATGAGCACACCACCACCACGTTTCTTCCCTGCACTATTAGGATTGCGATCGTTACGATATACCGAGTACTTCGAACCAAATACTTGGAGCGAGTTGATTTGATCATCAGCCACATTTCGGTCAGAACAATAACATCATGGTCAACATCTGAAGCAGCGACGCTCATCAATATTTGTGCGTAGCCCTCTCACGTTCTGATAGTAGGTTTTAAGATGTCACTGCAAGTTTTCTCCTGATGGTTGAATGGTGGTAGGTCGAGTGGTGGTGGAAGCAAACGCCTGTAATTAGAGTGGGCTTTCAACGGGGGCAGCATCTGTATGTCCTACTTCGGAAGGACATATGGGTCATTCCACGCGAAGTGATCAAAAAAGATGGAAACTTGAAATCGACCTTCACGTATATGAACCAAATTTGGAGGAATTGTTCATCTAGGGCCAATATATAAAAACCCAAATTTTTGTGTCAAGTGAACCACCCCTCGGGTCATGGGAGCACCCCTCGTTTTGGCAAATTGCCAAAACCTTTGATTTTCTTTTGATAATATCTCCGGTTTTATTTATTCTGGAATCAAACTGCAAGTTGGCTTTTGAAGAAAATTGTTCAAGGAGGCTAGAAAAAATATTGTTTTTTTGCCGGCAGTGCTGCCAACTATGCGATTTTTTCAGTTAAATATTTAAAGGTACTTTTTCTCTCAATACATATAGTTTAATTTTGAAAATTTTAATGCTATCGCGTTCCTCAGGCCTTTTTACATAAAAAATAACTATCATCTCAATATAATATGAGCGCATCCTCAATCAAGGCATTAAACATGTAAGACTGGTCCAATAAAATCATTTTGAAGGTTGACGGTTAACAATATATGCTTGGCCTCATCACATCACAAGTGTCTTCTCCTTGAAATAGGTCCGCAAATTCCAACCCGTGATCAGCGAGGAGATACCAACTTTCCATCTGCTCTTCAAACTCGATGTCGATCTGCCGTGATTTCTACTTGCCATTTGCCAGGAACGCAGGGTTTGACATTTTGGGATCTGACCAAGCTTAAGCTGATGTTATCATACCGGTCAAATTTTGTCTTGCAGAAATTTCGCATTTGTATATAAAACACTAACTTTGGTTAGTCACTTTCAGCTTTCTTTCAATTCATATAGTCAACCACGAACATAATCTCAAACAGAAAGAGGTATTGATGAAAAACGAGCTCTCTAACGTATCGTACGGTTGTTCTAAATATCTACAATGGATTTTCAAACGTTTTTGCATAAAAAATATACTTAATGGTAAACTTTAGCCGGCGTTCCTAAAACAAGTCTCGTCATTTTCTAGTGTGCAATCCCCCAGCATGTTGATGTTTTTAGCTCTGCTATTATTTTATCACCTAGTCAGCTTATGTTAAAGTCACCAACTAATGCAGCGAAGAAATAGGTAAATGATCAAATTAACCCCCATCCACGGTACTGTCCATCGTCCATATACATGAAATCTCTCGCGAGAAAGCACACTTGGAGCACAATGATCTCTCGTCGGGTTGTTTTTATTTTTGTTGTCTTTATAGCTGGTTAGCAAGTTTGATGGACTCATGTCAATTTGGCTTCCGACACGAGGTGATGCCCGTAATTATATCCGTAATGATGTTCACAATTGTTTAGGACAGTTTGGCGACCCGTCGGGCTTTCACCCCTTCCCACGCTGCGCTTAGAATGTTTACAAACACTGCAAATATTCGTCAGAACAGTTGGAGAGGTACTTCTTCGCAGAAACATAAATGGGTTCAACGATTAATGAGTTCAAGTCCGATCCCGGCGAGACGAATTGAGAACACTTAAGGGTACGTGATATTTGAGTATTTTGTGACTTGTCCAGAAATCCCAGCATCCCAGGATTTAACCCGAACAGCGTTCCATCAGTACAATGACCGCTGGTGATACACCATCGAAAAGATGAGTCGATGATCGCCTGGTGTGGATAGGTGATGGTCGATTCCAATTAATTGAGATTCATTGGAAGTTTTTTTATCCCAGACCATATTCAGGTCAAATGAAAAAAACTGCCGCAAATTATTATGAAACCGAATAAATGAACTGCTGAGAGCCAACCGACGAGATTCATTCCCACGAGTGAGTGGTTTGTTGGCTGGCACACCAAGTGAGTGCAGTCAATTAATTGATGGAAACATCACGATTTTTGTTTGATGACCTTTGCACCTATATACGGTATGAAAGCATTACCGACGGTTTGCTGGATCCGTTTTCTGGGAATCAATCGAGCTGCTGACGGTTTTGTGTGGGCGTTCCTAGTACAGGTATACTGTAGTAAAGCACTCATATAAAAGTTTTTAATGATTGAACCGCTCGGGTGGCGCTTTATATTTTCTTCTTCCTGTTTATTTTTTGTACGCGACCTCAGATCGATTGCGTCGTTAGCAATTACGTATCTTGGCACAGAGTTTTTTCCAGTTCCTTGTCGCATGTTGCAATGGAAAGGTTCCTAGAAATCAGTGGAGCTGGAACTGTTACACGCATTAGGTTTCTAGGAAAGAACGGTGTGCCTTGAGGTTGTTTGCAAAGATGTTTACTACAGTAACTGACGACTGTAGTAATGCCAATGTAGGATTTCTTTCATTAAACTAAGGAACACAAGAATGAGATATTTCTTGCCGGCAACAAGTTATCGGACGAACATCAAAGCATGAACAAATTCGTAGGTAGACCTAATTGGAATATTCATAGGGAAAAATGTCCGGTCACCCTTTACTAAGCAATTTATTAAATATGATACACTTTTCCTTGCTCCTACTTGGTTCCAAAACCACTTTTCCTCAAAAATGTTGGGGTGAATAAACTTGAAAAACCTGTTTTGATCAAGATATGTGCATCTTTAGCAGTGCTAGAAGCTGATCAATTCATACCTTCCGATCTTCAGTACAAATCTCCTGCAAAGTTTTCAGTACTTCAATTGGGTAGTAAAGGTAGTCGAAGACAGTCTCAATTGATAAGATTTATATGTTTTCGAAAAATTCATTCAGAACAATTACAACAATAATTCTATGGTTCTTGTAACTGTTAGCGTTCCAATAAAAGGTATATAATAGTCAGAATAATCAGCCTCACTTGTTTTAGTGAGGAAATCTTGTCTCACTCCAAAGCTATAGCTGTTTGGAAACGTTGTTGTTTATAATCAACATAAAAAAACGAATAGTGAATTACATAAACAAAATCTAAACAAAAATGATCAAATGAATAAAAAGTAAAGCGTAAACAAAATAAAATGATTAAATTTAATTAAATTCAATGATATTAAAAACGATTTAAAAAATAAAATAAATTAAATTGTGTCTAATTTAAAGTTTCTTTCAATGGCTTTGTCAGTCTTTTGCGAAATAATAGAACGAATTTTAATGTTTGTCCGACGTTTCGATGCTTCTTGGCATCATCTTCAGAGGAAACTAGTTCATAATGTCGTGATTAGTCTGTAATATAGTTCGTCCTCTGTCTGAATGCTTTGATAGGCTGAATATCTGAGATATTGTTTGGCGCTCGTACATCTGTACGTATCTGGATGGGCAATTATATAAATCTTACGTTATAACTATTATTCTGGATGTATGAAATAAATAAAACAAAAATACGTACATCATCCTATTTTAATGGAACTAAAAAAATAAATGAAAACGTTTTTATTCACTTTTTGGCTTGGAATTGCTGCATTGATATTCTCAGCATATTTTTAGTAAAATATTCCTTACAATTGGCTATGGAGCAAAAGCTGCATCGTCCCTTCCCACAGATAAGGCAGCAATTTCCATTACAAAACAATAGTAGATACAACCAGATTTCGAAAGTGTGCCAAAAATCGTGCGCATCACTAACCTCATTCTGCTTTCGTTGGCCACCATCAGCACTGGTTCATCTTCCACCAGGATCGTTGCCGGCACCGTGTTGGACCATTCTTCGATCGCTGCCCGTTGCTGTGCCTCCTCCGGTGGTGTGCCCCGGGAGCGGGCACAGAGACCATTCAGTGCTTCCACTCTCCCGGCCGTCCAGTCTTTGTTGAACGTTTTCGCCGAGATTATCAGCGACGTTTGGCTACTCACCAGCAACAGCAGGGATGCCACGTGCAGCACTCCAAATCGACTATTCATCTTTTTTTGGTGCTCTCCTGAAACTGAAACCAAAGGCAACAATAATATGAATAACAGTTCGACTGACATGACAGCGAGAAATACGAGTAAAACTAGTGAAAATCATTGGATAATTGCAAAACTAGCACATTCGATGTCTGTATCACTTTCCCAATGTAGCATAAAATGGCAGCAGGGGAATTCCGCATTCAAAGCAAACGACGCATTCTACGTAATTCTGTCCGGAGTGCTGCTAAATTTTCAGTCACAAAAATATGACACCGAACCAAAACAGTTCCGTGTTTTTATTGTACGTTTCGTTGAGCGATATGTTTGGACTGTTTTGACTTCGGTTACACATAAACCATTGATGGATGGATGGATGGCGCACAGAATTCCCCCGAGTCGAGACGTGAACGTTCGAAACACAGCGTGTCAACCGTGTCAAATCAAGAAGACAAAACATTTGCTTGCTGAGCGAACGGGGCCCAGCAACTGTCATAAGGAGGCGCCTGATGGCTTAGCCGGTTTGAAATATCAAACCGAGAGAAAATGAGCAAATCTGGCGATAGTGGTGTAATAATTCATTCCCCCAGCTAATTGTTTTCCATTCAATAAGTAAACTATGGCTGGTGCCACGGGAAGGAGGTAGGCATACTGTGTTCGGCAAGGTTTTATAATTGTTACAGAATGGTGTGTATCAGTTTGCACGACACATGTGCGATCTGGGTTGCCGTGTGCTGACTGTTCAATTTAATTCTGAAGTTTTAGGTGACAATTTCCAGCTAACAGCTCTTGTCGATCGATTAGTAGTTACTTACTGTTTCATAGCGATAATTTGACAAATTATTGCAACCAGCACAAATTTTCATGCGCTCTAGGGTTGTACATCGTCTCAATCCATTTCCTATTAATCACACGCCAATTAATCACGCCGATTTAACATGGCACGATAGTTGGAATAAATAAATGGCCCATCGTCGTTCGAGTTGTACAATGTTCCAAATTTCGTTTGGGGGTTATTATTAGAATAGATAAAACGATACAATATTCCGTCACGGAACTTGGTCTTCCCTTTTACTAAAAATGCTGACGGTTCATTAAAACTGATTTGAAACCAGTTCACACATAACCGACGTTATCTCCTAGTGCAGAACTCGCTAGTTGTGATATGTGAGCTCAGTGTCGGCCAGCGAATGCCAGTTCTCATGTTTGCAAATTAGGCAAATCCCCACATCGTCATTGATCATCATCACCAGTTTATATGCGACTCTCTAGCCGTCCTAGTACCCCGCCCAATGTACATGATTTAGTGAATATCATTAACTAATTTTAGTTTGTTACTTCTTGCTCGTGGGAATTTGAGTCGCAAGTCAGCTTCCATTACGGCTACGTCACGTAAAATAATCGCCTGCATGACAAACTATTTTTTTTAAACCGGATATTCAACATGTTGGCAAACAGTTTTGTGAACTAGCAACCTCTAGGAGTAATTTTGATCGCAATAATTGATTTATGTTAATTTATTTTCTTGAAAAATGTATTGGCTAATTGATTTTATAATATGATAGTTTATATTATAGTTATTTAAATGATTACATAGTTTTAACAGTGCCCAGTTTTCGTCAAAAAAATCTTTTGATAGCAATTATGTGCGGAGTAAGCTATGCATATTTTTGCTCTAATTACTTTAATTTCATCTTTGAAATCCAGGTTCTTTGGACACATTCCACGCACTTGTATAGATTACCTCATGAAAATAAACCTGTTATTATAAGTAAAAGTTGTTCTGAAATATGTTGGTATAGTCTCCCAAACCAAAGATATATAGAAATTTTTCAAAATAATCTTATGATGGTCATCGATGAATATCAGTAATACATTCATGACTAGGTTTGCCTTTCTCCTATAGAAAGTCTATTAGTCTTTTGTACCATTCGAATCGATTCATCGATCTCGGCAAATGTCTGTGTGTGTGCGATTTTTTAACTCAAACTATATCTTAAATGAAAGGTACAACGTTTCAATAGACTGTTATTGAATTTCATTTAATTCCGACTTCCGGGTCCGGGTTACGGGTTGAAGAGTGTGGTCAGGTATTAAATTCTCATATACATCGGAATCAGCTTGTTATCTATGAGATTCAAAACTTCATAAAATGTATTCTAATTTGTTTGGATTTGTAATTTCAGCACTGATGCCCAATCAAACTCACGTTGACTTTGGACACCTTTGGCGGAACCGGGAAACACTTCGGGAAAGTGGCAAAAGTCCTGAATTGAATTCACATCTGCTCCTTAGAAATGTCTGACTCAATTTTCTCAAATTTAGTCTCAAATGAAAGCTAACTGTTATTAAATTTCATTGGAATTGGAGTTCTGATTCCTGTGTTACCGCATACTGCGGTCACTTACTAAATCTCCATATAAACCAGTTTAATGATTATATCTAAATGATGCAATTGCACTAATTGAAATGAAATCTAAATTTCATTAAATGAATTACTAATTGCAAATCAAGGTCTCTGAGACCACATTAAGAACCTTTTAGTATTATTATTGCTGACTCGATGCTCCCAATCTTAGTCTCATATGAATGGTATAGTATTCACATGGTATTGGTTCCGTGGTCATGAGCAGAAGAATCCGATCATGCGTGAATTTTACCCATATAAACTTTTTTGCCTTTATCCTTAGAAAAGTTATGCAGGGAGGGTTGAAATTCTCATACCATTCGACTCACTTCGTCTAGTTCGGCAAATGCGTTTATAGTAAGGTTTAAAAAGCTTCAAAAGCCTGGCCTGTAGTGTATTGGCACTATGTGGAACTCATGACTCACATTCGTGCCCAACCACTAAAAACACTCCTTACGCGTTTACGCCCTTCTTCCCTACTGCACTTCGTCAAGGAATTACTCCGTGGGGATCGTTGTGCTTTCGTCGCATCTACTTTCATCTACTCTATCTCAGAGACTCACTTGGTTTATGGAATGGCTCGACCTATGAGCTTTGATTTAACTCTCGACTCTTCTCTTGCTTCTTGTCTCCATCCATTACGTCGCCGTTTAGCTCTCGTCCCCGTGAGCCGTGCTGATTTCTTGAGCCATTTAGCTCATGTTTCCGTGAGTTATTCAGCTCCCGGCCATATCACGATCTACTTGGATAGTCCCCAACGGTGAACTCACCCTACTCCAATGGATAGTTCTCCGACGAAGGAATTTCCCCCAACACCGATACCCGCTTCCTTGGGCCATTTAGCTCTCAGTTTTATCGATATCTACTTGTATATTATCTGGCGGTGAACTATCCTACTTCGCCTGAGAGTTCCCCGGCAGCGGAATTTCTCTCGATATCGGAGTTTGTTTCGTGAGCCGATTACCTCCCATTTTAGTAACGATAATTCGGTAAATGGCACAGGTTGCTATTGACCAATGAATGGCACAGGTTGCTATTGACTTTAATTCTGATCCAACATCCGATTCCGGAGTTACTGGTTGAGAAGTGCGGTTATACAGTAAACCCTCATATAAACTGGTATCACCATGATGTCTGGATAAGGCAAAAGTTGGTGTTAAATAATTTCGATTTGCAGGCCTGTAGTCGCTTTGATCACATTGGCCACCTAACACGGACTTGATGCCCGGAGAACTTGCCAATGTTCAGAATTAATTTCACACCTATTTATCAGAAAATTTTTGACCGATTTCCACTCCACCATGTTCCAAATTTGAAATAATTGATGCAATGCTTCAATTGATTGCTATTGAATTTCATCCCGATCTGACTTTTGGTTCCGGAGTTACAGGTTGGTTAGTGTGGTCACATCGGAATTTCCCATATACATGAACCATCGTAATACTTATTTTTTGCCTCTCATATAGAAAGGTTCTGTCATCACTTTGAAAATCGCCAAGCTAATCCATGTCATTTTTTCACTTAAATAGGTATTCTGAGTATTTACAAGGCTGTGTGGCGGGGGTTACTCTTCCACATATCGGACTATCACCCCAAAAGACTTCCTACAGACCCATAACTCTCTCATTCTCATCGCCTTCATCTACCTAGATGTTGTTGGGACAGCTTACGACAGAAACTATGCGTGACGTCGCTTTGATTGCAGACTCGTATCATACCAACCCCCCCTTCCCGCTCCTGATAACGGTAACGGGTGGCGGAAAGAACGTGGATGGCTGCAATACAAACTAAGCGCAGATTTCCCATTCAAGATGTGGTAGAATACTCATATGAAGGTTTCGCGATCAACGGCATCTTCATGTGCTTTTGTTACGCACCTCCAAGGTGAATGGTAGAACAGTTCAGATGATGTAGCAACCGAGCAGTTGATGGGTCGAAAGCCGGTAGCCATTGGTGGTGACTTGAACGCCTGGGCAGAGAAGTGGGGCAGTAGAGTAACCCACACGATAGGGTGTAGCCTGCAGGAAGCTCTAGTGAACTTATAAGTACGATTGTGTAATGAAGGTTCCGTTAGCACATTTCAAGAAAGACGACAATTCAAGTGATTTGCTACCGTATCAGCCAACAAAACTCTGTTATAGCACGATGAGTGAAAGTGGAGACGAAAGCCTTCAACAAAGATCTCTTCGTTGATACACTTCAGGCGGACAGCGAGACCGAGAACGTTGATGCGGCTTATGTAACAATAAGGATTTTGACGGCCTGTGGTGCTACAATGCCGCGAAAACTAGAGCCACGTAGTAGACGATGTCCAGTTTACTGGTAGAACGAGACGCTCAGTATACTCCCTGTCTCAGAGCTAGAAGGCGGGCTTAGAGACCAGTTTCGGAACCTGATAGAGAGGAGCACAAGGACGTGTCTCGGGAAACTAGAACCGCTTTAAAACGAGAGATCACGCTTAGCGAGTCGGATTACCACAAGGAGCTATGTCCGATTCCTGTAAAGACGTGTACCGTGTCGTGATGCCGAAAATGAAGGGCCATCGACGCCAGTTGAATTGTGTCCGGGTAAACTGAAGAGGATCTCTTTTCGAAGCACAATCCGATTACTTGTCCACCTACACCGTACGGTGAAAAAGAAGGAGCAAACACGGACGACTAACGACGAGCTCGCAGAAGCTTCCGAGTAGTTGTTTTAGCGGGTCGGGGTGGCTCTACAACCCCGTTCCCTCAGTTGAGGGTGTTTTTGAACATTTGTTTCTGTTCCATTAAAACACACACTGACATTTTACAATCTCGACAATCTGGAATGGCTATGACACTTCGCCCTCCGCGCATGGATTAGTTTGACGATTTCCAGAGTAATGGTATATACGAGAAAGGTAGAAATGAATTATGAAAAATTAATGAGTAGGATAGACGCGCTCTTATTCATCTCATTAGTCATGATGTCACATTATTTCGCAGATAACTATGCTTACAGTGATCGGATTGCGCTTGTATAGATGTCAACAGATTTTCTTCATACTTAAGAAGCAGTACCATAAAAAATCTGGCTTGGAAAATGTGAAATGCCCGCTTCGCTTGAAGTCGAGTACAACGCACCCTTATTCATCCTACCATTTTAGCTAATGCATTGAAAATATATAGCAGACACTGTTTAAATGGGCGAGATGAATATGAAGAGGTGCAAAGATGAATTAGGGAACAGTAACCCTACATATCGTCAATTTCAGATAAAAATTAACCAAAAGCGGTAAAGTTTTCCTAGAGCCAGTTGATATGAAGTAAAGATTATTAAATGCGATAGATAGGTTATTCGTAATATCGCATAAACCGTTACATAACAAAATCGACAAAATGTTTGATTTCAGTGAGCCACTTTAGCATGGAATTCAAAAAAATGTTGAGGGGAACAGCTTATTTTTAAATTTGTTAACTAGTGTAATAAGTAAGCTAACAGTACAACAAAGACAATTATATCTCGCATAAAGCAGGAGCCGAGCCATTAACCTAAAGTTTAGTTTAATTTTGTTATTAAAATAGATTAACCATTGTTGTAAATGCAACGCATAGCTCGACGTCGCTTCCTCAATAATAAAATTGATGGCAGTGAACCATGTACATCGACACTTATTCGTAAATCGCTAAGAATAAGTTTCGTACAGACAATTATCATTAAATATACGAATTTTTTGTACATATCATGAATCATTCGTAGTTCTATTGAAACGCTTTTTTACGAGTTTTTCGTAAAAACCACAGAACGACTTTCGTTATTTTAATACGAATCGTCTTCATTGGGCAAACGAATTGTTCGCTGATATATACGAAAGTCTTTATAATATTTACGATCACCATTCGTCAAACCGTCAACTTCAAAACAGCTTCAATAGAGGTAGAATATGATGTCTCCGTTGCTGTACGTCAGATAATTGTTGATCATCGCTGTCGGCTGTCAAATAGTCAGTAACCGTATCCGAGTCCGTCGGTTTTAGGAAAGGAAGATTTCCTGAACCTCTTTCGCATCCAGTTGATCTAGAATCCGGAGCAGTACGGATTCGATCGAATTCAGTTGATCAATCATTCGTAATATGCACAAACAATTATTAAAACAAACGAAACATTCCAAATCGTTCCGGAAAAATAAGTCATTTTAAGTGGGACACACGCGTATAACTTGAAAATTTTAGTTACAACTAATATAGCTTTTGTTGAAATTTTAAGTAATATATTTTTTATACTAGCTGTAACTCTTCGCTACACCCATCAGGAATAAACGAAATAGTTTAAATATACCAAAAATAACAAATATTTTTATTACAAAGAAGAAATTTATTATAATTCTCGCGGATAGACAATGTTCTTGGTTTGACCACCTAGAGCACAACTAAATAAATTGGTCTGTATTCCTACACACAATCATTTGAAATTCCTTGGTATCATTCGAATTCGAGGTAGCAGTACATCTGCTCCTTTATTTCTAGTTACAATGGTTGCTTATATGAAATTTTTCAATAGGGTTACCAACCGTCCTTATTCTAAAGGACATGTCCTTAATTTCGATGATTTGGGAAAGCGTCCTTAATTTTACTTCAAATGTCCTTAGTTTTAATCTCAATCCATGTTATATTTGAAATCAATTAGATTAAATTCACTCAAGCGAATGAAACATTTTACTCGCCATTTTAATTGTTCACTTCCTTATAGTCTTTTGATTTGTTATGTTCAGGTTAATGATTCAAAAACTTTGAATTATTTTATTGCTTGAAGAAAAGTTACAAACTAATACTTTTCATGTTTCTCATCTTGTTGAGCGCTGACAGAAAAAAAAACGATTTGCCCTCCAATTCGAACCATCGAATTTTAAACAGCTATCACTTTCCAGCCCAGTCGGCAAATTTATTAGTTACTTCATGGACTTTAATCAATAAGTTCTATACTTAAGGAAAAACTTTGATTTTTGGAAATGAAAATGAAAAAATAGAATTTCTCGTACTAATATCCATACAAATTTCAAATGTAACACGGGATGCTACGAACTAATATTCTGCATAGTTTCTTAGGACCCCAGAGGAACAAAAAAGCGCTGTTCTAAAAAAATATTGGAAATCTTTTCTTAACATTACTAAACTGAACACATTTTTGTCAAACATGAGAAAAATTTGTTAGTCTCGGTCAAAATTCAAGATGCCCTTATTTCGCTTTCAGCCCATTTGATAACCCAAGGCACAGTTGTGGTGGGTCGTGGGTATATGCTGCACAGTAACTAATATAATAGGCACACAAAGTTTCAATTGCAACACATGCGGTGCACAGTGTTTCAAAACGACGTTTTCACGATCAAAATTCAATAACTCCTGAACCATTGGTTTTGGAGAATGGATTTTTTCGAAAAAGTTTCTATATGTAAATAGACACAACTTTTGATACAATGAATTAAGTGATTAATCCCCCAAAAAATGAGTCAGTTTTTCTAATATAACTTTTTACGATTACTTTTTATTATTAAAGGTGTCTTCTACAAAGTTGTTAAAAGCGATAAAATACACATTTTTTATAACAACGATGAATCTGTAGCTCTTGAAACAACAAAGTTATTGTCAATTTTACGAATATTTTTAGGTCAATTTACACCTTAAGAAACCTCCCTTATCGCAAAAATTCGTAGATAGCTTTGATTACAATTGAAAGTACTAACTTTTTTCTTTCGATAAAATGTAAAAACCTTTGTCTAACGGAAACTACTGGTTAATATAACCATCTCGCGCTGAAAGCCTGGTGAATCGGCTGAATTAAATAATTCAACAGGATAATCTACAGATTTATATGCGTAACTGAATTTCCATCGATTTTATTTGGGATGGAGTAGTGTATGAAATTGAAGTCAATATACGCAATCGATTAATTCTTCAACAGATTGTAGTTCTGTTTTCAAAGCATTTTTCCAATGATACGAAGACATAAAGGAGTGTTGGTGGACGTGGGTACAGTTAATTCATAAAAAATGGCACATTTGAAAAAAATTTTTTGGCGATACAGAGAGTGTTAGTATATTGATGCACTTTCCATATAATCATTGCACAATTGAACAATATTTCTTCAAATATCATAGCAAAATACTGGGAATTGCACCAGTGACAGAGAATCTCCGGAAGTATCTCGTTGAAAACTTGTTTTGTGGTGTACATCATAACTCAAAATATATTGGACCAATTGTTTTCAAGATTTGCACAGTTCTTCTACATATCCCCAGGGATAGATCGAAGCTTTGATTTTTTTCTTGATATTTAAATTTTTCGTAGCATTCTGCAGCTAAAAAAGCAATTTTTGTTAAAAAAAAAACCATAAAACTTGTTTTTGTGAACAAAGTTATGATTTTTAATGATGTAATGATATGAAGGAAAACTGTGCAAAATTTGAAACAATTTGGTTCAGTAGATTTTGAGTTATGCTGTACATCGCATTTTCGAAGTGTCTCCTGAAGATTCACTGTAACTCAACCAATTTTCAATATTTTGCCGTGAACATTTAGGAAAATATTGCTCAAATGTTGCATCTTAGTGTCGCCATTTTTTTCAGAGTGCGATATATTTTTCAACAAAAAAGAACTGATTTCATCAGTACCTACGGAGTAACGGGCAAAATTTGACGAAGATCGCCGACCACACCACCAAATATTCGATTGGTTCCTTTTATGGGTCATCGTGAATTCGTCCTTTATAACAGTGTTGCATTCCTTCAGCAATTTGCTTATACCCGAATTTTGATTGATATTTTGGGCAGCGTTTTTCGCAAGCGCAAGATTTAGTGACTATTTTAGAGCATAGCTGATCGTCCGTCATCCAGCAATGTTGATTTTACTTTAGATGAAGCGATCGCAAGTGCAATTTTCAATTTAATTTTTCAACTTAGTTTAATTTTCGACCAACTCATGCAATTCATCAGTATTATATTGTCATTCGCGTGAAAGATCTCTATCAAATAAATAAATAAACGTTTGATCAATTTAATATACCCTAAAAAACTTAATTTATAGCAAGAAAACTATTTTTCAGGATTTTCAGCGCTAAAAAAATTTCTACGCGGTCATTTTTCAACAGATTTTTAATTCTCAAAGTGTTTTAGAAATAAAAAAATTACATTTCCAACGGTATGCTATATTATGATCTACTATGTACTATGCGGTTTTGGGACAACAATATGAAAGTAACCATTATTTAGCGATTTTTTCATTAAAAATACGAAAAGTGCTTGTATTAGGAAGCTACTTTGTTTAAATAGAAATTTAGGAAGAACATTTAATTCCGGATCCAACGACCTATTTATGATAAAAATGGCAGACAGAGTTATTAATTGTTTTCCAAATTAAAAAGTAGCTTGCATGAACTTTTAAGAGGGCAGTCTCATATAAAATTTAAAAAAAATAGATTTTTTTGCTCGATTAAGTATACATTCAAAAGCATGTGTGTGTACTTTGAGCTTGAACTTGTAAAAAATAACGGAAGATATAATTATAACATCTTATAGTGCAAGACAATAGCTTACTAACCCCGTAAGAGTTCATGTGAGCAGATAATGGTTGATCATCATGACGGTCAAATAATCAGTAACCGTATCCGAGTCCGCCGGTTTCAGGACGATTTCCTGAACCTCTTTCGCATCCACTTGATCCAGAATCCGGAGAAGTACCAGCCGCTATCCAACGTAAGCAATCATTTCTGTCGATCACAGAATTCATTGCGTTTGAATCACTTTGTTTCTAATTTGGAAAAAAATGATCACTCGGCCATTTTTCAGCCGCTTTTAATCATAAATAGGTCGGATGCGAAATTGAATGCTCTCTCTAAATGTTTATGAAAACAAAGACGCTTCTTTAGAAGAATCTTGAGCAATTTTCAAGGAAAAATCGCAAAATTATGGTTGTTTTAATATTGTTGTCCCAAAACAGCAAAGTTTTTTTGACAAAAGAACATAACGGCAGCCCTAAGTTTGCGCCGCTAAAACAACAAAAATGATCCATAAAAAATTGAAAAACGATCCATAAAAAAGTTGTCCATGTTCCATAAAACAAAACTGAAAATCCATAAAACAGTGTGAATGATAAAAAGGGGTGATTTGATCCATAGATTATGTAAAATTGAACCATAAAATGGTCGTAAAAGAGCACTAAAATAGTAATAAAAGAGCAATTAAAATCAACTAATGCCCCATAAAAATATTGGAAATGTTCCATAAAATGATACATTTTGCGCCATAAATTTACTGACATTGATCCATAGAATATTAACAATGTACATTAAAACACGTCGATATGTTCCATAATATCGACCAAAATGTTCCACGATATTTCAAAATGGAGCAATAAAATGTCAGAAGAAGTTCCATAAATTTGATAAAAATGTTTGCTAAATAATTTTTCTTGCTCCATAGAAGATGTAGAAATGAACATTAGAAATGATTCATATATCGAACGTTAAATTATGGTTCATGGATATTTACAAAACGATCCATAGGAAAAGAAAATGTAAAACGATACATTAATATGTGCTTATGCACCAGAAAAATTAAATTTAATGAATTCATGCGAAATTGTTGCTATTCGAACTAATAATAAAGTTTATTACATTTGGTTGTAATGTCAAAGTACAACAAAAAATACATACATTATAGTTAAACTTCAGCTTCCGTATCCCACTATTCAGCTAACTGACCTTAGCTAACCTGAAATCATTATGGCAACTCTTTAAACGTCAGGGTATTTATGATATTAGAGCGCTGAGAGTTATTAGACCACTGATACAGGCTGGCATGAGTCGCAAATACTATCTGAATAACTATCTGAAGCGAAAACGGACACTTTATACACGAACACTGACTAATGTGGCTACGCCACATCGCTTTCTAGTGCACTGTCCGACTTCGCTGCCGCTCAGTCGGCTTTTAACTAGCTATAGCCCCTATGTTTAAGTAAACCGGGCAAACGAGAGGATCACAGGTTTGCTTGCAATTCCAGCTACGGGTTAATCAATGCCTCGTCCAACGGATCCTCAGCGGCTTTGCGCCGCTTCGGATCCTTGGCCTCGGATATGCGGCCAAGCCGCATCACACTAGCTCCCAGTATAAACTCACTTGTTAAAACACTGTCACTGTTATGAGAATTGTTAAGTACAACTTATTTTTTCAGTTTACCATACAATTTCGCATGAATTCATTAAATTTATTTTTTCTAGTTCATAAGCACAAATTAATGGATCGTTTTACATTTTCTTTTCTTATGGATCGTTTTGTAAATATCCATGAACCATAATTTAACGTTCGATATATGAATCATTTCTAATGTTCATTTGTACATCTTCTATGGACCAAGAAAAATTATTTAGCAAACATTTTCATCAAATTTATGGAACTTTTTCTGATATTTTATTGCTCCATTTTGTAATACCGTGGAACATTTTTGTCGATATTATGGAACATATCGATGTGTTTTAATGTACATTGTTAATATTCTATGGATCAATGTCAGTAAATTTATGGCGCAAAATGTATCATTTTATGGAACATTTCCAATATTTTTATGGGGCATTGGTTGATTTTAATTGCTCTTTTATTACTATTTTAGTGCTCTTTTGCGACCATTTTATGGTTCAATTTTACATAATCTATGGATCAAATCACCCTTTTTTATGGATCATTCACACCGTTTTATGGATTTTCAGTTGTGTTTTATGGAACATGGACAACTTTTTTATTGATCGTTTTACAATTCTTTATGGATTATTTTAAATATTTTATATGCAAAAGTACATTTTCCCGAACATAACAGAGCGTACCGATGGTAAGGTCATTTCTTTTTCATTCCAGAGCACTCAAACAATTTAAAATCGCTTGAAAAATTACCGCATAGAATTTTTTTTAATGCCGAATGTCCCGAAAAATTAGTTTATTTTGCCATAAATCAAGATTTTGAGGTCATGCAACATTTTTGAAACATTGTTTTGTGTTGCATTTGGCGAGATCTACAACCTATATTAGTCACTTGAAAAGTACAAAACCACTGTAGCACCGTATACTTATTGGTGATTACGTAATTACTGTAATATGTATTATAAACTCTTTGAAGATTACACTGTGTTTGAGGTTTATTAGTTAATTTACACCGATGTCATCTATCTCAGAACGTGATGAATCTTCGAAAAACTAAATAAAATATCACCCTAAATAAGAGAGTATGAGTTATGGTGAGAAATAGTGCAATGAAACTATACAAAATAAAGTGAAGATTCCATTCCTGTTTCTTAACGGTCCCCCGAAAAGACCGGCGGTTGGTGCAGGCCCAATAATTCACCCAGAAAACACAGCATTACGAGCAATTGCGAAGAAAACACGGAACGGAATAATCGGCAAAGTCTCACGTGATCAAAAAAGAACTACGGTTCGAAACATGGAACGTGGAAATGCAAGTCGCATGGCTTCTCCGAAATCGATCGAGTAATCTTTGAGCCCTGCGAGGATTGTGACAAACAGCCATGATCCGAGTGAACTGGAGATGAGTTATTGATATAGCAAAAGGCTTTAGATTGATTGGTAAGGTTAGTCTATTTCTTAGCTTAAGTATTATAAAATGGTCAGGGACTGTATATTGAGTTTATCTTTGGTAATAATTTCACAACCAGGTTTACTGCCCTTAAAAGTATAAGAGTCCCATATGGTTTTTTTTGTCGAAAATGAGTTATCTGTTGGATTTTATTCTGTATCACCACTGAATCACAATGCACAAATAAGATTACCAGGTTTGTTCAGAAAATATCGAAAAAATACCAAAACATGGTTGTCCCATCCCATAAGGCTCAATTAAAATATAAATCTAGAACAGAGTTTTTCTCGGCTTGCTGTTTTTTAATATGGGACTCTTATGCTTTTATGGGCAGTTTAACTCTGTCTAAAAATCAAGGGTAATACCAAGAGGAAGTATTAACTTGATCGCAGCTTGAGCAATTAGTCACTGTTCTGTACTCTAACAATCGGCAGCGAAGTTTATCGAAATATATAGTCCACTTCCGGAGCGAAACATTCTACCAAGACTATGCTTCGCTGCAGCAATCGCGTAAAAATAAAACTCGAGATTCAGAAGAAACATTTACAACTCAATTCAATCACACATTCAACCTGTTTCAAATGACGAGATTTAAGAAATCTCGAATTGATTATTTGAGAAACGCCGATAAACAAACCGCAAGAAATGTTATGTACGAAACAATCATCAGTATGTTTTCCACACTTACCGAACTTCTCACTCCAACAGTAACTTTAAAGTAATAGACAGGTTATTGTAGCGCCTAGACGATCAGTTTGTTCTGAGAAATGGCAATACACTCAACCGTAGCATAGTATTCATCATGTCAGCATACGTTTCCCGCACAACACTTACTAAGAAGAAAAAGACACAACCGTTATCGTTGTTATCTTCACACGTTTGTTCACGACAAACGGTAACCGTCACTTTTAGGGCAAATCTTGCACATACGTAAAAGGGCGCTAAATCACATGCTGCATGCCACGAGCGCGAATTATTCTTACACACAAATCACACAGTTTCGGGTGGAAAGTCGGTCGGTCGGTAGCAAATTGGTCGCTATCTATTTTAATTGCGTTTGAATCACTTGGTTTGCAAATTTGCACATGCAGAAGTTTCCGGCGGTTGTTGTTTTGCTTTTTTCCCTCCGCGCCACTTGTATGTAGAATAGGGTGGGGCATTGTTATATGAAAAAACGTAATCATAGCCACATCAACCGAGCACAGCACTTTTTTGGTACCTTTTGGGGTCCCAAACAACTGTGCAAAATTTAAGGTCGATTGGTGTTGACCCGGCGTGGCGCATTGCGTTTGAAATTTGTATGGAGATTAGTATGAGAAAACCTACATTTTTGCATTTTTAATTCTACAGACTACAATTGACACGCCCAGACTAAAAATGAAAGTCAAAAAATAGGTAGAGAGAAAAGATAAACAAAAAGTCGCGCCGAAAAAAGTAACTGAGAAATCTCCGAGGGAAAATGACAAGTAATTTCTTCCGAGGAAAAATGAAACTCAAAAATGTTTGGACAAAAACGATAAACAAAAAGTCGCGACGGAAATTGTTATTGAGAAAGGTTCGAAGAAAACTGTCGATCAGATTCTCCCGAGGAAAAATGTGACTCAAAAAAATTCGAAGAAAATTGGTAGTAAAAAGGTTGCGCGGAAAACAATGGCTGAGAAAGTTCTGAACAAAAATGTCGATCAGAGTTTCCCGAAATAAAATGAAACTCAAAAAAATTTGAGGAAAAATGTCAATCAGCTTTTAGCGAATAAAAATGAAACTAAAACACGGAGAAAATTTTTCTTCGGAATTAAGTAGGACGCCGAAGACGCGAAAAAGCACAAATTACTTTTTGGGCATTTTTTTCGTAGTTATGACGTTATGAACGATATTCTATGTACTTTTGAATAAAAAAAATTCAACGGTCACCGACTTTTTGGAACCTTTTTCCAGGTATTTCAAGATTATTTAGAACCTCTGTCCTATCAAAATAATAGTTCTAGTATAGTGTTACCTAAAATGAGTATAAATTCTCTCAACTTGACTCAAAGTCCTGCATGCTGTTAACAGTACGGGTAAGACTAGTATGGGTATAACTAAGCTGACCAACTCTGACAAAAATCCGTACACTATGAAAACCATTTGCCTGAGCGTGATGAACGATTTCGCTTCGTTGCGGTATGGTGTACGGATTTTTTCGTCAGAGTTGGTCAGCTTAGGTATAACGGACAACACTGATTAGTATATCGAATAAGAGAAATTAGATCGAAAACTCGGAACCTATTTTATTCTAAAGGAATAAATGTCTATTTGAACAGAAATACATCCTACTATTAATTACAATAAATTTGTAACTCTAGCAAATTCAGTTTGAGATAACCGATTTGATTCCGCTCAAATTATTGATCGATTTTTAATGGGAAATAATTGGATCACCCTGATACAGGTGTCAGAAAGTTTTTGTCGCTTTTGTTTCAATGGAAAGTGTTTAAATTTATGCAAATTAGAGTAATGAAAAAAAACTTTTATCTGAAAAAGAAAATTTGGGATTCCTTGACCATACGATATAATACGTAGATATAGCAGACGATAGCTGATGGAAACATGTGCAGTTATTTGTCTCAGAGACTCAAGTCTTGTCAAAATTTGAGAAAAAAGCGTGATCAAAAAGTCTTTAAAGTAAGGGTTACAAAAATTTGAGAAAATTTTAAATTTAATGTTATATACATGTTAAGCAAACTGGATCGGAGCATTAATGCATAAATATTGATTGGCACGGCTCGTAATGTATAATGAACAGACAACTACAATGTCTGTGTTCTAAACAAGAAGCAGTTCATCAATGAAGAGCAAAGAATTGATATTTAACCCTTAAATGCGCAATGTTGTTTTTAAAACAACATTGTGAAAATCATCTCAAATTTATCACAGTAACGTATTGAAGCTATGGGGCAATATTTGCGGCTTCAAGGGGTTATTTACTAAACGACATTGGAACATTCCATCGGAATATTGGAAAGATTGTAATTTTTGTCGACTAGTCCAACTACAAAATGTGGTAAGCCAAGAACATTTTCATGATGAGAAAGGTGAGCTCTGCGGACCCGCTATAATAGATTATCTAGTAAGGTACTACAATTGAGTTATACACCGTATTTTATTTTTAAACGCGTTTTCCCGAAAGTAGAGTTTTTTAAGTGGTCAAGTAAGACTTTTCATAGAAGTACTGGTCCGATTTCAATAATTTTTTCTCCAATTGTTCAGAAAATATACCGCTATGTTTGGTCGAGAGGGATTTGTAAAATGTCAATTTGTTCCATTTTTATGGTCCTTAATAGGCGTAGGGTAAGGTGGGGCAAATCCGACCGTTGGGTAAACCCGACCCCCTCTGTTATCGAAAATCAGGAGCACTACGCGAACTAATATCAATGTTGTCGTGTAGAGCATCGACAATAATCATAACGGTGGTATGACAGCATTTTATTAGTCTACATTGGGATGCTCATAAGACAAAAAGTGTGTTTTTACAACTTTTGGTTTGACTTTTGTGCATCATTGACTACAGGATATTCCTGATTGTTAAAGTGATTGCATAATAAATGTAAGTGGATTTAAATTCTTTGGTCGGGTTTATCCCACCATTTTTGAAAACAGCAAAAATGAACATTTTTGTAAAACGCTTGTAACTCAAGATATTCCCAAAATCCTAAAAACAAAATGCTATATACAGAAAGTTGCTCAGGAGTCTAACCTTTAATTTGGTATATAAAACGACTTGATCCGATGTAAAATGAGCATTTTACAGCTAATACCATTTACTAGGTCGGATTTGCCCCACCTTACCCTAAATATTGGAAATTTTGACAAATCGTTACATAACTTTTACAAATTATAAAATAAAAGAAATCCCTCTCGTCTAAACATAGCCAACGTGACTATGATAATAAAAAATATGAGTTTTCTGATTACAGATTACCCAATTTGCCAAAACTTTACTTAAGCGGGACTCATGCAGTTTCAACATCAATGTCATCAATGAATTTTCAAGCTCGCTAGAGATTTTTCTTTTCATCTTGAAATGTAAAATTGAAAAATCAGAACATGTATCTTCAAAATAAAAAAAAAATTAAAATTCATTAAGGAGATGCTTTACAATTTATTCCCAAAAAAGTGCTCAATTTTAGGCCTCGCGAGTAGAGGACCCCTTTAACTCTTAAGAATTAATTTTCGTATAACCATGCCTTAAGCAGTATAACTGCGCCAAATATTTGAAAAAGAAAAAGAACAATTTCACTTCAAACCAATGTGAAACTGCACACGATCGTACGCTGTGCATTGGGTAGCCTTTTCACATCATCCTCCTCCTGCAGCCAAACCCAGCACGCATTCCACCTTATACAAAAAATTCTCATAGAGAGACCTTCTCCAGATTCAGTGAGCGTGGCATTCGAAAGAGTTTACTTCATCCGTCCGTCGAACACAATGCTGTGTGATATTCTAAGCCAGATTGTGCCAGCCTTTACTCGACTACGCCACTCATCAGGCTTTGTATTCATCGCAGAACAGATAGCTGGGGATGAACAAACCATTATGAGATTCGCATCACAGCACAAAGCGGAACTGGAAAAATCGACATTCACTCAGCAATCTGCCAGCTCAGAATCAAGTTTGTAGCAGGTACCTACAAATGTTGGTATAGACTTTCCTCGGTTTTGTTTTATGCCAAAGCTGATTTCGTTTTGCTTTGTTAGTTTGATACTGTGCACCACGCTTTGTATTCACCGCGTTTTGGTTCATGTGTATGCTTCAATATTTAACTTTTGAAATGACTGAAATTCGAGCCGAAAGAGGAGGGGCAACAAATCTTTACGGGATGACACATTTTAGCGGCTTGTTACTAAAAACCTGTTTTAATTCACCTAGTGGTGCAATTGTGCCTTTCTCATTTGTCAAAACTACGATTTTATGGCTAGTTATGTTCAATACAATGATGGAAATGTATATTATATATTCAATACGATTTGCACATACATACAACGGATCGACAGCCAAGATCTTGAGATACTATGTGTCGACACCGAAACATCACTCAAAACCAGCGGCGGATCAAGGAGAAAGATCCGGAGGGTCCGGACCCTGCCGAAAATTTCCAACTTGTTAAGAAATTTTAAACTACAGTAAGATTCCGTTTTTGGCACGTTCCGTTTTTGGCATGCAGCATTTTGGCAACAAAAAAGTTCCGTTTTTGGCAACAAATGGTTTCCGTTTTTGGCAACATTGTTTTTGTTCATAGTAAATCTTTTGAAAAATGCTCAATAATCATTTTGTTGTAATAATGGATATCGCTTTTGACTTTATTTCCATACATAGGAGTCATATTTGCTATATTTTATGGGGGCGGGCATAGCAAATAAAGTTAAATTTGTTGATTTTTTCTATTATTTCATTCCATTTCACATATTCTTTTATAATTAATATTCTTGTAACATTTATGATGTCACAAATTGAAAATAAAAGCTTTTAAGGTAAGGTTCCATTTTTGGCACGGTTCCAGTTTTGGCAACTGAAAAAAAATCCAAAAGCGGAATCCTACTGTAGTTTTTAATTTTAAAGTAACAACCCCTCATTGCATACTCCTATCTAATCCTTTATAGGTAAAACAACTAGGAGGCCGGGATTAGGTTGACGATTTTTAGAGTGATTGCATAACCTTTCTATATGAGAAAGGCAAAAATGTGTCAAAGTCCAAAAATGTCAATCTTTGTCAAAAAAATTTCTTCGAGATTTCATCAAATCTCAACGTTTCATGCATTTTAAAGTCATTTGGCATCAAAAATACAAATTCGATTTTGAAATTTTCCCTTACTACCCCCTTTGAAAATTTTTCATTTTACTTTATATGAGAATTTGCTGTGTGGTCGCACTCTTCAACTCGTAACTCTGCAACCGGAAGTCCAATCAATAAATTCAACCTTCTGTCTACAAATTTTCTAACTAATGACCCTCGGATCGATCTGAAACATATCTCGGAAAATGAAAAGCGAAATAAATAACTCCAAGCAGCGACTACTGATTCTGACGTTATTTACGGGTTTATTGAACTGTTTCTTAATTTGAAATATGAGCAATTGGTCAATATTTTGGGCAAGATGAAGCAATCCTAAGAATTATAGTTTTATGGATCTATTAAATCCTGCTAATAACCAAAAAAATAAACACTTATTAGTTTAAATCGGACGGAAATTGTGAAAGTTATTCAACTTTTAGCAGAATGGGAATTTTTGAGTTTCTATGGGTCAACTTATTGAACCGTCTCGATTTCAATTTTTTAGGGCTTGTTTTATAATATATGACGGATTCTCTGTCAGAATTCTGTTAAACAAGTAAATTGAAGAATTTTGAAAAAAAAAAAATAATGTGCGGTAATATTCGAACTCGTTTATTCAAATGTTTTAAACCTTCTGATAACAATAATTTCAGGCTAAGTGCAGTAATGTCATCAAAACATTGGCATTAAACTGCACGTTCCACAACGCCTTGATACACATATTTAATGACTCATCCACTTATTGGATCACGTTTTGTTCTACTAACAATTTATTTTACGTTAATGAAACGTCTAGAAGTTTCTAATTTGAAATTATATTGGATTCACATTGGCATCTACGACCGATTTTACTGTACTGATTCACAAAACTTCAATATACTACAATACATTGTGTAAAATATCTAGGTGCGTATTCTACGTTCTTCAAATCATTCTGAAGTTCACATTTTGAGATTTTCAACCTAAAATAAAAAAATAAGTCTTGTTCGATGTTCTACATAATTTAAAAATACAGTAGTTTAATAACTACCTGCCTGAAAACATTCCAATAGACACTCATTCCAGAGTTCTGATATCAATAATAATCCTAAGCTTTCCTAGCATATTTAGCTCTCTCTCTCTCTCTCTCTCTCTCTCTCTCTCTCTCTCTCTCTCTTTCTCTCTCTCAGACACACACACACACTGCTCCACCGGAATCGCCGAACAGATTTCGACACCTGGCTGGTTGGCTCGGCCTGAACCTTAAACCAGGTTTAAACATACTGGTGAACCTGGTTTAAAAGTTAAGCAAGGGTGAAGAAATCGGCCCTCAATCTGTTAATTGGTGCAGTTGTGGAAACAAAACCAATATACAGTAAATGCTCTATATTGTATTCTAACATTTGACTATTTGATATTTCGAGGAATCTTTGAAATAGTAATTTTAGATAACCGATTAACTTAAAGTTTTCCCCAGTCTAGTATTTTATAACAACTCTGACAAGCTTCTTAATCCTCCCGGTTCAAACGTGTCCTATCATCTTCGATTTTGATAATACTTTCAACATTTCATCAGTATAGGGGACTAAGGCATTTTACACAGGCAATCAAATCATTTTGAATCAAAATGTTTTTTAAAGGGTGTGGAACAAAATCTATCCCAAAATAAGTTGCAGGGAATTAATCCTTCTTTACGTAAAAATATAAACTGCTTAAAATATTCTTTGCCAGCGAATGCCTAAATTGTAAGGAAACATTGTAATTGTAATAGTATCTTGGAGAAGCTACCAGTAAAAAAACTAACAACAATTTTCGGTCTATTATTCGGAAAGATGAGTATGAAAAAAATGCGCTGACCAACTTTCTAAATGGAAGAAAGTTGAAACGTTAACTTTCTATGTTCCATTATAGTCCTAGCATGACTGCAAATTTTAAGCTCGATCGGTGAAACTATATTTTTGCGCCCATGGCTTAAAGTTTACACGGGATTTCGTGTGGGAAAATCGACTTTTACAAAATAATTTTTCCAAGAGTCGCCCATTGCATTCTAAAAATAAATCGATGCAAAAGCAAAGAAAGTCCTGAAGATCGCGAAACGATATAACGCTTGTGGAAAAGTTTTTAAGCGAAAACCAAGTGATGTTCTGAAGGTTTATGAAAATTTCAATTTTCATATGTGCTTATGTGCATTTTACAAGTTTAAGTTTACGAGATATTTGATTTAGAAAAATTTTACTAGACAGCATATAAGGATGATATAAACATCAGTTTTGTAATACAAATGCTCATTGTATCATGAACAATCATAATTCTAAAGATAGATCTTTCAAAATCATATTCGTACGGTACACATTTTCTTCAAAATCAATTAAAGTTTCCATAATAGATCATCAGATAAGATTAGCTTTTCTAGGCAATACTCCCACGGTCGGCTGTGTGGAGTTCAAATTGCTTTTGTTTAGGGAACATAGTATACTCTCGGTAGCCGGCTGCCCAGAGTTTAAAAAAAAACAAAAACTAAACAAGATCTTCTCTTTTTCGAGTGATCGTGCACTCGAAGACTAACTAAACAACTACCTAATAAAATATGCTTTACAGGTCGCATTGCTTGCTTGGAGCGAATCCTAGACCTGATACCCTTCCAAACTACCAACTCCGCGACACCTATGGAAGAGTCTGATAAATCGTCGTCCTTTTGTTAAGTAGGTGGAGCATCAACACTTCCTGTCTACCTTATCCTTTATCCTTCCCCGTGAACGATGAAGATGAGCGGCCGGCAATGATGGCTATCATGCTGTTGAGGTTTTAATATGGGTCGGATTGGTATGAATTCCTACTTACCATTTCCTAAGCAACTCTTATTAGATAATCAGCAGTCAAACATGATGAAGTTAGTGTGCAACCCGCCAAAATCATCGTCACAACGCAACGCAACGTAGAAACAACGAGACCTTTTAAATCAAAGGTGTTGAATTTGGACTCGTCAACAAAGATCGCAATTTTTTAAATATTCCGATAGATTATTTCAATGTAAACTAAAAACTAATTGTTTGTTGTTCGCATTGATGAACGCAATCCAGATCACAGGCGCTATAATTGTCCATTCTCTATACATTACGAACCGTACCGTAAACTCTAGGTAAACCAGGAGCTCTCAAGTTTTATGACCCGATCGAACGATGGTTCAAGACGGACTATTGTGTATTTAGATTCTGTAATGTGGGTAGGGATTAAGTATCACCAATGATTAAGTGTCGTCCCTCTTCCTTGTTTTTATATACAGTTTAGGGTTGATTATCCGTGATTCGATTAGTTATCCGCGAAAAAATATTCGATTATCTGGGTGTGACGGTAAGGCTTAACGGAAAGTTAATTTTTTACTTGAACAATGCTGGACTTGTTCTTATTTTTCAGTTAGTCTTTCCGGTTCAATGCTGTATACGGGTAGAAGCAATTTTGGTTTTTTCGTTTTGTGCTCATGCTTAGGTACATTAACGCGGGTACACGAGCGCAGTTTACTAAACTGAATCAAGTATGTGATAGGTACAATAATTGGTATAGATTTTCAGTTTTCGGTGTTGCTTTATGCCAAAGCTGTTTTGCTTTGCTAGGTAGATACCGTGCACCACACTTTGTAGTTGGACAAGTCGACAAAAATTACAATCTTTACAATATTCCGATGGAATGTTCCAATGTCGTTTAGTAAATAACCCCTTGAAGCCGCAAATATTGCCCCATAGCTTCAATACGTTACTGTGATAAATTTGAGATGATTTTCACAATGTTGTTTAAAAAACAACATTGCGCATTTAAGGGTTAAATATCAATTCTTTGCTCTTCATTGATGAACGGCTTCTTGTTCAGAACACAGGCATTGTAGTTTTCTGTTCATTATACATTACGAGCCGTGCCAATCTATATTTATGCATTAATGCTCTGATCCAGTTTGCTTAACATGTATATAACATTAAATTTAAAATTTTCTCAAATTTTTGTAACCCTTTCTTTAAAGACTTTTTGATCACGCTTTTTTCTCAAATTTTGACAAGACTTGAGTCTCTGAGACAAATAACTGCACATGTTTCCATCAGCTATCGTCTGCTATATCTACGTATTATATCGTATGGTCAAGGAATCCCAAATTTTCTTTTTCAGATAAAAGTTTTTTTCATTACTCTAATTTGCATAAATTTAAACACTTTCCATTGAAACAAAAGCGACAAAAACTTTCTGACACCTGTATCAGGGTGATCCAATTATTTCCCATTAAAAATCGATCAATAATTTGAGCGGAATAAAATCGGTTATCTCAAACTGAATTTGCTAGAGTTACAAATTTATTGTAATTAATAGTAGGATGTATCTCTGTTCAAATAGACATTTATTCTTTTAGAATAAAATAGGTTCCGAGTTTTCGATCTAATTTCTCTTATTCGATATACTAATCAGTGTTATCCGTTATACCCGAGGGGCGACTCACTCTAGTATTTTCGATTCAGGATAACGTATTCAGAGATGTATTTGTGTATTTTTCACGAAATGACATGTATTTTGTGTATTGAAGAGTATTGGTTATTTCTTTCATAATTCTTACGTATTAGCGCATTAAAACGTATTTGTGTATTGTTCACGAAATGCAATGTATTATGCGTATTGGTGAATTATTTCATAATTCTAATGGATTAGTGTACTAAAACGTACAATTGTATGCACGCATTGTATTTTTGTTGAATAATCAATTGAAACCGAATGTTACTGAATTTTGACGTTTAAATGTTGTTGTAGAATGCAAGTAGAATAATTTCATAAACGCAAATAATAAAATTAGTACAAATGGAATTACTAGTGATTTTTCAAGATTAACGAACAATTAAGCATTATGCCAAATTTTATTATTTAGAAAATTAGAATTTCTAATTAGGCTTACCCAATGGTAATTTTTGAGCAACGCGGTATTATATTTAATCACTGCATTATTATCTAAATTTATTTCAAAAATAGAGATGCATCTCAGTAAAATTGAGATGCTCCTAAGTAAAATCAGCCGAAATTCCTACTGGTTGTACTAGACTCGGTTGCGTCACTAGAGCCTGAATTCTGGCAGAATCCAGCCGGAATTCCAACTGGACTTAGAGTTATGGCTGAACTCATTCCTGCAAGTTGATCGGAAGCGACTCGTAATTCGGATTCTTGTGTTTTGTATTATTTTTTATTATTTTAATTATAGAGGTTTTAACCTTAGGGTCTTTTCTGGTTAGAGTAATCTCTTGTGGAAAAATCTCTAACCCTATGTGCGGGGTTAGGAATGGAACCCAGGTGAGCTGCGTACAATCTTGTGTTTTGCATTCTCAATCCATCGAGCGTTGGTTTCGATTCTATTCCCCCAACGAGTGTTGATTTATAATGCAACCTATATATCTAAACAAAATGATCCGTCGCAATGCAAACTTCGAACTTGCAAGATTTTAGAGATTTACTATTTAGGGTAAACATTGTCGATAAAACGACGGAATTCTTGATCCAAAATGTCCTACTGATGCTGGTAGGAAGTTCGGATTTATTTATGTTCACGTCCCCTGAAGCATTTCTCGTGTATTTTTTCAATTGGGTATTTTCAATTCACTTTGAATGGGGAGTGAATTGCCCCTCGGTTATACCTAAGCTGACCAACTCTGACAAAAAAATCCGTACACCATACCGCAACGAAGCGAAATCGTTCATCACGCTCAGGCAAATGGTTTTCATAGTGTACGGATTTTTTCGTCAGAGTTGGTCAGCTTAGTTATACCCATACTAGTCTTACCAGTACTGTTAACAGCATGCAGGACTTTGAGTCAAGTTGAGAGAATTTATACTCATTTTAGGTAACACTATACTAGAACTATTATTTTGATAGGACAGAGGTTCTAAATAATCTTGAAATACCTGGAAAAAGGTTCCAAAAAGTCGGTGATCGTTGAATTTTTTTATTCAAAAGTACATAGAATATCGTTCATAACGTCATAACTGCGAAAAAACGCCCAAAAAGTAATTTGTGCTTTTTCGCGTCTTCGGCGTCCTACTTAATTCCGAAGAAAAATTTTCTCCGTGTTTTAGTTTCATTTTTATTCGCTAAAAACTGATTGACATTTTTCCTCAAATTTTTTTGAGTTTCATTTTATTTCGGGAAACTCTGATCGACATTTTTGTTCAGAACTTTTTCAGCCATTGTTTTCCGCGCAACCTTTTTACTACCAATTTTCTTCGAATTTTTTTGAGTCACATTTTTCCTCGGGAGAATCTGATCGACAGTTTTCTTCGAACCTTTCTCAATAACAATTTCCGTCGCGACTTTTTTTTTATCGTTTTTGTCCAAACATTTTTGAGTTTCATTTTTCCTCGGAAGAAATTACTTGTCATTTTTCCTCGGAGATTTCTCAGTTACTTCTTTCGGCGCGACTTTTTGTTTATCGTTTCTCTCTACCTATTTTTTGACTTTCATTTTTAGTCTGAGCGTGTCAATTCTTCTTGTAGTATCGTCGCTGTTGTGCTATCTTATGACAAACGCCATTTTGGGGTAAACTGAGTTAGATATGCCACATCACTTGTCTAAAAAATCTCTACAAAGTGGCATTTTCAGAATTTTGGCATTCTGCTTGATTACTGAGCTATAGCGAAAAACGTACTACGAAATTTTATAATTTTTGCTTCGAATGACCGTGTCTGGGTATTGGCTCAAGTTATCTTGATGTATAAGATGTTTTTATGTGTAAAACTATCTGAGGAACACAATGGCATAATCATTTTTAAAACAAAAATACACTAATTGTGAGAAAAATGCAATTTAATTTTTAAACTGGAAATATAGCATTTATGGCAACACTGTAACCAAAAATAACTATTTTTTATAAATTCCCTGACTCATTTCCTTCAAAATGCATGTCACCGATTGTCTATAGATCAAATGAAACCAAAGATATGAATAAAAGTTAATAATTGATGATTTTTTTCTATGGAAAATTTTCCATGCACGATTATGACACGCCATACAAATTTTGTCATCAATACACACCTATGACACGTGTGAGTGCGACTTTTGTTTACATTAATAGTCAAAACTCGCAACTTAGTCAACGGATCTTCGTAATATTTGAGAGATTAATACAGAATAAATAGAAGCATCGATTGTCTTCTTTGAATTGTTTATACCATTTATAAGTTTCAAGATATTCAGTCTCAAACTTTAAAAATCGTTTTTCTCGAAATGTGCAAAATGGCGCTTGTCATAAGATAGCACAACAGCGACGGTATGTCAACAAATAGATAGAAGTATAGTCCAAGATATGCTAAACAACTTTGCGGAAGGATGTATGGTGTTAGAATGTCTCTAAGCTAAGTTATAGCTGTTCAAAGTTCGATACATCGAATTAAATGCCAAAAATCATTTTTATTGCCAACACTGCAGGTGTACCAATGGTATTTCATATAGCATTCCAAAATAACATGATATATTTTAGATTTACCACATTGGTATGTTTGGATGAATTATTCAAAAGCCTTAGCTCAATTTCATGAGCGTAGGTAGTTGAGCAATAGGGCGTAGTGAGGGGTGAGGAGGGGTGGGGACTTTAATATGTAGAAATTCGAACTGAAATGTTGTCGAGTTGGAATGGACAGACGAATTATTTCAAAACATTTACACAATATCCTACGCATAATAGTAACGTTGAAATAAAACATACTGTATCCATTTGCCTTGACTTTTATCAATAGAAGTTACGTTACAGACTGAATCAACTGATGTCGAGTTGATATGCCAGAGGAGGGTTATTGTAGCGCCTAGACGATCAGTTTGGTCTGAGAAATGGCAATACACTCAACCGTAGCATAGTATTCATCATATCAGCATACGTTTCCCGCACAACACTTACTAAGAAGAAAAAGACACAACCGTTATCGTTGTTATCTTCACACGTCTGTTCACGACAAACGGTAACCGTCACTTTTAGGACAAATCTTGCACATACGTAAAAGGTCGCTAAATCACATGCTGCATGCCACGAGCGCGAATTATTCTTACACACAAATCACACAGTTTCGGGTGGAAAGTCGGCCGGTCGGTAGCAAATTGGTCGCTATCTATTTTAATTGCGTTTGAATCACTTGGTTTGCAAATCTGCACATGCAGAATTTTCCGGCGGTTGTTGTTTTGCTTTTTTCCCTCCGCGCCACTTGTATGTAGAACGCACCGTCGTCTAGCACTTGGCGTCGCGACGTCAAAGGTCAACCTGTCACAGCTGATTCACCGGCACGAAAACGCGAACCCACTAAACACACGCCGCACTCAGGCAGTGAGTGTGAGTGATTCCATGCTGCACCACATGCACTCGACTCGGCACTTGCACTTGCTTGAAGTACTGATATCGGGATATCCTTGCCAATATAAACTAACTGGCTGCCGATGTCTGCGGCAAGATATAACTCAGTCGCGAACGGTCTACGAGCGAGTGAGAAAGAGAGAGTGGCACGCGAGTACTGCAGAAGAATTCGCGTCTTGCCGGCGCGGCGTCCGAAGATAAACTAAATCGAACTGAAGCATAAATTTGCCTCGAATAGTAGCGGCAATAGCACAGCACAGCCAACCGCATAAACCAGTAGCAGAAGAAGAACAGTGTGGAATCGCGGTAGCAGCACCCTGGCACACGGCATCGGCTGTCCGCTGCGATATGTTTTGCGTTGCAGTCGGTAGTTCGCCAACGGATTGCGCCTTCCTAGGTGTGACATCGCGTGGCACGAAGCGCTTCTGTTGTACAACCGAGTTGATGCGCTGCACTGCATGGCGCGTCTATGTCCTGCACACGTGCTAGGAAGATGGAATTGCAAGCTTATGCTGTTTCTGTATCTGTCCTACGCGCACACACACACTCACACATGCAAACATCCGCGCGCTCTGCCATGCACGATAGAGATTATTCGATTTGTTTCGACTTTCGAGTTCTGCGGGTGATGGAGGATCAAATGGTTTTCGGAGCTTGATTTCGGTGTATGTATATCGTTTAACGAATCAATCAACTCAATAGTATTTGAGGACGATTGAATCTAGAATCAATTAATGCTTTGATTGCTGTCTCAAGCACAACCGATTGGCTCACAGCCATACACCTTACTGAATCATAGATCTTCGTTTTTGGATTCAAGGTTAACTATTTTTGATGTAGAATATTATATGTATCTGCTTGGAATGATTAATTGGAAAACGCCGCATTGAATGGTATTTGATTTTATCATGTTTCATTTCATAGTTTATTGTTTTGTATACATATTTTAGATATTCTCGAAAAATATTTTTTTTAATTACGAACTTTATAAAACAAAAATTTGAGAAGATATTTTGGACGTTCAAGCATCTATGCTCTTTGGTCTAGTGGAAAAGGGGTGTACTATACCTGTACTATACCTGTACTACACCAATATCAACCATACCCCAAACATAATATCAATTGACCCAACCTACGACGCAACATCGCTTCTCAAACCAATAGTTTCCCACGACTCGAAAATCTTACATCGAACATGACGAAAACCATAGCACACGAAAATTACTGACAGCGCTTAAATAAATCAAACACTCAGACCATGAATTCCAAGCATAACACTTAGCCCCATTGACACAAAAACCCACTTCGTACAAAAGACAACATGTACAGTACCAAACAACTATGTTTTTCACTGCTAGTAATAATCAACCAAACACATTTCTAAAACAGACCTGCATCTTTAGCACCTCGTAAACAGACCTACATTCAAACCGGAAAACCGATCTACATACAAGCCACAGAACCAAACTCACGCCCAAATCTCAAAACATATGCATGTTTCTAGCAGGCAATAAAAAAAATACAACACAAACTTAAACCCAAAACCAAGAACGAAAACTTGACCTAATAAATCATGCCTTCCGAACAGTAAAGTCATACCACAGCAATTTCAACAAACAAAAACATTAAGGCAGGTAGCACCGGCTAAGCTATGAAGGTCAGCTCAAAATACCGATGCGAAGCGAACAAGAGAGTAGAGCAGTGCTGTTGTAAAATTTTCGCTGGTTAGTCGCAAAGTTATAAGTGGGGCGCAACGACTTGCAGGGCGTAAACAAATTTCAATGTGTTATTGAGATATCTGACGTTTAAAATACTCACACTGATATCTCACATTTTTATACTACCGCCCTCCCCTCAACCCCAGAAGCGGTTTGTTTTCCTCCCAATTCGCCGTGCAATCGATTTGTTTTCCTCCCAATTCAAACGTCAAAACGGCATAATACCAACGCAGCTGGATAAGTCTATGCAGGGCGCTACAGCTGATTATTGCACATTAGCAGTGACTGCCGAGTTTTGGCTTAAGACGGTGAATTTTCTGATATAGGCGCGTGTTGCGGTATGTTCCAATGGGCGTTCTTTGTCATAATCGCTTTAATGTATTTTCTCGAGAATAGATGGTTTGAGGTGGGCGCTACAGATGCTTCGTTTTACCTTGCGGTCTTGTTTTATTATATTCAGTTCGTATTTGATAAAGCAAGTACTCGTTACCTTGAATGTGCTGTTTTACATTTAAAATTTATTAAAACTAAGGGATTGCACATTGCAATATTTTTTATAATGAAACTAAGGGAATTTTACAGCTATCTTGAAGATAGGAATACAGTTCGATATTCAAGAGGGATAATATAATTTTATTAAGATTAGGTCAGTTAATTAAAGCTTTTTTTGTGAGGAGTAGGACAGTTGGGCATTTCAGGTTTCAATTGATTGCGGTTGGAGCGAGGGAGCCTTTGTGTCTTCCATAGCTGCTTTGCACTTTCTTTGCGGTGGGCGCCGAAGATATTTGTCGAACATTTACGGGAGCAGGCTTGTTTCGGTGTGCTACAACCCAGTTAAGTTCAACCGGAAAATGAGAACCAGCCAGAATTCCGGGTGAACTTTACTGGGAATGGGTGTTCCATCGTTGCCATTGTGTTATACCTTAGCGGGGGAAACGAACGGTGGTGGATGCCATGATTTTGTAGTACCTTTGCGGGTTGCGATGCGTGCTTTGTTTTAGCCGTTTGCAGTTTTTCTTCGGCAACAGATGATTTTTGGAGGGCATCATATCTACTTTTTTAATATTTGTGAGATCACAGGGGTTTCAGTGTTGCAGTGGGTGCTATGTAACAGCAGCTTTAGCGATTTTCCGCAGATTTGTGAATAGCACTTCGCCAAAACCAATTTCCCGTAGTGTGGCAAGATAAGATGGGTTACACTATATGGGTTAAAGTTCGTGTATAATTTTTTATATTAGAACTGCCCTACATTCTTATTTTACATGCTCGGTAGATCCTTCTTTTCGAGGCGGCCACAAAAAATTTGGATCTCGTTAACAAACAAATAAACAAATTCCCCAAGCAAACTAAATTTTATCGTAATCCTACTGTACTGGCCGCTATGAAAGCAAAAGGGCGCTTGGCTTGTTCAAGCTCCCGCCGTGTGTGGCGAATTATCGTAAGATCAACTCGTTCCTAGCAAGGCATCCCAGAAGTCACCGCAGTGTACTTTCCTGGGGCACCTTTGAGCACCCTGCTTCGTTTGCCTTTGCGACTACCTTCACAGCGTTACCGCAGTTAGATACTATTGACTGAACATCATATGAACATTTGAACTCTTTTCTTGTAGATCCGACCACTAGAGGCAGTGCAATTAAATAAACAAGGTGTTTGGTTTCTAAGTTTATTCCACTTTATTTCGGCACATTTCGAAAACGCGTTCAAATGATAATGCATTGTAAGTCCTCTCTACAATGTATACTACCCATAGTTGCCTGTTTGTTCTATAAAATGACTGACTAGCGATTATTCGCAGTATATGGTTAGATAGGTCAACAGATTAGTAGATTATATGCGGTTTCAATGGAACATAGAGAAGATAGTAAACCAACCGTTGTACTTACGTACTGATTTCTTGAAATCAAAACAAATAGTAAAATGATTCTTCATTTTTGATTTATGTGGATGCGTTAAATTAGTTAAAAACTAGATACTACGCCGTAGTGGTTGATAAGATTCGTTACAAGAAGCTAGGGAACAATATGCATCGCAATCAATTTAGGCACAGAGAACAGACGTCCATCTCTAGCATTTAAGTTGTGTAAAGTTAGCTGGGACATCTCTATCAGGACCAATGTCGTATATACAGGTCTGCCAAAGATGGCACTTTGGAATTCGTAAGATGAATTTTACATGAGTGGTGTGAGTGATCACAGTATAAATCGACTTGCTTTCGTCATAGCGGTCGTTCCGCTCCCATTGAATCGTGTGACCGCTATGACGCCGATCCGTTGTGCTTCTGGATTGTTTACATATTTTTGGTTGCCAACACTAGCAAACCGTGTGTTCTGCCACACCTATATATACCTCATTGTATCAGGACCGCTACTGTCATTTATTTTAATGCCAGACAGCCAACTGAATTGACAGCGGATCATATAGATTAAAAATGGTTCGGAATCCTTGACGGATTCCAGCTCAAATAAAAAATTGAGTCGATTGAGTTGGAATCGGTTGTTACATTTGAGCTTGAATCCATTCAAGATTCTGAACCGGTTTCAAAATGGGTTTCACTGGGTAGTTGGGATAGGCTGGTGTGGTGGCGCTAGTGTTTTAACATATATTTGTTGCAATATTTGCACAAGATTTATTAATAAATTAGTCGATTGTGGATGTCTGTTCTCAGTGATTTAGGGCTACTAGCTCAAAGGCACAATTGAACAGATTAATATTTACTAGTTCTACATTTTGAATTTTTATTTATTAAATTCACTTTTAGTATCCACTATTCCAACATGTATAAGTTAGGTGTAATAGATAATTTCATTTCAAAATTTTATCTATGGAAACAATTGTTTTAATTGTTCATTCATCATATTTGTATTACTTCATTCATTTCATTTATTTAATTACAAACCTGATCTATTCTCTACAACTATCTAACATGATTTTCGCTTAAGCAAAACTAAAACCATCATCGTCGCATAAATGTCATCGCCTATGCGCAGCGTAACCAGTACATATTTCACGACAAGAGGTGAGCGGTGGCCTAATTGGGCCCTATGTTACTTACATAGCATTATTTCACAAAAAAACATCTATCTTAACTAAACCTACAACGCACGGTCCAAGCTAGTGATCGCATGCCGAACTCAAATTGAAGAACTCGACATTGTCAATACTGTCAATCTCGTCTCGTGTCGTGTTACTTGGAAAAAATGCACTAACGGATGGACGAGAATCGGCGTTCTGTGGTAGGCCTTCTACCATAGCCGCTGGTTTATGTTTGCGAGGATGAACGGGAATCGGTGGTCTGCGATGGGGCTTCTGTACATCGTCTTTGCTCATTTGAGCGCCTTTACTGTGTGATCATTCAATTTTGAATAAGTGGTATAAAAAATTGGATTTAATTATGTGGACTTTGCTAGATTGTAAATTCTCACTCGTATTGATGAAACCGTTGATGCGTGTAGATCCTTTTTGGATTTTCGGGGAATCGAAAATTAAGTCGCTTCCCATAACATCAGGTGTGGATACTGGAAGTTACGAGAAACGTGCTCCTTCTAATACCTTAAAATGGGAAAAAAATGATCATAATCAAAGAAAACAATGCTTCGGTTCATTGTATAGTCCTCGAGTCTCAATACTGATCGAGTGCAAGCAAGGTTGGAGAAAGGTCACTTTTCGATTGCACTGAAGGATGATCGTCACAGGTGTCTCCTTACAATCCCTCCTAACTCATTCATCCCCAGTTTCAGTGAGTTTGGCTGGGTATGGTATTGTTTGGTTCTCTCCGGATAACGAACAAAGCTGTACCTGGCTGAAAGAGAAATTGAAGGAGATAAGTGAGAAGGTAAATGACTTCCATTTTATTGTCGAACCTTATAGCGTTCACTAGAATAAGGTATTCCTTTACATTCCGTTGAATCCCAAGGAATGTTTGAAGAGTACTGATGTTTTGATGAGGCTAGAGTTCTATAACCCTGGTTCGTGGGCAGTTTGCTGGGAAGTTCGGGGGCGTTGTCGTTCTGTTATCTGAATATCCTCTCGGGTCGTTGATATATCCGGTCATCGAGAAGTATATTTTTTTTCCTTGGGAGTGAATAATATTACCGTATTGTCTATGTTCTCTGTGTTGATATTTTCCTTACCCCTAACCTTATAAATCATGGCAAGGCACAAATCTCCGATCAACATGGGGAAGGTGCCAATTGCGTTACTCGCTACTGATTACTGATTCTGCCATAGCCGCTGGTTATCATTTGCGAAAATGGACGGGAATCGGAGGTCTACGGTGAGTCTTCTGCCATAGCCGCTGGTTTTCGCTTGTGGACATGGATGGTAATCGGTGGTTTGCGGTGGGCCTTCTGCCATAGCCACTGGTTACCATTTTCGGACATGAACGAGAATGATTCGGTGGTTTCCGGTGGGCCATCTGCCATAGCCGCTAGTTTTCGTTTGCAGACATGGATGGGAATCGGTGGTTTGCGGTGGGCCTTCTGCCATAGCCGCTGGATATCATTTGAAAGGATGAACGGGAATCGGTGGTTTGCGGTGGGCCTTCTGCCACAGCCGCTGGTTATCATTTGAGAGGATGACCGGGAATCGGAGGTCTGCGCTGGGTCTTCTGCCATGGCCGCTTGTTTTCGTTTGCAGACATGGACGGGAATCGGTGGCTTGCGGTGGGCCTTCTGTCATAGCCGCTGGTTTTCGTTAGCGGACAAGGATGAGAATCGGTGGTTTGCGATGGGCCTTCTGCCATAGCCACTGGTTATCATTTGAGAAGATGAACGGGAATCGGTGGGCCTTCTGCCATAGCCGCTGGTTTTCGTTTGCGGACATGGACGGGAATCGGTGGTTTGCGGTGGGCCTTCTGCCATAGCCGCTGGTTGTCATTTGCGAACATAAACGAGAATCGGTGGTTTGCGGTGGGCCTTCTGCCATAGCCGCTGGTATTTGTTTGCGGACATGGACGGAAATCGGTGGTTTGCGGTGGGCCTTCTGCCATAGCCACTGGTTATCATTTGAGAAGATGAACGGGAATCGGTGGGCCTTCTGCCATAGCCGCTGGTTTTCGTTTGCGGACATGGACGGAAATCGGTGGTTTGCGGTGGGCCTTCTGCCATAGCCGCTGGTATTTGTTTGCGGACATGGACGGAAATCGGTGGTTTGCGATGGGCCTTCTGCCATAGCCACTGGTTATCATTTGAGAAGATGAACGGGAATCGGTGGGCCTTCTGCCATAGCCGCTGGTTTTCGTTTGCGGACATGGACGGGAATCGGTGGTTTGCGGTGGGCCTTCTGCCATAGCCGCTGGTTGTCATTTGCGAACATAAACGAGAATCGGTGGTTTGCGGTGGGCCTTCTGCCATAGCCGCTGGTATTTGTTTGCGGACATGGACGGAAATCGGTGGTTTGCGGTGGGCCTTCTGCCATAGCCGATAGTTATCATTTGAGAGGATGAACGGGAATCGGTGGTTTGCGGTGGGCCTTCTGCCATAGCCGCTGGTTGTCATTTGCGAACATAAACGAGAATCGGTGGTTTGCGGTGGGCCTTCTGCCATAGCCGCTGCCCGATCAGAACACCATAACAAAAAGCTATCAAATTTATATCTCATGTTGATATAAATTACTCTCTGTGTTAACTTTATGATATACCGATCAGGAATGCAAGAAAGCTTATATCAAGATTATATTTTCTGGTGCTATCATTGGATTAATAATATGATATTAATGTACGCATACAACGATGATGTTACAGTAAGTTATATATTCTTTCACAATTATCTTTGAACGCTACCGGTTACATAAATGACAGAATATTTGCTTATACACTGAGGTCTCTTTTTATGCGTCGTAATTCAACTTTTTAAAGTAAATTTTCTAAGTTTTTGATTTTTTTGATTTGGATTTTAAAAATTTCGCGTTTTGAGTATGGACAAGTTTTAGATGCAATTGGTCGGAGACAGTGGCGGATCCAGGGGGAGGGTCTTGGGGGTCCGGACCCCCCCCTGCAAATTTTTAACATCTTGATAATTTTCAAAAAAGTTTCTTTTTTAAATTCATTCTAAGTTCAAAATCTTTGCAAACCATATTCGATTACCAAAACTGATTTTAATTAAATGAGGATATTACATATTACGTATTGCACAATGAACATTTTAAAGTCGAAATTTTGGACCCCCTCCGAAATTTTTTTCTGGATCCGCTCCTGGTCGGAGAACTTGTCAGTGAGGTGTTTGATTGACTTACTTGGTTACAGTTGGATTAAGAGATGACATTGCCTATTTTCTGAGACACTCGTCTGACACATAACTTCGAGTAGGAGGCGTATGATTTAAATATTAAAGCCATTATCATAACAAGCTTTGGAATCGTGAAGTTATCAAAGAACTTTTCTAAAGATTATAATTTTCCTATAAAACTTATTTCGAAGAATATGCAGGAAGTATCAAGCAGTCCAGATGAAATAAAGATACGCGAATTGAAATAAAAAAGCATTTTAAAACTAGTTTTCATGGCTTAGTCTATAATATAATTAATTTTCCTCTAATCTATTCTGCATATTGGAAAAACGAATTTTCGGGTCACAAAAAACTATCTGATATATTATACTGATCTCCAAAATTTTCGTAGTGTATTTTGAGGATCTTGGTAAAACTTTCAGTGCAATTTCTCCAATTAATGCAGGTTTTTATGAACACTTAAACCTTATCCAGTTTGTGGCTTTCTAGTTTGTGCGTTTTTTTAAATTTCTAAACTATCGCGACTTTTTTATTTTATCCTCCGCATAAAAAGTGTTTGAGTTTACTTGAGTATATTTAATGGTTGAACTGACAAGTGATTTGAATGCGTTTTAGATAATCCTTGAAATATCTAAAAGCTTTAATGCAAAAATATTGTTAATTTCCTCCTTAAAATTTAATCATATTTGGAAAAAATGTGTAACAGAGAAAACATGAAATATTCAAGAATCCGTCCCATCGAACAAACATCAACAATTTCTCGAATTTTCTCATAAATCTGTTATATTCGCAGTTGATAGATATAACTTCTGTGAAAGATTTGCACTTCTAGCAATTTATTGGGTGCGAGATAATTGTACTGGTTTGTTTAGTCTTCCCCATATCAAAAATGCCAATAACAAATCCCCAAAAGAGACTTATTTTGAAACCTGAAAACACATTTGTTGCTTTGAATCCATGCGGAATCCTAAATAAGATTTCTCGTATTCTCCGTCAAATAATGTACGTAAAATATCCGCTCAATGTTACCATGTCGCATCGACATTATTTCTAAAACCACGTAAAACACGTTAACGTACAAGAGAAGCGCCAAAGCGCACTATTTAGAATCTAAAAATAGCCCCTCTTTCCTAATCTGAAAAGATATTATAAAGCTATTCAGTCTATCGTCATATAGACAGCTGTATTGGTGAGTAAAACTTAATAAAAACAAAGCGTATGGCACCAGGAAAACAAAGAGCACTTAGGCTTGGGCAAAGTTCAATGTGTGCGTTCTGGAAACGTCTTCTGCATCTATAATCGTTTTGCCCTTGACGGAAGCGTGGAATATTATGCTAACTTTATACATCAGTCGAAAACAACGTCGTTGGTTCATGCAGGAAACTTCCCCATCAAACTCAGAATACCCAGGTTCAAAGCGGCAATACCGACAAGTAATAATCTGCATGTCCATATATTCACAATTAACAATCAGCCAGCAGGTATGCAATCATTTGGCAATCCTATAAAAGCTTTTGATGCATAAAGCTTTTTGCTCCCAAAGCAAAAAGCGCCTTTAATGGATGCTTTATTTTTCTCGTATTCTATTTTTAGACGTGCACGCTAAAATCGTTGATATTATACAATAAGTAATACAAGCTATGTTGTAGCCAATTATGCTATCTCATGTTGTTATGATCGTGTTATATTGCTATCAACGTTTGTTATAAATGTGATATTCGTAGAGAATTTTTTGTAAGAATTTTTGTTATTTTAACACCTAACGGTTTCTGCTTTATAAGAAAATTTGATAGGAAATTTTTCGTAACAAAATATCAGCATGAGTTATAATTGTGTTATTTCCTCCTGAGCGGGTAGAAACCATGGACACTGCATTTCTATATTTCTAAGATTGCGCGTTTTATATAAATGGACCCATGAAACAAAACAGCGATGCCAGGATAGGTAAACAGTCGGCAGGTTCGTGGCTTTGTGAATGATCTGTATCTGTTGTTCAGTAAAAATGCCAGAATCATCCTGTGCATTCCAAAATCCTCAAATAGGGTAATTGGCCTATTCTCGCGCTATTTCTATTATCATTTTACCCAGTTGAAGCCGTTGGTTAGAGTAGCGTCTGCCATCTTTGTTCAACACATTGGCTCAAATGGTAGAGCGACAATTTTCGCACTCGATTCGAGTTTTTGTTGCGTTCAAATAAGAAAATCTCGCCATATTCAGACAAATTATTTCAATAAATCGGTTCTTCGGAACGAAGCAAACATGTTGCGTTTCTTCAACAATTAATGGAATAGTGTGGGACCTTCCCTAATGGAGCTAAAATTAACACTTTACCCTATATAGCTTAAGTTGTAAGCGTCAACTTTGCCGAAGACTACAAATTGATCCAATGCTGTTATGTGATCCCTCCGCCTTCTCTTGTGTGTCTCTCTTTCTATGACCCATGCTTTGAATAGAATAGTTTTAAGAATTCGTTTGGGGTTCAAAGTTAAACTTTGTCTGATAACCTCCAATCAATATGCAACCTGCAACATAGTCGGAAAAAGCTCATATGTGGCAAGTAAAATGTGTCACTTAAAAATTAACACTAATGCGAACATCCTGTAAAACTATTTCTTTATTTCAGGACTGTTAAGCATTCCAATACTAATAATATTTTCTAAGTTGAATAATAGAGACAAACAAGCTTCACCTAGCCCTCTCCATCAACAGACAAATTCCCAACAAAGCAAACTTTCCAAGTATAGGGTTACGGTTTTACTAATTTTAGAACTTTTACGACCTCAAATCTTCGAACGTGCCGATCCTCGCATTCCGCAGATTATTTTCATGCCGTTGTGAGCGCCACCACTGTTGAGGAAGAGGGCGTTAGTCGTCACCAGTCACAGCAAAAGGGTAGTCAGTTCTGGCGCGAGGGTAGTAATGCGGTGAAGCAGAGTATAGAAGCTCCTTATGGATTGTAATTGTTTGTTTTGTGACGCCATCGTGGCATTACTGTTTTACATGCATCGTTCCTACACAATGCTTACAATATGTATATGCAACAGTCGAAAGCGACATGGACGATGATGACGCAATGTTCGGTTTGAGGATACTCGTGAAGCGTAAGGAGGGGTGATATTGAACTAATTATCTCAGCTTAGTTTGAATTCTGATATTAGAGACAAAGGTATAGTTATTGTGTGGAACAAACTGTTAGTCAGCACATAAATATTAATAAATGTAAAAAATGAGTGGGTAATGTCAAAGACATAACCGGAGTGAAGTAGAATACACTTTAGGTGGTTAATACGAATGCTACAATTTTGACTATCTTCTGATAGGTTGTATTAAAACCAGCTATTTCGTTTTTTCTAGTTGAAATACTAAAATTTCAGTACACATACATCGAAACCTAAAATATAGTTAAACAACCAGCAGCAGTGCTAGCAAAAATGAATATTATCGGAACATCAATCGGTTTCTGCTAAATATATTTTTTCTCAAGCCTCAGATCGTTTCGTGGTCTTCGAGACTTTGTTTCTTTGTTAAATTTCCTATAAAAGTAACATAAAGGTTTATTTTTAGGAAACAATGGGAATTATTTTATGAAATTTAATTTTCCCATACAAAAACCCAAGTAAACTTTAAACAGTGGGCGCAAAAATATAGTTTCAGGGATCGTGCTCAAATTTTGCACAGTTCTTCTAGGACCCAAATGGTACCTAAAAAGTTGGCCGGAGCAGGAATCAAATTTTTGTCCCACCCTACTACCCATCTTTCTAATCTAAAACAGAAAAAAATATTTTGAGAACCTAATAATTGCATAATTTCGATTTAAAGCTACACTTTTGTGAAATCCCGACCAAAATCAAAATTACGTGTTTGTCCAACGAGCTTTCTGTCCCGTTGTTGTAGTGAATTATGCCCACTTGATGTGGTGAAGTTTACCCCCACAAAAGTGCGTTTTGCCCTGCCCATTTTACAAAGTGTTTTTGAACATTTTGCAAAGCGTTATGATTGCGATTATAGGGGAAAATGTTGGTTGAATGATATTAATGAAACTCCCTCAATTAATGTTCTGTAGCTAAAATAAATAATTAATAATATGCTCAAACCTAAACCAAGCAGGTATCTTAGTGGAATTTTCACAAAAACCCTGCAATTGTCACGTATGATAATCGACAACGAATTCAGTACCAGGAAATGACTTTTAATGGAGAGTTTCACTTGTGTAGCAGCGATATTCGCAAACAAAATATGTAAAATGCACATTGCGTCATTTAACCGCACATAAAATAACCCGGGCTTAATGTGGATACAATTAATCTGGTTTTACGGATCGTTATTTAGCTGTGTCTATAGCATTATGATACTTAAAACCTTTTCTCAGTTTGCACCGAGGACCGAGTATTTTAAGTTACCCCTGGTAGTGTAAAAATGCTCTATAAACTCGTAAATAATCTTCATAATATCAGCATCCAATACATCAACATTATCTCCTTTACACAACGAAACAACCAGTCCTTATCTAATCGTCAGTCGCACCCACACTACCGCTTGCCAGAGGAAAACATACCAAAATCCATTTTGTCTTGAGTAGAGATAGCTATTATATGTTTTGTAGCCTTTAATGGCTAGACTCCCTTTTTGTAATGGGGTTTCGTCGAGTAGTGTAATGTCGAAGCACAGCTGATCGTAATCTTTTCAGTTTACGTAGCCGATTATTGGACTATGCTGGTTTTGTTCGGAGACGAGGAGCAGGCACATGTATACTGAAAAGCTGTTTTAGCACCAATGAAAGTTTTTCTACGGAAACATCTACATCGATAACGAAATTGGAGAAAGTCTCCCAGTCGATTGTTTGTAGTGAGTTATGAAGTCTAGAGAAGTCAGTCTTCGAAAAGTTGAACTCCTAGACATCCTCCATCTCGTCATAGAGAGCCAGGTGCGGACAAATCTGCTTTACTGGAAGTGGAGGATGGGCGTCTACAGCAACTAAATGCTTAAGTGCCTCTGAAACGGTGTAGTACATTGAAGCTTCTTCAATTATAAACAGGAGGTCCAGGATTCGATTTCCTCTATTATTCACTGTAGATATTTGTCACATGTTCAGTACAGATATTTCATCCAGTAAGATAGTACTCGCCCTCGAAAAGGTTAATTCAGAAGGATCTGTGAAGGCATACCCGGAGGGGGTGCTCTTCCAAAGAAGTCCAGGTTGGTTGTAATCATCAAATAGCAGATGTGACGTGTTGGGTTCAATGGAAGTTGCGATGTCAAGTGCGAAGTTTATGTGCTTCTGATTAATTTCCACATCACTTGCAGAATCGAGGGGAATATATACAACACCCACACAGAGATTAGTATCGGGCCACGAATATTTACCCAGAGTTGTTCGAGATTGTGAGTGTCATGTTTGTGTTTGGATGAGAGTCGGTTAGAGACTGCAATGAGCACACCACCACCATGTTTCTTTCCTGCACTATTAGGATTGCGATCGTTACGATATACCGAGTACTTCGAGCCAAATACTTGGAGCGAGTTGATTTGATCATTCAGCCACATCAATTTTTGTGCGTAGCCCTCTCACGTTCTGATAGTAGGTTTTAAGATGTCAGTGCAAGTTTTCTGCTGACAGTTGAACGGTGGTATATCGAGTGGTGGTGGAAGCAAACGCCTGTAATTGGAGTGGGCTTTCAACGGGGGCAGCATCTGTATGTCCTACTTCGGAAGGACATATACATTCATTGTATTTACCTGATAAAATGGATATAGGAATTTCATGTCCTTCGAGTTGGTCTGACAAGTTCTGTAGTAGGGTTATCTGGAAAAATTACTAGCCCCCTCATTTCTTCTACGGTTTTGGAGGCCAATTTAATATTTTCATCTCATTATTTCTCATCAGCTTAAAATGAACTCCTTTCTTTGCTGGACATCACGCTTAACTAGGGGTTTGCTCAGGAACACAAACACTGAGAAGTAGTTAATTCCAAATGCATCCCAAACCGCGAAACAGAAAGTGCGTATTGAAAAACAGTTCCCTTTTAAAGTAAAGTTTCAAAGCAACTGATACTTTAAACTTGCTTTGTTCAGCAGAATAGGCATTAAACATGTAAGACTGGTACAATAAAATCATTTTGAAGGTTGAGGGTTCACAATATATGCTTGGCCTCATCACTTCACCAGTATCTTCTCCTTGAAATAGGTCCGCAAATTCCAACTCGTGATCAGCGAGGAGATACCAACTTTCCATCTGCCCTTCAAACTCGACGTCGATCTGCCGTGATTTCTACTTGCCATTTGCCAGGAACGCAGGGTTTGACATTTTGGGATCTGACCCAGCTAGAGGTGATGTTATCATACCGGTCAGGCTCTGCAGAAATTTCGCATATGTATATAAAACACTAACTTTGGTTAGTCACATTCAGCTTTTTTTCAATCCATAACTAACCACGAACATAATCTAAAACAAAAAGAGGTATTGGGGAGAAAGGAGCTCGCTAACGTATCGTGCGGTTGTTCTAAATATCTACAATGGATTTTCATACCTTTTTGCATAAAAAATATACTTAATGGTAAACTTTAGCCGGCGTTCTTAAAACAAGTCTCGTCATTTTCTACTGTGCAATCCCCCAGCATGTTGATGTTTTTAGCTCTGCTATTGTTTTATCACCTAGTCAGCTTATGTTAAAGTCACCAACTAATGCAGCGAAAAAATAGGTAAATGATCAAATTAACCCCCATCCACGGTACTGTCCATCGTCCATATACATGAAATGTCTCGCGAGAAAGCACACTTGGAGCACAATGATCTCTCGCCGGGTTGTTTTTATTTTTGTTGTCTTTATAACTGGTTAGCAAGATTAATGGATTCATGTCAATCTGGCTTCCGACACGAGGTGATGACCGTAATTATATCCGCAATGATGTTCACAATTGTTTAGGACAGTTTAGCGACCCGGCGGGCTTTCACCCCTTCCCACGATGCGCTTAGAATGTTTACAAACACTGCAAATATTCATCAGAACAGTTGGAGAGGTTCTGCTTCGCAGAAACATAAATGGGTTAACGATTAATGAGTTCAAGTCCGATCCGGGCGAGACGAATTGAGAACACTTAAGGGTACGTGATATTTGAGTATTTTGTGATTTGTCCAGAAATCCCAGCATCCCAGGATTTAACCCGAACAGCTTTCCATCAGCACAATGACCGCTGGTGATACACCATCGAAAAGATGAGTCGATGATCGCCTGGTGTGGATAGGTGATGGTCGATTCAAATCAATTGAGATTCATTGGAAGTTCTTTTATCCCAGACCATATTCAGGTCAAATAAAAAAAACTGCCGCAAATTATTATGAAACCGAATAAATGAACTGCTGAGAGCCAACCGACGAGATTCATTCCCACGAGTGAGTGGTTTGTTGGCTGGCACACCAAGTGAGTGCAGTCAATTAATTGATGGAAACATCACGATTTTTGTTTGATGACCTTTGCACCTATATACGGTATGAAAGCATTACCGACGGTTTGCTGGATCCGTTTTCTGGGAATCAATCGAGCTGCTGACGGTTTTGTGTGGGCGTTCCTAGTACAGGTATACTGTAGTAAAGCACTCATATAAAAGTTTTTAATGATTGAACCGCTCGGGTGGCGCTTTATATTTTCTTCTTCCTGTTTATTTTTTGTACGTGACCTCAGATCGATTGCGTCGTTAGCAATTACATATCTTGGCACAGAGTTTTTTTTCCAGTTCCTTGTCGCATGTTGCAACGGAAAGGTTCCTAGAAATCAGTGGAGGTGGAACTGTTACACGCATTAGGTTTCTAGGAAAGAACGGTGTGCCTTGCGGTTGTTTGCAAAGATGTTTACTACAGTAACTGACGACTGTAGTAATGATAATGGGGGATTTCCTTCATTAAACTAAGGAACACAATGAAGATTTCAAGAATGAGATATTTCTAGCCGGCAACAAGTTATCGGACGAACATCAAAGCATGAACAAATTCGTAGGTAGACCTGATTGGGATATTCATAAGGAAAAATGTCCGGTCACCCTTTACTTAGCAATTTATTAAATATGATACACTTTTCCTTGCTCATACTTGGTTCCAAAACCGCTTTTCCTCAAAAATGTTGGAGTGAACAAACTCGAAAAACCTGTTTTGATCAAGATATGTGCATCTTTAGCAGTACTAGAAGCTGATCAATTCATACTAGGGTTCGCAGTACCGACGCTTTTTGGCGAGAACCGGTACTACGGTACTGAAGCCCTCAGTACCGGTAGTACCGGTAAAATACCGGTACCCGAATATTTTTTAAAAAAATTCGAAAAAAAGCTTCAAAGTGAAATTGAATGCTCAAACTGATGACCTCATTCTCAGATGATTGATTTGTGCTGATCAAAAAACATTTTTATTGTTTTTAATTGATTCGGAATGGCATGACTCATTTCTGCAGAAAATATTTTTCGTGCGCGGCACCTTCTTTTATTTCGAAATCTAGGCCACTTTGAAATCAATAATTGCTAAGCGGTGCGACTTTTGTCGACTTCAACAGATGGTAAATATAAGAAACACTATTAACAACAGTAAATCAAAGCGAGAATGGCAGTAAATCCGAGCAGGTTGCTCGCATTTCCTCTCTTGATTTTCTGCAAACTGATTTCGACCTGCATACCAAGGCTCCTTGCTTTATTGTTTTATTTGTGAGCAGGGAAAAGCCCGGTGGAGCTGAAATCCTTTCAATCTCGCTCTCCAGCAGGCATAAAACCTCCTCACCTTTTGTACCAACAGATTATAAACATCCAAATGATACACTATAACTAATACTACGAGTACAATATTTACGCTTACAAACTAACACTGAGATTATTATTGATATGACAGGGTATTATGGAACAATCGCTTTACATTATCTCGAGACAAGTGGAAATCAAAGACATTAGATCAACGGTTGAATAGACGACACATACTAGCAAATGGCTCATTATGCCCGTAATTGGTGCTGGCATAAGGTAATCTTAAAAGGGGATGAAATCGAAGACTACGAGGTTGAATATTGAAGTCCACATATTGTAGGAGATTTGTGCAATCAATTCGTGATTGTAGCAGATCAGCAATGAAAACAACTTTAGAGACATCTCGTCGAACGGACAGCAGGTCGAGATTAATAAGTTGACAGCGGTCCTGGTAACTCGGGAGGTTTAGTGGATCTCTCCAAGTTAGTCCTGTAAACTATGGAGTTTTGCTGAATTTTCCGATCACCGATAATTACAAATCGCTAGATTTGGAGTAGTTCGCCAAGTCTAAAATTGTTAGCTACTAAATCGCTGTTCGTTCTTCTATAAATAAAGGTTTAAGAGCAAACCAAAGACATGATTTAGACCATAGTCTTATTACGCGCCACGCAGTGAATAATGGAAACCAATCAGAATGTCGCTAATAAAAAAAATCATAGCAAATTTTTACGTCTCTTACGCTAGATGTGAATATTTTGAAATTTAGTACAAGATAGTTAAAATTTAATTTCGACAAAATAAAGCAGGAATTTACACATACCGTTCAGTACAACGGAGCTAGTAATGTTTAACTTATAGAAGGTAATTAATATAATGAAAAGTCATCTTGCAGACCGATATTTTGAGACAGGTCCCCCTAGAAAGTCCACATATTTTTCATAAAAAAATTGCATGGTACCGAAAATACCGGTGCTGGCTTTTGTTCAGTACCGGTATTACGGTACCAAAAATGGGTCGGTATTCCCGGGATTTTCGGTACCGGTATTACCGGTACCACAACCCTAATTCATACCTTCCGATCTTCAGTACAAATCTCCTGCAAAGTTTTCAGTACTTAAATCGAGTGGTAAAGGTAGTCGAAGACAGTCTCAATTGATAAGATTTATCTGTTTTCGAAAATATTTGAAGACCGAGGATATATCAAAATAAATTTTAACCCGATAATTGAAAATGTCTCTGGGAGCAGTATTCCAGTGGAATTCATTCAGAACAATTACAATAACATCAGTTCTACGGATGGTTCTTGTAACTGTTAGCGTTCATATAAAAGGTAGGTAATAGTCAGAATAACAAGCCTCACTTGTTTTTGTGAGGAAATCTTGTCTCACCCCAAAGCTATAGCTATTCGGAAACGTTGTTGTTTATAATCAGCATGAAAACGAATAGAGAATTACAAAAACAAAATGAAAACAAAAATGATCAAATGAATAAAAAGTAAAGAGTAAACAAAATAAAATGATTAAATTGAATTAAATTAAATGATATTATAAACGATATGAAAAATAAAATAAATTAAATTGTGTCTAATTTAAAATTTTGCGAAACAATAGAACGAATTTTAATGTTTGTCCGACGTTTGGATGCTTTTTGGCATCATCTTCAGGGGAAATTAGTTCATAATGTCGTGATTAGCCTGGTTTTGGGTTGATACATATTGTTCATCCTTTGTCTGAATACTTTGATAAGCTGAATGTCTGAGAAATTGATTGTCGCTCGTACATCCGTAAGTATCTGGATGGATAATTATATAAATCTTACGATATAATTAATATTCTGGATGAATGAAATGAATGGCCGAAAAAAATCGTGAGATTATTAAAATGAAGAAAGTGAATTATTTTATTGAATTGAAAACATATGAAAACATGAATAAAATGCAAAACATGAAAAATTGTGAATAAAATAAGTTAAATGAACGATACGGATAAAATGCATGAAATGAATAAACTGATTAAAATGAATCCAATGGATGAAATGAATAAAATAGATAAAATGAACTTAAATTAACAAAATGAAAAAAATGAATGGTAAATAGAAAAATAATTAAAATAGAATGGTCATATATTTAAAATTAGTCAAATATTTAAAATGAATAAAATAAATAAAACGAACGAGATCCATAAAACGTACGAACTCTACAAAATGAGTATATTGAATGCAATTTCTAAAAATAATTTATTTAGATCAAACTGATAAGGTCACATATGCTTTCAACCCCCTAAACAGAGAGGACAGAGAGAATACGATACATGTATAGTAATACCTGTAAATAGTAGGGTAGACGGGTTCCTATAAATCTCATTAGTAAGGATGTCACACTATTTCGACTGTAACTCGGCTTACAGTGATAAGATTGCGCTAGAATGGGTATCAGCATCCTTTCTTCGTTCATAAGAAGCAGTAACATAAAAATCTGGTTTGGAACAGGTAAAATACTCGCGTTTGAGCGAAATAAAAGGCCTAGTACAACGCACCCTTACTCATCCTACCACTTGACCCAATGCGTTCAATTGAGATAGCAGACACTGCTCTAACTAATGTAGTCAAATGGGCAGGATGAATACAGGAGCAAAGATGAATTAGGGCATGAATTCAGTCAATTACAATGCAGTATATTTTCAGTCATCCTTATAGCTTGCAAATAGTTTCATTCGGAATTCTCGTTATGGAGATATGGATTAATGAGTTCTATACAAACGAGTAGCATGGAAAGGAAAAGGTTCAACCTATCAGAATAAGTATTTAAATTCCTGGAAAAGCAAGTGGCCATTGAAAGTGTCTCATGACACATAAACTGCTTTTAAAACATGAACATTCATGATATTACAAGTCTTAATTTTTTGCAAATAGATATTTTTAGTCCCATTGATCATGAAAAGGTACCTTGGGGTTATTAGTTGGAACCAGTGCCATTTGTTGCTACACAATGATGTTGAATGTCAAAAATGTAGTCAGATCAACTATCTGTCCAAAGCATAAGCTCCGATTGTAATCCTCGCTAATTTACGGGCACAATACGGAGCACTCAAAGAAACGTGTACTGAATTATCTCACGCCTCATTACTAATTTTGGTAATGAAACTTCAATTGAAACGCATAAGGCAAATATGGGTAACTGAAATCTTCGCTATAAGTTAGAATAATTATTATACTTGCATCTCCCATAGAGAATTCAGAGAATCTTCGGGCGGTTTTTTCCAAGATCGTATTCGTGGATATTTTTGGATTTTGATCCGTTATTTTTCATAAAAGTTAATTCCAATACAATGCATTCACGCAGAAAAAAGATTTGTAGGTTCAATAAAATTATGCATTAAATTCAATAAATTAAATTATTGGTCGGGAGACAGTAAAATTATTTAATGAATTCAATAAAATTTATTTATTGTTTCAATAAAACAAAATTATCGTTTTTCAATAATTATTTTATTGAAATTAAAAGAAAATTATTGATACTAAAAATGTATTTATTGAAAGCAAAAATTTGTTGTTGTTCTAATAAAAAATATTTTCAAACCAATAAGTTTGTTTGTTAAAGTGATAAACAATAAATGATTGGATTCAATAACACATATTTTTGGTTTAAATATGCTAATTTTTTCTGCGTGTATGCTTTTCACATAATATCTTTTCCAAAACAGGTATTATTAGTTTTTAAATGGAATATTTGAACATATGTGTCATTCAAAATTCAATAGAGATACGAATACTTTTAAACAGTCTTCCCAAATGAACAACGTACACAATGTTCGCTCAGGTTCTGTGCTCACATTAAACCCACACTTCGTGTACGAACTCAAACACGCTATTTTCTACCAAAACACGTGAACATGTTCGCCTGCAAAACCGAGCCCTACGAACGTACACGGTGTGCGTACACATAAGTTCATGGCACCAGTTTTCTCTTTCTCGCTCGCATCATCAATAGTGTTGATTCTTTTTATCTTGTGCGAATCGTTCTCGTATACGCACTCGGTGTACGTACATGGATGTTTGAACTAGAGTTTGTACATCGTTCACTTGGGTTAGATGTTCGAATTTATTTTCCAAATTTTCAAACATTTACAGAATTGATAAAATCACCCACTACATGCTATACTTTACATACAGCGTTCCAGGAGCATATGAACACGTCATGATTGAGCTGATTTTTTTGTTCAACCATAGTTTTACTAAAGTTTATTGAAAACTGCTATGGGTTCACTTGATCCCACAATTTCGTTGAGATTCGATCCCCTTCGCCATGACTCAAACACTTCACTGAATATAGCAAAATACACACTATAACAATTGGGTCATTAAATGAAGAACAAAATTTTCCTTTTATTTCGATAAAATCGATAGAGCTCATCTTTCTAAATATAACAATGTATAATTAAACAATTTGTCATAAACTATCGCTTCATCGTACAGATACTTAGCTGTAATTGTTTACTACAGTATAAGTAGCAACTATGCATCCCACATTTGACGTTCCTTGACCATAACAACATACAGCTTTCGAAAAATTGATCGGTCATCGGTCAGATGTAATATTTAGTCATAATAAAATAATATCAAATCACAACAATCTAATACCGCAATCCATTTATAATATTGAATAGGGTGAAGTGCCTATTTCGATCCTATCAAGGACTATTTCATTAATTATAAATTTTATTAATTCAGCGTTTTTGCTTTGTTCTTAAGAACAAATATAATAACAAAAATGGCTTAAGATGGTGAACTTCTTCTGTTTGAGCGCAGAAAAAACTCGAATCGAGTGCCCCAATTGTCGCACTACCCATTGAGCCAATGCGTTGAGCAAAATTGGCAGCCGCTGCTCTAACCAAAGGCTGCTCAACCGAAGGGTGACAATAGAAAAAGCAAAAATAGGCTCATTACCCTATATGCTCTTTTAAACATGTTTTCAAAGAGAAATTCAATCGAGTCTCCACTAATTGAAGCATTTTTTATTTGTTTGTTGATTTCCAGAAATGCTCATAGTTCTTGTCCAGTGTAGTGTTTCCATATATTTTTTATGATTATTAGTTATTATTACTTCAAACTTTGAAAAATACTTCAATTTTATTATTTCACATTGGAGTTGGATTGATAAATAGAAAAGCGGATCAAGTCTTCTCAGTCTCCTCAATGTATAAACGCTTAGCATAAAAGGGAACTAAATTGGAGTTGATGTAGTTTCAGATTTTTGGTCACACGATTCTCCATTGTGCAACGTTTCGAAGAAATAGCCCTTTATCTTCTGGGGAAGGCAGGGTTCGAAAATAAATTAGTTTTCTCATTGTACAAATATTTTCAAATTTTGTCAGGACTATAGTTTCTTTTTCAAGTGGAAAGTAATATTAAGTTTGTTTCCGCGAGTGGTTCTGCCCTACTTTATTTTGATTTTTTACATCCTTATTAATAATAATGCAACTAGTAATTTTTACGCCATAACCTGTAGACAGTAAATCTTGCAAAAAAAGTTATATTTTCAATAGAATTTTGAGATTCAAAAATACAGATGCTCTCGCTGATGCTACAAGTATAATATGAATATGAATTATATTAGAAATGTTATTACTACTAGGTGGATCATGTAATTAACTGTGCATTCATATACCACCTCATCTATCTCACGACTGAATGCATTACTTAAACCATCCATCCATGAACTTACAGATTGTTTTGTCTTTGAACAGAATTTACATATTAATTTTTGTGAAATAGTTAATTTATTATTAAGTTAATTCACAACATGTTTTCGGAATTGTATTCCATTAAACCATGTAGATGTGTCTTCATACACAAATATTCAATTCGGTTTAGCTTTGTATCTAAAACACTAGTAAAGCAATACAGTTTATATAATGATCTCATTTTTAGTTATTGGAAATTATCGAAAAACAAAATATAAAATGTTTAATATCTCCGTCGTTCGCGAACGAATTTAGACGATAAGCTATCTAGTTGTATGCATTTGCTTTGTTCGAAAGTTATTTGCTTAAAACATGTTGTGTTTTGACATTTCACCCATATGTCAGAAAATAAACAACACATTCAAACACAAAAATAATTGTGTCAAATGGTCATATTAGGCCTTTCATTTGCAACTAGTTTTGTTAAGATCGGTTCAGCCGGTGTTGAGATAATTAATCATGTCAGATTCAATTGAGAACGTCTCAGTAAGGGCCATCTTGTTAAACCAATAAAGCAGTTTTTTCTGACACCGTTGGAAAAATCTTCATGAAAATGGATCAGTGTATTCGAGGCATTGGTAGAGTATTACTGATTGATTTTCGTGAAGATTTTTCCATTCATGTAAAAAAAACACTTTTTTAGTTTTCCAAGATGGCTGCTTTTCCAAGCATTCTCAGTTGAAGGTTAAGAACAGAGTTAAAAATAATCGAAGCTCTTTTTTTCGACGGCTGAAAATGAACCTGATGCGACTCGTGGAGAATATTCTATTCTATTTTATTCTATTCTAACCCTTACACAGCCAGTATTGAAAAGCATCCTGGAAAACACTACAGTTATTCTGTGGTGTTTTTCTTGTCAACATTAATATTTGAAGCATATTTTCATATGTTGCAAATATTAAAACGGCCAGGCCTACTGTGCAGAGTTTGGTTTAAAGATGTTTCAAAATTAAACGGCAACCAAATTATTCAACTAATAAACAATTTGATTGGCGAATAGTTTTGAATCTTAAAGGAAGAAGAAACGAGGACAACCGTACCAACCGTTTCCGTTTGAAGGGGATATGATAAATCGTTGGGAGTGACTTTGCTAAGAAGGTTAATGTCACTCCTTTGGTCCTTTGAGATGGGACAGAGGTATTTACACCTTGCCCTGGCTGTTAAGCCTAGGATAAAGCGCCTTTACTCGCTATGGGCTACGCCATTGGTTGCAGTTGTTTTTAACAGCAGAGTCAAAAGTTGCTAGCAACTTTCAATTTATCGATGTATGAAGAGTCACAAAGTGTTGAATCCATAAGTAAAAGTTCTTATGCGCACACCACATGGACAAAGAATCTCCTTCCATCAATAAAATCCAGACGATTAAATAACATTTACAATACTCGTTAAAGCACTGCCTGATGGTTTGTATGAGAAGAGTGCGTCAAACAAAGATGTATATTTAGTGTAACTAAAGTTCAATGCAAATAAGATCAAATTAATAAATTCAAACGATCTCACCAAAAACCAGCGGTTCTTCAAACTTTGACCATTCTCGTGGTTGGCCCCGGGGGTCCTTGATCAGATTCTCTGATGCTCAATATAAACTGCAACTGAAGTACACCAAAGACTGTTGATAATTTCAGTGTGAAGACCAAACCTGTTCCTGCGTCCCAGCAGAGAGCACAACATAACTAACTTCTATAACTTCATCAATAAAATCCTAATTCCAGCACTGACTGTTGCAATTATTGTATCATATTTACTGGAAAAAAAATTCTGGAGCAAAAAAGCGACAGATAAAAAAAGTCCACTTCTAACCAAAGCCTACTTCTGTCTAAACGGAACCTTTTTGCCTTTCTCCCTGATGCGACTCGTGGAGAATAGAAAAAATATTCATTCAAAAATCCATGTTATTCATTCAGTTGAATATCGCACAATAATATTCATTTCACTAATTACCTAGGCAAATGTTTTCAAATAACAATCATCATCGCTTACATTGTGTCAGGGTCTACTTTGAAGCGTTTGATTCGTTACTGCACGTTCGTTTCGTGTAATAATCGGAGATGAATGAAAATCTGCGTGGATGAATGGGTGATTTGTTCGTTTGACGTTTTCAGCTGCGTCACTGAATATTGAAAATGAATGCGGCTGAATATTATGAAATGTTCATTCAATCAGTTGTAAATAAACCACTGTTGATCGATTATTGCTATTTTATACACAAAACGACAACCATTTTCTTAGGACAATTTTTAAGTTAAAATCGGTGCGAAGCAATATAAATTTAGAGAACCATTCGAAAACCAGTTTTGTTGAAAACTCGTTTTCATCTTAAGGGGACCTTCTCCTGGATTCAGCGCTAAATGCAATATTTGAGAATTTTTGTGGAAAATAAAAAAATATACGAAATCTGCTTTTGATCTTTTATTCGTCAATTATCGATAATTGGGATTTTTTTGAAAATTCAGAATGGCGGCTTCAAAATGGCGTTTTTCTCGAAACCATGCTTTTCCTTCTAAAGTCAACAATAGGTCTTGTTCTATTGATACTATACTTTGTTGTCTGACTTATACCTATCATTGGCATGAAAAATTATTTATTTATAATTTTAAAACAAAATTACAGTAAAGACGGAAAAATTTCGCTTGTTTCTTTAACGTCTATAAAACTGTTTTTTTTTTTCATTAAATTCTATTTTAATAAATTTAACCCATTTCACATTTCAGTTAACTACGAGAGGCCCTGTACTTGACAAAGTAGGACGATGTTTCGCGCGTAGTGGCCAACGAGATCCGCCATTTTGAATATTCATAAAAATCATATAAAAATAACTAATAAAGGATCAAAAGCAGATGTTCGTATGTCTTTTCATTTTTCCACTAAAAAATTCTCAAATATTGCTTAATTTTCCGCCGAATCCAGAAGAAGATAATGAAGAAATAGACCGTAAGTAAAAGTTAACGAAATAGTGTAACATACTCTCTAATGGAACAAAAATACGTACATCATCCTATTTTAATGGAACTAAAAAAATAAATAAAAACGTTTTTATTCACTTTTTGGATTGGAATTGCTGCGTAGATATTCTCAGCATATTTTTAGTAAAATATTCCTTACAATTGGCAATGAGGCAATTGCTGCATCGTCCCTTCCCACAGATAAGGCAGCAATTTCCGTTACAAAACAATAGTAGATACAACCAGATTTCGAAAGTGTGCCAAAAATCGTGCGCATCACTAATCTCATTCTGCTTTCGTTGGCCACCATCAGCACTGGTTCATCTTCCACCAGGATCGTTGCCGGCGTGTTGGACCACTCTTCGATCGCTGCCCGTTGCTGTGCCTCCTCCGGTGGTGTGCCCCGGGAGCGGGAACAGAGACCATTCAGTGCTTCCACTCCCCCGGCCGTCCAGTCTTTGTTGAACGTTTTCGCCGAGATTATCAGCGACGTTTGGCTACTCACCAGCAACAGCAGGGAAGTGGTGCAGCCAACCCTCCCGCAACTTGACGTTTAGCCAGTGGCGTAGCCAGGGAGGGGGGGGGGGTTTGGGGGTAAACCCGCCCCCCCCCCCAAACCAAAATTAATTGGATTGAAAAAAAAATTGATGCTGACGAATTTAATTTAATATTCCACTAAATATTTTTGGAAAAATATTCTTTGATCACTACATTGAGAACTGTGTTTAAACCGTCATGAGAACTTTTGTAAAATTATGGGACGGGGATCTTGTAACTTATCTCTTAGCCAAAATCCCATAGTTGCCAAATTACTTCAATGTAAAATAAAATAACTGTCTGAATTATTATGAGCTCATTTTTGGAAAGATGCTTCAAAATATGGATTTGAGACAATTTTTCGAATGGGAATATAAATTTGAATAGGTTGATTGCATATAAAACATAAGCTTGTTTACCGAAAACTTACACACATTTCAACATTTGCTGAAAATGTATTTTTTAGATTGTGTAGAGTTTAGACAACAATTCAATATGGTTAACAACAAGAATAACATTTCAGAAACTAGTTGAAAGCTGATGTAATTTTGTCTTTAGCAGGTCAGGATCGGTTTTATGAGAATTGGATTTTTGTTGTATTATCAACTATATGAATAGCCTCTTAGCAGGATGCAATGAATGGCGTACTAAAATTTTGTGTGCTACGTACTAGTACTGCAAGTTGTGAGGTTGACAAATAAAGAAAAGTAAAATTAATGCTCGATAAATTTTTAACGGTCACGATCACATTCATTCGAAACTGCCAAATTTCGATGTTAAGTAACATTGAAGAATTTCAAAACGTAAAACTGTTCATCTGCTGATAGAATAATGTTGACGGTTAATTCTCCTAGAAGTAATTATAGACAAGAATTACTCTTCAACCAAATTTGGGTCGAGACTTAATGTCTCCAGCAAAGTTTTCGAAAGTGCTATTTCAAACAACTTTGTCAAAGACATAAATATCCCACATATTCAGAGTATCGAAATATAGTAGTAGAAAACCTTTACAACAAGCTATTCTGAAATTACTGTATTTGATAAATCTCTTCTGCGGTAATTAAATAATAAATTCACATTGCGTTCAAGGTGCCTTTGTAGCTTACAAAAAAATAAGGGAACTGGATTTAAAACAAATAATTCCCAGATATTAAAAGGACTCAAAAACACAAAGAGTGATTCCATTTTCAGGAGCTACCATCAATTCGGCGCTAGCTTAGTCCGCCCACCAAGTTAGTGTCGGATTCTGATGAGATGAAGTCGAAACGCAAGTTTCAGCTCCATCCATCCATAATTTAGTTATAGGTTTTGTGTTCTCAACTCGCAATGATTGTTTCAAACAATTTTATCCGTAGCGCATAAAAAAATAGTTTTCACCTAAATTTTTCTTCACTAAGAAGAAATATAGCAGGCCCAGTCCATTTAAATCCCTATATGTTGAATTCATGTAGCCTTCATATTTTCAACAAAATTGTTTGAAATGACATTATCAAAAACTTTGCTGAAGGCACCATGTCTCTTAATATTTTTGAAAAATTAATTCACCATAATTACCTCTATGAGAGTTAATCACTAAAATTTCTATATCAAAGCAGGCGCTGTTTTATGTTGATAACTTCCCGAAGTTGTCAAACCTTCAAAGTCAAGGATTATTATATTAGGTGATCTTGAACGTTGAAAATTTTTTAGATCATTTATACCACTTTAAAAGATCGCAATTTTTGACTTCATTGACATATTATACAAGAAAATAATCTATAGAGGTTTGAAAACTGTTCCATGTTGATCCTTCTTGTTTGTAGACTGGAATGACATATGTTAGACTACTTATGTTTTTGAGTTTTCAATAATTTATCAAACTCATATTAAATTTTAGAATTTTTTCAAAAAATTTGCGATTTTCATCAAAACCCCCTCCAAACCAAATTTCTGGCTACGCCACTGCGTTTAGCCTAAGTTGCATGAAACCACCGTGTTTCGAATGATGTCGCCACCATAGAACGCCGTCCACAAATTGCGATACTGTAAATTTCTATGCGAGAAAATAATTCCGTGACGTCTTTTACGAACTTGTTTTCTTTATTTACATTCGGAAGCGGTAATCAAGATGATCATTTAAAAACAGCGTAATAATTTAATATAACTACAAACAAGTTAATTCGTCATTTTGGAGTTTCATAAAAGGATTACAAATTGTGCCGAATGTAAAATGTAAAATGCATGATTTGATTTGAGTGCGCTTCTAGTGTGAACTTTTTCTTCTCCCGTCGCCCTTGAAATATCTTTCGCATATGACAATTCTCGAAAGTTTGTCGTTAATCTTAAATACATTTAGTTTTGTGATTATCATTTTTCACTTCGGATTTAACAAAGGTGGGATTGACTTCGATTGTTTATTTCTGACCGCATTTACGACATTTACGGTGCAAAGGTTTCCACAAAATTCAGAAGTGATGACAGCTCATTTTCTATCTGAGAGGGAGAAAAACAGTCTAGTATCATTGTGTGTGTGTTGTTTACATTGCAATGCAAATATTACTACCTAATGTCTTAAAACTAAAAGAAAGATGGTCACTAACTAGCATAGGCGCCGCTTGTTTGTATGCTGATGTTTCCAAAAATTCATGAATCATTTAAAAATAATGCATCGGAATAAAGATGCATTATTTTTATAATAAAACAACACCAAACACAAAAGGTCTTCAAAAATGAATTATCGAAAGTAAAAATATCTGAACAAGAAAATTTTCACTGTGAACAAGTTTACGCTTTTTTTTGAAATTGCTCTTGAATAAAGATTGATCCGCCATTTTAGACCCACAGACCCAAAAAAAGTGGTTTCAACGATTTGTATAGGAGCTGTCAAGTTGTTCCCCCTCTGGGGTGCAGCACTCCAAATCGACTATTCATCTTTTTTTGGTGTTCTCCTGAAACTGAAACCAAAGGCAACAATAATATGCATAGCAGTTCGACTGACATGACAGCGAGAAATACGAGTAAAACTAGTGAAAATCATTTGATAATTGCAAAACTAGCACATTCGACGTCTGTATCACTTTCCCAATGTAGCATAAAATTGCAGCAGGGGAATTCCACATTCAAAGCAAACGACGCATTCTACGTAATTCTGTCCGGAGTGCTGCTAAATTTTCAGTCACAAAAATATGACACCGAACCAAAACAGTTCCGTGTTTTTATTGTACGTTTCGTTGAGCGATATGTTTGAACTGTTTTGACTTTGGTTACACATAAACCATTGATGGATGGATGGATGGATGGCGCACAGAATTCCCCCGAGTCGAGACGTGAACGTTCGAAACACAGCGTGTCAACCGTGTCAACCGTGTCAAATCAAGAAGACAAAACATTTGCTTTCTGAGCGAACGAGGCCCAGCAACTGTCATATGGAGGCGCCTGATGGCTTAGCCGGTTTGAAATATCAAACCGAGAGAAAATGAGCAAATCTGGCGATAGTGGTGTAATAATTCATTCCCCCAGCTAATTGTTTTCCATTCAATAAGTAAATTATGGCTGGTGCCACGGTAAGGAGGTAGGCATACTGTGTTCGGCAAGGTTTTATAATTGTTACAGAATGGTGTGTATCAGTTTGCACGACACATGTGCGATCTGGGTTGCCGTGTGCTGACTGTTTAATTTAATTCTGAAGTTTTAGGTGACAATTTCCAGCTAACAGCTCTTGTCGATCGATTAGTGGATACTTACGGTTTCATAGCGATAATTTGACAAATTATTGCAACCAGCACAAATTTTCATGCGCTCTAGGGTTGTACATCGTCTCAATCCATTTCCTATTAATCACACGCCAATTAATCACGCCGATTTAACATGGCACGATAGTTGGAATAAATAAATGGCCCATCGTCGTTCGAGTCGTGCAATGTTCCAAATTTCGTTTGTGGGTTATTATTAGAATAGATAAAACGGTACAATATTCCGTCACGGAACTTGGTCTTCCCTTTTACTAAAAATGCTGACGATTCATTAAAACTGATTTGAAACCAGCTCACACATAAAAGAAACAGTTAAACTTCTACGAGTGATATTGGTCGCACTACGAAGTCATCATTACAGTTACGTTATAGATGTAACACAAGAATTATGTAATACGGTCGTTCAATTGTTGATTTATGTTTAATTATGTTCATTGAAAAGTATCATGGCTAATTAATTTTATAGGTTTATAATTTACATTATAATTTTATTTCCCCCTTTTCCTCAAAAAATCTTTCGAAATTGTGCCAAAATTGATGTGCTTTCACTTGCAGTAGCTGATACCTGTCCAGCCGGTTGAGTGAAATGTCCCGCAGATTGGGGTCCGGTATTGAGTGGAGGGAGCAGCCGATCAAAAATGGGTTGATGTTCGTACAGAAAGGTCACTTGTATCTTCCGATAAAGGTGCCAGAGGCCTCGAGTTCATGCATGCATCCACTTGCGCTAATAACGTCACCATTTACTCGAAGTTTAGCTAGGAATTCCGTACCTGCAGTTGTAGATGATGTTTTGCAATCTTCACCGCCGACTTCCAGAGTCCACCGAAATTGGGTGCTTTCGGAGGAATCAAATGCCAACGGATGCCTTCCGCGGCGCAGGTGTCAGTAATGTGATTCAGCTCCGATTGGTTTTGTAAACACCTGTTCGATCTGATGCAGCTCATTCCTTGCACCGATACAATTCCTCCCATTGTCGGAATGTATGTGCGATGGTTTTCCCCGACGTGCGATAAATCTTCGTAGTGCCGACATAAACGCTCCTGCGAAAGGTCTCCCACAAGCTCGAGATGTGTGGCTTTAGTACTAACACGAAAACACAAATATATGCCTTTGTGGGTGCTGCTTTCCAATGAGGAGCTCGCAAGTACTCTGGACCACAGTAATCAACTCCAGTATTGATAAAGGCTCTGCTTGAAGTTACTTGTGTGTAGGGAAGCTGGTCCATAGGCTATTTAACTGATATAGGATTGGTTCGTGTGCAGTTGTAGCAACTTCTGATGATTCCATGCAACAGTCGTTTTCAGTTTACTGGCCAATATTGTTCCCGAATAACTACTGGAATTAGTCGCGGTCCCCCGTGAAGAAGTTTGTGATGGTAGTGTCGAGCCAATAGTTTGGTGAAGGGATTATTTCCAAATATTAATATTGGATGTTTGGTTTCATGCGGCTCATTAGAATGTTGCAAACTATCACCTACTCAGAGCAGTCCTTTTTCGTCTTGTAATGTATTTAAAGCGCGTACAGTAGATCTTGGCGAAACGAGTGCTCCAGTGTGAAGATCCTTGATTTCCTGTACATATGACTCCGACTAAACCAACCGCAGGAGTAGATTTTTTTATTTTTCCAGCTACTCTACCGTCAAAGTAGCGTTCAGGCATGAAGCTTGACCGAGACGACGCGATTGGCAATTGTGTCGGATGCGAGAAATACATGCAACTAGAAAGTGCGAGTATCGAGTGAATATTGTGTTATATTTTCCTGAACAGGTTGCCCCGGCCGCCACCGTTTTCCTCTCCATCAGCTCTTCTGGTACTGGCTCCAAAGGACTTTCACATGGCCAGTTCTCCTCCGACTTGCCCAACCGTTCCGAACCATTACTCCATAGCTTGCATTCCAAAAATGCGTTTACATGCATTCCTCTAGAGACAAGATCCGCAGGATTTTGTAAACCACTGACCGTGTTGGCGACGAATATTTTCCAGTGGTTTTTTATTCAACTTGTTTTTTTTATGAACAATAGTGCTACCAACGAACTGTCCTTCGCCTAAAAAAACTGCATAAAACACTTTAAAAAATCACGAAGTTAGTTCACTTTTTCGCCACAACTTTGTATATAATCCCTTAAATAAAATGAAAAATATGGATACAAATAATAAAATGAATGAAAGGAATAGTATGAATACAATAAGTAAAGAGAAAAAAGAATAAAATGAATTAAATGATTAAAAAAAATGATTTTGAAAAAGTAAAATCGATCGAATAAATTAAGTAGTGCCAAATCAATAATTGGGATGAAAAAAAGTAACGAAATGGCAGAAAAAAAGGATTTTTAAAATGAAGAAACTGAATAAAAGTATGAACTGGAAGAAATGAATAAAACGCATAACATGTACACAGTGAAAAAATATGCTAAATGGAAACATGAATAAAATGCATGAAATTAAAAAAACAACTGAATCCAAAGAACGAGACGAATAAAACAAATAAAATGATCCCAATGGATAATATGAATGAAAATAAGGCTGAATGAAATAATTGATTAAAATGAAATGATAATATATTTAAAAGGAATCATTCATTCAACATGAATAGAATAAGCAAAGTGAATAAAACTCATGAAATGAAAAAAATTAGTGTAGAGAATAACATTAAAAAAATGATTTAAATAAAGCATATTTCTGAAGGGAAATGAAGTGGTGAATTGTCTCGTGTATTTTGTCCACAGTCGGACCAGCGTTTAACCGTACTTTTACTTGCTAAACTAATGGTGCTGCCTTAAATCGTTCAGTGAATCAGTAGTGCTAACCAATCGATTCGAGTATCTTCAAATAGTACACGTAAGCGTGAAAAAATTAGTAGTAAAGGAAAAAAACGATAGGTAATGAAACTCATTTTAAAACTTTGCGAAACAGAAAAATTATTAAAAATGCAAAAATCAATTACAACAAAAATAAAACTAACATATATGTGTCATGCGGTCAACTTTCGAGAAATATCCAAAACCTTGGTGTATCAAGCCGGGAAACGTCTTCAGAAAGTTGTGAATATTCTTCAAACGAAATTAATGAATAGTTTTCTGCGGATTATACTACTGATGAAGGGCTCATCCACCGTGCAGGCATCGATGGTTTTCATTTTCGCACTTTTGCAGAATATGTAATTGTGAAAGCAATTCATTCAATCAAATCTAATGCAGTGGGACTAGATAACATACCTATTAAATTTATTTAATTAATTATTCTCCTAGTCCTACCTTTATTGACTCATTTGTTTAATAGTATTGTGTTGACGTCTAAATTTCCTCGATGTTGGAAACACGTAAAAGTTTTACCAATAAAGAAAAATTGTCGTTTGATCGACATTACAAATTTTCGACCAATTAGTATACTCAGTGCCTTATCAAAGGCATTTGAGAAGCTAGTTAAATCACAAATATCGATGTTTATAAATGAGATGAATTATCTCACCAAATTTCTGCTCTACTCAAAGTACATAATGACATCGCATTGGCTATTGGTAAGAAGGGATTGGTAATTTTACTGCTTATGGATTTTGCTAAGGCTTTTGACCGAGTCTCACACCGACTGTTATTGAATAAATTAGTAACACAGTTTGGATTTTCGCAAAGCGCAATCTCCTTATAACGATCCTATCTGTCCGAACGCAGTAAATCTGTTTCGTACAACGGTGATATGGTCTTCTTTTCGCAGAATAGATTGTGGAGTACCTCAGGGTTCTGTTCTAGGACCATTGCTGTTTTCATTGTTCATTAATGAAAACAGCAACCCTCTGTTCTACAGTTTTGGTCGGTTCATCTTTTCGCTGATGACGCTGAAATTTATTTTTGTTCGAGTGGAAATATTAATACATTCAGAGTTTCTAGATTGATAAACCATGATCTTCAAAAAATCCTTCAATGGTCGCAGCATAATTTGTTACCTATAAACCCTTCAAAAACAAAAGTAATGATGATAAAAAAATTAAAACACCTCCTACTCCTCCATAATTATTCTCAGGCCAGTACATCATTTAGTATGTTGAACGTGCCAATATCTTGGGTGTAATTTTTACAACGAACCTAGACTGGAGTCCCTTTATTAATGCTCAAGTCGGAAAAAATCATTGAAACAGCTAAATATACTAACAAGATACCTGGATATTCCAACAAAAAGGAAAATATTCAAAGGTTTGCTATTTCCACACTTTATGTGGAGATTTTCTTTTCACGAATGCATCTGTTAGCTCATTGAACAAATTGAGTGTAGCTGCTAATGCCTGTTCTAGATACGTGCACAATGTTTCAGATTTGATAGAATTTCACATTTGCAAAAATATCTTTTTGGTTGTTCTTTTCATAATTTGTACAAGTATCGATCATGCGTTACCATTTTTAGGCTTATTAGAATTAAAAAATCAGAATATTTATTCGAGAAACTGACACCATTAAAAATACAAGAACCAGAAATTTTCAGATACCTAATCATCGATCAGCATACTATGGTCAACCACTGTTTGTGAGAGGCATCGCATATTGGAATAACTTACAACCCAATATTGAATCAAGTTTGTACGATTCGAATTTCAAACGATTGCTTTTGTCAGAGCTCAACAACGCAGATTAGGTGCATAGTAATTGAGAATTGGGGTAGGGATTAAACTTTAGAAGTATTGATGAATATTAATTGATATGCTTGAATACTTTCACCAAATTGTAACAATAAACAAGACAAAATGTTTTACGTTACATGAATAAAATAAATCAAATCAAACGAATAAAACGAAATGTTCGAAATTAAAAACGCTTTTAATCCACCTAACAGTGTGATGAGACATTTCTTATAACTCTTATCACTCTCTTCCTTTAGAACTTGATGCTTCGCGATGTTTTTGATAACATATACTACATGGGATAGTGGCAGGACTCAGAGAATCACTCAAATCAGCATAGGACAACATCAGTGCTAGAAATCTCAAACCAAATCAATGGGAAGGCAAAAAAATGGCCCATAAAATAGACATACCAACGAATTATTGCTAATGCTCTGTTAATAAAATATCTAAATTCCTCAATCAATGCATTGTGGTGGGAAAACTGATTTTTCTAATGGGGTTATGTATATTGCACTGAGCCAAAAAAAAATCGATTTTTTTTAATCGATTTGAAGTTTATACTTTACTCAAATTTCCAACGCGACTGAGAATTAAGAAATCAACGGTTTTTCTTGAAAAAACCCACCATTCAAAGAAAATCAACAGTGTATATTTCCAGACTTGGTTTTATTTCCTATTTAAGAACTATTGTATCTTTTACATCCTAGATTGCATGATTCAGTGATCGAAACCCAAAACTTCATGAAGTATTTGAAATTATTAAATTAAAATTTGTTTTTGCTATTGAAATTGACAAAATGATTGTATATATATATATATATATATATATATATATATATATATATATATATATATATATATATATATATATATATATATATATATATATATATATATATATATATATATATATATATATATATATATATATATATATATATATATATATATATATATATATATATATATATATATATATATATATATATATATATATATATATATATATATACATATATACATTTATATTTATATATATACATTTATATATATATATATATATATATATATATATATATATATATATATATATATATATATATATATATATATATATATATATATATATATATATATATATATATATATATATATATATATATATATATATATATATATATATATATATATATATATATATATATAGTATATAGTCCCTTTGCCGATTGTTTGCTTTTTCGGTCCCACCTATTAGCACTGAAGTATCGCCCTTACGTTTTTTTACAATACCAATTTTACAATTAGTGGGGGTTTGGTGAAAAGCGATCTGAATGTCTAAACGGCATAATTCCGAAACCGTAATTTTTGAAGTTTTAAAATTATGCAGAATTAATTTTTCAGAAAATAGTAACAGGGCAAAAAAGTACCAAAGTCCAAACAAACCAATTTTTGTCAAACGTTACTTTTTCGAGTTTACATCAAATCTCAATGTTTCATGCATTATAATGTCATTTGGCATCAAAAATACAAATTTGATTTTGAAAATTTTTCATTTCAGTTTATATGGGAATTTGCTGTGTGATTGCACTCTTCAACTCGTTACTCCGGAAGTCCAATCAATAAAAAATTCAAAAGCAGCCGATGGGAAGATTGTACCTTTCATTTGAGACTAACTTTGTGCAAAACGATCCAGCCATCTCTGATTAACAGAGGTCACATTTTTTCCACATACACACACATACATACAGACATACATACACACACAGACATTTTCCGATCTCGACGAACTGAGTCGATTAGCATATGACACTCGGCCCTTCCGGTCGGGATTAGATCGACGAATTTTAGAGTGAATGAGAAAGGCAAAAACATTTTTAGCAAATGTTGAAATTTATGCATTTTTTGGTGAGCAGTTCTATGTTTCATAGACATTAAATCAATTTTAACTTCGCTTCCTATTAAATAAAGACCCTTATTACAGTACATCTCTACAAAAACGAGATCAATTTGAAAATAAATCTGAGGATTATGATTGACTACAGAACTCTGGAATTTTCTATTGGAATGTTTTCAGGCAGAAATTTGATATTGATGCTATTAGACAACTGTGAAATCAAGACCAAAAGATCAGTTACATATCAGGACCCCATTCCGACAATTTATCAAAAGTCCTCATGATGTTTACAACAACAGGTTATCAATCTACGGATCATATAATTGTTATTGTAATATTGAATTAAATCAGTCTGCATCAATAAATTTTTAACTTCAATCCAATTTTTTTGTGTGGTGGGGGGGAGTTGTATGGTGTTAAACCCGAAAACCTTCTCTTGGCTACGCCGTTGCTTGGAGTTATTTATTTCGCTTTTCATTTTCCGATATGTTTCAGATCGATCCGATGGTTATAAGTTAGAAAAATTGCAGTCAGAAGGTTCGCACAAATGAACATTTTTGTACTGATAAGCTATCAAGTTCCTTCCAGACAACTTGGAAGTGTTCGGTGATTATTTCTAGCGGTTGTAGATAGTAAAATGAAATACAAAATTCGTTTTATCGAAATAATGTTTGGCTTATTTCAATGGATTATTACTATATTGAACAATAAATAGGCGACAAAGAGTAATCAACAAACAACAAGCCATAACTTTTAAAGTATTCAAAATAGATATTTGAAGTCTTCAGTAAAGTTATTTTCAAAAGTAAGAGCTGCAAATTTGCTGAAGGCATCATTTCGATATAAGCACTTGTAAAAAAAATTGTGAAAATATCTCACTCATAGGGGGATTAATCAGCAAAAGCACAATACCAAAAGAAAGGGCATATTGCCTCCATTAAATTCTCTGAAGATACTATTGACCTAAAATAAGCCGTTTTGGCGTTAATAATAGATTACATGTTTTTGGTCATATTTCTGGCTATGGGAAATGATAAAAATCTTTCGTCCGCATTTAATGTTAAATGTCTCTTTTGATAATAGTTCGATTTCAACAATCTATAGCCTGTACGAAAGGTATTCGTTAAAGCTGTCTAAAAACATATAAATTTTTAATCTATATTGGCAATTTCGGCAGATACGTTAAAAAAACTGCAAAAAACGCCATTTTTGCGCATTCAAACATTCATATCTTGGAAACTAAACATCAGAATCAAAAACAAATTCATAGCGTTCATACTGTTTTTTAGTTCTTTCATTTAAATTTGGTTTGGATAAGATCGGTTCAGCCATTGCTGAGAAACACGAATGAGAATTTGTCCGTTACATACACACACACACAGACACACACACACAGACATTGTCCCAAATCGTCGAGCTGAGTCGATTGGTATATAAGACTCGGCCCTCCGGGCCTCGGAAAAAATCTTAAAAGTTTGAGCGAATTCTATGCATTACTTTTATAAGAAATGTAAAACCATTATTTCAGAAAGTTCTGAAATATCTGTGAAAAATATTTCAAAATATTCATTTGCATTGAAGGGAGTGTGAAGAATCTAAGCTATGTTGGCGATTATAGTATTGTCATTTGCGCTTTTGTGCGATTGCAGTGCAGTCTCTTTTCAGTCATCCGTATAGTTTACGAATTGTTTCATTCGAAATTCTCGTCCCGGAAATATGGAGTAATGAGTCCTATACAAACCAACAACATTAAAAAGAAATGGTTCAAACTATTAGAATAGGAACTACAATTTTCTAACCAAAACATAACTCGTATTATGTACTACAATTCTTCCGAACATACTATTCAGCTAAATCTAACCATTATTCCATAACAATGTTTAGTTTGTTAGAACCTAGTACTGATACACTATCATGCACTGCTAGGCCCCATGCAAAACTGACTCAGACATCACTTCGTTAAAAGTTTAATAACTTTTGCTATTGGAGTCGGATCGCTTTGCAGTCTTCAACAAAGTTGTAGATAATAAAATTATCTTGTTAAGTTTCACTTTTGGTGATAATCTGATGTATACAGTGCCACCTAGCGACGAAAATGTGAGAAAGTGGGTTTTCTCCATGTAAATTGTCGAAAAATCCCATACAAACTTCAAGCACGTTGGTGCGGTAGCTAGACTTGTTCGATTTGGCTCAAATTTGGAGCAGACACTCCTAGTGGGACTAGAAATCGACTCAGGGGTGGGCCGATGGGTGTCATTTTTTTCTGTCATTCTAATAGTCACGTTTGTTAGCGTTACTTGTGTTAGTGAGAAATTCTTGCCTCAATCAAAAGTTATAACTGTTTAAAAACGTTGTTGTTCACAAACAACATGGGCATGGATGGGTTAAAGTTAGATTTGATGTAGTTTTCGGATTTTGGTCACTTGTCTCCCTACAGTGCAACGTTTCGGAGGGAGCATCATGGGAAAGCAAGGTTTGAACATAAATTAGTTATAGGTTTCTCGTAATACAAACATTTTGCAAATTTTCGCAGGACTACAAATATTTGTCAAGTAGGATGTAATATTAAACTGGCTTCCGCGAGTGGCTGTGCTCTACATTAAAATGCAAAAACTAGTGAAACAGCACAAAAAATAGGTTTGTCTTCCCAAACTTACATAATTACGCGCTCATATCAAATTAGCTTGGAAATTAATAAATATTCCAGATTAGTAGAGCATATTATGGAACACATTTGAAATGGATAAAGAAACAACAAGATTTATGTACGTCGTGACAGTCGCCGCAAACACGAAGGGAGAGAGAGAGAGAGAGAGAGAGAGAGAGAGATAGAGAGAGAAAGATAAAGAGTGGGAATACGTATAAGGAATGGTAAATGATGGTGACATTATTTTTGTGTAATATGCGATGTTTGGATTCCTTCGTACATCCTTATTATAAAATACAATACAATGATACAATGAGTATAATATAAATATGAATTATATGAGAAATCTATCATCGCACTACTTGGTGGTCGGTGTATTCATATATTATCCAACATCTACATCAAGGCTGAACGCAACGCTTAATCCAAACGGTAAATTTATCAACTCTGTAAAAAAAATTTCACTTTGAAGTATACTTACGCATTACTTTGCCATTGAAGTAAATTTACGAATTGGTTTTTGAGAAATTGATCATTCATTATTGAGGTAATTCACAAAATGTATCCGGATTACTTGCACCACATAGATGTGTTTTCATACACCGATATCCAAATTCGGTTTAGTTTTGCCCCTAAAACACCAACTGCCCTATATTCAGATCTAAATAGATACAAGGCTACGCCATGATGCTTATTAGTTACTTGGGCTATCTCTTCGTACAGGTTAGCTACATACAAACTGGCAGCCCCAACCAGACGTATTGCCGTTTTGGTACATAGAAACAAATATTTTGCAATTTTACATTTATTTTCAAACACATAATTGAAGCGTGAGAATAGATGTGAAATTAAATGATTTTTTAAATAGAGTTTGATATAATTTAATTATATAATTAAAATTATATAATTTAATACCTCGATTGAAAATTATGGTTACATTAATTGAAAATTAATTTCTCTATATTTGGGAAATATTTGACGTGTAGTATTTACAGAATATAAGTGCAAAGTCACACGTTTCTGTGTACATTTATTTTAATTTATTTCCTTCCAATTCTCGTTTACAGCAATATGTGTTTACAACTGAACTGGTTTACACGTCGTAGAACATAGAGTTTTATCGAAAATAAAACGATGACGTGAACGAAAATCGTGACTAAGATCTTGAGATCATGGACATAAATCTCTAGTCGTAACCAAAATATCACGACAACGTGAATAGAAATTATGAAAATCATGACAAGGTCCTGAAATCGAAAACAAAAATCACGCTAAGATTGATCCTGAAATCATGAACATGAATCATTGTACTCATGACTAAAATATCACGATAACGTGAATAAAAATTACATACATTGTGACTAAGATCCTGAAATCATGAACATAAATCGCGAATCATGAATGAAATCTCTCGGCAACCTGACGAAAAAATCACAAAAATCGCGAATGAGCTCCTGAAATCATGAACATCGTTTGACTGTCGGCTGTGTATTCCCAAATCATGAACAAGAGTCATAGCAAAACTAAACATGTCCAGAAAACAAAAACAGTAGCGCAACTAAACATTCGAATGTGACGCTATGTACATATTCGGAGCGAACTAGTTTTTTGAAAACACAAATAGTTTCATAAATACGAGGTTTATTATTAATAATTTGGAATAATAATGGAACTTGTTCACGGTTTTTCGTAAATCGCTCAGTTCATGAAATCGTGATCTTTTGTTCATGAATTTATGAACGGATTTTTCCGTAAGGGTAATACCAGGAGGAAGTATCAACTGTTCTGTACTCGAATAATCGGTACCGAAATCTTACGAAATAGATAGTCAAGTAGCGGAGCGAAATGTGCTACCAAAACTTAAATAATAAAATCCGAGATTTAGAAGAAACATTTACAACTTAATTCAATCACACTTTCAACCTGTTTCAAGCGACAATATTTAAGAAATCAATTGATTATTTGAGAAACGCCGATAAACAAACAAGAAATGTTATGTACGAAACACACATCAGTTTGTTTTCCACACTTACCGAACTTCTCACTCCAACAGTAACTTTAAAGTAATATACAGGTTATTGTAGCGCCTAGACGATCAGTTTGTTCTGAGAAATGGCAATACACTCAACCGTAGCATAGTATTCATCATGTCAGCATACGTTTCCCGCACAACACTAACTAAGAAGAAAAAGACACAACCGTTATCGTTGTTATCTTCACACGTTTGTTCACGACAAACGGTAACCGTCACTTTTAGGGCAAATCTTGCACATACGTAAAAGGTCGCTAAATCACATGCTGCATGCCACGAGCGCGAATTATTCTTACACACAAATCACACAGTTTCGGGTGGAAAGTCGGCCGGTCGGTAGCAAATTGGTCGCTATCTATTTTAATTGCGTTTGAATCACTTGGTTTGCAAATTTGCACATGCAGAAGTTTCCGGCGGTTGTTGTTTTGCTTTTTTCCCTCCGCGCCACTTGTATGTAGAACGCACCGTCGTCTAGCACTTGGCGTCGCGACGTCAAAGGTCAACCTGTCACAGCTGATTCACCGGCATGAAAACCCGAACCCACTAAACACACGCCGCACTCAGGCAGTGAGTAATTCCATGATGCACCACATGCACTCGACTCGGCACTTGCACTTGCTTGAAGTACTGATATCGGGATATCCTTGCCAATATAAACTAACTGGCTGTCGATGTCTGCGGCAAGATATAACTCAGTCGCGAACGGTCTACAAGCGAGTGAGAAAGAGAGAGTGGCTCGCGAGTAGTGCAGAAGAATTCGCGTCTTGCCGGCGCGGCGTCCGAAGATAAACTAAATCGAACTGAAGCATAAATATGCCTCGAATAGTAGCGGCAATAACACAGCACAGCCAACCGCATAAACCAGTAGCAGAAGAAGCACAGTGCGGAATCGCGGTAGCAGCACCCTGACACACGGCATCGGCTGTCCGCTGCGATATGTTTTGCGTTGCAGTCGCTAGTTCGCCAACGGGTTGCGCCTTCCTAGGTGTGACATCGCGTGGCACGAAGCGCTTCTGTTGCACAACCGAGTTGATGCGCTGCACTTCATGGCGCGTCTATGTCCTGCACACGTGCTAGGAAGATGGAATTGCAAGCTTATGCTGTTTCTGTATCTGTCCTACGCGCACACACACTCACACATGCAAACATCCGCGCGCTCTGCCATGCACGATAGAGATTATTCGATTTGTTTCGACTTTTCGAGTTCTGCGGGTGATGGAGGATCAAATGGTTTTCGGAGCTTGATTTCGGTGTATGTATATCGTTTAACGAATCAATCAACTCAATAGTATTTGAGGACGATTGAATCTAGAATCAATTAAAGCTTTGGTTGCTGTCTCCAGCACAACCGATTGGCTCACAGCCATACACCTTACTGAATCATAGATCTTTGTTTTTGGATTCAAGGTTAACTATTTTTGATGTAGAATATTATATGTATCTGCTTGGAATGATTAATTGGAAAACGCCGCATTGACAGGTATTTGATTTTATCATGCTTCATTTCATAGTTTAATGTTTTGAATACATATTTTAGATATTCTCGATAACTATTTTTTTTAAATTACGAACTGCGCAAAAAAAAATTTGAGAAGATATTTTGAAAGTTCAAGCAACCTATGCTCTTTGGTCTAGTGGAAAAGGGGGATTGCCGAATTTCTGTACCTCGATTGGAAACGATTCTATTGTCAATCGTATAATCTTCGTTAAGGTAAAGTGTCGACTGAGCAATCTTGATGGCCATTTATCGCAGAATGCTTGCGGCTTTACTTTGCTGCGCTAAACGTCTTGGCATCGGTGATACAAGATCGTTTAAAGTAATTAGCATACGCAATAAAGCAATTGTTTTCTTTAGTTTTCACAGCCGTATAATTTCATGCAAAACGGAAACAATTGGAGACTATAATTGAATCATTGGCGCCAGATTCTCCTTCAATCAACCCTCAGCGGTGGTATAGCCACATAGTGAGCGATTCCATCCTTTCGTTTTAATGAACTAAAAAAAGACGCACACATGCATAAAACATCAACTACTATGCACCGACCAGTCGTCTCGTTTTTAGACTAGACTAAGTTTGGTATAACTTACGACGCGAATCAAAACATAAACACCCCAACACAAGCCGCGCAGGTAACGGGCAGTGCCGTGCGGCTGTTTGGTTTGTTGATGCGTTTGGTAGGCAGTTGCTTATGAAAACAACTTTTTTTTATGTCAACCAAGTAATTGGCTCAATCCGTTCGCATTAACTTGACCAAGATTTGGGCTAAAATGCTCAATCGGCTGTATTTGGAATATTAAGGTTTTGTTATTCCACCAACACGGCTATGTAGTAAACAATCTTCAACCTTGCGCGATAATTAATTGCCACATTACCAAATTGAGCGATCACCACGTATCGATGTGGAAGTGATTGATTGGTTCCGTGGTAAGTATCGATGATGTCGATGTTCATAGAGGTCCCGTCGCATCGAACTCCTCAAGCGGGGATTTCTTACTTGGTACAGGAATTTCAAATATTTTACAATTTGATTAGCACGGGGTTATATATTAATACAACACATGACCAACTATTAACGTTTATATAAGTTTGGTTCTTCTATCAGTAAACGTATTATCGAGGAAAAATACTTAATAGAATACGTGAATACGTTTTCTAAATGTGTTTCAATGACGAAACTGTTTGGTTATTTATGAAAATTATTTTTAGTATTTTATGTTAGGTGGAACTTTCCGAATTAATAATATTACTGCACTTTTATATTTTGTACTTTTATAGCCGTACCAGCAGTTTTAAACCGGATTAACTTTTAAACCGGCCTAAACTATTCGTTGCGTTCTGATTTGCGTTACACGTCAATGTTAAAAAAAACTACAAAATCAAGTTAAAGAAAATGAGTAAATTAGACAACATGGTGAATTGTTTTTCATTCCGATATTTTCTTGCAGTAAAATAGCCTTTCTCAGGAGCGGATCCAGAAAAAATTTCGAGGGGGGGCGGGTCCAAAATTTTGACTTTAAAATGTTCATTGTACAATACGTAATATGTAATACCCTCATTTAATTAAACTCAGTTTTGGTAATCGAATCTGGTTTGCAAAGATTTTGAACTTTTGAAATGAATTTAAAAAAGAAACTTTTTTAAAAATTCTCATGACGCTAAAAATTTTCGGAGGGGGGGGGGGGGGTCCGGACCCCCAAGACCCGCCCCTGGATCCGCCACTGGCCTTTCTTCGTCAAATGTCTCGTTCCATAGCGTTTGAGAACAATTTTGTCAACTTGTAGCCGATATGTTTCTGAACTTAGAACTTTAACGTGTTGGATAGTTGCAAGTTGGCCGATGATGTACAGCACTTTGTAGTGACATAATATTAAATGCACAAAAGAAAATAAATTGGTATAAATATGCATGTTTTTATTTAGTTTGAATAGGCGCTAGGGCATTGCAAAAAAAAATTTTTTTTTTGATTCTCAAAGGACCCCCTCTCATATTGTGACAAATGTCAAAGTAAGCTCAGATGCCAAATTTCACATCATTTGGACAATTCTAGACCCCCGCCCACTTCGCTTGAATTTTTTGAAATTGGTGCTATGGGAAAATGTGGAGGAAAAATTATTAAATGCTATAACTTTTGAAGTAGCAATCAGAAAATTACAATTTATATCTCTTTTTAAAGAAAACAACCTTAGTATTGGAATGAAGATATTCCTGTTCCTAAAAAAATACGGGATTGTGAGGCACTGGGTAATTTTGGCCCCAAAATCCCCTATTATTAAAATTTTTCTGCTCCGTAGTGCAAACCATACATATTTTGCAGTTTTTCTAATGTGAAAAAATCTCAGAAATCGAACGGAACCTTTTAGACCTTTGCCGAATACGAGAAGTTGGGGTTATAGGGCCTTTTGTCATATGTATTAAATTTTATCATTTTCTCGTGCATATATCTCTATTATTCTTCATTCAATTTTAATAAATTGTACCTTGTTCAACGTGGAAAATTCTTAGAAATACAACAAAAATAGATTCGTTTGCGTTAAAATTCAAAAACATCAAATTTTTTGACATTAACTCTATAAACCACATTTTTTTCACTAAATGTCCTAATACCTCAACTTCACCTATTTTTCCAGGTATGAAACTTTTCCCATGTGATAAGCGCATTTTTCACTATAAACAGTAAATTAAATAAGAATTTTGTTGTTAAATGGAGTTAATATGTGCGATTTCACAATAAAAATGTGAAATCGAGACTATATGTCAAATAATTTGATGTTTCTGAATTTTACCGGTAACGAATCTATTTTTATTTTATTCCTAATGATTTTCCACGTTGAACAAGGTATAATTTATGAAAATTGAATGAAGAATAATAGAGATATATGCACGAGAAAATGATAAAATTTAATATAAATGACAAAAGGCCCTATAACCCCAACTTCTCGTATTCGGACAAAAGTCTAATAGGTTCCGTTCGATTTTTGAGATTTTTTCACATTAGAAAAACTGCAAAATATGTATGGTTTTTACAACAGAGCAGAAAAATTCAAAAAAAAAATGGATTTTGGGGTCAAAATGACCCAGTACCCCACTTTCCCGTATTTTTATAGAAGCATGAATATCTCCATTCCAATACTAAGGTTATTTCTTTTAAAAAAAGATATAAATTGTAATTTTCTGATTGCTACTTCAAAAATTATAGCATTTAATATATATTTTCCTCCATATTTTCCCATAGCACCAATTTCAAAAATTTCAATCGAGGGGGGCGGGGGTCTAGAATTGCCCAAATGATGTGAAATTTGGCATCTGAGTTTACTTTGACATTTGTCACAATATAAGAGGGGGGTGGGGGGGGGGCTTTGAGAATTAAAAAAAAATATTTTGCAATGCTCTAATAGGCGCTCGTCGAGTTGGAGGTGGCTGAGCTATCGGTTGTAATTGGTGCCATGATAGTTATTTCTCGACAAACATATGATTACGGGTTAAAAGCCAACTGTCAAAATTCTCTTTGAAATGAAACTCCGCACAAATCGTTACTGGATAAACACAGTTCATAGCAGTTGATGGAAGAGAAAACTTTGCTCTTTTGTTTACTGCCAACATCTGTGATTGGCGAGTAACGGTGCCATAGGTAAACTAACAAACGAAAACAATTTTCATCTCTGAATCCAATTATAAAATTTCGTTCGACAGTTTGTTTCAATATGATTCGACTTCTGCTAACCTGCAATATAACTCTTCGATGTGGCGTTTTGAAATGAGCGTGTAGCACCTTCGAGATATAGGACGACAAATAAAAAAAATTGCATTTATAATTCAATTACACCTGTTTTTCGTACGGGATAAAACTTGCTGACTTGCCCTCATATGGTTTGTGTGCAACATGGGCCATAATATTGCACATGAAGTTCAAAAAGTTGATTCAAATTATTGAGATGTATGCAAGAGGAACATTTACACTGTTTTCGTTTGGCTTCAGGATGCAGCCATTTCTGCAATGACAGGTACTAACGCATTAGGCCGGACTAAACCCAGGCCTAAAATCAAAGATAGTACCGTGTGGCGGTACCAAAATAGTTTCAAGCTTACCGCTATAGAGAAATGCTTGATAATCAAGCTTTGGTCTAACAATACAGCAGGTAAGATACTACAAATTTGTTAGCGAAACCCGTACACCCTTCGTTATTATACACAGAAATAATCTGTTGATAAATTCATGAAAAAAGTCACCATTTTGTATAGTGAAGCGTAACGAAAATCGAATACAAGCTCCTGAAATTATATATAATCAACCTCCTTCTCAGGGCACTATTTATGTATTCACAAGACAAGTTCACACCAAAAATACACGATGTTACTCTTGAATGCTTGCTTGGGTTACTGTTGTTGTCGTTGTTGATAAAGGTACCTGGAAGACTTGACCAAGGGCAAAATTTCACATTTCATGAAAACGTGTAAGGGATTGTCGTATAGGTTGGGACGCTGTATAGGTTGGGACAGCTCGATATTTTGGATTTTTTTGGATTGGGACACCATACAATTACGCATGCGTACAAGATTGCGTACAAGTTTTACATGTAAAAACTCGTAATCAGATTAACTTTGTCAAATGGAAGTAAATAAGTCTTTCAGTTACTTATTCTTATTCTAAAATACCAATTAACAAATAAATATTAACCAAAAAATAAATATAATGCATTAAAGTTTAAATTGCCTTTAATTATTTAAATTGTTTGAAGTGTCCCAACCTATACGACACTGTTTTTGGCCATTTTGCCGTCATGTAGAAAATTGATCCTGAGTCTTATTTAAAATTGCAAGTAAACATCTTCCATTCGCAGACATTAAACCACATGATATATCTACAAAATAGTGTACTACAAGCTAAAAAATATTGTTATGGAAACAAGATATCAGCCTCTAAACAAACCCGTCCCAACCTAGACTACATTCCCTTAGTATTCGGTCCTTAATTTTTTATCAAAAATTGTGTATGTGATTTGCTTCCTTAATGTAATTTTAAAAGTTTTGAAAGAAAAATCCTTCTATCATAGAAAATATTGAATAATTAACGATTTTGCTTTAAATTATATATTTTTTTATCAAATTTAGTAAGGTAGATTTGGTAGATATATCTCAAATAAATTAATATTTGTAAAGTACTTATGTATAATGTTAATTCTTATAAAATAGTGAAATGATTTTATATAAATCAAAATAATGGAAGCTTACAATTACGTGTAAGCTATCGCACGATATTGGACGTTTAAACTAGTGTTGAGGAGAGTTGGCCAAGTTATCGCTTGGCGATTGAAGGTACTATACATATTTTACTACACGAAAAGATACGTTAATAAATTAATGGAAAAATCACGATTTTGTGACCTGAATCAATTTTTTCATCATTTTCATTATAGTGGAATTAAGCAGAAGAAATCTGTTTTAAGAGGATTAAAGTGACCTGAATGATTTACAAAATCGCAACTAATCTCGTGAAATTATGAATAATAAACCTCTTATTGATGAAAATATTAGTTTTCCCAATAAACAGCTCACGCCACAAATATACATTCGAATGTTTGGTTGGATACTATGGTTGTTTTCAGGACATGTTTAGTTTTTGTTATGATTCTTGTTCATAATTTGGGGATACAGTGGTTTGTATAAACTACATCATTCGTGATTTCAGGAGCTTAGTCGGAGATTTTCGGAATTTCTCATCACGCTTCCATGATACATATTCATTTCATGAATTTACTATCGGGGTTTTGCTGGCAGAGTAGCCCGATATATGTTCATGATTTCAGGATGATTCAGGATTTTCGTAATTTCTATTCACGTTATCGTTATATTTTAGTCACAAGTTGAGTGATTTACGGTATGTAACATAGTAAAGTCAAAATTTAACTCTGTAAATACACATTTTTCAGAAAACCTCCAATAAAAGTTACGATTTCACGATTTCAAAAAGCTGGGCATTTTCTTTCATTTCCAAAGAAATTTTGAGAAAACAGTTTATTTGCCTCCTAAAGCAAGCCATCCCCAGAATCATTTAAATCATCATCGTTATAAAGATCTGAAACGGTTGTACAATCGTCAGAGGTTGAACTGGGAGGGAAATATCCACTCTCTTTAGAAATTAGAAATAGTTGGCTAATTGTTTGATGGCCTTTGCTGGGTCGGGGTCGCTTCATTATCTATTAGACCTATTTTCATATTATTAACGACACCATTCAATTTTGCACACTCAAATCATTTGAAAAGATCTTACCTAATCCTTAGAAACAAAGTTAATATTTTTGAGCCACCCTAGTGAACAGTCAATTTTATTTGTATATTTTAAAATGTCCAAAAACAGTCAGTGGTCTAAAATTACTTAAAAAAATCTTAATTGCTCTGTAAATAAAATACTTTTGAGACACCCTAAAGAGCAGTTAATTTCATTTCATATAATTCTCGATATCAATAATGAATTCAGCGTACTAAAATACTTGCAACCATTTTAAATGTTGACTGTAGTTCACAATTTCTTCTATACTGGGCCACTGTGGTATGCAGTGTGGTCCCATCTCAGCCATTATTATATTTATCAAAAAACGAGAAATAATCGTTATACCGACGCGAAAGCTCATGCACTCAGTTATTATCACAGGAGAACTCACTCGAACACTCTTTCCCGCTCGTCGCTATTCGGTATCACTACACGAAAAAACCGTTCGTAAATTCTAGTCTAGTCTAGTCTAGTCTACACATACACAGCCAATACACGTAGGAATCCTGGAAGGTTGCAGACGTTCGCCTACAATTTTTCTTGTCAATATTAATGTTTGTGGTATATTTAATATGTGACACAAACATTAAAGCGGCCAGGCCAACTGTGCAGCGTACAAAGTGCAGATGATTCAAAATTAGACGGCAATTAAATTTAAATTAATTTAATGGAGAATTTTATTAACGAACTATTTCAAACCTTCAATAAGGACGAAACGTGGACAACCGTACCGACCGTTTCAATTCGATGGGGATTTCATAAATCGTTGGGAGTGACTTGGCTAAGAGTTAATGTCACTTTTTTGGTCCTAGGTTCCTGGGATGCGAGCCTAGCTTATAGCGCCTTTACTCGCTCTGCATCTTGTCACCTCTGTTTCTCAGAGATGACTGGACCAATTTGCACAAACTTACTCTCTTCCCATCAGCTGCTATTGATTTTTTTTATTGATTGGACTTCCGGTTCCGGAGTTACGGGTTGAAGAGTGCGACCATACAGCAAATTCCCATATAAAATGAAATAAAAAATTCTCAAAGAGGGTAGTAAGACAAAATTTTAAAGTCGAATTTGTATTTCTGGTGCCAAATGACTCTAAAATGCATGAAACTTTGAGATTTTGATGCAATCCCGAAAAAAAAAAATTTGACGAAAATTGACTTTTTTGCCTTTCTCATATAGAAAGGTTATGAAAACACTCTAAAAATCGTCAATCTAATCCCAGCCCCCCATTTTTTTGACTTACATAGGCTTTGGTAGGAGTATGCAGTGAAGGGGTTGCTACTTTAAAATTAAAACTAGTTTAAAATTTCTTAACAAGTTGGAAATTTTCGGCAGGGACCGGACCCCCCGGATCTTCCTCCTTGACTGCCGCTGGTTTCAAGTGATGTTTCACACGGAAACAAATCCTTTACCGTTTTCATGAATAAAAAATCATGAAACCAAAAATTTGGTCATACTTAGAAGTCATGATTATGGTTCATCATATCATTATGAAAAAGACGAAGATCATGAACTATAACAAGCACTCCCATGATTACTGATCATGGCCGCTACTTGTGTAACACATACCGGCAATGTTTGACATGTGAGAGCCTGATTGCCGCTATTTAGGGGTATTCATTCAACTGTTTTCCTTCAGGACATCATATTGAATGAGTCAAATTTAACAAATGCAGTCCGAATCTTTGCGCGACGAATAAAAAAAGCTTAGTCACGTTAATGGAAAAAAAACTCTGAGTCTTTCGCAATGAACACTACTTTAAAATCACTTAAATAAAGCAAGTTTGAGTCCATTAACTATAATTGGTTTCTAGGCCCAAACCAAAGTGTATAATAGAACCTAGCCATTGGCGTTTATTCGAGGCTAAGTGCAGCTTACAAGCTAATATGTTTTGAATATAAGCAAATTATCGCGAATTTTTAACGCTAATTTACGGAAAAAATTACAGCATACTTTATTTAAAAATTACGAAAGTTCTCATGGTTTTTTTTGTTATTTAGAAGTGAAAATTTTCTCGCATGCCAAATAAGAAATAGATAAGCCAAAAGTTCATGAACTAGTCAACGGACTAAAAATAGCAACAGTATTTAGGTTATCTCTATCATATGCTGGTGGTGCAGAGGCTAAATCACTGATCTCAAAAGGCCCTTCATTTAGGGAATATTGCCAGTACGATCAGCACTACACCGCAGTTGTCCAATTGCGCGTTAGAAATAGGTTGTGAAAGCTCACAATGACGATTGTTTATAATGGCCAATTTCCCAATTAACTTGAAAATCAAGCGAGTATTGTTTTTTTGGGCGCAGACTATTTAATAAGCACATTAGGATCTCAATAGTGACAGGTTTGTTTAAACACGAAGAACTATTCTAACATGTTCAAACAGCAGTTATTCGTTGCATCATGCATCATTTATCATGCGACACATCAATACTGCAGCTCAATCATTTTCAACATAGCGATTTTAAAATCTATTCACTAGGATTCTAATACGGTTTTTGAGCAAAAACCCTGGTGAATGAATAAATGTCGTTTTTGAAATTAAGGATTTTGCATGAAAACTCTGCCAATTTAATAATAGTAATTGTGAGAGGTTAATTAATTGTAGTAAATAAATTATAATTGGATTGAAAAATCCACAATTTATTTTCAATTTCATAAAATAAATTGACAATTTTCAGAAAATTTGTTCATGATACCTAGAATGAGAATCGTCATTAAAACGCCTGAAATTATACTCGTCGACGAAAAAAGAGTAACTCATATACTGCGTTACGGACAAATAATTCATGATATGATGCACAGAAATCATGGTGTATTTTCATAACATGAAAAACACTATATTCCGAAAATCATGAGTCGGTTTTCTCATTTGGCCTATGTTAAGCCAAAGAGGACCAAGCGCCATTTTGAGGTACTTTATCTAAAATCGCTTTAACATTCAATGTAACACCAGGAACTCTAATATCTATTATGTTTTGGGAGCTCAAATAGCAAACGAAAGCAAGCAAGTGTTCTTTGACTTTGTACGTAAATGGTAAGTTATCGAAAAATGAATTTTGGTACGAAAAATACACGAAAAAAATGATGGCGCTTAGCTCGGTTTGGCTTAACGCAGGCCATTTCGAGGAACGGATTTGTTCCCGTGCAGTATCGACACATCGTATCTCAAGATCATAGCTGTCGATCCATTGTATGTATGCGCAAATCGTACTGAATATGTAATATACATTTCCACCATTGTATTGAACATAACCAGCCATGGAATCGTGGTTTGGACAAATGAGAAAGGCACAATTGCACCACTAGGTGGATTAAATCAGGTTTTTCGTCACTTTTAATTCTAATTTCGCTGAGCATCACCATTATCACGTTTAGTAGAAACATTCACAAATATTTTTTTCTCCCGAGCAAAACCACGACAAATTAAAAATATTGTCCACTTTTGACCAAAGCCTACTTCGATCTCCATACTCGGAAAAAATCCGTTCATAAATTCATGAAAAAAATCAAGATTTCGAGAACTGAACGATTTCCTATTTCGTGACAAAGTTCCTAAAATTATGAATAGCAAACTATCTGTGTTTCCAAAAAAACTAGTTCGCAACAACAATATACAACGTGTTGCATTCGAATGTTTGGTTGGGTTACCGTTGTTGTTTCCTGGACATATTTAGTTTTTGTTATAATTTTTTTCTTAATTTGGGGATAGACTGCACAGTTGTCCAGAATGCGAATTTGGCAGGAATTTTAGTATTTTGCTAAAATTAAATAACTTAGCTTTACAATATGTTTGGTAAAGTTGTTGTACTTTGCAAGGCCCTTCTCTGTGTTTAAACAGAAGCTAGGGTGGTTCTAATGTTAGCAATATTTAAAAGTGAACTTTTAAACAGTCCGAGATAAAGCACGGCTGTCTTCGATGAAGTTGTAGAGCAACACATTTTAGACAAATTTGCTGAAGATACGCAAGCTCTAGCTTTTATACTTTAAATTGCACGAGAAATCCACATGCGAGCTTTAGGGTGTTCCTTAAAATCGGTTTTATTGCTAATTTGCAGTTTTTATTTTACACTAAAGTACACGGTGTCTTTGTCGAACAACTTTTTCAAAAATATTCGGCCTCCGAAAAACTTCAGGATTCGAAAGAATGGACTTTCCCCTACATTTGTAACCAATCGCAAAATAATTCGTTGGGGGGGGGGGTCTTAAACAAGTTTTATTTTAAAATTTCATTTTTTTTTTTTAAATTAAAAATCTGATGAAAAATTTCAATATCTACAACTCTGCAGAAAAAAAAAATTTGATACAAAATCATCCGAGACCATTTGAAACGGAAAAATTATATTTTCAAACTCCGACGGTTCTTGGGCGTCAATGATATTTTATGAACATGAAAGTGTAGAGAAATGTTGACCAAACTTATTCGATACTCTTGCCTTTTAAAGATGTTGATTAAAATTGTAAACAGATTTTATTATTTCTATCATGTATTCGTGTCTTCTTTAAATAAATATTTTCATGCTAGGAGATGGTTATTGTAATCTATAATTACTCTCCTTCCTAATCAGATCCTGGTTGGTAAAATCCAATTGGATTAAATTCAAAACTTTCTATTTGAATGAATTTAATCTGACAATTCAAGTTATTGTAACAAATAACGGATACTATTTCAACTTTTGATTGAACATCCTGTTAGTTCCTTTCAATATTATAAGAAAGATGATTGAGAGAGAAAAAAAACTTTGAGTTTTAGATAAATGTTTAATAAGTTTTGGGGCAGATTCCATTTATCAGAAAGTATAAATTTAGTTTTTCGCTTACACTCACAGCGCATTTTATTTCCAAAAGACACATTTCACAATACTTAAGAAAAGGCATCAAAGCCAAGTTCCATAATTTCCTTTAAAAAGAAATTCCGGAAGCGTTCAATGAACAGAAGTCCTCCGTTTTTTCAAAATGTAAAAAAAAAATTGAACCTAAATCATACAGAATTGTATGTGTATGTAAGGATAACTTCATTTTTATACCTACTAATTTTGAACAGTCAATCAGGATTCTCAAATGACTAGATGTAAAATCGAGTTTTTTCAAATTTAAAGGTTTAAATTGAAGCCAAATGTATCTTACAAGATGCTGATGGAAAAGGAGTTTGATTCAAGATTATATAAGCCATTCTCCAGAACAGGGAAGAAATGAAAAAGAGAAACGAACATATTTTGGACAGAAAAAACTGTTCCTTTTTACTATATTACCCAACATCTTTGAAATGAGCACTAATTTCATACAAATTTTATCTACTCTTCTCTGCAGCTCTTAGGCCATAAGATATCATTGGAGCGCAAGAATCGGTGGAATCTGGAATTATGTTTTGTCCGCTTTAAGGTGGGATTTTGTCAGCACTCCGATTTCTCTGAATAAACTGTTCAATAATAGCAAACCATTTTTCACAAATGAAAATATTTTTTGAAATCGCCTCCACTGCAAATCAAAAACTTTGAAAAATTTAAAAAAAAATAATAACTTAACCGGTCGATTTTAGATCGATTTATAGTTTTCTACATAGTTGTAGGCATAGGTTAAAAAATTGACATCCCTGTGTGAACTTGAAAAAGAATTGAAATTCATTTCATGCCCGCCGCGATGAATGATATATTTGGTTCGTTTCCCTCGTCATCCGTTCTCCCGGCACAGCGCATTCAGGTTCGGTTTCAGAAGCAAGCTGAATTTTGTTGCTACGCTTACTCTGAGAGGAATTATGGAGCAAAAGTTCACAGAATATTATTGAATACGCAGTTCACCTATGCTCGAAAATATAGAAGATGCCAACTTCTGTCTTCAAACTGTCCACATAATAACAAAATAATGCTTTGGTTGATGAAGGAATTTATATTTCCTCTGCTCTCAAGTATCCGATTCTGCATGAAATTTCAGTCAGAAAGTTAATGAATGAGGATGGCGTTGAATTTGAATGTTGGTTTCGGTAAATACAAGCAGAAATAGGTAACTGATTTTGAAATTTTGAGATATTGGTTGTAGGCAATGAAATTGCCCATCAGATTCCCAGTTTTAGTAATATTTAAATGTCTATACCAATACCTGATGGCAAAAATGTAAAAAGTTTCATTGCAAAGCCTAAGTTTTCAAACAAAAAATCTCAAAATAAAATGTTGTTCTGGAGCACCCAATCGATTATTTTACTTTTGGTTGTAAATGAAAGAGAAAAGTCCATTCTATCACATACTGAAGTTTTACAGATACAGATTTTTTTCGAATAAACTTGTTCTTCCCAACGCACCGTGTAAGTATCCTTTGGACAACATGAAGAAGTTTTTAGGGCGCATAATTTGCTTTAAAACTACCAACTATGTTTCCTTTCAAAGATACGAGAACTTTTATATAAAAAATATAACTTTTTCAAATTGATTAGGGCATTTAACATTAAATACCGTTCCTGTCATATGAAACAGCATGCTTTGTAGTATAGATCACCAAAAATACGATATTTCTTATATCTTGCAATATTTACTCGAAAAATTGGTTATTTTTTAGTAAAAAGTATATATATAACTTTCTAACGAGAGAAGCTAGAGGTTTGGTATATTGAGACAAATTTTTCTAATTCAAAATATCTGAATATATTTCTAAAGTGATCTTAATGAAAAATATTAAAACTGTAAAAGTTACACAAAGAAAATTTTTTTTTGTATAGCAAAAAGTACACGACGAGTTCCAGGTTTTTAAAAGTTTATTTTCTTAAATTTTCTGAAAGACAGCGAGCCATTAAAAAGATAATTTTCTGAATGTAAATAATTTTTAAAACCACCCTGCCTTCTATTTAAAATAATAGAAAAAAATTGTAAAGTGCAACATTTTATCAAAAAACGAAACTTTAATTTTTATTATGCCCACCGTGATAATAATTTAAACACATTACAAATGGTCAATTCATGAAAACATAAATTTTTAATATAACTTTTTCAGTTTTCATTTTTTCCAACGTATCCTTCAGATTTTTTTTTCGGAGTTCTTGAAGACGAACATTTTCTTCTAACGCATCAAAACTCTAGCTTCTATTATTCAAAAGATATAAGCACTTAGTATATCAAAAAAAGATTTTTTTAAATAAATAAATAAATAAATAAATAAATAAATAAATAAATAAATAAATAAATAAATAAATAAATAAATAAATAAACTTAGTATATCAAAAAAAGATTTTTTTAAATAAATTTTATGAAATTTAAAAAAATGTCGCGTTCGCTATTTATTGCATTTTAATCATGACCTAATTTAGTTGCAAAATAATAATCCTTTGTTTGCCCCAATGAGTGATATTGTTATTCCAAAGAACCCTATTTTTGACATAAAAGTGTTCATAATTTTTCAACGAAAATAGTTTGATATGTGGTGCCACGAAACAAATTGTTGGCTTTAAAACAATCTAAAAGTTGTTTGAAGACTACTTCAGTTTTTAATCAATGCCGCCAAAGTTATTTCAATAGAACAGTTTTTCTAAGAAACGCTAAGAAACACCCTAACATTCGATTTTATATTTGTTGTAAAAGGAAAAGTATGACAAGTAGAGCTTAATGATTCAAAAGTTAATTTTTGATGTTGGTAAAATCAGAACCACCCGGTTGTTTTAACAAAAAGAAGGGGCTCACAAACTACGAAAACTTCTCTAAAGACTTAATAAGGCTAAGTTGTTTAGTTTTAGTAATATCTCAAAATCCCTGCTAAATTTGCATTCTGGACCACTATGCTGGTTCGTATAAGCTATATCAACTAAAAGATCTGCCAGTTAAACGATGTTCATGAATTTAGAAGCTTAGTCGCGATTTTCGATTTTTTTAACATGTTACCGTAATATTTTATTAATTAGTTTGCTATCGTATTTTTCTGGCAGAATAGTGTGATTTATGTTTATGATTTCAAGATCTTAACCCCGATTTCCATTATATATAAAAATTATCCTGATATTTCAGTCTTTAGCCTACTATCGAACTTAACACGTGAAACAATGTGACTCATGTTCATGATATCAGTTTTATCATTAGTCCAAGCGTTTGCAGCTAAGCAGTGCCTTGGTTCTGAAGAGACGAATTCGAAAAGCAAACATTCTGACTAATTATAGTTAGGTTTTGTGCCCTTCGTGCATAAAGACGGTTTTAAACCAATTTTCTCTTTAGGGAGTAATATAGCATAGTTTTATCATGATATTCGCCTGATAGTGATATTTTTTGTCTACCATCGGATTGTTTAATGGAGAACTGGATCCTAAAAGTGTGATTGATTCACGGAATCTATTTTGTGAACTATTTGTATTTGTATTTAATGTTTTTATGTATTTTTGGTGCTCAACGCAGTTTTTGTTTTCTATCAGGACATCACACTGAACCTTATCAAATAAATAATGACGTTCGAAGCCCTAATAGTTTTCTTATGTCTACTGCTCGTACTCATTGCTAGTCGCTAGCAGTTGGACATATGATATTTATTGAAATGTACGCGGATTCAAAATGATTCCATGAATAATATTTCAAATTTTGTGGAATAGCTCATGCTAAAATTTGGTGACCATGTGTAGAGTTGCATGAAATTGAAAATGATTAGGGATATCTTCTAAATATCACAAACATGCAAGTTAGATCGTACGTAAATCAGGTACTAGGTATTATGAGCCAGTTCATGACTGCATGAATATTTTATGATTTAGTGAACCATTTCGCTAGCACGAATGGCTGGTTGTGGCTATTAGACTAAGCATCGAGAACCAGTTCACGAATACATAAAAATATTTTATAATTTTGTGAACAATTTCATGAGCACGGATATTGAATCGTGACTAATACAATAGATCATGAGGATTGAAAGGGTCCAAGAATAATATTCCGAGTTTCGTAAAATAGTTCACGAGAAAATAACCAAATTGTTTTTGTGAACTAATTCATAATCATGAAAACCAGTTCCTGATCAAGATGTAATAAATCGTGAATCAATTCACGTCGTATAGTTGAATTCTGAACAATGTTCCTAAATCTATGAATGAAAGCACGACTCAACCTTTAATTTACCAATAATTTTCACAAAGTTGTGAACTAGCTCACGTACAGAAAATCGAATAATGACATGGCGGAAACCGTGAGTGAAGTTCACAAAACAAAAATAAATATCTCCCCTTACGTAAGCGTTATGCAGGCGTTACTGAAGGGAAATGGAACATAATTTTAAAATACACGATTTTAGTTCAAGGTCCTGTTTCCGAACCGTAAAGACGTGGTTGTTCCAGAATTCATGGCACTTTATTCACGATTTTGAGAACAATTCTTTTCCGTGTAACTAAAAAGAAAATATTTTATTGAACGAATTGAAACGCGGCTTTTTATTTATAACCTAGGATATATTCTTGTGTTTGAACGGTAGGTATACATATTTCGTGTTCCATTCCTCTCTTTCTACCTATACCCTTTCTTCCTTTCTAAGTGCGGTCAAAATTGTGTGCTTCATAGAAAGCACGATAAACACTACAAATGCGCGAAAGCTTCAAAGGTCTAGATAGGTCATGTATCAATGTGCATAAATCTATTTTACTGACATACGTTACTTCTGGAACAGCGATGTTCTAGCAGAGCAGCATCTCAGCTGGGTGCCGCTCAAGTTCTGAAAAGTAGTCAACAGTATGACCTTTAATGCACTATAGTTTATTTGGAACGATATACCTTAGCAAAAAGATAAAAATAAAATTAAACACTTTTACCGTTGTCTTCCGTTTTAATTCCACTATGATGAACAGAAAAAAAAATTGCACTTTTCTGTTACAGATAGGTATTCTGATACAATACACTGAAGAAGGCTGTAAGTCGTAGCCGAAATACGTATCTGTAACAGAAAAGTGCAATTTTGTATTTTGTTCATCATAGTGGAATTAAAACGGAAGACAACGGTAAAAGTGTTTAATATAACATTCCACTAAGTCGCTCAAAACAGTGCTTTTGTTAAAGTGTAATAATAAAAGCTCTCACCGCCAACTATCCCCGAACTCCCCTACGCTTTGATGCTTACCGTTTCATTGGCGGTCATCTATGCCAGATTTATTTTTAAACGCAGCATTAAATTTCGATCATTCTAAACATGCTTCGTAACCTATGGTATGCCCCCAATGGCCATAATCATGTGTTTTCATAATCCAATAAAATTGCAAATTGATTGCTACAGTTCCATGCGCACACGCGCGAACTCACTGCTCCTGGTGGAAATTTGCATGCAAAATTACACCATTTATCGAATATTGTACCCCATAGCCTCCGTGCATTGCATTCCACGCCGCATGCTGGCACAGATGATCGAGCAAAGAGTGCACGACTTCTGAAAACGCAGGGAAAGACAGGGTAAAATGGGTTATTAGTATTATCTTAGCACCAGAATGAAAGTCGCGAGAATTTAATCACTGTTATCCTTTAACCTGCTGCTTTTATCACTTCTGTATCAAAAATATTTTTTTCATTATGAAACCATAAAATATTCTATTTATCAAAACCATGAAAAAATTCTCTTTGAAATGTAAGCAGTACCATTGTGGGAACCGATTACACAGCAGACAGGCAGATTCTTTTCCAAACAGTATTGAATTTTTTCGGGACTTCAAAACTGGGTAACACTTAGGCGGTTTAATGCGAATTACGATGTATTTTGCCCTTATTGGAGCATAAATATATATTGAGCAGAAAACGAATTGTACAGTGGAAATTTCACATATCTGGCAATGGAACGGAGAGCAACAGAACAAATAACACACTTTTATATGTATCGAAAAACCAAATTACACGAGCCAACTTAAATTACACCAACTGAAGGAGTTCTTTTTGTTTACAACTTGAGATGCATTTGACATACGTTTGTCAAATCTTGATATCTAGCGAAGGCTTACTATGACATTGTTTGGCAAGAATGACTTTCAGAAATTATTTAAGACAATCAGAATGCATTTTACCACATCTACCCCCCTATATGTAGCTACTTGGTAGGAGAGGTTATTCTTACAGGCGATGATGAATGACATCCATCAAATCAAGGTGGGAAAGCTATGCTAATTCTTGACGCCGGTCGTCCCTGCATCTGTTCGCACTGGTTTGGCGCTGGCCACAGGGATGAGAAGGGCAGTGGAGGAGCCGCGTGGTAAATTGACCGGAACGTTGTCATTTTTCTTGGGCGCATTTCATTGACACCGTAAGTGCGTTGACAGAGATAACGGACCGTTGGAGTTTATTGCGCAAGGGTTCACGTGTATGATGTTATTGTAAAGTTTGTAACAAACTTGAAATTGTGAATATTCGAAGGTACTGCAGATTGTTTCTTGAGCTTATTTCCAATAAAACTTCCATTATTCTACAATTGCTCGTGAAACTGTGCCGGTCTATTGAATTTTGAGGATAACGTTAATGTTAAAATGGCAACAACATTGCTGCATGATCCTGTTCTACGCCGCACTTACATCGTAGATTGAACCTGCAATCTTTTTGCTTATGTCACGCATGTTGACGCACATACTTTCGACGCCTGGGGGGTGGCAATCGTTTCGCATCACATAGTTGCAACGCTGCCGCCCGGTAGCTGGTGATTGAGCACTTCACATTTTGGCGGTCTCTTTTCATATCCACCGGCACTTCTCATCGAGCATGCAAAAATCCATGCAAAATGAGTTGTCGGTACGGTACGCTCCTGGTACGCAGAGATGCTGGTTCTGTAATCGGCCCGCGGGTGGCTGTCAATATACACACTCGCTACGCATATTACCATTCGTCGGAGGTAGCAGGTAGGAAAAAAAGATAAACAACTTCAACGAAAATCGAGAACTATTTTGATTACGGTAAGCTAGTGCACTTATTTCGTACTAGATGGTACTGGTAGCTATGACCAAGAATGGTAATCCGCGAAATAAATGGTCTTGTTTTATGATATCATACGAAACACGATGAGTAATTGGATTCCGTATATGGTCCAAGTTGTTTGTCTTGCTGCTATCTATGAAACTGTTGGCAGTGAACAGGCGGACAAGTTAGCATGCAACAGGCGGGGAAAGGGAACACGGCGAAGTTGTGTTTGTACACACTTATATCATATTTATCATATTTGAATACGGGGCACACGCCGTCCGAGTGATATGAATAGCTTGGAAACAAGCGGCATTCTGATGTCTCTATAGTTTTGAGCTGATGGATGTTTTGCATGAGCGCTTGAATGCTACTGTTGACCGTGCCACCGAGAGGCATATAGGTAGGTAAGTGCACTTTACAGAGTCAATCACTGACTGGTAATCATGAGAAGCGACTGTCTAGCAATAAGGATTATGTTTCCATTCTTACAGTCGACAGGGTGGCATGTTTTAATCGCTTTGTTGCCCTTATTGATCAACTGTAATTGATGCAGTTCAATTTTTGTTTGAAAGTCGTTGTATATAAATAATAAGACCATTCACTGTTTGCAGTCCGTTGGATAGTGCGATAATTCGATTTATGGAGGCGAGTATATCAGCTACAGCTTTTTAATCAGGGTGAGGGGGGAGTTAGCCTATTATATATACTTGTTACTACTTTTGTGTGAATTGATAGACTTTTTGGGGGGTATCATATATCTATGGCGATTTCATTAAAAAGAAATTGTATACCGTAGAAAGTTAAGTCTACTCAGCGGAGAAAAATTTAGGTAAAAACTATTTCTTCCCACTATGAACAACATTGTTTAAATCCACATTTGCGCGCGTAGGATATAAAACCTATAACTAAATTAGTTATGGAATTTGCGTTTCGACTTCGTCTCATCAAAATCCGATCCTAACTTGGTGACGAAACTAAGCTAGCTCTAAAATCGAAAATACTGCTAAGCCAATCCAAGCTTCGATTTAATTAATTTACATCAGTTAAATCAGAACTCCTTTTCTTGCTAAACATCACGCAGGACTAAGGGTTTGCTCAAAAACACAAATTGTGTTTTCATTTTCGGAACTAGCGTCAATCCTGCGCTACCTTAACCTTAGTCCTTTCACTGAGTTAGTGTCGGATTGTGATGAACGAAATCGGAACGCCAATTCCATAGCAAATTTTGTTGAGTTTGGTAGTTATTTATTCCAGGTAAAAAATGGGAAATTTTCAATTTTTAATATTCAGCCCGCACTTTGAAAATGAAAAATGTAATGGAATAATTAGATTTTTGCACTGTTAGGTAATATTTACAGCTTTGTAATAAACATTCGTGCGCTCTTCCTAGATCATGCAATGTAAAGCTCTTGTGTTTTGATGGTACAATCCTCCCCTTAAACGTTTTGGAATGTTTGTGCGAAGAGTCATTGTTCGAGCAGTGGAAATGCTGTTTTTTTATTTGTGAAGCATCTGAATACCGTGTAACACTGTGGTAAGGGGGAAGTTTTGGTTCCTTGTGATATGGGGAAGGGAACTAGAACATTACGTAACATGTTTTAACTAAAGATTTTTTTATTAGTACGTTATGTACTGGGGAAGGGAGGGATGAAGAAATCTGTGACAATTTATGACATGGAAGGGGAGTCATTGTTGGGCAGCGATGCCAGATGTGAAGACATGTCTTCATTTTGAAGACATTTGAAAGGTTGTGAAGACGGTTTTTTTAATTTTGAAGTGAAATTTTTTTCAGTTGTCTGACCGGTTTCTAACAGAATTTTGGCTCAAAATCTAAAACCGATTCAGAATCCTGGTCGAGGAAGACCCATGAAGACATAGGTCCTCTGTCAAATCAGACGAGGGTTGGGAGAATCGGTTTTACCGTTACCGAAACCGTACAAATATCTAATACCGCAATATTGGTTTAATGTAAATAAATCCAAATGAAATAAAACACCCCGGTATGGCAATTAGCGAGGGCAAAAACTAACTCATTCAATGAGTTTCATCGTCGTACAATGCTTAGGGTGGAAGTTTTCCGTGACTTAACTTTTTGTCGGCTCCGACAGCATAAGTCATTAAATTGACTTTACGCTTGTCCGGACATGCCGCAAACTCAGGTGATTCGCATTTAATGCCAAAAGATCCTGACTCCTGCGCTGCAGAAGACAAAAAGCTAAGTAACCGGGGAACTCTAAGCTTGTTCATTGTCCCTACTCCACGCTTTTCTAAACTTTCTTACTTCAAATCCTTGCTCTCCCTTGAGTACTATGGCTCTTAATATTTGAAAAATACTTCACCTTCCAGTCCCTTGCTAATTATATGTCGTTACAATATAAAAATGGAAAAAGATTGACTCACTATAAGTCGTTAATAAAAAAGGAAAAAAACAACTTAATCCACCTAGCAGTGAGATGAAACATTTCTTACACATATCACTGTTGAATCATTTATTGGTTTGCAGAACCGATATGCACGAAAAAAAACTCGAATAAACTGAATCAATCATAGAAAATCAATAAAACAAACAAACAAAAAAAAAATAAAGCAAAAAATTAAAATAATGGTTTTCAAAATCATAAAATGAATGCAAGAAATAATATAAATCAAATGAAATTAAAAAAAACTACGCAATATTTAAAAAAGTTATAAAATTAATAGAATAAATTAAATTGACTAAAACAAGCAAATTAAATTAAATAAATAGGTGGAATGACTGAACATGAAATGAATTAAATTAAAGAAATGAACGTTATTTTGTTCAAATGAATCCAATGAATCAAATGAATCAAATAAATCAAATAAATCAAATAAATCCAATGAATCCAATGAATCCAATGAATCCAATGAATCCAATGAATCCAATGAATCCAATGAATCCAATGAATCCAATGAATCCAATGAATCCAATGAATCCAATGAATCCAATGAATCCAATGAATCCAATGAATCCAACGAATCCAATGAATCCAATGAATCCAATGAATCCAATGAATCCAATGAATCCAATGAATCCAATGAATCCAATGAATCCAATGAATCCAATGAATCCAATGAATCCAATGAATCCAATGAATCCAATGAATCCAATGAATCCAATGAATCAAATGAATCCAATGAATCCAATGAATCCAATGAATCCAATGAATCCAATGAATCCAATGAATCCAATGAATCCAATGAATCCAATGAATCCAATGAATCCAATGAATCCAATGAATCCAATGAATCCAATGAATCCAATGAATCCAATGAATCCAATGAATCCAATGAATCCAATGAATCCAATGAATCCAATGAATCCAATGAATCCAATGAATCCAATGAATCCAATGAATCCAATGAATCCAATGAATCCAATGAATCCAATGAATCCAATGAATCCAATGAATCCAATGAATCCAATGAATCCAATGAATCCAATGAATCCAATGAATCCAATGAATCCAATGAATCCAATGAATCCAATGAATCCAATGAATCCAATGAATCCAATGAATCCAATGAATCCAATGAATCCAATGAATCCAATGAATCCAATGAATCCAATGAATCCAATGAATCCAATGAATCCAATGAATCCAATGAATCCAATGAATCCAATGAATCCAATGAATCCAATGAATCCAATGAATCCAATGAATCCAATGAATCCAATGAATCCAATGAATCCAATGAATCCAATGAATCCAATGAATCCAATGAATCCAATGAATCCAATAAATCCAATGAATCCAATGAATCCAATGAATCCAATGAATCCAATGAATCCAATGAATCCAATGAATCCAATGAATCCAATGAATCCAATGAATCCAATGAATCCAATGAATCCAATGAATCCAATGAATCCAATGAATCCAATGAATCCAATGAATCCAATGAATCCAATGAATCCAATGAATCCAACGAATCCGATGAATTCAATGAATCCACTGAATCCAATGAATCCTATGAATTCATGGGGTAATCTAATAACAATTAAAATTTCTTATAATTTAAATGCTGAATACTATGGCCGGCAACATACTCAAATTACTCAAATTACTCAAATTAATCGAATTACTCAAATCACTCAAATCACTCAAATTACTCAAATTACTCAAATTACTCAAATTACTCAAATTACTCAAATTACTCAAATTACTCAAATTACTCAAATTACTCAAATTACTCAAATTACTCAAATTACTCAAATTACTCAAATTACTCAAATTACTCAAATTACTCAAATTACTCAAATTACTCAAATTACTCAAATTACTCAAATTACTCAAATTACTCAAATTACTCAAATTACTCAAATTACTCAAATTACTCAAATTACTCAAATTACTCAAATTACTCAAATTACTCAAATTACTCAAATTACTCAAATTACTCAAATTACTCAAATTACTCAAATTACTCAAATTACTCAAATTACTCAAATTACTCAAATTACTCAAATTACTCAAATTACTCAAATTACTCAAATTACTCAAATTACTCAAATTACTCAAATTACTCAAATTACTCAAATTACTCAAATTACTCAAATTACTCAAATTACTCAAATTACTCAAATTACTCAAATTACTCAAATTACTCAAATTACTCAAATTACTCAAATTACTCAAATTACTCAAATTACTCAGATTACTCAAATTACTTAAATTTCTCAAATTATTCAAATTACTCAAATTACTCAAATTAATCAAATTACTCAAATTACTCAAATTACTCAGATTAATCAAATGAAACAAATGAATCAAATTAATCTAGTGGATACAATGAATCAAATGAGTGAAATGGATTGAAATGAATGAAATGAATAAAATTAATAAAATAAAAAATAAATGAATTGAATAAAATCAATAAATAAGACCAACGAATCAAGTAAGCAAAACAAATACTATTGATTAAATGAATAAAAAGAACAAAATGAATTGATTAAAATGAAAAATCAAGCGATTTTAAAAAGTTGCAAATCAATTGAAAAAAAATTGTGTCAAATAAATAATTTGAATGAAATGAATAAAACTGAGAAAAAAAAGTTTGATTGTTAAAATGAAGAAACTGAATGACATGTATGAACTGGATAAAACAAATAGAATGCGTAGAATGAAGACAGTGAATAAAATAAGTTAAATGAACATTAAGAATAAAAGCACGAAACTGATCAGAGTGAAGAATGAAACGAATAAAGTAAATAAAATGAAACCAAATGAAAAAAGGAATGCTGAACGAAATAAATAATTAAAATGCAATGATCATATACCTTAAATTTGTCAGATATTCAAAATGAAGAAAATAAACAAGACGAACGAAATTCATGAAATAAAGAAACTGGAAACATTGACTATTTAGAATGAAATTAAAAACCATTTTTGATGAAAAAAATGAATAAACCGGATTGTACGAAGTTAGGAACCGTTGTATCAGAAAGTTATGAATTGTTTTTTAAAATACCACTATCTGGAAAATGGCTAATTAATATACAATGGACTTTCTAGGGTTTCCATTCTTTTTTGTTTTTCCCTTTTTGTTTTGGTTTTCGTTCTTCTTTTCATGACAGTGTCGTTTAAGATAATCTGGTCTTTCAACTTTATTGATGGACCTTAATTAGTCTTCAGGAACCTAGAACGTTTAATTTGTTTTGGAATTCAAAGTTGTATTTTGGTCACATATTCCCGTAAAAAAATTATACTGAATACGTAAATACGCGCAATTCGAAATGGTAAAGTAAGGCAAGGTTTCATGTTCTTTCAAGCCCTTTGAACAGAGCGCAACAGAGGGAGAATTCGATTCGTGAATAAAACAGATAGATATTTTCAAGTTTTCATTTGCATTGAAGTAAATAGTTTGAAGTGTCTAGGCCAGTGATTCTCAACCTAGGGTCCGTGGACTCCTAGGGAGCCGTGATGTCGTTGCTGGGGGTCCACGAAGAAAAACATATTTTCCGAGCGCACATCGAAATTTCAAGTCTTGTTTAGTAACAAATTAAAAATAACATACTGATAGCATACAAAATCAATGTTCCGTGGGGGTCCACAGCAACCCAGGCTGATTTCTAAGGGTCCGTGGTACGAAAAAGGTTGAGAACCGCTGGTCTAGACTATGTCGATAGCACAAAAGCTGTGCATTCAGTGATTATAATGCAGTCTCTTTCCAGTCATCCTTATATCTTGCATATTGTTTCGTTCGTAATTCTCGTTGAGGAAATACGGATAAATGAGTCCTTTACAAACCAATACTATGAAAAATAAATAGTTTAAGCTATCAGGATAAGTATTAAGCCTCCTTTAGGTGTTAACTTTTTGTAACGAATAAGGTTTTAACGGGTCATATTGACCCCGACCCCCGATAAGACACTGAAAAAGTCGAATCTATATAACCCTGTACCCAAATTGTGTGTTAGAGTTTCAATTTTCAAATTTGTGCAGCTTCTGGTAAATATTACCGTTTTGACCAGGTTAGCTAGTAGGAATAGGTGCCGAATGGGGTTATGTTTGGCATACATAGATGTATGCAGAACAGTCATCATAAATCACAGGATTATTGACCAAATTTTAATAATAAACACAAACAAAACAAAAATAAGAATGTATATACCAAATTTGTACTTGATGGACCGATCTTGGACGTTCCGGATTACGATTCCGGTGGAATAATTGTATATCTCATATTGTTGAACGAGTGACAATGTGGTCAATCAATGAAACTGATCCCAAAAATGTGTAATAAGCTTAAAAGTTTATATAAAATCTCGCTTTAAATTACATTAACACTGTGACTCAACTATTGACCCTAGATTCTACGTGAAAATCATCCGGAAGATTCGGAATATCCGTATAATTGGTCAATTCATGAATCTAGTTCTAGATCTCTGAAGTTTTTTCGAAAATATTTGTTGCATTGGCATAAATTCGTAGTTATAACTGGAAAATTTGCCACATAATGACTTTCCGGAAGATCTGGAACGTCCGCTGGTCAGCTGGTCAATTGATGAACCTTGTTCTATAGCTCTGAGAAATTTTCGAAAACATATGAGGTATATCATTTAAGTTTCAACAATTGGCCCGGTCCACTGATGTTCCAGATCTTCCAGAAAGTCATTATGTTCCCAAAAAAAAAAAAACAAATGTAGGTCATAAGTACGAACTCGTTCAAATGAGAATTCAAGAAACACTGAAAACCCACGGTTCTAAGACCAGTTTTATGAATTGACCAGTTCAGCGAATGTTCCAGATTTTTCGGATGGTCATTACTCGAAACTAGAAATTTATGCCAATGCAACGTGAATAAATGTTTTCCTAAAAAACCTGCAGAATTATAGAAGTAGAATCATAAATTACACAGCTCCACGGATGTTCCGGATTTTCCGGTTAATTATTACGTGGAATCCATTATTTGAATCAGAGTATCAATATCATTTAGATGGGATGTTATATAAGCTTTCAAGAATATTACAAAACTATGGGATCAGTTTCATTGATTGTACACATTGTCACTTGTTCAGTATTATGAAAAATACTATGGTATCGCCGGAATCAGTATCGGAAGCGTAATGCGGAACACCCAAGGTCGGTCCAATCATGAACAAAACTGATTTGTACATTCTTATTTTTGTTTATGTTGTGTTTATTATTAGTATTCTGTCAATAAACTTCTGATTTATGATGACGGTTCTGCATATATCTATGCATGCCATTCGGCATCGATTCCCACTTCTCAACCTGGCCAAAAACGGTAATATTTAACTGAAAATAGAAACTCTAACACACAATTTGGGTTCAAGTTCATATAGGTTTGACTGAAAATGTGACTTAAAATTGAGTTTGAAATCGAGGTTAGTATGAGCCGCTAACACCTTATTCCTAAATTTTTTTGTGCTGCCCTTCAGGAATGTCCGAAATTTTTAAACTCGATTGAAAATCATTGCTCTCTATGACAGAGGAAAAGTGAAGAAATTCCAAAATTCTAGGTGCAAAACTTAAAAAGTTATTGCATTTTGAAAGTTCATTTTGGGTCTTATTGACCCCAACACCTAAAGAAGGTTAACAAGGAAATATGTTTCGCAGAACACCTGTACCCATTTTAAATTCTCTCCACTGCTGTCGACATTAAAAATGGCCCATATTGTCGATGCTTCAATTGTGCTTGTCATGCTGTTCGCCTCAACATATTTTTGCAAATTGCTAAGACGGCAGGGACCATCTCTGTCTTTAATATGCTAATATATACCGATTTCCGGCAAATGCAGCAAGATCATTGGAGCGGCAAATTATGCCAAGTAAAATCATAAGAAATTAGATCGGATTCACCTAGAAGTGAGATGATACTTTTCACGTTAGTAGTTCTTTCATAAAAGTAGTTTGATCTAGCTCTTTAACATATCCCTTAAATACTGAATCGATGATTCTTAATCTAAAGTACTTTTTAATTCAAAAATTTTTGTTGCCCGCTCGTAAAAGAAAATATAACCAATCCAACCACCCAAAGAGCGGAAACCAAGCCAAGCGCAAAAGTATTCTCGGTTTCCACATTTTCCGCCACGTCGTGATGCGGAATTTTCCTCATTTCAATTTTGATTGGCATTGGTTTTTTTCACTCTTTGCGCTAGGACGAACTGCAGCAGGACTAAAACGACAACGCAACGAACGGGAAATGCTTTCATAAAGAACTAGGCTGACCGGTTAATGTCGAATGTCGAAAGGCCGCATATATGCGAAATGGTAAAAAAATGGGGTCTCAACAGCCGGCACACGAAGAGAAAGAGTAACTTTTACGTTATTATGGTGAGCACTGTTTGGTTCCGGTCACTTTTCCGCTTTCAATTAGAAGTCGAAACGGTTGCCTGTAAGCCTGTCGTTGAGGTTGTCAGGCAAACAAAAATAAAAAAAAACATTTCCGCTGATGCCGTCATCTCATGTGTATATGCAAATTCGTACTACAATACAACCCTTATAATTATGCACGAAATTGGGGTGAATTTGATGAAATCATCGATGGTGGTCGTACGGAGTAACTAAGCATTAAGGATACACATATGTACCAGATTATCAGGAATTAGAATATGCAACAAAATTACAAACATTTTGAGTCGTTTCGAAATCATCAATTTTTTTAAAAGAAGAAACAAATTGATAATAGGATTTCCACATCTGTTAACAGAGAAATTGCTTTTGAAAATAAATTGTTACAGAAAAAAATCGTTATGGACTCATTTCAACAATCTGGTAGTGCAGAATTACTTTCAAGTCGAACGAGCACAATAACATATTGTAACGGTTTGTGTGGTAAACCAAACTCGAAATAATTATTTATTCAGAAAAATATCTAGGAAATTAAATAAACAATATTTAATTTTGCTCTTCTTAGTCCTTATAGCTAACATCTCTATATTTTTAAATTGCTCGACTTTGAATAAAGTTTGAAGCCAATCTGTGTTTGAGGACTGAATTGAAACTCGAATAAGTGTTTCCCCGACGCGAAAGAAGCAATAGAAAGTAGCATGTACGAAATCCGGCGAACACTCAAAGACATTTGGTTTTGTTCTTAGTTACATTTTAGCCTTCAGCTCCGTTAAAACACCGCAATGAATGAACGAATTATTAAAAATAGTGGTTGCATTCAAGTATGGTGTTTGATTCACTGCTCTCAAATCCTTAAATATAAAAAATGTGTTGCGGAAATTCTACGCTTCTAAATGTATTTATTTTCTAAATCGCCCATAAGAAATATTTTGTCAGAAAGGCTCCTTTGCAAGCCGGCTGGAGACGCCTATGTTCATAGCTCAGTTTCCACATCGTTAATTGATTCCTAGTTGAAAGAATATTGGCTACGCTTCACTATTTGTGTACGAACAATATTCAATATTAAATATTAAAACCATAAATAATATAGTATAAAACGTGGTACTTGGTCTAAACAGGTACACGTGAAAAATTTCACAGGAATCAATTCATAGTCCATTTTTGCCTCGTGTTCTGGTTCTTGACTTACAGGATATTAATCGTCTTCTGATTTAATCTATTTTTATTCAACATATTCTTTATAGGATAAATATTGTCAAATTTTCTTCAAGATAATCACTTTCCGCGCAATTTTGAAAATTTATTTTCACTTCGACCTTCTGCGCAAAATAAGATCAGATTACGCAACACATCCAATTTATTTCCAATAACACTGTCGGCTACCAATCAGGAGCCATCACTCTTGCGTGCGGTCCATCGTATCAATCACTTGCTGCTGAATGCATTTTTTTTCGTTTTCTCCCTTCGAACGCCGTCGCTCTTCCTTCAATCCGATCATCAGGTGCTTCCCCAATGTTAAATGCTAAATGCACGTTTTTACCGCCCATGCACTTCCATATATTTTGTTGCAATTTCCGAACAAAACAGAGACCGCTAGTTTTGCTCGGCGAATTGGGTTTTTGTGGTTGTTTTGTTTGTCGTACCGACTTACTGATGCGCTTTCTACCGGCTTCTGTTGCACCGCAGGCTGCTGCTGCTGCCGTCATCCATCCAGCCTACGAATGCATCTTCGTGCATTATTTGACCTCCTTCAACTTGTTCGGAGCTGCTATATGTGGTATCGTGATTCTTCTCACGCGGCTCCCGACCAGGCTCGCAGGCAAAAAGCAGTTCCTTCCAAGTCTAGCTCCTTTAAAGGAGACGTTTTTTATGTATTATTGCACTCAATTTAGCACTGATTTCAGTCAATCTCATCATAAATGCACCGGAGATTCAATCGGGATTTCGAATAGTCATTTATGCAATTTTCTGTGTTACTTTTGTAGACAAGTGTCAATCTATTAAAAGGAGAAGCTTTTTCATGAAAAAATAAGTATCTACTTTCGTTACTATATCCAAACTAATACTTATTTTTTTATGAACTTTCAAGTTACATGCAACGGTTTGCATCTAGATGTTATTTCAAATGCAATCTTGAAAAAGAAAATTTCGATTGGTCCATTTCTTCGTTTTTCTCAAAGCCTACACAAAGTGCACATAGTATGTCACTGTCATACATTGCACTCCCAGCCAATTGAACGGCTTAGGTCAGCGTTCGAACTCCCCACCAGCAGCGGTAGTTTTGTGCTGATAGCGACGAAAGATAGTTCCTCAAATTAGCTTGTTATTTACGCGAACCGATTCCGGCTACTGGGTTTGGCGCACAACAAAAAAACGTAACTGCCATCAGCATTTAATTTAAAAGTTGTGGAACTAAATCATTTCCTGGAATCTGTGGCCGTTGCTGATCGCAGTGCAGTTGGATTAAACGATGTGCCGACACTTTTCACTTTGCTCTTGTTTGTACGTTTCGGATTTGGTTCGAGTATGGGTACGCGACCAGTAAGAGAAAACAGTGAGAGAGAGGGTCATCCGTGGCAGTTGATTTCAATCAAATGTGACATATCCATTTGTGTCGGATTTCATCGGTTCAGCAAACTGCCAAAGTCCGATCACTGTCTGTGGCAATTTACAATACGCCAAGCGTCTCCATTGGCAATTTTGCGCTAACTTTAAGCGCGCATTGTCGTAAAAGCGATTTTCTCATCGTAAAATATGGCGGCGCGGGCGAGAAGTTTTCCTCCTCGTAAAGATCCTCATCAGACCGTGCAGAGGTTTTATGGCCATTCGCGGCAGTAAAGTGCTTACGACTCAAGGAAGCACAATGGAAATTGTGTAAAATTTGGTTGCTCTACTAATCATCACCCGCTTGTTGCCATCACCAGGGAGACGGCTGGTTGCCGGCACCGAAGTCGAGAGAAACTGTCATAAAGAAGAATGTCTTTTGAGAAGAATGCTTTTCGGGATTCGAGCTTCAAGGATTAATAAAACACTACTACGAGATGATATCGGTTGTCAAGCATGCACAAAAATGAAATAGTTTCCTTTTATTAGTTTTTCTTCCGTTACTGTTTGTTGTAAATTTAGCCGGTCCAGGAAATAGACGAGGTGTTTTATGTACACGTTCTTATGATCATAAACGTAAAAATGTGAATAATGGTTTATATATCATCTGTGAGGCTGTGATTTTTAAAGCACATTTAAAAGTTTGAAAGTGTTTCTAGTTTCAAAATGGACAGTGTTCTTCAAAAAATGAAACTTATATCGACGCTCTCGTGACTAACTATCAGTACATCATCATCATCATCATATTCGTGGCCGAAGAATCCAGGTGTTTCGTTTTATGAATACGCCATTCTCGAGTCTCCTTAAACGCCTACCTCAAGCCATCGAGTACAAGGCCCGAAGTCGACAACCTCCTCCAAGTCATCTGCATACACAGAAAAAAATATTTTGTAATTTTAAATTTAATTTCATGCACATATTTGGAGCATGAATATAAATGTAAAATTAAGTTCCACCACAAATAAACACAACTTGTCGTGCTTTCTTCAACGAAATTTATTATAATTTTACACGTTAGTTGAAGATTACAGTTTCATTAAACAGGATACAAATGCGCTTTAATGAATTTTTAATCCAATATTGCTGTAAAATAAATGACATGTAATGTTACACGAACGAAAGTGTAAAATCATATGCTTTTTGATGCTCTGATGGAGTGCATCGAATTCAACTTAATTTTCAATCAAATTTTTTATGCAAGCTTTGTATGTTTACATTCGTATTGATTTACATGTCATTTAAATCTCATTATTTTTTGGCGTGTAGTATAACTTTAACTGGTCGAAACTGGTCACTCGAAAAAGAAAAGACCCTTTCCAGTTTTTGAGTTTTTGTAAAACTCTGGGAAACCGGCTACCGAGAGTAACCTGTGTTTTCAAAACAAAGACAATTCAGGAGCATTAAATAGAAAAGCCAATTTGCGTTATTGGTCGGATCATTGTTTATTGCAATAGTATTTGGGTAGATTTCGTTATTTCAACGCTGCGGTATATTGCTTTAGTGAAGGCCACTTAATGATAGCAAATCCGTTCGCACCCTTTCATTCTGCTACAACCGGCAGAATGCTAATAGCACCCAGTCGTCACCGGTCTTAGGATCAAATGTCATCAATAGAGAAAGACTCGCGATGAGGCATGAGGTAGGTGACTTGTGAGAACTCACCGCTTGACGACCTTCCGGCATTCGCGCTATATGACCAACCTAATATACACTTGGTACTGCTTGTGATTTCTGCGTCACCATTTTTTGTTGTGCCGCGGACTCTTGAACGAAGTATTCTTCTCTCAACTACACTGAGCTCTCAACAGTTTTCTGCCTTTGACGCCTATGCCTCATAACCGTACAGAACAACAGGGACAATTGTATCGAGCAAATTTTGTGTACGTCTGTAGACTACGGGACTTTAGCTGACTTTGCAAACCACAGAAAGTCCTATTCGTAGAAGCAAAACACCTTTTTGCCTCGCGTCTAACGCCGTTATCAGATGTCAGTAGTGTTCCAAGATATATGAATTTGTCTACAACCTCGTACCGTACTCCATCGATTTCCACATCGGAACCAACACTGTACTGCCACGTTCTCCACCAGCTTGGCCGTGTCAGAGTATATAGTCAGTCCAATTCTCGAAGCCTCCCTTTTTTCGCTCTTTCGCTGCTCTGCGATTAACGTCAATTGGTAATCCGAATAAAATCATTAAACAGAATTCATTTTGTTTCAATTGTCAAAAGAAATAGAACCGATTTTGTTTACAATGGGGTCCCCAACACAAACACTCAGTTCCCTCGATTTATCTACACAAGAATTTCAATAATAAAATCCAGTTTAAATGAAAAATCATAAATTATGGAAATTTGAAATTAAGAATTGTCAAACTTTAGCATTAAAGAACAGCTCATAGTTTAAAGAAGAAGGGATTTTTGGTAAAGTATGTTAATTATTTTTCAAAAAATAGGATCAATATTTTTTTACGTATCAGATAGTGCAAAATAAATCAAAGGCAATTTTCCCTTCATTTGAACATGAGCAGTTCTTATATTAAAAATATCAAAGTGAATTTTAATCGTTAAACGGTAAATTGTCATTAGTCAATAGCGCACTTTGGACAATGAAAATTATGTCAAATGAACATTATGTCGAATGGTTTTCTTGCAAAGTGGTCATTATGCCAGATGACATTATGCCAAATGGCATTATACCAAATTGTGTTACGCCATCCGTTCATTATGCCAAATGAGCATTATACCAAATCACCTTTATGGCAACTGACGTTTATGCCAAATGACCATTATTCTAAATGGCCGTTAAGTCAAATGGTATTATGCCAGGTGGCTTTATGCCAAATGGGATAGAGCCGTGATCTCGCTTTGCAGGCAGGATACGATCACTGTCGGCAGTGCGATAATCATATATTCTTTCTGGGACGTCATCATATCCCAGGGATAGCATAAGGGTTAGTGCATCGTGCCGGAGTCTCGAAGGTTGCGGGTTCTAATCTCGCCTCTGGGGATTTTTTTTCACATAATTGCTTTCGCTCCACTCACCATTTCGATCAGTTTTCCCAATTGGATACCACCAAAAAAATCTTAATCCTTAAATGCGCAATGTTGTTTTAAAATAACATCGCGAAAACCATCTCAAAATTGTCATAGTAACGTATTAAAGCTGTGTGACAATTTTCAGAAAATTTAAAAAAAATTGGTTTGCGCCTTTAAGGGTTAAATAAGATAATGGTACTTACGTTAAAAACCAAATAAATGATTACTAGGGTTATCAAGAATATAGTTAAATCAGAAGTCGCTATCTTGGATTTCTAAATTGGCAGAAACGTCTGATGTAATGGGTAAAAAACGATGTTTTTTTTCTCTTAAGGGGTGGGGGTAAGGGTTTCAGCCTGAAAAATGAACACTTTTTTGCGAATTGTTTTAGAACTTTGCGTGAAGCGAATTGATCAAAAATTTTGAACTTTGCGTGAAGCGAATTGGTCAAAAAAATTCACGAAACGGACATCGGTACCGAGAGAAATCCCGCCACATTCTGTACTCTCACTGACGGTGAACAACCCTGCTATTGCACGTAGAAGGACGACCGGTAAGATAAAGTGAAAGAAGAAAGCCTTGAGACATTTCGGGTGCATAGCGGGATCGAGAACGTTGGTGCTGCTGAGGAATTCCACGAAGATCCGTCCGAACATAATTAAAATCCTGACCGACCATATATTTTGCCAATAAAAACCTCAAGAGAAATAAAACATTTTGAATGTGATTGTATGATGGAGAACTTATCGGTAAAAAAGTTTTACTAACAATAACTTTATACATGTTTTTAAATTTCATACTAATTGACATACAAAACTGTAATTTTATTACATAATATAATTCTAAGTCTCATTTGAAATCGAAATGTATTTATGTATTTTATTTGGAATTTTGTTCCAACAAAAACAGTTAATGTGGGCATAATCACACGAATTAACTGTTTTTGTTTTTTACCGATAAGTTTTCCATCATACAATCACATTCAAAATGTTTCTTTTTTCTTGAGGTTTTTTATTGACAATATATACACCCAAAACATACCCGGTAAGATTCGCTTACATTATTGCAATAAATGCGTGCGAAAATTGCAAGCGTTCTGGTAATATGCAAAAATTGCAAGAAGCTTCCTTGCATGTAATGCAAGAAACAGAAAAAACGAGTTTTGCCTATGTATTAGCGATGCATGTGTATTGGTGACCAATATGCGTTAGATAAAAAAGACAGCTGGTATTGAAAAACGAACCCTACACGAACAGATCACTAATCAATACCTTATCCATCCAACCATGCTATCAGATAATTGTAAGTGGATAAAAGTCATATATTAATATTTGGATGAATTCACGATTAATGAAAAAAGTAAAGCACGCACCCAGATTTGAACTCATGCCATTGAGTATCGTAGCACAGACTATAGGCACTGATCTATTCTTACACATAAAAACTGAGCGTTAAAACTCGTACAATCAGCACATCCGGAATTCGATGCTGCCTCGTGTGTAATAAATAAGCCACAATATTGCGTTTGAAGATGTTGGTGAGAAATGAATAAAAAGCAGACGGTAAATAAAAACTCGGCGTGCGTTGCCATACAAACCGGCATAGGCACGTTAATGTGGTGGCAATCCTGTGACAGTGTGTTGAAGAAACGTATGTAGATATAGCAAGAGATGAAGTGTTTTATATGCTTGCAAACATTGCAAGCGGCTTTAACTGCAAAATTGCAAGCGATGCTAACATTATTTGCAAGTGATTGTCGCTTACAATCATTGCAAGAGATTTTTGTTTTGGGTGTAGAAATTAGAAAAAATGGTTTTTTACAATTAAAATTTTAAACACAATTTTTTATTTTTGTGAAAAATTACACTACACTTATTTCAACACTCAGATAGTTTTGCTGTATAAAATACTCGAACAAAACAAATTAAAATTAATACACGTAGAAATGTTTACGCCCTTTTAAAAAATGGCTCTTGCATCAAAATATTGCAATTATCAGAGAAAATAATGGAGATTCATAGACCGAACACAAGTTCAAAGTTTCGTTCGAATCGACGATGGTCATATTTTGTGGTCGGCCGGTTTCTCATGGAATCCCTCTGCTGATTTAACAAGAAGGATTATGACGGCTTGTGACGTGGATCCACCACGCAGTAGACATCGTCCACCTTACTGGTTAAATGAGTCGCTGAGTACTCCACACGCTGTATTTCTCAGAACCAAACGGCGCGCTCAGAGAGCAAGATCGGAGAGAGAGAGGAGCACAAGACGACGTGTCGGGAAACTAGGGTCGCTTTAAAACGGGAGATCAAGCTTAGCAAGCCAGGTTGCCATAAGGAGCTGTGCTGAGAAGTAGAAGCCAATCCCTGGGGACGCGTACCGAGTCGAGATGGCGAAGATGAGGGCTCGTCGACGCCAGCTGAAATATGCCCAGGTAAGCTGAGGATAATCGTTAAGGGTCTCTTCCCGAAGCACGATCCAACTACCTGGTCACCGACCCTGTACGACTAAGAAGAATGAGCAAACACAGATGAGTGGCAAGTGAGTAACGGCGATCTCAAAGTAGCGTCGAAGCGACCAAAATCAAAGAAAACCTGCCTGGATGGAATACCCAAGGTAGCACTGAAAGCTGCGATCCTGGCATATCAGAACATGTTCAGGATTGTGCTGCAGATGTGTTTAAATGAAGGAAACTTGCCCGAAATGTGGAAGGTACAGAAGCTGGTGTTTCTGCCAAAGCCAGGGAAGTTACCGGGCCATCCAGCCTCGTATAGGCCTATATGTCTGCTAGACATACTCGGAAAACTCCTGGAAAGAATTATCCTCAACAGGCTGACGAAACGCATGTAGGGTAAATGCGAACTGTCCAAGATGCAGTTCGGATTCCGCAAAGTAGTATCGACATTGGAGGTAATTCGGACAATGCTCGAGAGTGCGTAGAAAGCATCTAAACAGAAGCGAAGAGGAGATCGATTCTGCGCTTTAGTTACGATAGATGTGAAGAATACGTTCAACAGCGACAGCTGGAAAGCCATCGCCGCAGCGCTGAACAGAGTGACCACGCCAGATCCAGAAGAGCTACTTCCCGAGTAGAGTGCTGTTGTACGAGACTAACGAAGGGCAGAAGTCAATGCGAATTGCAGCATGCGTTCCTCAGGGCTCCATTCTTGGCCCAACTCTTTGGAACGGGATGTACGATGGTGTCTTGACACTGCGGCTGCCCAGGAAATCGTGAGTTTTGTGGACCACGGGTTACTAACGGTGATGGGCGAGACACTAGATGAAGTGAAGGTGTCGGTGACGGAGACAATGGACGCGATCGAGAACTGGATGAACGGGGTCAAGCTGCAGATAATTCACCACAAGACGGATGTGTTGATGGTTTACAAAAATCAAAGTGGTTCAATAGATACAGATCGACGTCGGAGGACACGTGATTGCATCGAAGTGTGCACTGAAGCAATTGGGAGTGATAATCGAGCTTCAACAACCACGACGACTACGCCTGCGAAAAGTCAGTGAAGGCAACGAAAGCAATAACGAGAATCATTCTCGACATCGAAGGCCCGAAAAGCAACACGAGACGTCCGCTATCTAGTTTTTTTATTATAGAGTAGGGTGTCCCAAAATGACATCATGTTAAAAAAGTCATCGGGCTCACTTCTTAAATGAAAGGTTAGGGTATTGGGACCACTTTCTTCTTCGGAGTGAGTTTGCTAAAACGCTTCCTACTGGTGGCGACTTTTGATTTTTTGAAAAATGGGCCGATTTTGGATAAAATTTCAATTTTATGCCTGTTGAAGCGGTCTTGCACTGTCTTAGATATTTTTTCAGCATTTTTTATTTTTCTGGAGATCCAAACGGAGAAGTTTGGTTAGTTTGTACAAATTTGTATTTGTATTTGGTTGTAATACATGTTAGTACATCATGACAATTTAGGACATCTTTCGATTCAATGCTTCGTTTTTGTTCAAATAAACTAATAATTCATATGATGGAATTGGCACCGTAGATGCGGAAAACATATATTAGAATAGTGAGTGAATTATGACTAAACACAGAGAAAGGCTGCGCCGGTGGTTGAGTGGTAAGCGTGGTACAAGCACATTTCAAGCCTCTTAGATACAGTTGAATCCAAATATTAAAAAAAGCAAAATTATGAACAAACATTAAGTTTTGGAACCAATGGAAACTTGCAGCGTTATGTACAACATCAGCATTTGGGTACGGATTTTATGCTTGTGGCGGTATCTTTTTCGTTTCGGTAACTCGTCACAGTACACGAAAAAACCCTCTGTCATACCAGACAGTTTCCTTAGTTCTCTTTTTGGTGCTCTCGAGAATATAATCATTAAACTTAATAATATGAGCAAGCAGTAGCAATATTCGTATATTCGTTAAATGAATAATAAAGTGCATCATTCTTTCATTCATGAGTTGTTCTTTAAGGCTGTATATTTTCTTCTTGGAGAATTACACTATGAATGCATGTAGGATCTCATCTAAGTTAAACAATTCATTCCCAACTTGTTTCTAGTGTAGATAAAGTTTAAGAAATACGAAAAACCCGTTTTGATAGGTGCTTCTTTTGCAGTGCTGGAAGCTGCAATCAATTCTTAGTTATTCTCCTTAATGAACGGCTTCTTGCTCAGAACACAGGCATTGTAATTGTCTGTTCTCCATACATTACGAACCGTACCAGAGCAGAATTATACTTAAATGCTATGATTCAATTTATTTACCATGTATATAACATTAATTACTCGATTTTCCCAAATCTTTCTAATTAAAAATCGTTTATTCCTCATCGTAAATATTTTGCAGTTCAAGTTTTTCGCAATATCTGCTCTACGTTTCGCCACATCAATGTTTTTAACAACATGTTAAATACTTGGACGTAGCCATTGAACAATTTCAAAGATTTTATGAAGTGATTTAGCTTCGTTTAGGTAAGTAATAATTAGTTTCCGTCCCATAATAGCAGTTTGTTTACTTTTTTAAACGTTACGTTAATTTGAGGGAAATTCTTAAACTAGTGTAGAGGAAACTGTGCCAATGAACACTTCTCTGTTGTCATAAAATCTATTTTTCTAAGTAAAACAAAAAAAAAAGAAATAATAGGTCTTAAATTACAAATTAATTAACTTTTCAAAAGTGTACGAAAATGAAATTGTGCCATTTTCACACTAATTAATATTTTTTTATGTGTAGTGTACGGAAACTTGCACACTTTAGATTACAAATGATAAGAAAATGACCGATGATGATTCTACTATCACATTTACAAAACAATACCTGTTTTAAATAGCGCAAACATTTATGAAACAATGTTAAACATATACACCAGAGGTGTACGAATATGTGATTGTGTCACTGTAGAACTAGAAGCAGAAGAAATACAGAGCGGTCTATCCAAAGACAAGTCGAATAGTGCCGCCAGGTGCGATACTAAGTTTGACTGAATTGACAACTGATTAAATAGTCCATTGTTGTTCTCTGTGATGCGTAGGGGTACAAAACGAATTCTGTATTCCGTCAAAAATCTTGGTGGATTCCCCTTTTCGTCATTTCATCAGTGACAAAAATCAATCGCACCGATATTTTGTTGATAACCATGTTGTTCTCTTTCCCTCTTGTAACACCTTTCTTCGCGAATCTATTACGATGTACCATCGAGTCCCGTTTTAGGTTATTTTCTCTTTTCCCTTCAGCACTCCATACTACTCGAACTGTACCAAGTTCGAGAGTTATTTGGTATGTATCGTTCAGGCCTGTAGCCAGGATTTTGTTTCGGGAGGGGCTTAAAAATTATTGCATAAATGTATTAATTCTGATGACTTGAAACAATCACTGGAAACTGAACGTAATTATGAAAAGTTCTTAGTGAAAAAAATTCCAAAAATAAGACAATAGACACTAAAAACCCTAATAATATGTTGCCTGTTACAAGAAAGGCTATAGTGCATCGACGAATTAAATTTGATTATTTTTGATTTACAAGTTAGAAATTTCTCTAGTTACAAAAATGAATAGTCAAGAGCTCAAAGTATTAAGGGCTGCTTGAAAATGCTACGCTGCATGCTACGCTGCTTGAAAATGCTACACATTCGATACACCTTTACAATTTGTAGAAGACGCTAAATTGGAATGAGTAGAAAAATATCCAAAAACCCGTCTCACGAAACTTTACACGCATTTGCTAATCAGAAGAACGAAACCAACGTCAAGGTTGTCCCCATGAATAGGAATATATCAGTGTGAAATCAAAGTTTACCGTTGCAAAGAATGTCCGAACAAAGTGAATGTCGAAATTTGCTTCAAATCTTCTGATAAGGCAGGCGATTTGTAGATGCAGAAAATAGGTTCAACTCCTATTTTCATGATCAGGTTTCTTTCTACTATTACTAGCTCTTTGACTTCATCCGAAGTTTGCGTTAACTCGACTTTATGAAATTTTCAATTTAAATGATACTGATCATGTCGTAATCAAAACAATCCTGAAAAAAACACATGTTTTTTCATTTGACTCTCATAGGTAATGGGTTAAAGACTATCTTCGACAACATTATCAGGCAACTCAGAATAACTATCTTTTTATCTATTTAAGTTGATTCTTTTTAGGTACTTTTTATATCATTGTACTTATGAATTAAAAATATCGTAGACTGATTTTCCTAGATCCCTAAAACTATAGTAAAAGTCAAAATGTAAAGTGAGTGCAAAAACTACTGATCTCACTACAAAGCAAGAATGCCTTAGCTCTATTGACTTTTGACAATCTTGCAAAACCGTTGTAACTTGAGAAGATTACCTAGATTAAGTAAATATTATATTTGAACATTTTGGTTTTATTTATTTATTTGAAGGTTTTATTTCGGAATTCGTGGGGTTTTGGACAATGTCAAATATATATTTCAATGATTTAATCTACTAATGGAAACTACCCAGAATTTAATCTACTGAGCGAAACTGCTCAGAATCTATTCACAAATCGAAAGAAAATTACTTAGCACTGATTACTCAATGCTTCTAATTTACATAAAATTTGGTAAATATAACATTGATGACACCACCAAAATAACTAGTGACTATAAACATAGATAATAATTTCAGCATCACTTGCTTCCGACACATGGAAGAGAACACATCGCACTTGCACCTAATTTGCCGAGGCTTTCTTTTAGAGTTGTCTGTTTTAAATTACAGCAAATTATCCGTTTCCTGTAAAACTTTTGCAAAACTCTTTGCCAATTCATTAAACAAATATGAACACTAATCTGTTTAGTAATAGGTTTGTTTGTGAATAAAAATAATTAGCTCTTGATTTTTTTCAATCATCATCAAGATTGGAAGAGATGTATGATTTCTTGAAGAAAGTTGTAATGTTTGTCTGATTACATGTTTATTTTATCACTATTTGGGAAAAAGTTTCAATTAAAGTTGTTGCACCTAACGCAACGAAGACGAAATGAGAAGATCAGAGCGCAATTCGAAAAGAACTCGTGTTGAGTGTATAGTAAAGATAGAAGAGTGATCTTGAGTCGATTTAGATTGGTTGATTTTTTCCTCTCTTTGCTCTCTTATTTAAGATTATCTCTCTCATTTTATTCCATGACGAGCAAAAACGGAACGAAAGACTGTCACATACTTAAGACATGAAATCGAAACTGTTATCCCAACTTATTGACTTATAGATTCAATCAGTCCCAACATTTTAGTCCCTCTTCGTGATTGCCTATTATTTTACCACTTTTTGCCCGGTCCACCTTTAAAATAATTTTTTTTGCACGTTTGTCGAAGATATCACGGATTTACGGATTAACAGTGTATTAGTACGGAACGAATTACTCGTAACAATGAAATGAAGCGTTAATAAAAATGGCATTGCGTTAAAATGACGCGAAATGAAAATTCTATTCTCGGCTCAATCGTTCTCAGATAAATTGAAATACTTTTTGTGTAGCGCAGAGTAGTGTACAGAGAACAGAGTGTAAATAACAAACTGGGTCGTGGGTCTTTTATATATTTCCTTATGTAAACAATAAAAATAATATAACGAGTTTATGTGGTTGTCCTACAGATCTCGCGCAAGCGCTTAGCCATTGCACGCGGAAACCTGTTTACGAGGCGAGGAAATATTTTTTTCCTCACCAACTATGTCTTGGGGGGAGTAGTTCATTTCTATCTCGCTATTGTACATTTCCGTGTCATCATCGTAGTTGCTGCCTTTATGTTCGCGAATATCTTCCTTGCTTTTTGCCCTCAATAATTGCCCTTCCAAATAGATTCCATTTCTCCCAAATGTGACATTAATCTGCGAGTAAGCGGTATCCGATCTTGTAGCGGAACATTCATTTTCTCATAGTCCATATACAGAAGGATCTTAATTAAGCATTGTCACACACAACCTTGTGCTTTAAGTTGTGCGAAATGAATGGTTTCGCCTGCACTAATTTGTTGAGCGCTAAATGCCTGCCATGGTAGAACTGGATAGAGCCGGTTTCCGAAAGTCTAATCTCTATTTACACCTTCAGGATGCGAATGATCAATAATTTTATAATCACCGCATTTGGCTGGAGCACCAATTCTTGCTTCTGATAATCACTAATCTCGACAGATTATTACAGCTACAATTAAAGTAACAGTCTCTTGTATTCTTCAGACAAGGCACACAATATAAAAGTTACTTTTTTGTTGTTCGCTTCGCACTGGCTCGAGCAAAAGCATAAAGCACACTGAATTTCGTGACCATTGCCTTCGGTGGTTAGAAATAGCCTTCTTTAACTTTTTCTCAATAATTTGTTCAAACCAAATAAGCAACAAGTTTTGTTAAAAGTCACCGGCTTTTTAAATTTATTTTTGAAAAATTTCGGGGGGGGCTTTAGCCCCCTAGCCCCCCCTCTGGCTACGTGCCTGGTATCGTTCCGTTTTCATCTCAGGCGTCACCAGCGCAACTTCTCTGCCCATATCCGATTATGTACCCATTATTGCACTGGTAGGAGCATCTGGGCATGTCACATATGTGTTTCTCTAGGGTAGTGTACACAGTATCGGTGAATTTGCTACTGGAGCCAAAAAAGGGTGCCAGGGTGCGAAAGCGAAATGAACGATACATATTTTTCGTAATATGTTTATTGATTACTAATTAGAAAATTGTACTCTCTTCCATTGCACAACTCACACCAAGATGTGGTATATTTTCTGAATAGGTACCGTCAAGTGCAGATCAAGTTCTTTGAAGGTATCACAACTACCGAACGGACAAAAATGGTAGCACGCTCCCAAGACGGTGGATTCCGCTTTTTGTCATTGATTTCTTGTTTTCATTTTTTGGTGTTGTTTACGTCTCGTTGATTCCTGCAAAAATGCTTGACATTTTGAATTGACGATGCTAGCTCAGGTTGGTTACCGTACTTTGTTGCATTTATCCGTGTATAGGCACAGGTATCGTCAGAGAAGAAACAGATCTATTCCGAAGTATTAGCATCGCTTTTTCGAACTGAGTTAGTCGGATGATCATACTACAGACAGGAATTCGCTATCGTCAAACTCGAAGGGCACTCTATTTCTTTGAATCATGTTAGTTTATTTCAGAAACAACTTCTCTACAGTTGATTCCAAAAGTACAACACTATACTAAAAATTGAACAAAAAATATCTACCGAGTTTTCTAACGGTAATACATTAAGAAGCTGCAAATAGGTTCAGAACGCAACGTGATAGATTACAAACCAATCCTTTATTCCTCAGTTATATATTGATAATTATGTTAGTAATGAAGTTTAGAAATTAATGAAAATATGAAATGTTTTAGAAAATAACCTAAAAGAAACAATGCCTAAAAACTGACGCATCATTTGTTTTAAACGAAATCAACACTCCCCATAAACTGCGTAGGCGTAAGGATCATTATATTAGCACTGAATCAGAATTGACCACAATGTTTCTGTATGCTTGAAATAGTTGACGGAAAACGAAAAAGAAAGTCCATCTACTTTTTTTGCTGAAGAGCAGGAGTACCACCAATCCTTACAATACGTCCATCCACTTTAGAACATAAATAGTCAACAATCGTCAAAATGAGTGAACAATAAACAACAATCGAAAGCCAAAGTAGTTCTAATTAAAGTAAAAAAATGTGACATAAAACGCTAGTGATCAATTGAATTGTTTGATAATAACCCTATTAAATTACGACCCTTTCCTGCATGCAAAGCTCACCGCGCAGGGGGATGACAAGACTTAATCATAAAAATAGATGACAATAAAAGATTTTTTATGAGTCTATCAACCCCTACCACACCAGCAATGAACAGACAAGCGTAAATAAAGTTTGTCTACTGCTCTGCAACAAACTGCCGACAAATTTCACCGATGTTGACGTGTCTACTTCGAAAAGCATCAGTGGGGGAAAAATCAGGATAGTTATTCTTATCCTGCGACAAAAAAAATATTGCAGTGACCAGCAATCATGGCCAGAGAAAGCTTATTCGGATGCGGACTTTCCTGCTGCTCACTGAATCACTGTTTATGATTGAAATAAAAATATAATCTGGAACATTGTTATCTCTTGCGCTATACACTTGAGCAAATATATACACATTATTTTTTAGGCCCGTAGAAAGTGGACCAGCAAAAACGAACATGAACCACACAATCAAAAGAAAGTCGATAATCTCGGCTGCCGACCGCGATATCCGAATGCAACCATAAAAAGAATAATCCCAGATGGATGGCGATGCTTCATAGCACACGGCATCGGCATTGCAAAATTAAGGAATAAAATAAATGTGATCATTATTGTGCAATCATCCCAATCATTACGGTGGTCGATTTATCTTCCTTTTGTTATAAATTTCTGCAAGGAATCGATTTATCTCCAGTCAGTGGTTGAAACATGAAGATGACTACAAAAACTCATATATTGCAGACGATGTCTTGCATTTACGGGAATGCGCTGGTCGAACGTGGCACCTCATGTTGAAACCAATTGGTGGATGTTGGTTCCAATTATACTATCAGGATGCAAGTTGAGCACACATCTTGATCTATACAAAATGCTGATGCTTTTTCTGTAGTATTTAGAGTAGGGACCTCCCAGCAGCAGGTACTGGTCAGGATGGACTGAGCATATCCCTACGAGCAGAAATCTGGTGTGAATATGTCTAATTTCAACTCGATTTGAACTCATGCTTTGAAAATGGTTTCGTGCGTTTTAGTAAACTATCGAAAATGTGTGTTTGTTATAGTCCTCTACAAATATGGTTTCAAAAATACGATTTTCAACCTTGAAAATATTCGAAAATGAAACGTTTTCATCTAACACGAGCTTTTTTCTCAATTTTGCACTTTTAAAAAACTTACATTTTTCTAATCAATGATACAGATTTTGTGTTTGTTTAAAACTCCACCATTTTGCCAACAGGCGACAGACGATACAAAGGGGATATACAAATAAATTCTTTGTTTCAGATGAATCCTGCCAAAGAGGTCACAGAGGGGTGTCCTGAGAGGGCCTGCATTCAAGGCCAAACTAAGAATTCGTCTTAAAAGTTCAATAACAATCAATTCTAATCCCAGAACTCTCATTCCTTCCGCATTATCGGTTCTCCTGCAATTCATCCTCAAAAAGTGCAAAAAAGCGTTATTAGCACAGAACCTCATTAAGGTAGTTGTAAGATCGAGGTATACATTCAACAGGGCATAACTTTTTTACCATTGGGTAAAAATCAATCAAATTTTGCACACTTTCTCCTTGATGTGTATTGTTTACATGCTGTCAAACTCGAAGTCGTGTTTTTCGATTCATCGAAAATGGAGGTGAACCAACGCGAGTCGAGAGAACAAATTCTTTCTAAACACCTGGAATTTCCTGACCTGTCGCACCGGCAGTTGGGAAAAATGTTGAACATTCACCATTCAACCGTCTCCAGAGTGTTGAAGCGGTTCCAGGAGCGGTTGACGTTGGACCACGGCAAAGGAGCTGGAAGATAACCGGGACCGGAGAACAAAAAGACGGAGGGAAAGATGAAGCGGATGATTAAAGCAAATCCCAACGTTTCAAGCCGTGATTTGGCTAAAAAGATCGGCATGTCGCAGAGCTACGTCCAGAATGCAAAGAAGAGAGCTGGATTACATACATACAAGGTACAGAACTTCCCAAACCACGATGAGCGGCCAATTCTGTCCATTTTGTTCCAAAGGACATGAATCCGCAAAACTGTCCGGAGCTGCGCCCGGTGGAGCAGTACTGGGCAATGATGAAGCGGGAACTTCGGAAGAGCAAGAAGACAGTCAAAGACGAGAAGGACATGTTAAGAAAATGGAAAAAAACTGAGATACTGGTACCAGATGACACTGTAAAGACTTTGATGGAGGGCATCAAGCGAAAATGCGTTCAATTTTACACTCAAGGCTCCATCGATTAACTTTTCTTTTGATTTTTGAACTAAATATATGTATAAAACTACCCTAAAATTTTGGTTTGATTTTAAACATTATAAGAAAATTGGCATGACATTTTCGGTGTCGCAATAATTTCGTGTTCGCCCTTTACCAAACCGGGTTTCGAGTCGACAGATCAACGATGGACCAAATGTTTCTCCTGCGACAAATTCTGGATAAATTCTAGAAATGCAACCTACGAACTCACTTAGATTGTGGATTTCAAGGTGGCGTACGATTCAGTAAAACGAAACAAACTGTGGCAGATAATGTTTGATCATGGCTTTCCGATAAAGCTGATTAAGCTGATTCGTATGACGCTGGATGGGTCATAATCAAGTGTCAAAATAGCTGGAGAGACATCCGACTCGTTTCTGATGCTAGATGAATTGAAGCAGTTGTTCAACATAGTACTCGAAGGTGTGATACCAAGATCTTATGTATAAAGGAATGATACCATTATCACAAGATCGCATATGATTCATAGCTTCGTGGATGACATCGACATCATTGGCATTGATCGCAGAATAGTGGAAGAGGCATTTGTGCTTTTTAAAGAAAAGTCTGCGAGAAACGAACGTGACTATAAACTCTAACATGACAAACGACATGGTAGCTGGTAGAGAGTGACATAGTCCGAACGTTTCTGAGGTGGATTCATAAAATTGTTCCATAACGATCAGATGCAGTTTTCTGATGAACTTCCAAGAATATCGACAACCAAATTACTGGGATTCCAATGAAATTAGTGAACGGTATGCCAGTATTAAAACATTCACCGAGCCTAAAAGAATACAAAACATTCAGTGTTAAAATATTATTCTTATGTGCATTTAAACCTTGCGGGTGACTAGGTAGCCTTGTCGGCCTGTTAAAGGGGATAAATGCAGAAGCCCTTTCCTCAGTATCCTGCTCACTGTATTCTCAAATTTATCCCTAAAAACCTGTTTTAATCCACCTAGCGGTGCAATTGTGCCTTTCTCATTTCTCTAAACTATGGCACGGAGGCTTTTTATGTTCAACATAATTGTGGAAATGTCCATTACATTCTTAGTACACTTTGCACTTATACACAATGGCATGCCAGCCACGAACTTGATGAGCTACGTGTCGACGGTGAAACATTTGAAACAAAAAAATATCATACTCCATTAGCCTAATCAGCATTAGATCAATGTTATATGCTTGCTAACTCATTTTGTCATGTCATGGGGGTGGGTATGTGAGGAGGGCGAAAGTCCCATGAACGAACGACTCCCCAGCTTAAATTGGTATGCTTTGTGATATAGTGGTGGTTTAAAGATGATGGGGTTGAAAGGGAGGGGTATGAGGGCTGGATGGGGAGGTGGTCTGAGGGGTGATTTAAGGAGATTTTTAAGGGAGGGGAGTGAACAGTAGAGGGGGGTGTAACCCCTCTCCGTAAACCATCAACTGCGCCCCTGTTAAAATCCAAAAACCTTATGCGAGTCGAAAAAAAAATTTGGCCGGGATTAGGTTGACGTTTTTCAGAGTGATTGCATAACCTTTCTATATGAGAAAGGCAAAAATGTGCCAAAATCCAAAAAAGTGAATGGTCGTCAAATTTTTTTTCGAGTTTGCATCAAATCTCGACGTTTCATGCACCTTGAACACATTTAGCATCAAAAATAAAAATTCTATTTTTAATTTTTCCTATAGTTTATATGAGAAATTTCTGTGTGGCCGCACTCTGAAACCCGTAATTCCGGAACCAGAATTCTGATCGACCCAAAATTCAATAGCAGCCGATGGGAAGGTTGCACCTTTCATTTGAGACTAAGTTTGGGTAAATCGGTCCAGCCATCTCTGAGAAAAATGAGTGACATTATTTTACACATACGCACATACATACACACACACATACACACACATACATACACACACACATACAGACTTTTTCCGATCTCGACGAACTAAGTCGAATGGGATATGACACTCGGCCCTCTGGGCCGGGATTAGGTTAACATTTTTCAGACTGATTGCATAACCTTTCTATATCATTTCTGGAGATCTTTTATAATATTTTATGGCAAATAATACAGGAGGAAGTTCCACTCACGAAAAAACGACGAAATCATGCATCCAAAAATCCAGTTTGGTTCAACAAGGAAATTATTAATTTGAAAAATCGGAAGCAAAAAGCTCACAAAATTTACAGAAAACACAATAATCAGGATAATTTGGAAAAATACCTTAACATTCGTGACCAACTAACTTTGGCTATTTCTTCGGCACTAACTGTATATAATGCAAAAACTGAAAATGAGATCAAGTCATGCCCAAAAAACTTTTTTAATTACATCAAAACTAAGTTGAATTCATGCAACTTCCCATCAAAAATGTCTTTAGATGGGAAAGAGGGTGAAACTTCAAAAGATATTTGTAATCTCTTCGCAACATTTTTTCAAGAAACTTATTCTAACCATTCAGACAATGATCGTGACTTTGAATATTTTTCTTATTTTCCTGATTATTCAAGGGATGTTGGTGTCAGTCACATTAATGTTCAAGATATCTTGTCTGGTCTCAATGATCTAGATGCCACTAAAGGCTCAGGACCTGATGGAATTCCACCTGCTTTTATAAAGAATTTAGCAATTGAGCTTACGTCACCTTTATTCTGACTGTTCAATAAGTCACTAGAATCTGGTATTTTCCCAAAAGATTGGAAAAAATCTTTCTTAATAATTTATAAATCGGGTAAAAAATCTGATATTCGCAATTATCGTGGAATTGCCATTCTGTCTTGCTTTCCCAAACTTTTCGAATCCATCATAAATAAAACCATTTTCAACCAAGTCAAACATAAAATAACAAATTCACAACATGGGTTTTTTAAAGGCCGTTCAACTAGTACAAACCTTTTAGAATTTGTTGATTACTCGTTAAATGCCATGGATAAAGGAAATCATATAGAAGCTCTTTACACTGACTTCAGCAAAGCTTTCGATAAGCTGGACATTCCCATGTTAATATTCAAACTTGAAAAATTGGGAATCGAGATGAGACTCCTCAATTGGATTAAGTCGTATTTAACAGATCGTCAGCAAATAGTAAAATTCTATGAGATGAAATCTGATATAATTAAAGTTACTTCGGGGGTTCCTCAAGGTTCACACTTAGGACCTCTTCTTTTTATTTTATATGTCAACGACATCTCTCTTATTTTAAAAAACATTAAGATTCTCATATATGCGGATGATATGAAGCTATTTTTAGAAATCAGAAATAATAATGACTATAATGTTTTTCACAATGAAACACAAATCTTTTATACATGGTGTTGTAAATGTTTACTGGAGTTAAATGTTAAAAAATGTAATCTCATGACTTTTAGCAGAAAACAAATCACGGCTTCCGTGTCAATAACATTAGGTAATCAAACCCTACAGAAATGCGATAAAATAAGAGATTTAGGAGTTATCTTAGATAAAAAATTAAAATTTGTGGAACATTACAACACAATTGTTCATAAATCTAGTAATATGCTTAATTTTATAAAACGCTTCGGATATCACTTTCAAGATCCTTACACAATTAAAACTCTTTACGTAGCATATGTTCGGTCTATTTTAGAATATTGTAGTATTGTTTGGTCACCATTCATAAAAAAACATGAACTGAGAATTGAGTCAATCCAAAAACAGTTTCTATTATATGCACTACGCAAGTTAAGATGGACAGTATTCCCTCTTCCATCTTATGAAGCACGTTGTATGTTGATAGATATTCAAACATTGAAAGAACGTCGGGACTATGCAATGATCTCGTTTCTGAACGATATCGTCATGCAGTGTATTGACTCATCTTACATATTGTCAAAATTAAATTTATATGCTCCCACTCGTCAATTACGCAATAGAAATTTGTTCGCGATAGGTCATCACCGTACAGACTATGCTAAATTCGGACCACTAAACCAGATGATGGCTGTGTATAACGAGCATTGTGAAAGTATTGACCTTACCATGCCCCGAACAAGTTTAAAACAGTTCTTCAACTCTTTACGGCATCATAGTACATAGAAATAGTTTACAGGATAGTATATAAGCAATTAATATTTGTATAATGTAGTCTACACTTGATTGACGAAATAAATAAATAAATATGAGAAAGGCAAAAATGTTAAAAAGTATATTTTACAAGGTAATTGAAAATGCAAACACGCTGCAACAATAAAAAGGAACATCAAATTTGAAAAAGTCGATCAGCTTTTTTTCGAGAGTTGTCCTACTGGAGCTGTAGAGCTACGATCTCGAAAGGATTCCCTGTCAGAATCATTCACTACACTTGCAAACGAGACGAGAAATGTCACCCGCCAAAACACTGGTTAAGGTCAGCGGACCGTGATTCTGAATGTGATATTCATTGTACGGAACATATATGTGCGGGCGTAGAAACTTCAAGATCGCGTGTATCATCGCGCAGGACTCGAGCATTTGTACGTTAACATGTTCGATCGCGTGTGTGTTTTTATATCCCGTGCGCTAACGTCTATATAACTTCGCGTGTATAAATTTGATTTTATAACCGTGTGTCCACTGTCATATTCGCGTGTGTTCTTGGATCGCGCACGGACCGTGGATCTACTGCTTAATTTTCGGTGTACGGTTCAGGGCTAAAAGAAAGTGGTTTCTTCCATATCACTAGATTTCTCGGTCGTGTCGCCATGGAACGTGTTGTCTAGTGGATATGAGAGCTTATTTTTTTAATTGGTCCATTTGAGAGCATGGACATAGACTGCTGATACCGAGGATAGAGACTTTCGGAAGTGACCGATTCAGGATCGCGCGAGCGCGGGAATTTGTAAGTTCACGCTGGAGATCGCTTTTGAAAATTTATAAGTACTGAGCACTGGTGGCTCCAGGGGGTGGCACGAGGAGGTACGTGCTTCCCCTATTCAACCAAAAAGTTTTCCATCCTTAGAAGATTCCTTAAGAAATATAGAAAATAATGTTGCTTTTTACAAATTTGTCGCCGCACTCTAGGCCTGAAATGCGTTTACAAGATCTGAAATTTAATTTTACAAATCGTGCATCAGACACAATTTTCCAAGAACGCGTGCCCCTTTACCATCCGCCAGGAGCCGCGTATGGTACTGAGACGTTTACCTTATCACCGGGGTTTTATCATGTTTGTGAGATCGCGGGTGTAGGTCACGTGGATGATCGCGAAGAACTCAAGCATTTGTATGTTAACGTGTTTGTTGGATGTATGTGACTTCGTGTGTATAAATTTGATTTTATAACCTATGTCCATTCGCATATTTGCGTGTTTCTAGATGATCGCGCGGACCGTGAATCTGATACTATATTTTCACTGTTCGTTTCATATGCTGGAAGAGAGTGAGTTCTCACTACAGTTCCCAGTCATGTCGCCATGGAACGTGTTGATTAGTGGATATGAGCGTCATTTTTTGTCTGATCCACCTGAATGCATTGAACCTACACACAAAAAAAATAATGAAATTTAAACAACATGTAAATCAATTTGAATGTAAACATACAAAGATTGAATCAAAACTTTGATTGAAAATTACGTTAAAATCAATGCACTCAATTGGAGCATCAAAAAGCATACAACTTTACACTTTCATTCGTGTAATATTACATGTCATTCATTTGACAGCAAAAAGCGTGTAAAAATAAATTGAAGTGCATTGGTTTTCCGTTTGAAGAAACTGTAATTTTCAATCCACATGTAGAATTATAATAAAATTGAAGTTGAAGAAAGCACGACAAATCGTGTGGATTTTTGATGGAACTTAATTTTACATTTAGGGGAACTGGTGGTAAAATGAACACGTTAAGCTAAGTCATTATTTTCTAACTAATAAGTGATTGAGATACTACAATCACCTTATACGTTTCTTGTTAGACATGTTTTGTACATATTTGGTGAAAATATTTCGACATAAACACAAATTTTCAAACATTATTCTTGATTTCAAAACATGTCCAAAAAAGAGACATGTTTATAGCGTGTGGGTAAAATGAACATGTGCTGGTGGTAAAATGAACACCTTCTAGTGATCTGCAAAATGTTCTGTATGTATGCAATGCTTAGCGTTGAAAAGCAATTTCCGAGCAATGCTGATGTCCCAGCGGCGCATGAGCATTGCATACACACAGGGCATTTTGTAGGCAAAAAAAACTTGTCACGCAAAAATTAAATTTTCATGTAATACTAACCAATTTACAATTCTGTGACATGGAAACACATCTACAAACTTGGGGTTATCCATAGGTGTTTAAACTTTAAGGATCTGTTGGAGAACAGTGAAGATATAGCAACTTGAACTTAGCGATTAATTTTGAGGCTTGGTACTTGGAGCAGCAAGATGGTTCATATTACCCCCACTACAACCTGTTCATTTTACCCCCTAAGACATTTTATTTTCAAACAGTCGTTCCGATTGAGCCGATTTGTCCTGATCCCTACTTATTGCTGTGAAATATCTGCAAGAGGTTCAACTACTGTCATGTAACACCATTTTCACATTAAAATTAAAATTTCACCACAAAAGACCTTATATTCTACATGCCGAATTTAACATCAGCGACAAACATGAATGTCGATTTTGGTTTTCATCATATTTATTTCACATTCGACAGCTTTTTATCAAAAGAAATTATTTCAATATCCTTTGAATACTTGGCAGGTCACGTTTCTGTGAAGTTTGTTCTAAATTTAACTAACGTTGACTTGATTTGGCTACCTGTTCATTTTACCCCCCCCCCCCTGTTCATTTTACCCACAAGTCCCCTATATTCATGCACCAAATATGTGCATGAAAATAAACTTAAAATTTCAAAATATTTTTTTCTGTGTATGCTACTAAAGCCGAGGGTAGGCATTTACGGACGTAACCGATTCATATTCGCGCGAGTTCGGACGTTTGTAGGTTCACTGTTGATACCGCGTTCGTGAATTTATAAATGCTAAAACGTTCGCATATTCGCGTGTGTTCTTAAAGATCGCACAGACCGTAAATTTGATGCTTCATTTTCAGTGTGCGGTTCAGGTACTAGAAGAGAGCTCCTCCATATCACAAGAGTTCTCGGTCATGTCGCCATGGTACGTTGCGTCTAGTGAATATCGCCCTTTTTTAGTTCAACTGAAGGCATGAGTTTAGGCCGCTAGGACCAAGGGCAGAGACTTCCAGACGCGACCGATTCGCGACTGGTGGATTAAGGACATTATACATGCGAGCCACAACATAGCTCCTACGCCACACACACCCCTCTCCCCTGCCTAGCCATGTATCTGACATGAGCAAATATAAAAATACGTTTTTCAACACACTAACCTTGCTGGTGTGCCACGAAACTACTACTTAAGGAAGCTAGAATATTTTCCTATGCAATCAACCCGAGTTTTTGACGGAATGGCATCTGTAGCTCCTGTTTTGTGCGAAAATATAACCCCTCTTCACTTGGGGTTCCTTTCGAAACACTCTTTTTCTCGTTTTCATTGCACTTTTTCAAATGCACTTTTTTCACACACCACTGCAAAAACACTCGCGAAAATTTAATCGTTTACTAACAAAACTTCAAATTTTCTGCCAATGTACAGATGACCAAAGGAAAATGTTCGGAAACTCTCATTTGTGCGTTTGAATTTTCACTTCAGATTTAAGTTTTTCCTAATGTAAACAAGCCAGTCGGTGCCTAGCAACGTGGCTTCCACATATCTTCACCTTAATGCTTGAGACCGCGTTTGTATATTTATAGATGCTGTTTACTTAATTACCGTGGTGCCAAAATGTTGGCGAGAACGCGAGATGTACAGATGATTGCAATTGCATGTTCGCGTTTGTGTTATCGCGAAGGCCACGAGCGTTTGTATGTTTGGAATGGGAGAGATTGTGAGTATATTTGAGAGAATATGCAAATAATTGTGTTAGTGAGTGTTAGTATGAATCTAATACAAGAAATAATAATTAAAGGAAACACAACATACCGAATAATGAAAACAATATACAAAGAGATTAATTAGAAGTGTATAAATTGACCGATAGTATTTTTGGTAAACATGAGGAGTGGTAAAGCAAACTCATAGAAGCACAACAAAGACAGACTAATGAAATAGAGAAGAAAAACGCAAGTAAAATGCAATCAAACTACTTGAACTCGTCTAAACGCCAGCAAATCATGTTTATTTAATACTAACGAATTCAGTTAGAATGTTATCATGCTATGCTGACCGGCAATGGAATCGAATTGACCCCCTATTCTATCATATACGCCAGTTCTGCATCCATTATCTGACCCAGCTGTCACAAATACTTAGACGAACGCATACACACACACTCATACGATTAGCACATAAAAATTGTACACTAGTACTAAAAACTATGATTATTAAAAAACGACTCTTTATAGCCTTCTACTTTTAAACTGTGGAACAATGTTTGCAAACACGGCCCACAGCAAAAGTCAATCCACGTCGACCCGCCAGTCGGCCACGCCAGCACGCACAGGCTAACGGTTGATCGTTAGTAAGGGGGCTGGTGCAGAGTATGTGAAAACACAAAACATGAAAAAGGCCCATAAGCCTCCTCGGTCTCCACGATGCACCAGTATCTAGGCGTAATGCAATAACCATCTTAAAGCAATTGACTGTCAGAGTTTCTTTAGCACTGATGCACTAAATATGCTTGATGATGTTTGCAATACCTACCATCAAACTCATAAACCTAGGGGAAGGGATTCTGAAAAACTCGATCACCTTGTGTCAAAAAAGGCAAAATATGATATTTGGTTCTGCGGTTCATTGCAATGGTCGCTGTCATTAGAACGCAGTTCCATATCATGTAGCTTTATTTCAATAGTGTTGTAGTCATTCAAGTTATTTTGTGAAGTCTTATTGTAGAATTGATATGTAAGAATCTGCCCTGGTTGCATGGTTGGCATTGTCTTAATGAATATCCTGTTTTCAGTTGATCTGCATACAATGGTTACGTACGAAGGGATGGGACTGATCAGACGCATTCTCACAACACGAACACCGTTAGGAGCACCCGGTAAAAAGTTCCTTCAAGTGTCGGCTGTGACGGAATTCACTTCTGTGTATCTTGACATGAATGTTTTAATCATGATGTCAGGGGTAGACTTTTGTCAACTTATTCAATTTTGTTTCTAACGTGACATACTTTCTGAAGTTGCTAGGCGTTCCGTCCTTCAGAAAACATTTATAAAAGGAGACTTCTGAGCGTTCACAACTGACTTGTATTAATGTAAATCCTAGTACAATGTAAGGGATAATAACGATTGAATAAATATTATATCGACATACGAAAGCATCTTCTTTGTAATTTACAACACCGGATCCTAAAAACTGAATCTATACCGATTTTGTCTACATTCCGATATTGTCACTCACCGTTTCTGCATTTTGTTGCAGATCTTTGTTGTATCTCGCATAGACATTGAGTGGAATAAGTACTTTTTTGGAACTCTTGAACTTTCGTCAATGTTTGCTCCTACATTGTGACATTTACAAGTCAAGTTCAGCAATAGGACTAGAGGCAGACTTTGTTATGCAAATGGCGACCCAAACAAAGATGACCAACGCACACCCTCCCCCTAGATTAGTTCATTCTCTCGGGGACCCAGACGGTCCAACGGCAATAATAAAAAGGAAGTCCGGGGAGAAATGATCGCTATCAATCGCTGCCGCATTTCGTGTTTCTCGCATAAGACGGCAGCTTGTGAAGCGCTTGTGTACAGTTTACGTATATTTACCACCCAGCAGCTAAGAAAGACAATAACCGACAAAAAGACAAATAAACTCTCCTTCGAGTTGTTTTTGTGCTGGTACATTAGGGTGATACAATTATTAAACTATATAATCAATCGTATATGTCCTCATTATTTTTGTAAAACCAATCAATATTTTTTTGGCTGTTCACCAATTATTCTTCTTTGGGGTACATTTATTATCACTGATCCGACTACAAGATATAACTTGTGGATCACACTATTGTGCATATGTTGTGCTTACACAGTTGCCAAGGAAGTTCTACCATATAACGAGATTGATGTGTGTCCGGTCGTCGTCCACATCTTCCAGACCGCGGTAGTAAGAGAAGTGCACCTACATAGCGAACAGTTTGGAGTGGAAAGTCACCTAAAATATTGGAACCCTTTAATACCTAGCGTTGCAACAATAAAAAATTATCCGTGTACATAGAAGCATTCCGCATACAATTCCCAAATCTATTTGGGATCCTAGAAATACACTGTCACGTTTCACACCACTGTAATACATTTGGTAGCTATTGTGCACCGTAATAAAATTAGGTCTGGTGATGCTGGTGAATAATCTAAATTAAAATATTAAATTATTTGGGCATGAAGAGGTTAAAAGGATTCCCGGAATACATGGAATCGACCGCTCGGTTTGGAAACATCGAAAAGAAAAAAAGCACACTAGTATGCTTTCGCCATGCAGGCGAACATCGTGTGGGATCAGTCATGCTGTCTTGTGGGAAAATTTATTTCGGTGGACAAATTGCAAGCGTATAGTCGATTAGATATAGGGACGACATTATTGAAGAGAGCGTTGAACTTCTCCACCGTAGCACGATAACAGGAAAACTGGGGTGCAGTTTGAATCAGTCGCAGCAATGCAGAACCAAAACAGAACCATATCCATCTTCTTCAGTAGGAAGCAAACCGCAACCGACCATGATTGGGCCCAGTCCGTTGAATGCGAAGCCGCGCATGGTCTGAAAAAATCTGCTACAGAATCTGATCAATGTGTGCAGTACGTGTCAGAATGCAAGAAATGCTCCCGATGATGGTGAGCAATGAAATGAAAATTGTTCATCAACACTAATTTATTGGCTGCTGATCCGAGGCTGCACAAGTACTGGAAATGGGGAAGAAAGCAATATGAATCCAGAATATGTTGTCCGCAAAAATTCTGTCCGGAACGCTAATGTTGGAAATGATAATCAACCGGTAGATGAACGTGAGAGGAGCCGTTTGCCGACGAAGAAATATATTGAAGGAGGAAAAAATATTCGGGACCACTTGTTATTAGGTAGTTCCTTAATTTATGTCATTATTTGTGGATTCTGGGCGGCTGATTATGTCAAAAGTGCAGATTTCATTATTGACAAACCGGAGTTCTACGGTGTGTGACATGTTTTTCGGCTCCACTTCAAGGCGTATACCATCTATGGAGATCTGAGTACCGGCAGGGTTTGTTTGCTGTTTCTCTGATATGCCATTTTCCCTTGTGAGTACGATCGATTTAGCTATGTTATGAGGAGACTGCCAATTATTACGGCACTTCAGGAACGATACCATTGTCGAGTGTTGTAGGAATTTTTCGGTCTGATTAATTGCTTTATTTCGGCTGCTGGTGTCTTCTGGGGAGGCTGTATCTTTGGAGATGCCGTTCACAATTCGAGCAGGACCTTCTAGTATCTGCTTCGTTTTTCTATTTACTCTTGTAGTTGAAAATAAATTTATTTTGCGATTTCTTTTTTTATTCAATTTGTTTATTTGATAAAACATATTTTCGTTAGTAGTAGTACAGTAGACAAACTGGCAGGGGGAGAAAAATAAAAACTTTCAGTTTCAGATATCGGGTCATCAACAGCATGGTTTACAGACTCGGGCTGCCTTCATCAGCAAGCATCATATACTGGGACGCCGAGTGGTCCTCCTCGAGCCGGCAGGAGTTCCTCCAAACGATTTCGTTGTACAACTTTGATGTGGATCGGTAGCACACCGAGTTGCGCGTGTGATGTTTGTGCTGTAGGTCTCGTGTTTGTTGGCTTCCGTCGACAAAGATGTTTCGTGTCAACTTGAAGTCGCATTAAATCATCGTTGGCTAACGGTACAGTTGAATCTGTATATTGTTGGTTTTTAGGAAACTATATACGAGGGGCATATAGAGGAGGTCGCGGCTTACCACTACATCTCTAACCGGGACATTGGGTGATCTTTCTCGGCCACGAATAGTAGAGATCTGGCAGAAAAATACTCGGTGCATGCCCCGACAATATGTTCGATATTGCGAGAACCATTGCCACTAGAGTAGATACCGCTATTTGCGAGCACAATACGTCGGAGATGAGCGTCTAGCGTATAGTGATTGGACATGAGCCGAGACATAACACGAACAAAATCTCGACCCGCATCCATTCCTCTGAACCAAAATTTCGTTGATACCTTCGGGATGATAGAATGTAGCCACCGTCCTAACTCTACATTGCTCCAGTTCGTCTGCCAAATTTCTAACGTCATCTGACGAGGGATATTAAAAAAATCATTGAAGCAGAGTGGTCTTTCCTAGATGTCACCTTCTAAACCGCCCAACTTAGCTAAAGAGTCCGCTAAGTCATTACCTGGAATGGAGCAATGCGAAGGGAACCAAAACCAAAAGGTAATCTTGTGCGATCATGCAGACAAAGCACGCAGAAGCCCCCATATTTTCTCCAGAAAATACGGAATGTGCTTTCTAGGTTTCACCAAACAGAGAGCCTCTATTGAGCTAAGGCTGATGATCATTGAATTTGAATGAGCTTTTGATTGAATATACTGTAACCAGTGGAGTTGTCGAGACTTGGCCCGTAAAACATCTTGTGCAGTCGACTTCTTGAAATTTACTGTGAAGGATGCTTAGGATCCCTTGCGGACGTATGTGATCCGAGATTTCACGAATCTCGTCCTGCATGGATGTGTCGAAGAATACAGTTGAATCAGAAGCATTGGGGAGATTGACACGGTTGGGTTAATATGAAGAAGGATTGATATTTTGTGCCATATAATCGAAGTACAAGGACATACATCGGGTTTGAGAATTGTGCTCAACAAGCCTCTCGAAATTTAATTGGAAATAACGGGTTCAAGATATCGCATCGGATGAGCAATCGATATGAGAGGTCCCAAAATCGATCGTTGGTGCAAGGACACCCGCCAGCACTTCTTGACTGAGCGGAAACAGAAACTCCCGTAGTCCATCACCGACGATATCGTTGTTTGTTACTGCCTGATCAGGTCTACTGAGTGTGCACCCCATCATGTTCCGGTTATTGTACGGAGAAAGTTGAACCTTTGTTGGCACTTCTGTTTCAAATCCCTAATGTAACAACCCCAAGTACCTTGAGAGTCTAACCATACCCCGAAATATTTGAAAGTCGATATCTGAGCAATAATTTCACCCATTAATTCAAGCAGTAGTTGCGCTGGTTCACGCTTCCTTTAAAATGCGACCATCTCAGTTTTCTCGTGGAGAATTCGATACTCAGCTGGAGGGCCCAACCAGACAAATTGTCCAAGGTACCTTGCAATGGTCCATGCAAATCGATAGGACATTCGTCTATGTCATTCAACTCAAAACGGGCTAACTAAAAATGAGCCCTGGGGAAGATCCTTGTAACTAATTCGTGATGTCGATGGATCACCATGCAAAAAATGTATGTATTTTTCAGACAGCATGTTTAGTAAAAAGTTGTTTAGAGTCGGTGAAAGACCATGCTGATGCAGCTTCTCAGAAAGAATATAAATAGAAATCAAATCAATTCAAACTGACGCCATCTGCTTTTCTAGTATTGGCCATTTCAATTTCTGTTGAGAGCGACGCAAGACAATCGTTCGCCCTTTACCTTTGCGAAAGCCAAATTGTGTATCTGACAGTAAGTCATTTTCTTCGACCCAATTGTTGAGGCGAAACAAGATCATTTTCTCGAACAACCTTCAAATACAGGACAGCATTGCAATCGGCCGAGACGAGTTGTGGTCAGAGCGTCAATTGGCAGAGCCTGGCAGATTCTTTAACAAGTTGATTCTGTCTGGCCCTGAGGCTTTATTGTAACATGATAAGGGAGCACGTGACAACTCCGCCATCGAAAATCCAATCGAAATCGGTGTTTCGTTCGCGTTATCGTGACGTGGACGTGATGCTGTAGATCTTCTGTGCCGGGGCAGAATCCGGATAAACCTTCTTGGCAAAATCGAATATCCAACGGTTTAAATATTCCACGCTTTCGTTAGTACTGTTTCGGTTTCGTAAGCGCCGGGCCGTGCACCAAAGAGTGCTCATTGATGTTTCTCTCTTGTTAGCCCGTCGACGAACCGGCGCCAGTAGCTACGTTTTTTGGCTTTCATCAAATTCTTCTTGCGCGTTTCCGCCTTCGCGTACTGTCGGTAGCTAGCTGACAGCCCGTTGTCCCGGAAGGTGTTATACGCTGCGGCCTTCACCGCGTACACGTCTGAGCACTCTTTGTCCCACCATGGATTGGGAGGACGCCCGCGAGAGTTCACGTCTGGTATACGTTTAGTTTGAGCTTGTCGATTCTACTTTTCCGGATATCGCGGACGCGTACCTCTTCCAATCAATATTTCGTGTGAGGTCATACGAAACATTGATTGTATTTGGTGGTCCTAAACCGTTAGCAATATTAATTACGATTGGCAAATGGTCGCTGCCGTGGGGATCAGAGACTATCTTCCACATACAATCTAACCGTAGCGATGTCGAGTAGAGGGACAGGTCTAAGGCGCTCGGACACGCTGGAGGGGCAGGAATCCGTTTTATATCACCCGTGTTCAAAATGGTCATATTGAAGTTGTCGCAAAGCTCATGAATTGAGGTAGATCGATTATCATCATGAAGGCAACCCCATGCCGTACTGTGGGAGTCACCTAAAACTAGCCTCGGTGCGGGGAGGAGTTCTACAATATCGCAATCGTCGGTAGCTAACTGAGGCTTTAGGGGGGAGGTAGGTGGAAGCAATGCAAAGGTCTTTTCCTTTTATTCTAGTTTGGCAAGCGACAACTTCAATGCCTGGTGTTGAGGGGAGGTCGATTCGATTGAAAGAATAGCACTTTTTGATCCCCAAAAGTACTACTCCGTACGAGTCTTCTCGATCCACGCGAATAATGTTAAAATCGTAAAAATGTTGGCATATTTCTGAAGTAAGCCATGTCTCGCATAATGCAAATGCATCGCATTTCAAGTTATTTAGTAATATTTTAAAGGAATCGATTTTCGGAATAATGCTTCTGCAATTCCAGTACAGTGATTAAATCCGATACCTCTTTCGATGAATTAACCATCGAAGGGCACAATCGCTGAAAGGAGGGGCCATTTCACAGTGAACTACATCGAAAATGTGTTTACTGCGGGGAGAAAGCTTATCAAGATGCTTTTAAGAGGGTCAGAAATATTTAGTGCTGTAAAAATACGATCCATAATGTCAGAGAAATTTATCAAGCCAGCGCTGGTTTCTTTCTCTGGCTGAGATATGGGAACACTTGGGGTTTTTGATATTCCTGGAGGTGCTGGGAACTCCATTTCTGAGCTCAGGTGTCTGAGACCGGGAGCGACTTACTGCGCTTTTGCACCAGTACTTCCTTGAGTAATAGTTAATTTAGGGGGGGGGGGGGGGGTGGTTCATGAAGACACACCTTCTGGCCTTTACGACGAAGCTTGGGAGAGAAAATGTTCCTCATTTTTCTATTACTTCTAGGCACAGCAGACGATGTTCCCTCCTGGGGTTCATCACAATCGCCTTCGTCAGTAGACAAGTTGGTATAGATGTTCGTAGAGGTAGGTGGCGTAGCTATCGTAAGCATTTCTGCAAAAGATCGCTTAGAGCGTCCCTGAAGGGAACGCTTTAGATTCTCCTCGCGCTGTTTGTACTCGGGACATGAAGGGAGATCATGTGGATTTCCCCCACAGTAGAGACATTTTTCGGCAACCCTTCCACAGGAATCATCCGCATGATTTCCACCACATTTTCCACAACAGGCCTTATTGCTACGATAGGAGGCTGTGTGTCCCAAGTGTTTGCAATTAGTACAGTTCATGAGCCGCGGCACAAAGAGGCGAACAGGTAGACGAACATTGTCAAAGAGGAGGTAGTCGGGTAGAGCAGAACCGGCGAAGGTCAACCGATAAGAGTCTGAGTTGACGTATGTTTTCTTCCCGTCAGCTGCGACTGATGCTGAATGCAAACGTTTGCACTCCAGTATCTTCACTGGCTTAAGCATGGGGTCTATGAAACAGCCAGTCCCATATTTCAGCAGGTCCTCGCAACTCAGACTCGAATCGGAAACGACCCCACTGACTTCAACCCTGTTAGCTGGAATATACACTTTGTGCTTCCTTCGTAAAAGGCCCGTAACCAGCAAGATCATTTGCCTGTTTTAAACTTTTTACAACCACCCGAAGCTTATCAGGGCGAATTTTCGATATTTCGGTCACGGCCGAATACTGATCCGTCAGAACTCGAGAAATCTGCAACAGATTCAAACACTTTTTATCTTTGGTCCGGAAGAAGATCACGAAGGGCCCGGTGGTCGAGCTTGGATATACTTTGAGCTGGGGAGCCGATTTTGTTTCGACGTCCATCTTACCTTGAGATGATCCGCCGTCAAGGAAAGTCATTTTTGCACGGGCCTATTGCCCAGTGCACGTTAGTCAAGGAACCAAGAATAATATACTACCCAAGCAACACATGCAACATGTAATGGCCGCGGTTTGTTGCATAACCATAAACTTTTGCTGGTGCGCTTTTTCAGTTGCTAAATCAGTTGAATAATGGTTTATGTACGCTTCTCTTCAACAAGTTTTGTTGTAGAAACTGCTAATCAACAAGCGGTGCTGCTCGGGTAATACTTAACTTGTGTATGTAACGGTATCCAGACGGCTTACTTGAAGAACACTGCTTAACTGGTCACTGACCGGCTAATGGTACTCAGAAACAGAAACACAAAAGAAGTAAAAAAATACTGAAAGCTCAACGAGACGGATAGTGTGCAAGATAAACTTGAACGCGGATTAGCACTATTCTTTGTCGCTATATACTACTCGGACTGGCAATAAACACTTCTATCTCGACCGAGTGTTCGAAAACAAATGATCAAAGTAATCCTTGTTGTTAACTATTTTGCAACAAATTTCATCTATTTAACTTAAGTTAACTATTTTGCAACAAATTTCGGAAAACTGCATTGATGAGATAGTTTGGTTAGTCAAAAATATGTAAGAGAGTGGCAAATATAACTTTTTGTCCCGAGCGGCAGAAGGCATAGCGCCGACACTTCTTGGCATCACAGCTCTAGCGGAAAACAACCAGACTAATTGCAAAATTTCAATTCTACGGATAATACTCATGATTGTCAAACTTAATAAATGATATGTACGCATTCTAATCAAGTATTTTCTTGCAGTGCTAAAAGCAATTTTTACCTACCGATACTCAATACAATTCTCCTCGAATTTTTACAGTAGTTCAATTGATTGGGAAAGTTAGTCAAAAACAATCAAAATTTAAAGGTATTACCAGTTTTCAATAATAGTTCAAGGCAATGAAGATACAACAAAATTCCATTTTTCACCGTTAACCTAAACTGTCCCTGGCAGCACTGCTCCATAGGAATCCAACCACAATATAATTACAACAACTTCAGTTCTACAGATAATACGTTGCTGCTCAAAAGAAAGATAATAGTCACAGTTATTAGTTTTTGTGAGCAGAATCTTGCCTATATCAAAAATTATAGATATTTAAAAACGTTGCTGTTTATAAACAACATGAACATGAAGTGTTTAAGAAGAGATATAACAAAATGAAAAGCTCTGCTTTGAATTGATTTTTCAATGATATTTTCACAAGTTACATTTGTACGGTTGTGATTTTCTTGATGTCAAGGCTCTTCGCAGCCAGCTGGTCAAACGGCACAGCGTATGACGTCAATAACTACTGTGTTGTTTCGCAGCAGCTGGTTATGAAATTCGCAAATTTAGTCAAAATCATATTCATTAGTAGTTGTCAGCCACTTCCTGAAAACAGCACAGGGGCCTTCCAGAGTGGGATGTAATTACTTTGACGTTTTCTCACGCCTACGTCAACCAGATGTTACCAAAAACTTTAAGCTCTAATTTACTGTATCTGTAAACCAAGTTTGGTGATCCAACCAACCGGATAGCGTATTGGTATGGACATAAAATAAATAAAACTAAAACTGTTCTGTAACATAGATAATAAATCAGACAGTAATTTCAGAGATTTTACACGAACGGAATAGCAACCGCGTTCATATTGTCACATCTTTAATCCTGTTCCACCACGATAAATTCGAAAAATTCCCATCAACAAGATTGATTCCATAAAATATTGATAATAAACATTGACCTGATTTTGATCACTTCCACGAACGCGGCCTCCCGGCATCATAACTCATTTTCATTGCCCCCTATATTATTCACCGACTTTCAATCAAAAGCCGTCGATGCGATGGTGGCACGGACATCTCTTCCAGTTCGATCGATTCCGTAGCAAAGATCAGATTACTCGATAGGGAAAGTGAAAATGTTTCGCCGAAGGGCTGTATCAACACTTCCTATGCAAATCAGTCACCGGTTTTCTTTTTTTTATCAGCGGTTCATTGCCAAAAGCTTCGAAAGATTGCCCATTCCTGTGCGAGAGTCTGGGGCATAGCAGTTGAGTGCGATCGATTGGTGGTCATTTTTTAGCGAACTCCGTCAAGCCGACAGGTACAAGGCGATAGGTTTAATAAATTTCCTACATGCGAGCATGACCGTATGAAAATTAATATGCACCTAGTCAATGATAATGTTGATAGTAGCTATCATTAAGATGCCTTTATATTTATGACGACATCCTTCTGCAGAAAACGGAACGGCCAAGAGATGCTCGCTGAAGGTTGGGGCTAACCTGGATTTGCATATTTGCGTCGTGTGGGTAGGTATATGAACGTGGCAGCTGAAGCGGTGGTGAAATCTGAATTCTAGCCCCCGGGGATTTCATCGTGCAGGCAGCATAATGTATGCAAGGAATTCAAAAATGTGGCAAAAGTCGTAAAATTATCGAAAGAATTTAAACGATTAATTATTATGATATGTTGAATTATAAAACAGACGAACGGGAATCTCAAACAAACGGTCTGATAAGAGCAGAGTCGGATCGTAGCGGAATATGGTGCATTATAGTTCAAGATCGCCGAATTCGTCCCTGGCCATGCTCACAGTTCCGGCTGAGGACACCGAAGGAGCATGCTCGTCCTCGCTGTTCGATGTGGAAGGTATGCGGCTGAGTGAGCAACAAGATATTATATAATTAAGAAAATTGCAGGGACCTCAGCAGATGCTACGCAACGTGCCACGAACTGAGCGCTACTAGCATCGGCGGCGGCGGTGGCCACGACGCATGGCCGTCCTGATGATTACCCACCGTCGCAAAAAAGCTTCTGAAGTAGGTACCTGCCTGCACAGTGCTAAATGAAAAATTTGCGACAATCTTTTTGATATTATTTTTCCTATGATTTGTAGTGAGTTTGAAGAAGTTTTTCCGATACTAATGCCGTTAACTTCTGTATGTCACTAGAATGCTCATGGTTTAGAAATGTTCTCATACTTTTCGCCGTTAGTGTAGATGTCTGCGGTTGCATAGCCCGGAACCTTCGTTATGATTGTTTTTCCATACACTGTACGTTTCTGGCAGCACAGGTCGAGATTCGTTTATCAGCACATAAAAGTGCGTAATAATATGCGCTAAATGCCTAATTGATTTGTGATTGAGAGTGGTGGGTCGCGAAAATGACTGCCCGTTGGAAGCAGTGACACAAAAAGCCTCCAGGCGAGAACATTTAGTAAATAATGAAAAAAAAATCAACCAAGGGGAAGTGAGAGTGCATGTTCGAGTAGCTACCAAGTTGCTTCACCCCGATAGCTGTGAGGCAGCCGGCGCTTAAAAACAAGTTTGCATTTGTGCTAATAATGCAACCTCTAGCAGGTATGTGGCAAAGCGGATCAGCTGGAGTACGAAGCGACGAGAAATTCAGCTGAAAATGAGTGCCTACCGCGCGTCTCCATTGAATGAGATTACTTTTGAGTTAGAGATGGGCTGGTACGGGTATTTTTACCCGATACCCGATCTGAACCCGTACCCGTAGGAATCGGGGCGTGTTCGGGTAGGATCGGGTATTTCAAAAAAAAAATTGATACCGGGTAAGATCGGGCTATTTCGAAACATTTCACACTTACCCATTTAAATGTTTTTAAATATAAGGATGTCCCCTTTCCATAAATATCAGAATGAGATAGGGTATCCTCGTAGAAAAATATTGTACCGTGTTGACCGTAAATTTTGAGCTGCGGAAGTCAATCTTTTGGAAAATCGAATTGTCGAAATTTTTTCTGTATTGTGTAATAGGTAAACATTTATTAAGTCGCGTGAAGTTACTCGATTTTTTGAAGATTTTTTAGAATTTATTTAGAAATTAATAATTTTTTAGAAATTAATAACACTTATTATTATTTAGATTATTTAGAAACTAATAATACAAAAAATCCATTAACGTCATTCAATTTCGGAAATAAGGAAGCGGCAAATGATGTCAAAAATCATTAAACCGCGGAAATGTTGAAACAACGTTTTTCAGCAGCTGCGTCTGGTTTTATACCTGCGAATGACTTCTTCGGTGTCCTCGTCGTCGCCAGAGTATGGAATGGATGTTGTGTATCCCGACTCACGTGGTTGTCTAGCTACGGGACAAACCACTTTTGTGCTTCGGAGCATTTTTTGGATTCCTTTTCCTTTCTTTTTCACACATGTTTTTTTTTCGATTGTCAACAACAACACCATGAATTATTATATAGTTACCTCATGCGAAATATCTAACGCGTTTTCATTGGTGACGAACTCTTTCCTTTCATACGAGCAAGCAAAGTTTAGAACGGAACCTTGAATTGTTTAGAGGTTGATCGCATGCTGGCGTCATCTTGTAGAGATGCAATTGCGTTCTTTATGTCCTCTTCACTTCGTACAAAATTATGCACCATTTTCCTGTCAAAATAATTCAAATTTATATTATAGTCAAGCCCTATAATGCCCTTAAAACGGCTGACCTATCGAATCTCCAAGGGTATGTTTCTTTTTGATGTCCGTATTTTTTCAAACCCAAAAATTTCGAAAAACCAACACACAACTTGTTTTCAGCATTAATTTTTACGTCAGAAAAAATCACTTGACGTATTAATTAAATGTACTGTACTGAGAACGGAAGGCAATGTGTTTTCGCAGAGTAAAACGCGAAAACATAAATGACGCCGTAACTAATACAGATGATCCAAGGTAACAGTCGTCAACAATGTTCTCTAATCTCATTATCTAATCTAATGCATGCAACACGAGCGACCTCTGCAATATCGTAGCAAAGATAATGCCACAGTGGCCTAGCCGGGGGATTTGTGAGCTTTAATCGTGAAAAAAGTAATATTACAGCTCGAAAAAAAAATGTTTACGGTCACGATCACATTATTTCGGAACTATCAACTTTGGATGTTTAGTATCTTTGAAGTAAAGCAGCACATTCTGTAATAAAAAAAATGTAAGTTAATCCTCCTAGAAGTAATTATGAAGTATATTTTCTTCAAACAAATTTAGTTGGAGAGTTAATGCCTTCAGCAAAATTTTCGAAAACAACTTTGTTGAATGGGGCGGGCAAAGCGTAGTTGGTAATTCGATTGCCTTGTACGCATCTCACCTAGATTCAATTCCCAATACATAAGGTTAGAAATTTTTACAACATGAAAAAGAGCCGAAAGACCCTATGGCCCCTACAATCAAAATGAAAAGAAAAACTTTGTTGAAGACATTCCATAAATAAGTTTGATGAAGACATAAATACTCCGTGTGTTCAGGATTTCGAAATACATTAGACTATTTGGTCGGCGTTAAGTCAGACCGGACTAAGTGACATTGTATTAATTTCGAGAAAAACGAGTTTAAAGTTTGAATCGCAGCATCTTTTACATTATAATTTGAAATTAATTTTTGCTATAATTCATGCTCAATGAAACATACTTCAAATCAGCTAAAAGTCGAATGTAGCTGAAGAATTCTTTATCCAGCGCTATTTTTATCTCATTTTAAAATGACATCATCAACAACTTTGCTGAAGACACTAAATTTCATACTATTTTTGAAGAGTTACTTCTCCACAATCGCTTCTAGGAGTTATCAAAATTATTATATCAAAATATGAGCTTTTTTGGAAAGCTTCTTCGAAGTTGTTAAACCTTCAAAGTTGATGATTCCGAAATTGTGTGATCTTTACCGTTAGAAAATATTTTGAGCATTTAAAATTGCACTTTATATTTGAATTCTTTGACTTTATTGACATATTACAAAAAATATAAAAGGCATCTTGACTAATTTTGTTTCTGAACTACCACTAATTTATCCAACTTACATTAAGTTTTAGCGTTTTCAAAAAAATAAACAACGACTTCATATGAAAAAGAATATACTGAGGAGACAATTTTTACGAGCTGTCACCTGATTGGTGAATTCTTGTATACGGTACATAATATTAGAGTTTAATTGCCAGTCCAAATGCCCTGACGACATTTTTTTGCATAAGCGAGGAAAGCAAAGATGCTTTTATGATCTGCTGCTTCTAAAAGTGTCTACACATTCGTTTCGCCTGCTGTTATCGGTTTTGCCCTTTGATATCGGTAGCATCCAGTCATACATCAAGAAAAGACAGGTTTTTTGTACTACGAAAAGACAGGTTTGTTGTACTATCGCCTCATTCGTCTTCCAATTTCTTACATCTTCCGTAATTTTCGTCACCTCAAGTTGTCACTTTGTGTCGAACGCTAGAACAATGAAAGAATGACATTATTCACGACAAATATTTTAAGAAGGACTATCGTGTATACATCCCCGCCCACAAAGTAGAGATTGATGGAGTGATCACCGACTTTTTAAATGCCATTTAAATGCAGCTTTTTAATGCTGATGTGCATTTAAAGTACTGTCCATTAACAAGAAGTTTTCAAATAGATTTTCGAATGCAGATTAACAACAATTAAGCATACAAAATGCTAAGATACTGCAAGAAGCATCTGAAGTGCAAATACTTTACAGCATATATAAATACTTGTTGGTAACGCGGGGTAAAAATTCTGAAAAGCGTGCCTGTCGTGAGGAAAGTACACATGATGTATTACCATGCTTCGCGTGCAAACAGTACCCGGAAACGTTCCCTTGAACGATACTGAAATGAGCTACATTATTCACTATGATAAAATATTATGATCTATTGACTCAGCAAAAGTGCAACTCTGATATTCCCTTGTTACGGCACCTAAAATCTTTAGGCAGGTGAGATTCCCTGAAAAGGCTAAACATTTTTTCTTCTTGGGAGCAACCAAATATAACAGCTGGAGAAAGCACTGATACAAAGCCTAACCAAACCGCTTCTGATCTTAGTAATTCGCGATCAAACAAGGAGTAACACTTCCAGGAATACCAAAAAACCTCAAGTAGCTCAAAACGTCAACCAGAAATTCAACTTAGCACAGAACAGGGTAGTCTTAGGTTAGTCACCGGTTTGTGTTATTGCGGAACTTCGACTTGCGAACAATAATTTAGTGAGTACCTGGAAATAGCACACTGATTTTGATTTTATCCGATTATTTTAACAAGTAGTTCAAGAATTCAGCGCCCCCTAGGGTTGGCACCCTTGGTGGGCGCGAACCCGGCCAACCACACGCTATGGGCTTGAAAATAGTCTAAATTAACCATCAATCTACAAATGGCCTGTGTTAAGCCAAAGAGGACCAAGCGCCATTTTGAGGTACTTTATCTAAAACCGCCTTTTCCAATGTAACACCAGGATCTCTAATATCTATTATGTTTTGAGCAAACGAAAGCAAGCGAGTGTTCTTTAACTTTCTACGTAAATGGTAAGCTATCGAAAAATGAATTTTAGTACGAAAAACACACGAAAAAAATTATGACGCTTAGCTCGGTTTGGCTTAACGCAGGCCAAATAATGTAGAGTTTTGTAGTTTTATAGACACACACCTTCGCCTTTACTAAAAAATTTTAGTTTAACTAAAGAGGAAACTTTTTTTGTTTATAAGTACACGGGATTATTCCAATTGTTCAAAAATATGCAGAAAATTTTTACCATAACTACAGAAATTGAGCGCGTTTAGAGTAATCAAACATTAACTGATACTGTGGTATAAGTTAGTTTTCTAAATTTGAAAGATTTTGTGTTATTTACAGTGAGTAGTTGTCTATTAAATGAATGATTATATTAGTCGACGCTCTATAGAAGTCAAAGAAATAATAAATGAGCCCCCGGATTCCCCTACTGCTTGAAATCAAATACGGTTGAATTTATTAAATGGAAATCGGGTTTGAGTCCAGAACGGGTTTTATTTTTTTAAACGCGGATACAGTTCTGGTTCAGAGTTTCGGGTGCGGGTAGGGTCGGGTTTTATATTTTTTACGAATCCGGGTACGGGTCGGGTTCGGGTAAACTCCCAAAAAAAATTCGGGTTGGGGTCGGGTCCAGGCACGAAAAAAACCCGTACCCGCCCATCTCTAGTTTGAGTGAATAAAGAATTTGCGGTGGTCTTTTATGTCCTGCTAGACCTTAGGGCATGTTCAGGAGCGTTTTATTTTGTATAGGAGTTTCAAAGTAGAACTGGAACTGAAACATTCACATCCCCAGCAGAGCGTTTTGTTTTATAATTTCGAACAGTTTTGTTTTAAAATTTGAAACTGTTATACGACGCCGTTCTATTTGTTGCTGATTTTAAAACACGTTTAGAAGTGTGTTTTAAATACTTGCAAAGTTTTCAGCACAGACACTTAGACCCGATAGACTGGGGAAAAATAAATTTGAATGCAGTAACGCTGAGGGCATGGCGAGACATGAATTTTAAATTGAATGGAACATCCGCTAAAACTGCTGCTGGGGAGAGCAAGTTCTAGTTTTAAAATTTTCAGTTTTATATTATAGAATTGTCAAAATTATGAATCTAGAACTGAAACACTCCTGAACATGCTCTTATGTTTTGAAACAAAAAAAACTTCAAAAAATACTAGTATTCTCTTCTTTTCTAAAGAATACATATGACAGAACCACTCTTTCAAAATTTCAAACATATGGCTCAGTTTTTTCATTTATCCAACTACCATCAACCACTGGGATAGCGTGACTGCTAGATGGATTTTAATAAATGAAACCAGTCGATTTTTCCACCAAACACTACTCATTTTATTAAGCTTACCACCAACACACACACAAACACCGATTACCACCACACCACGTTCTGTGCCAGCAGAGCCTGTTGTTCCTCCAGCAATTTGCGCTGCTGCTCCAGGAATGCTTTCTGGCGTGCCATTTGCGCCTTCTCCTTCTCGGCCATATCACGCATCACCTCGAGACGAGCTTTTTCCGACTCTAGACGTTCCTCCTGGATCTTCAGCACATCCCTCAACTGACCCACGAAGGTTGCCTGGGCCTTAACTTCTCGCTGTTGAAGCTCCACTTGGCTCTTGGATCCGGACTGAACCGTCGTCGTTGTGGTCTGATTTGTAGTTGAAGATGGTGTTTGACCTTGACCTTGATCTGTGGTCTTTTCCCCGGCTGGCAAAGCGGCCACCAAGGTAGATCCCAAGAGTACTATTAACACGATACGTCTCATTCTGAACGGGACCTGCTTTTGATATTGGTGACCGGTTATCGATATGTGCTTCTAGTATAAATCGCGAACGTTTTATTCGCTGCCAATATTTATAGGAAAGCAGAGATGGTTCGAAAATAACCCTGATCGTATGAACACTTGGATAAACAAATGACACAAAAACGGATGGCTCAGATGACGACTTAGCAAAAAATGCATTCGCCGGGATGGAGATACGTCTGAAGATATCAATCTCATATATTGCGCAAATGTTTAGGATTGTTCCATATTTCAGCAAGGTACAAGAGTTCCGAAACAATACCCAACGGTAGTCTTAGGAGGAAGAGGAGACGGCGATACACGAGGTTGAAGTTTAGTCGGTAGGCTTCCTAGAGAAAGAACTGCCGAAAGAATCCGACAGTACCACGGTCACGTCGGTAGTGGTCTCTTTTGAAGATTCCCCCTCGATAAAAAATAGAAAAACCCACGTCGATAAATGAAAAATTTCTTTGTACTTTCTCGATAATTAGAAAAGAAACACGTTTACATTTTTTACTTTTTTACATTTCATACATTGTTTTACATTGTAATAAATGTAAAAAATGTGAAAAATGTAAAAAATGTAAAAAATGTAAAAAATGTAAAAAATGTAAAAAACGTAAAAAATGTAAAAAATGTAAAAAATGTAAAAAATGTAAAAAATGTAAAAAATGTAAAAAATGCAAAAAATGTAAAAAATGTAAAAATGTAAAATAATGTAATAACTGTATAAAATTCAAAAATTGTAAAAAAATGTAAAAAATGTAAAAGGTGTAAAATATGCAAAACATGTAAAAATTACATTTTTTACATGTTTTACATTTTTTGCATCTTTTACATTTTTCCCATTTTTTCATTTTTTTACATTTTTTACATTTTTTGCATTTTTTACATGTTTTACATGTTTTACATTTTTTACATTTTTTACATTTTTTACATTTTTTACATTTTTTTCATTTTTAAATTTTTTACATTTTTTACATTTTTTACATTTTTTACATTTTTTACATTTTTTACATTTTTTACATTTTTTGCATTTTTTACATTTTTTACATTTTTTCCATTTTTTACATTTTTACATTTTTTACATTTTCTCCATTCTTTATATTTGTTGTTTTTTCCGTATTTAACATTTTTTATATTTTTTAGCCTTTTTAACCTCTGTTTTTGCATTTTTTTATATTTTTTCACACATTTTTTTTCTTTTTTAAAAATTGAACTAGAGACAAAGAGAAAACGAAATTCCCGGTCTACAGTGCGCGTTTTATCTGTATTATCTCATTAGTGAGATCACATCAGTGCTCCCCGCCACGCAACATGCTACATCTATTTTAAAACATTTAAGATTTAAACTGGACGCTACAGACACGAGTGAAATACGGTGAAAACGGGCTCAACTCCCATCATATCAAAATATGAACATCCTCCTCGTCATACAATATGCCGAATATTTACGTAGCTGGTTTTGTATTTGGTAGCCTCTCACCAAATCATTGTGACAAAATCTGAATATCAAGAAAACGACAACCAACTGCCGGTTGATACTGAAAAAACTGTTTCAGTTTCTAAATGAACAGACCAACAGTTTCTAAACCAACAATGCCACCTTCGTTTCTGCTTCTGAGTATCGTGGGTATCCTGTTCGCTATTGCCGCGACGGAAGGACAAGCGGTAAATAAATCGATCACCGTTTCTAGCCCAGAAGAAACACCAACGTTCAAAAAACAGACCACCTCTAACACTGGAGGACAAATCGAACAGCAGGTGCGAAATATCGAATATTTGGGAAAGTTCGTACAGAAATTGAAGGAATTCATAGTCAGTCAGGAAGCTCGGTTGGAGGCCGAAAACGCGCGGCTAGCTACACTGAAAGAAATGGCCGAGAAGGAACGCGCTGCCATTGCCCGTCAGAAGGCATACTTGGAACAGCAACGTAAATTACTTGAGGAAGAGCAGGCAGCGCTGGCTCAGAATGCCGTCTGGTACTGATAATTAGGTTTTTTACTGGCGCATTTGTGACGTCAGTATAAAGTATTCAATGGGTTTGTTATTCAAAAACATGTAATAAAGTAAGGTTTTGTTTAAAAAATTAACCGATTATTTTGATTCCGTTTCCCTTTGGTTAGAATATTCCACTATTTTTCTTCAAAGGTCATACCAATCATAACTTATTTAACACTTTTAGGGGGGTGGGACGCCACATAGAGTCGGGAAGGTTTCGTATAAAAGCACAAATCAATTGAAATTAGAATTGTTTATCCAGTCATGGTACATTTCTAAGAGGAGAAAACCCCCAATTTCTATAAAGTTCGAAAAGCTAGATAATAACTAGTCAATAAAATAATAAATGAAAAACTGGATAATTATTGTCAAATCTCCAAGCAATTTCTGAAAATCTTCGATTCTGTGCATGCCACTGCAGTTTTAGCTGGATTAGTCAATAATTATTTTTTAGTTTATTTTGAGTATTTGCTAAATCAGTAATACTGAGGGACCTTTCCAGACATTACCTTTGCAGGTGATTGTTGAAGCCTTTTACGAAACATAATTTCAGTTTTCAATTTTATAGCAAATTGCTTTCTGGTTCCCATCACTAGAGGTCCCTGAACACGTTTTACCGTTCATAGTCTTTTTCAGTGTCATTCATGACATAATGTCAAAACACCGTACAATTACGAGAGAAACCGCTATCTGCTTTACGTTCTCTTAGCATGTTTCGGGTTTGTTTTTTTGCTCTCTCGCTTTGAATCACTACTTTTATTCCTGGCAAAACAGTACTGTTTAGGAAGTTCGTTCAGCGGGAGCTTATAGAAACGGAACAAAAACTGACGTTTCCCCTCGGTCGGAAACGGAACAATGTGATCCATCTTCGCCGGAACTGCAAAAATGTCCGAAAGTCGTAAAGTGTAGCAAAGAGTGTTGTAACGGTTTGAGGTTTTACTTTGCTTAGGACACTTCTGTCGCTTTTTTAAACTGCTCTGCACTGCAACACGGGATCGGACATCTTGGATCAGCTTTTTGCATCTTCTGCGTAGTACAATGGCATCATACGGAACCGGTTCGCCAGCAGCTGCGATGTTCAAAAACCCACCAACCGCGCTTCAGTTGCTGCTGGAGGAAATCAACTTTCAGCGTACCAAGGAAATGCGCCAGCTGCTGAAGGATGGTAAGATTTTATCGATCTCGGGTTGTGGTCCATTTTTCATGAAATCATAATGGCTGGCGATTATCGATTTTTACACGGATGACAACTCCAGGGGGAAAGGCAGCCGGAAATTGTTCAACATCAAACCCCCTGCTAGTGTTCAGCTAGGAAGAGAGCAACATACGGAGAATAGTGAGCGCAAACTATTCTCCCAAATTTCCAACAGCTGATCTATGTTTACATGTTATGTTTTGTATACACACCCTTCCGGATTAGTAATATTGTCGGTCATGGTTAAACTGGTTAAATTTTCATTAGCAGTGTGGGTAGTGTTGGTGAGCGACATATAACTGGCGCGATTATAAACTTCGGAAATCCACTCACCGGTTCAGCGATGCGAAACCGGCGGCTTTATTTGCTATTGCATTATTCATCACCTTAGCCAATGGATTGTTTTCAGTCAATCGTCATGGTGTTATGAAATGTTACCTGTGGGAGTCCCCTGCGACACACAATGTAAATCTTGCACACGACGAGCTTCAATGTGTTGCCGATGTATGGAATGATGTTTCAATCTTTAGGTGAAATATTCACTATTGTCTTATCAATTTGTCTTTATTGCTTCTACTCGTTCTACTATGAAGTTTGTGTGTCATCGAGCAATAAAGCGTGTCTACAGCGGATAAAAGAGCTTACTGCAATAAAAATTGTTACTAGTAGTTTGGTAATGATGGTTAAATTAAACAAAAAGTCTGAGTTTTTAGGTGTCCTCTCTTGCGTTGATTTGGTATGGAACATAAAAGTGAACTTATTTCTAAATATAAAATATACTGTCTACTTACCAATCCAGCATCTTTCCCGAATCTTATGTGCCTGAGGTTATCAAAAATGAACTGACTTTATAGCCTTCATCCTTCGTAACCATGATTACAATTTCCGCATCACATAGTCAGAAATATTACACATACAACAAGGTTTTACGCCCGAACAATTAGTGAGCACAAATCTTCACGACAATCTGCGTTGCGTGGATAGAGAAAAATACATCGATTTCAGCACAAAATTTGACCAAGTATATCACTAAAAATGCAGATGTGCGGTGGTGCAACTAGAAACTTTCATTTCCTCTTGATGCGCGAACGAACCCGAAAGTCTACAAGGTAGCATTATGGGACCTCTTTAGATTCAGTAGTTCTTTGTTTACTGTTGGATGCAAACTGGTTTACGCTAATGATTTGAAGCTGTAATTTGTAGATGGCTCTCGGCGAATGTGTCCGTCTTCAGTAGTTTAGTTAAACTAGTGCATTATCAGCTTTGTGAAATGACAAATTAAAATTTTACACCGTGAATGGACACATTTGGATTACTAAAATGAAGAACAAAAGCTGATCAGAGTTAATATCGTTAGCGACCTCGGCGTCTTTTTGCATGCCTTCTATCGTGACACTATTTTCAAATTAGACAAGAGATATCCGAATACGAATATACACGCTAGTTACTTGAAGGGAGATATTGCTTTTTGCCTGGCTAAATGAAACAGTTATTCCCATCTGGACCTAAGGCTACATGTAATTGCTAGACACGCATAATAATTGCAAGCTCACACGGTAGGACTCGATGGAACTCTATTGCGCAGTCGGTGCCGTGTGTGATTTTTGATGAGATGGCATGAAGACATGGAGTCCTAGAATATTAATCGACGCTAAGTCCCGGGAATCTGAAAATTGCGTTATGTTCGAACACAATTTTAAGTTCATCAAATACAAGTTTACCGGATGGAAGCGTGGAATCTAATCGGTTAGGTTCATTCATTTGGCCGAAATTGGTGATGCGGTCGATACCGTACGTGATTTTTAGCGAATGAACCACATCAACGAATCACCACTCCGTGACTTCGAAACATGCATGAGTCGACGCAGTTCGTGGTTCTTTTTCTGGACTCTAAAACAAATTTTAGATTCGTAACCCAACTTTGTACCGGGAAACAAGTGCTTTTTGTTCTCTCCGGTGTGGTTTAGTTTTTTCGGTGGTACGAAGGTGCTTGCTGTGGCAGAGGCTGCAGTAAAGCATTACTAATAAACAGTCCCGCGAGTGATAATTGTTACCTGCGATATCAGTTAAAGTAGTGCAGTGAAGTGCGTTACTAAACATTTTTCTTGCCTGAAAGACGGCTTTGTTTAGACGAGCTATATCAGCTCTAATGTGTGAAGGTCACGCGGGTGACGAATAAAACAAACGAAGGATCAATTCACCTACCAGCTCGTCAGGAACCAACTGGTGAAGTGTTTCGTTTTTTACTTTTCTTATCGATTTTTTTTCTTTTTATTGCTTTTGATTTTTTATTTTGATTTAAGTTAAACAGTGCGGTCGAGCGTGTTGCTCCCGCAACAAAATGGAACAAACAGAAGGATCACCCTCCGAAGAGGAATATTATGAAGAAGAAGAACGTATATCTGATACTGAGACAGATAATGTTATGGTCGATCCACTTCCCCCACTTTCCCCCAATGTCTCACAGCCCCCCCGAGTCAAGGTTTACCAGGATGGATCCGCTGGTCCTTGGGTGGTATACTTTCGGCCCAAAAATAAACCGTTAAACAGCATAACTGTTGCACGGGAGCTGACAAAACGTTACTCGGCCGTAACCGAGATTAAAAAGGTTCAGTCAGACAAACTGCGCGTAGTCGTTACTGACTTGAAACAGGCCAATGATATCGTTAGAAATAGCCTCTTTACGCTGGAGTATCGCGTCTACATCCCTTCTCGTGATGTGGAGATCGACGGTGTGGTAAGTGATGCGGGTCTAACTGTCGATGATCTGATGAATGATGGGGCTGGCCGCTTTAAGGACCCTAACCTTCAATCAGTTAAGATTTTGGAGTGCAAGCAATTGCACTCAAAGTCCATCGAAGATGGTAATTACTATCCATCAGACTCGTTTCGCGTAACCTTCGCCGGATCTGCACTTCCGAGCTACGTTGAAGTGGGAGGAGCTCGTCTACCTGTACGCCTGTTTGTACCGCGGGTCATGAATTGTTCCAATTGCAAGCAGCTAGGTCACACGGCCACCTACTGTAGCAACAAGCAACGGTGCGGTAAATGTGGGGAACGCCATGCGGATGATACTTGCAGTAGCCCTGCTGAGAAGTGTGTTTACTGTGGGGAGAATCCGCATGCACTTTTGACATGCCCAACGTACAAACTTCGCGCGGATAAACTGAAGCGATCCGCCAAAGATCGCTCCAGACGCTCTTACGCAGAAATGCTTAAAAGAGCTGTTCCACTTATCTCCGAAAACCCATTCGCTCTCTTGCCAACTGACGATAACGCCTCTAACGACCCTTGCGAGGGGCATTCTTTGGCTCCGCTTGGAAACTCTAGGAAAAGACCTAATCAAAACTCACCTGAACTTCCTCGTAAGGGTCCTAGGTTGTCCCAAACAAGGGTACAAAATAAAAATAATTCATCAACTGGAAGGGCTGGTACAAATCCGAAGATAATACCTCCTGGTTTTGGGAAATTGAGATACAACCAGGAGTTCCCAGCACTCCCCGGGGCACCAAAAATCCCAAGTGCTCCAATTTTACAGTCAGAAACTCAACCTAAAACGGGATTCCTTAAATTTTCTGACATTGTGGACTGGATATTCACAGCTTTCAACATTACCGATCCTATGAAAAGCTTGCTGGTTGCTATTCTACCAACAGTAAGAACATTTTTAAAACAGTTGACTGAACAATGGCCCCTCCTTACAGCGATCGTATCCTTCGATGGCTAACTTATTAGACGGAATCAGGGATCTGATCACTGTTTTACAGTGGAACTGCAGAAGTATTATCCCCAAAATTGATTCATTAAAACACTTGCTAAATTACAATCATTGTGATGCATTTTCCCTATGTGAAACATGGCTAACTTCTAATATAAACCTCAACTTCCACGATTTTAACATTATCCGCTTGGATCGAGAAGACTCATATGGGGGGGTACTTTTAGGGATCAAAAAGTGCTACTCCTTCAATCGAATCAACCTCCCTTCGACGCCAGGCATTGAAGTTGTCGCTTGTCAAACAACAATCAAAGGCAAAGATCTTTGCATTGCTTCTATTTACATTCCTCCTAGGGCCATGATGGGATATCGAAGATTCTCCAACGTGATTGAACACCTTCCCTCGCCCCGCCTGCTTCTTGGAGACTTTAACTCTCACGGTACGGGGTGGGGCTGTCTATACGACGATAATCGATCTTCGACAATTCAAGACCTTTGTGACAACTTCAATATGACAATTCTGAACACAGGAGAAATGACACGAATTCCTAGACCACCTGCGCAAGCAAGTGCACTGGACATATCTTTATGCTCGACATCACTACGGTTAGATTGCAAGTGGAAGGTAATATCTGATCCCCACGGTAGTGACCACTTACCAATTGTAATTGCAATCACCACTGGTTCAAGACCATCGACACCAATCAATGTTCCCTATGACCTCACACGAAACATTGATTGGAAGAGCTACGCTGCTGAGATATCCAAAACTATCGATTCAACACAGATACTTCCCCCGGAGGAAGAATATAAGTTTTTGTCCAACTCGATTCTCGATAGCGCGATTCAAACTCAGACGAAACGAGTACCCGACGTGAACACCCAAAAACGTTCTCCCAACCCGTGGTGGGACAAAGAGTGCTCAGACGTGTACGCGGAGAAAGCTGCCGCGTATAAAACTTTCCGGAACGACGGGTTAGTTGCTAGTTATCGAGTGTACGCGATATTAGAAAAGCGAATGAAAAATTTAATGAAAGCTAAGAAACGCAGTTACTGGCGCCGGTTTGTCGACGGGTTAACAAGAGAAACATCGATGAGCACTCTTTGGGGCACGGCCCGACGTATGCGAAACCGAAACAGTACTAACGAGAGCGTGGAATATTCAAACCGTTGGATATTCGATTTCGCCAAGAAGGTTTGTCCGGATTCCGCCCCGGCACAGAAAATCTACCGCGCCGCGTCGCCTTACAATACCGCGAACGAAACACCGTTTACGATGGTGGAGTTCTCACTTGCTCTCTTATCATGTAACAATAAAGCCCCGGGGCCAGATAGAATTAAATTCAACTTATTGAAGAATCTGCCAGACTCTGCCAAAAGACGCTTGTTGAATTTATTTAATAGGTTTCTTGAGGGTAACATTGTCCCACATGACTGGAGACAGGTGAGGGTCATCGCCATCCAAAAACCAGGAAAACCAGCCTCCGACCACAATTCGTATCGTCCGATCGCAATGCTGTCCTGTATCCGGAAGTTGTTCGAGAAAATGATCCTGTTTCGGCTCGACAATTGGGTCGAAACAAATGGCTTACTGTCAGATACACAATTTGGCTTCCGCAAAGGCAAAGGGACGAACGATTGCCTTGCGTTGCTCTCAACAGAAATTCAAATGGCATATGCTAACAAAGAGCAGATGGCATCAGTATTCTTGGATATTAAGGGGGCTTTCGATTCAGTTTCGATCAACATTCTTTATGAGAAGTTGCACCAGCATGGTCTTTCGCCAATTTTAAATAACTTTTTGCTAAACCTATTGTCTGAAAAACAAATGCATTTCTCGCATGGCGATTTATCGACATCACGATTTAGCTACATGGGCCTTCCCCAGGGCTCATGTCTAAGCCCTCTCCTCTACAATTTTTACGTGAATGACATTGACGAATGTCTTGTCAATTCCTGCACGCTAAGGCAGCTTGCAGATGACGGTGTGGTCTCTATTACAGGTCCTAAAGCCGTCGACTTGCAAGGACCACTGCAAGATACCTTGGACAATTTGTCTGCATGGGCTCTCCAACTGGGTATCGAGTTCTCCACGGAGAAAACTGAGCTAGTCGTATTTTCTAGAAAGCGTGAACCAGCGCAACTACAGCTTCAATTAATGGATCAAACTATTGCTCAGGCTTCAACATTCAAATATCTCGGGGTATGGTTCGACTCTAAAGGTACCTGGGGATGTCACATTAGGTATCTGAAACAGAAGTGCCAACAAAGGATCAACTTTTTCCGTACAATAACTGGAACATGGTGGGGTGCCCATCCAGGAGACCTAATCAGGTTGTACCAAACAACGATATTATCAGTGTTGGAGTACGGATGTTTCTGCTTTCGCTCCGCTGCGAACATACACTTCATCAAACTGGAGCGAATCCAGTATCGTTGCTTGCGTATTGCCTTGGGTTGCATGCACTCGACCCATACGATGAGTCTCGAAGTGCTGGCGGGCGTTCTTCCGCTGAAAAATCGATTCTGGGACCTCTCATATCGATTGCTCATTCGATGTGATATTCTGAACCCATTGGTGATTGCAAATTGCGAAAGGCTTGTCGAGCTTAATTCTCAGACCCGATTCATGTCCTTGTACTTCGATTACATGGCACAGAACATCAATTCATCTACATATAACGTCAACCGTGCTCATCTCTTAGATACTTCTGATCCAACTGTATTTTTCGATACATCCATGAAGGAAGAGATTTGTGGAATTCCGGATCATATTCGCCCACAAGTGGTCCCAAATATTTTCTATAACAAATACCATCAAGTCGACTGCGCCAAAATGTTCTACACTGACGGATCAATTCTCGACGGGTCCACAGGCTTCGGTATCTTCAACGAAAATCTTGCTGCCTCATTCAGACTCAATGATCCTGCTTCAATTTACGTCGCAGAATTAGCTGCCATTCAGTATACTCTCGGGATCATTGACACCCTGCCCTCAGACCATTACTTCATCGTTTCGGATAGTCTCAGCTCCATTGAGGCCATCCGTGCGGCGAAGCCTGGAAAGCACTCACCGTATTTCCTGGGGAAAATACGGGAATATCTGAGTGCTTTATCTGAAAAATCTTACCAGATTACCTTGGTTTGGGTCCCGTCACATTGTTCTATTGCGGGCAATGAGAAGGCGGACTCTTTAGCCAAGGTGGGCGCATTAGAAGGCGACACTTACGAAAGACCAATTTGCTTCAACGAATTTTTCAGTATCTCTCGTCAGAGGACGCTCGATAGTTGGCAAACCTCATGGAGCAATGGGCATCTGGGACGGTGGCTACATTCCATTATCCCGAAGGTATCAACGAATGCTTGGTTTAAGGGGTTGGATGTGAACCGGGACTTTATTCGTACGATGTCAAGGATCATGTCCAACCATTACTCGTTTGACGCGCATCTCCGTCGTATAGGGCTTGCTGAAAATAATCATTGTGTTTGTGAGAACGGCTATCACGACATCGAGCATGTTGTTTGGCTGTGCGCAGAGTACTGTGTTGCCAGGTCCCAACTAATAGATTCCCTTCGGGCCCGAGGTAGATCACCCTATGTGCCAGTCCGGGACGTCCTGGCAAGCCGTGACCACCCCTATATTTTTCTTATCTATATCTTTTTGAAAACCATTGATGTCCAAGTTTAATACATTTTACCCTCTCTCATTCACAGTAGAATCTCACCAACCTATCCCTGTATCTACAATATGGCATTGCTTCACGAGTCTTCGGTGCACACTCTTCTTGATAACCGTCTATCCAGAACATCATGACATACCGCACATGCAGATGATATAGAGTGCCAATAATTATCCGAAATATCGACCCTCCCCTCGCCCCTGCGATTACAGGCTGGAAACTACAACACTACAACAAAGTGTGCATATCCGCCACAATGATCAATCAGCAAACGACGATGTCAATTACACAATATGTATCCCACTTCCTACCTTTGTCCTTTACTTACATAAGAGGGGAGCAAGCCGCCCCTAAATACGGCTTTCCCTTCCCCCACTAACATGTGACATGTAATATAAAAAAAATGAATTATCGGCCTCGTTAAGCTACAGCATTTGGGCCTAAATAAACGTATTTTAAGATAAAAAAAAAAAAATAACAAATTTTAAGACTGAGGGTATTTTAAAATCAAATTCAACTTTGCCACCTTTAATAGATGAATGCTTGGAGTCGCATTGGTCAGAATCTATTCAATTCCGTTAAATCAAACGATGAAATTCATGCTTCCGGCATAGGAATTCAATAGATGCTTCTTTGTTTCACACGCGAAAAACGTCCTATAAATCGATAACCTTTACTCCTACAAGCTCAAGTTCTTCAACAAAATTCTTCACTATGAGCATTCCTAAAACTTTGTCGAAGACACCAACTTTCTATCTCGTCAGTATAAAAAGTTAACTTTTTTTAGTTAGATCATAGTAAGCCATGCCTAATTTCAATTGTTATCAGATTGTGGGGAATATTCATACGAAAAATTCCTACAAAGACACCCTGTGAATATATTCGATGGTTTGGCCTCTAGTGAATTAATTTCACTTTTTTTGGCGTTTCCGACCACTGTGCGACGGAGAGTTCCCCGATGAAAAAAGTTCTCCCGATCCGATTCTTCTTGGTTTTCGCTATATTTCTTTCGGATCAACCCGTAGGGTGCCATGGCTGGTCCGACGATTCCAGGTGGAGCGTGGCGTCCGTTTCGCTGGCGCCTCGGCGACCCATACCCGGTGCTTTATCGCGGTTTACTCGACTAGTCTCCGGCGGTTAATCTATCCTACTCTAGCGGAGAGCTTTCAGGCGGTGATTGCTCTCCCGAAACCATTACTCACTGTTCATCGCGCCATTTCAGCAGTCATGATCTGTTTACTGCGTACCACGTGTTTAAGTCGCTTGTCATTCCGTGGACGATATTAACGGGTATCCCATATCAAATTACAACACGGAAAAAAACACTGTAGAAAATTACCTAGTGGACCGATCCTTTTTAAACTTTCATACTATAAAATATAACCCATTAGTAAGCTTTTGGCATATTTATTTCATTCCACTTCAATATCATAACCGTACGCTCACACCTTATGCTTCACTCCACCTATTAGGTTCTGTACAATATCTGGCTGCAGCTTTTTCTATATGGAAACCCACTTTTTCTTCATGTTTTCCTCCTATTTGACCTCCTTGGGATGCTTCTGTAGTGCCTGCTTCATTATTGCCCATTATTTTTCGATGACCCTTAGATCCGGTGCGTTGGGGTGATTCTTGTCCTTGGGTACGAAAGGGAGCCAGTTGGCTTCGTGCCACTCCAGGACAACATTTGAATAGTGGCACGAAGATAGGTCCGACCAGCAGATCGTAAGGCTCTCGTGTTGCTTCAACGGAGTAAGCAGACGCTTCTGTAGACACTCCTTGAGGTAGATATTCCCTTTATAGTCCCGGTAGTCATGAACGGCGTACTCCGTTTGCCGCATGAGCAGATCGCTTGTTAAATCATGTGTTTATTGGCAAACTTTGAAAGTCTCTGCTTCCTTACTTACTCCGGAACATTAAACTTGTGCTGGGCGGCGAAGAACAGTAGCCCTTAACATATGTCTTATCATTTATGTTGAGACAATGAGGCTTCGTTAGCATATGGGTGTATAGTTTCCGGGCCCGTGACTTTCCCACCACATTTTGCCGTCACGATTTGGAGCTTTCTGGACTTTACGTATGCAGTCTCTCCCGGTCCTTGGTCCTGCACGAAAGACTTGGACAGATTCAACTTTTTGACAACGTCCCTGACTGAACCATTGGAATTCAGCTTAAACGCTTCCACTACACGATTGTAACCCTGATTACTAATAAAACATCCATTCTGACCGTCTTTCTCCTTCCGTTCGCTGCTCAGAGTTTTGTAGTAATATTTAATCACACAACTCACCGTTAACTGCACGATTTGTTTTCTGATGTCCCGATGAGAGAGTTGAAAATTTTCCACCATTCTTTCCAATTTTCGAAAAACTGACTGCGATAAAAATACAGTGTAAACAATACACTCTAAACTACTGATACCCAAATTTTCAAAAAAAAATGCTCAATGAGTTCTACAGCGTTTATTTCGTGATGCAATTTGATTTGACACACTTTATACGGCTCTCTAACCATCAGAAATGAAAATAATGGTCTCTGCTAGCAGTAGGAAACGACACAAACTGATTCATCCACCCGACGTGCACAGCTTACAAATATTTCCTTCTCAGTATTGTATAGCCCTTTGAGAAGACGGTCTGTACGCTCAACATGAATCATAATGAAACAAATCTGTAGCGGTTTCTGGTTACTGCCCGAACTTGAAGCCCTTGTATCCAACCTTTCTCAGTCTAGCATTTGTTTGATTTTGCTAAACCAGGAAGCTTTAAAAAAATGTGTTTGTTGTAGATTCATGAAGATTGTTGTGAGATAGATTGAACTACTATATAAATTACTCTTCCAGATGGCGGTTTCGTGGTGCTGCAAGGCACTACCTACTGGACGGATCTCTTCGTACGGCACTTCCTGTTCCAAACGGAAAAAGTACACAGCATAGACTGCGATGATTTGCTATTCTTCGTGCGCAAAAAGCACGTCAAAGGATCTTCCCGAGTGATGCCAAAGTACGACACGGAGATAGAGGTATTTCGCAAGGATTCCCGCAAGCTTCCGATCGGTGATCCGGACGTAGACTGGGAAGAGACCGTGTATCTCAATTTGGTGATTCATCAGTTCGATTACACGCTAACGCTAGCCATCTGTACCAGAACGTCTCCGAAGGAACTGCAGGTGCTGAGAAGACACTCGCAGAAGGTCTACGCGTCGCCCAGCCGGAGAAAGATGGATACCAAGGGGGAGAGTGAGGAGATCACGTACCCGCACATTTGCTTCATGGTGGATAATTTCGATGAGGTGTTCCACGATATCTTGGTGCGTGACGGGGAGATGGTTTGCGTGGAATTGGTGGCTTCCGATCGGGATGGAAGCGTGCAGGGGGTGATTTTTCTCGGATCGATACGTTACGATGCACTGAAACGGGTTTATGACGCTCGGGTAAGCTGGTTTTTAAATACCTATCGTAATACAAATAATATATCGTTCGTGATCCTTTGCAGCAATCTAGTCTTAGTTCGAAGGTAGCACAACGTATGTCCTTCGGTTTGTTTAGTTCCGGAGGACCGCAGACCCGTTGCGAGTTCGTGCGAATGAAAGGACCGCAAGGGAAAGGTCATGCAGAGATGGCTGTTACCAAACCGAAGGGATCCGGTGTGGAAACTCCAACAAGTGAACCTGGGTAAGATTTATTATTTTTTTCTCAGAATTGAAGATTGAATGATAACCCTACTTTTTAGGTTCTGTGCTACAGATATGTGGGACTCGATGTGGGAGGAAGACTGCGATGAATACTACAACTATCGGCATCAAAGACGCCTGAGTGATCCTAGTGCGAATCTCAACAATTTCAATCGATATGGTTGGCGTACAAAAACTACAAATGATTCTTCGTACGGTGGCAGTAAAGCTCGTTCGGAAAACGAAGGGCTTGACTGTTTGGCCAACGAAGTTTCCGAGATCGAAGCGGGTGATTTGAGAGATGGTAAGTGGGGAAATTGACTATTTTGCATGTTTGTGAACTGTTCTGTGTTTGTTCTCGTGATACATTTCCCACATTTTGTGTAAATTGTATATCTTCACTAAATGGCTAGAATGCGCATGTTTTATTGTTTGCCAATCTATCACTACAGTGCCTTTATTGTTTCAAAGATTCTACCCAATTATCAAGCTCGAGATGCTTATAACTAGCAATATTGTTTTGCGTTTTGGAGACCTTGCAGTTTCTTCTAGGCAACAGCAGGATGGAAATTTAAATGGTTCAAATTTAAAAAAAAATCAAATGCTAGTCATGGAAACGGAAAAATACAAGGAAACGATGTGCATGTGATTATTTCGTACGTGAGTGACGGAGAGTTTCGATGCACTACATTTTTCAAAATGGTTTATATGCAACCCATAAGAACAATGTTAGTGATTTTCTTTTTAACATATATTTTGCTACAATCTATCGGTGTGCTTTTTTACAATTCAGTTCAAAACTCGAATGTATAGATTTTAATTGGTATTCACTTTGGACATATACCAGGGAGGCAGGACGATCGCTCAGATGTATATTTTGATTTCGTTCCTTTTTTGTATGTTAGATGAAACCCGAATTCCAATGTAGCTAATCCTATCCTCATATAAAATCGTTTAGAACACTTCGCGGGTAGAAAGTATAGCAGTTTTTTAGCAAAGAGCGTTGCTTGATGATCACTTTTACGTTCCCAATCCCAACATTAATTTTATTTTTCTTTATTTCTATTCTCCCGTAGATCGTCCTGCTTCCTCGGTGTCCGATTCGAAGCTCGCTGCGTCTGCCGCCACCCACGGATCGTTGGGTATGGTTGCCCATCGTTCCACCGTGGAAACACGGAAAACCAGTCGTAGCAGCTGCTGTAATTGTTTTGGGCCACGCAAACGTTGGAGTGACTCCGCTTCAGCTCAGATGTCTGACGTGTACTACGTGCAGTGTCCCAAATGTGAAGCTGAGGCTCTGGAGACGCACGATTCACCCGCTTGTCTGAGTACGGTTTCCAAGGGACGGGTAGCCACCAAGCACCGCAGTTTACTGATAGTGGAGAGTGAGATTGAGTTCGGGAATGAAAATGGTAAGAAGAAAACTGTTGTCCGAAGTGGAAGTTGTGGTTCGGAGAGGAAGAATCCCAGTAATGAGAAGCCGGTGTTATCGCCCTGTCTGAAAAAGAAAAACGAGAACAATAATAGACGTCGAAAATCTCAGGAGGAAGCGGTCGAGTTTGAGATAGCGGATGATGCTGTCTCGTTAAATGGTGACTTGAGTGATGATGTCGTAAAATTTGGAGTGATGAACGAGTACGATGCACAGAAGATGATTCGTGTGAACGGCCGGGAAGAGTTTCCTGCCGAAGAAACCATAGGTACTAAAAACAAAGCAATAGCACAGAAAAAAGTAACTGATAAAAATGGAAAGCCAACCAAGGAATGTATTAAAGAACGTAATGGAAAGAACTCTAGCAAATCGCCAGTTCTTTCAGTAAACACAGGCAAAAGTAGCAATTCTACTAGTAGATTTTCCCTCATCTATCGCAAAAGTAGCAATAAATTAGCGATAAAGAACAAATGTGCTTCCGTGGACAGCAGTACTGAAAACGCCAACAACAAGTCAATAAACAAAACTAGTCACAGTAAGGAGGATGTGAATGGGAATACGGGCTGCAAAAGTGACCCGGAACGTTCGGAAGACCAAGAATCGTCGCCTGAGCAAGACCAACTGGACAGTGCACATATTATTGCGGCACTTCGCGAGCTACGGACGAAGAAAGCATGCTCCACGCTACCGAAGGTCAAAAAATTAAGCTACAACAGTTTCTATTTAAGACCCCACCACCTTGGCAGTCGAACGACCGAACAGGTGCCGAAGCGACGTACGCCGGACGGAACCGATATCTACTATTGGTGCGATTATCATCCAAAGAAGGGAAAAGGTGAAATGTGTTCCAAAATCCAAAATTTTATACTTAAGCGAAGACAATCGATTTCAAACTCTTTATTCCTCTTTTTCTGTATTTCTCGCGTAAAAATCAGATGAATTTTAGCTGTTGCATAAATTTTGTACTGACCAGATAATATCTTCTTTCCAGAACTGGACGACGGAGCCTACAATCCGCTGTGGACAACGAAGGGTTTCACGCAGACATTCCACTTTTGGAAGGAGAACCGTCGTCAGCAATCTACTCCACTAAACGCATTCCTAACATACGTAACGCTGCCTTGGTGGAGCATAGCTAAAGGTAATCAAAAGTCAGCATAGTAAATGTTCTCCCAAATACAATTGTCATTTTTTTAGATCTTCTAGATCATCGGGAACAACCCATCCTGACATTCTAAAAGGGAAGCTCTCGTTATAGATTGTTAGCAGCCACTGTTGTACTACACTAGTAATACTACTTAATTCTACCTTTCATATTTTACTGCGAGCAGAACAACTAGTAACCAGGCTTATACCGTGCTAGCAGAACAAAAGTCAACACTACTTAGTATTACACAGCTCTGGAACATAATTCCGTTGTTATCGAGGACAACATTTCACTGTGCTCGATCAAGATTATTCTATAGCTAGGATTATTACATCTGATCTACTTTTCCATCAACAAGTCATATTTTTGCAATCATTCTTCATGTTTTTTGTTGTTTGAAAATTTGCCTGCAAAGTGTTGTCACGATTGAGGGATCGCTTTAAACATGCGTGTCATAGACTTGTTCGGATACTTAGAAATAACGTGCGACAAATATTGTGATTTTCTTTTATATTTTGTGATCCCCACTTATACATGCAACTACATATTATAATCTCATGAACTTTTTTTAAACACGTACACCAAAAAGACGCACTAGGGGGGATCTCCAAGAACGAGTCGAAAGCCAGGAACAAAATATATTATTCCAGCATCGTAAAAAAGCGAGTTTCCTTTCCCTATCACTAATCGTTCCCCCATTAGACGAGATTCACTTGTTCGGCAGCATCTTTCGTTCACCGACGAGGCAGTCAGTCAGTAGTTAATCAGCCGCGGCGCTTTGTGGACGGACGTTTCTTTCTCCAGTGATAATCTTGTCCCGTAGACAATAGTAGAAAGTGGAGTTCAGTGAAATTGATAACCGCCTCTGTGGCAAGTGATAAGGGTCTGTGCGTGTCTTAAAGTGAAACGACGAAAACAGGAATATGACTTCCATCAAGTTTCCATTTGGAATTATAGTTCTACTAACAGCACTAGCTGTGGTGCATCAAAGTTCGGCTTGCAGTAAGATACCGGCGTTCAACGGTCGTCCAGTAACGAAAGAAAAGAAACCAGGCGATAATGGATACCGGCTGGCGGTTCGAAACGAACCGAGCGGTTATGAACCGGGGAAGATCTACAACTGTAAATTGAAGTTCATTGATTTTGTATTTATTTGAAAAAGATTTACCATCATAATTGCACAAGGCGTTTCACCGAGGTCAAGCATTATCTCTGACCAGCGCTGCCGTCTTGCGATGATAGAACAAGCATGTCTGCTATAACTAGTCTAATCATGCGAGATGATAGTTTAATTATTGATGAGTACGTGAAACGCTATGCAACTAGTTCATCGTTGATAATGAATGACACGAAAGCGAGCTTGGTGGTGTACGAGCGCTGAAAGCAAAAGTTTATGTTGCAGTTGTTTGTTGTTGTATCGACCGGAAACAGAAACTGTTTGGTATTTCTAAGTCAATATTCTGAGACGAATTTTAACGCAAAGTTTTGATGCGAGTTTTGAGAAGTGATAAGGTATTGAAAATGGGAGTTCGGTTGGCGCACGAGTATGTTATATTGTGTCAACTCAAAAATTTAAATTAAATTTCAGTTTTGATTTTTATTTATTTGAAAGAAATATATTTTTTAAAGTCATAAACTATGTTGGTAATCGATTGAGTTTCCATTTGCCACAATTACAGCCTCAATACGCTTCAGGAACGCAAGACAAGTCCTAATAATGTAGCCCATATCTCTTCAGGTACGTGTCAATGTTTTGAGGCTTGCTATACTTGAGTGGAGTTTTGAATAAGTCTTGGTCGTCATGACGCGCCATACTGAAAAATCCAATGGATTAAGAACGTGCTGGATTGTGGTCGCATATTTTCCAGAACGACAAATGTTGCCACAATCATTTCTGAAGTGTAGCACGTAGCTCCATCTTTTTGAAATACCACATTCGGTTTCGATTCGCATTTATCTTTACTAGATCTTTACACCCTTATTCTTGTTTACAACGAACGCGAGATTCGTTCGAAATTGGTTTGTATTCCCGTTTACGACAGCAAAATCAAATAGTAAGCCCGAATCGCTTTCGAACGAATGTAGCATTCGTCGTATACAATAATAAGGGTGTTAATCCACAAGAAGGACGACATACTTACCGAAAATGCCGACCTCCGTGATTACTTTTGGGGTTTTCGATTGATTGACACCGGTGTAGTGGATTGCACTGGTTTTGCACTAGCAGAAGTGTCAATGGAACATACCCAGTTTTCTGCACTTCTGCTAGAAAGTGCAAAAACGGTGCAGTTTCAGTGCACTCCACTACACCGGGGTGTCAATCAATCGAAAACCCCATTTGTCGCCTGCGGGAATGAACGAGTCCACCTTTTTACCTTCCGAAGCAACACTAGCGGAATGCTTTGTACAATACTTTTTTTACTCGTCGATTTACCGAAAGAGAATTTGCCTAACGGTTGGTTCTGGAATTCGACACGGGGTCGACGGTAAACATGCTTTCGTCTGTGACCAGATTTTTTCGCCTGAGGAAGTTCAAAATCTTCTTTCAGTATTCAACTCGTAGCTCCCGAATGCGGTTATAGTTCGTGCCCTCAAACTGCGCCCCGCAATCTTACTTTACAATCTTCCATGATGTAGAGTCACTGATTCTATATTCCTTCGTTGTTTTCCTCATGAAACGCACAAGATAAACCCGAATCTTCCATTTGATGGCCGCGAGAGCTCTCGGAATCCGAGCTGAACTCGGACGATCTGACGCCACCTTCACGGACAGTTGTCCTTTCTTGGTCTAAAGCCCACTTACGATCCACTGGTACACTTCTAGTGATTGAAATGTCTTTTTGCGGCATTCGCTCGCAGGACTTCTTCATGTCTAGTTATTTTCCGTCGGTTTATTTTCCATACGAAGCCGCCAAACACCGACGCCAGAGGGATGACTTCCCCCAAACTATCTGGACCGATATCGACCCATCAACTTCATGGACTGGGCTTACTTCCCTTCCGAAGGAAGGTGTTACCACAGATTTTTTTCACCTCAGAAAAATCTCAACGATCTTGGCTGGGATTGAACCCAGACCAACTGGGGTGAGTGGCGGTCGCGCCTACCACTCAACCACCGGCGCTCACGGGACAAATCCCGAAGACGCTATCACTTCCTCATGATGCAACTGTCACAGCTTTCCTAAATTCTATGTAACGTGACAGTACGAACTGGATCGTGAAAGCGGTCGATCTTATGATTTGAAGATCTCATTCACCTACCCGATTTGTGAATTAGAAAGTTTTTTTGGAACGCAGTCTTTGTTTTCTTCCCGGACATCACACTGAACCTCATTAGGCGAATAACGATGATTAAGGTCCCAACTCCTACCCAGTAAAGTTCAGCCGGAAATGAACTGGAATTCTGGCTGGTTCCAAGTCGTATTCCGGCTCCAGTGACAAAACCGACTCTAACTAGAATCGGCTGTGTCACTGGAGTCGGAATACGAACTGGAAGCAGCGAGAATTTCGGTTCATTTCCGGCTGAGCTTACCTGGGTAATAGCTTTCTTGTATCTATAAATAGTGTTCGTACATACGAAGACGGTCTTCTTTTTCCCTCCCGATATTGATGTTATTTTACAGGGAAAAATCAGCTTATAAAATAATTTCAAGCAAATGCGGCATAGCTTTCCGCCGATGAGGTACAGATTTGTGCCAAAAATAATAGAGCTCAAACCTGTCATGAATTATGTTATCGTTTGTCTGAGCTAAATCCCACACTACTTTTACAGTAAACGGCTAGTTACGGCGGATAGCCTAGAACAAAGTTTCAATAGCCCATCGATCGCCAGCACCTAGTTTAACCCGCCTTTTTGTTTACTGGGATGTAAAACAACATTCACCATAACTGTTGAGCAGAATAATAAAATTGTACGTGCTGCCGTTGCATTTTGCATATTTGTATCTGTGCATGTACATGCATCTAAGCAACATGTAAAATATACACGGTGCGCCACCTGGATGTATCCTATTTGATGTACATTGATCAACTCCGCCATTTTCCAGCCCATTTTGACAGATAAACACAATTCTGAAACGTCATTTAGTGCCGTTTTAGCTATGAGTCAATTTTCACCAAAAAACGCGCTGAAATCGTAGCGCTTTACATTGAAAACGGTCGCTAAATAGTGAAAACTGTGCGTGCTTATCGTAAAAATAATTTTAATGACAGACAAAGCTTGGTGGTGTACGAACACCCTTTTCGGCGGAGTAAATATACAAAATTGTCGAATTTAGGGGACGCAGAACCCACATATTATACACCACTGCACGGCCAGAAAGTAACTGTTTGGGCCGGAGTGTGCTCCAAACAATCATCGGTCTTTATTTTTACAGAGAGAGATCATCGACGGTGCACGTCACCGTTGGATTTTGGAGCACTCTGTCTGTTCACAAATACAGAATAAAGGTCTGAAATACTTCTATTTTCAACAAGACCTTGCCACATCGCAGCCGCTACAATCAAATCCTTGCAGAGCAAATTCCCAGGACGCGTTGTCTCAGAAAATGGTGATTTGGAATGGACTCCTTGTTCTCCGGATTTAACGGTACTAGACTTTTTTTCTGTGGGGTTACTTGGAAAGTAAAGTTTATTCTAGTAAACCTAAGAACCTTGGCGAACTCAAAGAAAATATACGAGCTAAAAATGGTGCAATTAAGCCCGAAATGCTGTCCAATGTTATGCAAAATGCCCGCAAAAGAGCTGCTTTTTTCCACCTTCTGAATTGTTTGTGTAACAAACTATATACACAGAGAACAGACATCCATGATCGAACAAAAATATTTATAAAACGTGTGTAAACATTTGAATTATACGATAAACACTAGTGCCGCCAAACCAACTTATCCCAACTATCCGTCAAATCCATTCCGGAACCGGTTCGAAGTCCTGAATGGATTCAGTATGGAATCTTGCTCAAAGAAAACAACCGATTCCGACTCTATCGGCTCATGCATTTGTGCTGGATTTCATACTGGAAGTCCGAACCGGTTCCGGACTAGTTTAACTACCCTCTAAGAACGGTTGGTTTCAAAATCGCCCAATGAAGGACGTTCGTTGGACCAATTTGGACGACGTCCAAATAACCGTTCAACAAACGTCCATCGTTGGACCCGTGTTGAACATTTTTTTGGTCGTCTCAGTGGGTAGGTAGAGGAATAACCGCTGTCAATTCAGTCGAACTCAGCTACAAAAAAAACATGACAGTAGCGCACCTGGTTTGGATATTCCAACTACCTTCGAAACCGTTAGAGATTTTTACACAAGTTGAATGCTGAAGATGGACGTCTGTGCTATGTATTTGACACGGCGTTAGCACAACTGAACCGTGGATCTTTTATGTTTTTGCAATTGGTAAAGATAAAAATACTAAGAATGTGTGTATGCCAGATCTTGTTGACACAGTTTACTGCAGCGTGTTGAGATAATTTTCCTTGGCGGTGAAGCATTAGTTGCCTTATCCGTCGCAGTTTGGTAGCTTGGGGGGCCATTCAGACTGCCTTCTCTCGCGTTATCGTTCACGTCAATGTCATCATCGGTAGGCGAGACAGGAGTTAGTTGGCGGTGTTTTCAGTTTTCATCTTTTACTGCTTTGATTTAGGTGGATCTTGCAACATAGAACACGTTACATGAAAGGGCAGACTCTTGGCAACATCTCTGAATTTTAGGAAAATGATTGATACGTTGTTTTCATTTCTAGAGACAAAAATATATGACGCGGAAAAGCCGCCAACTAACTCCAGCCCCGGGGTAAGTTGGCGGTATGTATGGGGTAAGTTGGCGGAACGCCTGAAAATAAGCAATCAAATAGAAATTCAATTACATCAGAGGTCCTTATGAAATGTGGCGATTTCAATAGAACTACATATTATTCGACACTTTTTATTATATTTCAGTCTCAAATGATTAATTATTAATACCCCGTCATTTTGACTTCGACGCGTACTCCATATTCAAAAGCAAGCAAAAGAACTTATTCAGGCGATAGTCCGAAATAACTGTCCACTGCATTGAGGAGAGACACAAGAAAAGTTTCTCTTACTTTGGAGTGAATTCCAGAAATGAAATTTGATGACTATTTTTGCACTGTAAATACTACCGCCAACTCGCCCCGTGTGCGTCACCGCCAACAGCATATTTCATGAAAAGGGATTTAAAAAATTACTTTTGTGTATAGATAGGTGTAATATTTATACATATACTGAAAGCTCTTTTCACGCACCATCGAAAAATATAATCATTCGAGGAATAGATTGAAAAACACCTTAAATAACACAAAATGTTTAAAATTAAGAAAATTTAAAAAGTATGCTCAAAAACACAAGATCGCTCACAGCTTCTACTAAACAAAATATTTGACAACAAAAACACATTGGATGATGCGTTTCAAATTAGTTGAGGTTCACAACGAGAGGCAGCGCTTTATGTCTATTAGAAACGGTGAAAAGGGGATTCCGCCAAATTACCCCAACCGCCAACTACCCCACTGCTTTCTTGCTATTCACGGCAGGAGGTTCTTATTTGTTTCTTGTTCTTACGGGTTGCTGTTGTAAATCCGTCTTCATCGATATTTGCTTCTGTATTAGTATTACTAGTTGCTGGTTTGTCATGGTCGTATTGGTTAATTGGGTCGTTGTTTTTGGTTTATCTATAAGTGTCGGTGGTTGCTTGTTAGTTTGCTGTTGTAGATGAGGTTTGACTAGTTGCTTCGGCGCATGTTTTTCCGTAGTGGTCAGGTCATTTTCCTTGTACACAGGGATTGTTATTAAATTTAGCTCCATTTTAACTTTGACTAGTTGCTCCAGTTTCTGAACAGTTGGTCTAACATGAGCTTTATAAAAGTCGATCGCAATCGTGTTATCCCGTTTTGTTTCCTTTGGCAGACTCATTTAACTGCAAGGGTATAACTCATCCCAAGTAACAATTTAGGACTACAATCTTGTGCAACTAGTTTCACGATCTTTTGGATTATTGTTCCAGAGCCCATTAACCTTGCATACCGTCACAAAAAAAATGCTTCCTGTCTCTGGAACACATATAGTGGTTTTATGTTCAAGAGTGCCTCTAAGGCAGAAGTAGGACTTGGTCGTTATTAGAACCACCCTCTGAAGATGGTTTAACTTTGACTGGATTATCGTGACTTCAACCTTTTGCCACCATAAAAGTCACCTGTATTCCAGTATTGGTCTAGCAATTGTTGTAAAGATCCACTGTCTCACTGTTCCTAATGTCCAATCATAAACCATTAAGAAAAATTCATTCAAAAACGTTTTTTCATATCTTTTCTAAACACCCCTACTTACGAACGATTTGTTTTGATCCATATTCACAGTATTTCTGGTCGGTTCCCGCACCCACGTGAAACTCCAGCAGTTCACCCACTTCATGTTAACGGCACAGGCTAGCAGTGGTACGGCCAAAAATGCCCGCACTTTCATTGCCGGTCCGAAACGAGTCGGCCGCTTTCAACTGTTTAGCGATTCACTGACCAAGTTTTACGACCATTGCGTGAATACCGTAACCCAGGCGGATGATTTCCCGAAAACCGAAATCCAAGTGATGTGGGTTGCTCCAGCTAGCGGTTCCGGATGCGTGAGCCTTTCGGCAATGGTATTCGAAGGTGAGGATTCCTGGTACTCGGATGATGGTGCATTGACGAAGGTCTTGTGTGAAATGAAACCAGATCCTTCGGTGGTGAAGGGTGAATGCTGCGCTTGTGATGAAGCTAAGTATAGCGTATGTATTTTCTCACTACCTCCCATGATTCGATTTAATTCAGGTGGTACTCTTTACAGTTCGTATTTGAAGGCATCTGGTCCAACGAAACCCACCCCAAAGACTTTCCATTTGCGGTTTGGCTTACTCACTTCTCCGACATCATTGGGGCCTCCCACGACACAAACTTTTCATTTTGGGGAGTAAATCACATTGCCACCGACGGATTCCGTTCACTCGCTGAATGGGGTTCGATACGTCAACTTGAGCAGGAACTACGTGCCAAAGGTCCACGATTAAGAACGCTGATTAAAGCAGCTGGTCTTTGGTACCCCCGTGTTAACTCCAACACCACATCGAACTTCCGGGTGGATCGAAAGCATCACAAAGTATCACTGGCTTCCATGTTTGGTCCGTCTCCTGACTGGGTTGTAGGTGTTAGTGGACTGGATCTGTGCAGTGAGGACTGCACCTGGGTTGAATCCGTGGATGTCGATCTGCACCCTTGGGATGCTGGAACTGATAACGGCATAAGTTACATGTCGGCAAACTCCGAGACGCAACCAAGAGAAAGAATGCATCGCATCACAACGTTGTATCCCGAGGACCCTAGAGCCCCCTTCTACAATCCTAAATCTAAAGAGATGACTCCATTGGCAAAGGTCTACTTCCGGCGGGAAAAAGTCATTCATGGGAACTGTGACGATGAGTTTCTCCAAGCTCAGGTGTTGGAGTTGGCGGAGAACACCGAAGAAGTTACCAGACCGGAGTGTGAAACAACCAGTTACAGTGAATGGACGCCGTGCTCTGTTAGTTGTGGCAAAGGGATTCGCATGAGAACACGCGAGTACTTGCTACCGGAAAAAGCAGCACGGTTCCAGTGTAATAGGCAGTTGATATCCAAGGAAATGTGCGTAGCAGATATCGCTGAATGCACTGATGAGGGACAGGATCAAGATGACAGTTCAGAGGATATCCGTAAGACCGTTGCAAATGTGAATGACGAAGGAGAAGGCATTGGAGTTTGCAAAACTACCAAGTGGAGTGAATGGTCCGAGTGTTCCGCTAACTGTGGAATCGGGATTAGCATGCGTACAAGAACCTTCATTGACCATATGGGTCGGAAGAAGTGTCCTCATATAACTGTCGGTAAGTTAATATATGTTCTTCCAATATGAGTTTCGTTACATCTAATCACTTTTTATAGTTGAGAAAGAAAAATGCATGAAGCCGGAGTGTTCCCTCTATGATCTGGAAGTTCCCGACTCAATGTGCCCCGTAACCTCATGGAGCGATTGGAGTCCTTGCAGTGCCACTTGCGGTAAAGGTGTTAAAATTCGAACTCGCCTTCTGCTGGTTGGGCCAGAACTGCAACAGAAATGTTCACAGCGAGTGGAATTAAACCAGCAGCGCGCCTGTACTGAGAAGGCAGACTGTTTGTTCGACGTGTTTACGGCCCGGGAAATTTGCTCGCAAACTCCGGAAACCGGTCCCTGCAGAGGAAAGTACCAGCGTTACGCATATGACGGCGCTAAGGGAACATGTGCGCCGTTTATCTACGGAGGCTGTCGGGGTAATCGGAACAACTTTCTGACAAACGAAGATTGTATGCAAACTTGTCAGTTGGCTAGAGGTAACAGATTTAGTACTGTTTAGTTGTATTTATTTTAATTAAGTCAATTTTGTTTTGTTTTAGAGCAATCTACCAACCATGATGTACATCGTCATCCAACTGCTGGACCATCCAGGCGGCTGCAAGAGCAGGATGACGATTTGCCAGTGGATTGTGTCTTATCCGATTGGACTGAGTGGAGTTCGTGTAGTGTAACCTGTGGAACGGGGAGGTCCGAGAGGTACCGAAATGTAATAGTGCAGGCTCAAAATGGAGGACAACCTTGTCCTAGCAGAGTGGTCAAGCGGCGAAAGTGTACCGGACCTCCATGCATCTGAGTAATATGAATACCGCGAACAGAGAAGAGAAGGGCCACTCGAAATAAAAACTTCTCACAATTCTTTTTAAAATCACTAGCGGCACGTGGTGTCGAAGCCCTGCAAAATACACTGTTAATCAATACATTAGTTCAAAATTATACGACGTTACTGGTATAAAATATCTAGCAAATTCATCCCCGATAATCCGACAAGTGGTTAGAATATGTTCTTCCAAATAAAAATTGTCATGCAATAATTAACCCATCTTTCAAACATTGAGTGCATTTTTGGGTTGCAAGCGGATATTTAACTTTAAATATTAACCTATCCTTTTCCATCGAAAAACGAAAGATTTAATGATGAAGTATGTAAGCATACAATTACGTTTAAATATCGAAACTTTTGACTGCACAGTTGACTGCACAGTGATAGCGCACTGACCAAGAAAGATTTTCAATCGATATCTTCCCAATGGTTATTGTGCATCCTTTCTTTTGAGAACTACCACGCAAGGATATTAAATTCAAACACAAACAGCATTTTGTTAGCCAGCCATTTTCCTTTTTCAGGATTCGATATGTTTTTTGGTCCTTATGAAAGTGGAGAAAATTAGTTTATAATTCTTTTCAATCTTTAATATTAAAGGCTGCTTTGTATAAATTCTCATGAGTACCTTTTCAAGGATTTAACGTCGCATTTAAATTTTTACGAAATGTCACCAAGGTCTGTAAACCATGATGGGCTCGAAAACTTTAGCGGATTGATACGTATGAAAAATGCAAACGACAATCGTTCTGACTACTCACCAGTGTTGCCACAAATAAATCTGTACTGGAAGTTGAAAATTCTTCGTATTCTGTACCAACACAATGACAAACAGAATCATTTTATATAATTCTTTTTCATTCGAGATAGTGATATATTGAGTTGGTGCTGATGCTGATATTTGGCTACGAAAAACCAAAAATTCCGACTCGGAATCAGTTGTTTCATTTGCGATAAACTTTCGCCAGAAATCAGTTCAAATTCCGGAGTATTTGACTGGGTAATGTCAAAATCAGCTCCCGTTCAAATTCTCGTTGTCATTTTGTTTTCAGCCTAAGCTGAGCTGCGGCCAGGGCCAAATTGGAAGCTGTGTTTCATTAGGCAATCTAGGAGAGGTTTGTTTGACAACCTAGTGGTGGGTTTTGTTAATAAGTTTGTTTTGCTTTACTCCTGCGAACAGAAAAACCCGTCCGACAAACATCTTTCATTAGTACCGATTCGTTTGATGTTAGATCGAATCAACGGTTTTGTCGGACGTTGTGCCTAGCAGTGCGGAGTAACGTCAGAAGAAACAATCAAGAAATAATCAGCTAATCCAACACGTCTAATGGATTGCCTAATTGTTATATAAATCTGTGACATTAAAGAAAAATTTGTGAATGTGGCAACCCTGGCTGTGGCTTGTACTGACATTTGCATGCGAGATGTGACAAACCTGGATTCAGCAAATCAAATGAAGCCTATGGGTGCTTACAGAGTGGCAGTTAGAAGCTAAGCTGGGGCTAGAGCTGACATTAGAATGCGAGAAACCTGCTTGCTGCTAACCAAAGGGATGATGTCAGAGTGAAAGCCGAGCGGATCTGCACCGGCTACCTGCTTTTACTCTGACAGGTTCCATTTGATATGCTGTAAGAAGGTTTCTCACATCTCGCATCCTACTGTCAGTACCAGCCCCTACACAGTTTCTCACCGCCACTATGTAAGCGGCCTATCAAAGTAAACGCAATCAATCCGCGCAAATCCGCTCGGCTTTCATAGACTTTTCTACAGTTCATGTACGTACACATTACATGACACAAATACTACATCACTAGCTGGTGGAAAATAATAAACAAAACGGAAAAAATAAATGGGATTGTTTTCAACCAAGAAACTGCATTAGTGTTCGTGAGATCGGCCGACAAGAACTCAATTAGGTTTGTTTCAATACACGCTTCTTGCTCCTAGTTGCTCCGTAGCAAACAGGAACAAAAAAAACTTGCTAATTTTTGATTCGGTTTGCTACTAGAAGTAGAAAAGGAGAAGAAGTACTTCCAGTTTCTTCTGGTACGGCAACAAACCTATTTTGACATCAATCCTTTGATTTGCTGTAAACAAGTTTCTCGAATTCCGCATCCTAATGTCAGTGTTAGCTCCAGCTCGCCATCACGCTGTCAGCGGTCTATCTCAACATTTACAACCTGTTTATTGGTATGCATCGCGGTGTTAAATTATTTTACATGTCACGTTAAAAAAAATATGTACCAAACTGCACTTTTTTACAAAAATATGGTATATCCGTATCGTACAGAATCTGTAATACTCGAAAAATCTGTACCTTTCTAGATAAATCTGTACTTGTGGCATCGCTGCTACACACTTTTCAGATCTGCGTACCGAGAAGCAAATACTAATCAGTTACTCAGCAGCCAATTTAAAAAAAATTCTAAAATAAATTTAAAAATTAGTAGACTGTTAGAGAAAACAACTCAAATGCTGTTAAGACCAACGATGGCGAGATTGTATACGTATACGTCATTAACCCAAGTAACAATTGAAGTTTCATAGCACGCTACAAGTGCAATCTAAGTTTTACCAGGGGCTATAAAACTATCATAAATCCACAATTGTTACTAGAGTAAGCCATATACTGTTTAAATTTTTTTCCGACGCAGCTGACGTTTTATCGAATTTTTTTTTATTTTTTTGTTCGCAGAATTACAAATATTTGTTTTACAAATTAGAATTATCGCGACAAAATCTTCCATTGGATGCCCTAATATGTGCTAAGTGCTCTTGTGACCTTAAGTACTCACATTAGCTTTCACTGCATTGGATTGGAGTTCAGAAAAAAAAAGTTTATTTCGTCAGCTTAATTATCACAAGTAATATTTATGACACCACCCATGCGGAAGATCACGTTCCACTACTTAGAAAGGGGGCTCTGCAATCATGTGCTGCTTAGTAAAGGTTCCTTACGAGTTACTCTTCAATATGCAAAATTGATAAAAGGCATTTGCGTCGGACCAGGTAATCAGAGAACATTTTGTTGAAACTGTATTATTTTCCGGACGCCCCCCAAAAATAACAGATAATGTCGTTTTAGAAAACGAGCGTTCACTAATTACATACAGCAATAAGCATAATATCAATCAGAAAAGTACAATCTATGATACGAAATACAATAATACATTTTCTGTTATTTTTTGTACGCTTTAGCGAAGCTAGACCTTACCGCTTGCAACGATTTATACGAGCCAGTTTCAAAAGTTATACTAGTTGAAACGTCATATGGATGCACTCTGAAATCAAACCAAGGAAAACCAGCAACAAATCCGATTCGCTTTTGTGAGAACTTTCGTGATTTTTTTTTGTTCGAGGTGGTACTTCTCTTCTCTGCCGCGAACGAATCGTTCCTACATTGTAGATTAAATAAATAAAGGTGTAGCGTAACGAGATTTTTAGATGATCCGGTGACAGTAGAGTTGGTTGCAAGATGGTGGAAAAAATAAATTAAATTATTTTTGATTATTTTTCCTAATTTGTTCAACGATCCTTCGATTTTGATTTGTACACCGAATAAATGAATGAAAATAGATTGATTGAAATACTGATTTTCCAATGGCCAATATGAAGCTGGTTTTATTGTAGTGCACATTACTATGGACCAAATATTCACGATTCGGTAAGCCTGCACCAAAACACCACCAATCATATGGTCGGTGTTAGGTCAGACCGGACTAAGTGACAGTGCATTGATTTCGAGAAAAACGCGTTTAAAGTTTGAATCGCAGCATCCTTTACATTGTAATTGGAAAATAATTTTTACCATAATTCTTGTTTATTGTTTCATATTTCAAATGTGGTAAAAGTGAAATGTAGATGAATAAATTCATTATCCAGTGCTATCATTAACTCATTTTTTGATGTTTTGCGACTTGGTCCGGTCTGACTTAACACCGACCATATATTCACTATATAACAGCTTTTCGATGTTTATAAGCTTTATACAAGCATAGCAAATATTTATTAGTTTTATACAAACGCTTGCAAATGTCTGTAAGCTTTAAACAAGCTCTGCAAATACTTATAGGTACTACGAATTTTAAGCATTGAAACAGGTCGCATCCAGTTTTTCACGTGCCATAATGGCGGTCTAAATTGTAGTTGTAATACGTTTAATTGCCCTCTTTTGACAGTAATCGTTTACGCCAGCTTAACAGCGACGCCCAGTTGAGGATGTCAGGCGTGTATTGAATTGACCATTGTATGAAATGCCTTAGGACCGATCTCTTGAACCTCACTTAGCGTTTAAGCCAGGTTTAAACGTATTGGTGGTGAACCTGGTTTAAAAGTTAAGCGAGGGTGAAGAAATCGGCCCTAAACCTCACAAATTCGACAAGTGCTGGTCCTTTTGTTTACAGTTTGGACAAATTTGGATTCCATTGAAATAAGCTTAGTACTAACAATTGATTCCCAAGAAATTTTACCGCAAAACTACTTACCGATTCAGAGAATACTAGAAGTAAGTGATAAACAAAATAAAAATTTCGTTCTCATTTACGCTGATTTTAATTTTTTTTATTATTTTTGTGCACAGTAGCTGCTGTAACAGTAGCGTTGCGTGTAACCAATGTACTGCTGGTCACAAAAATATTTTTTTCATTTAAATTTGCGCCTTATTCCATGGTATTTTTCAAAACCCGATTTTTCAACTTTCACTCTTCCAAATAATTATACTTTTTCAAAAATGTTGAAATCCATTTTTATACCGTTTCAAGACCATTTTTTAACTTTTAGAAGCATTTGATTTTTTTCAAATCGGTTGATAATTCTCAGCTATGGTAATTTTTGTGAAAAGTCAAAGTTATTTTTTCACTTATTTTTTTGCTCAAGCAAATTTATGTATCATTGATTCAGTAAATTCCGTATTTTCACCTGAACAGCTGTTTTCGCAATCAAAAAACGAAGAAAATTATATATTATTCATTTCTTTTGTTTGCATGTTTACCTGCGAAAATTGCGATCAAACGCATGGGGTTTGTTTGTACCCCAGGTTAGAACGTTGCAGTAACCGTTAAATACGCAATGTTATTTTAAAACAGCATTGCGGAAATCATCGCAAAATGATCACAGTAATGTATTGAAGCTATGAGACAATTTTCATAAAATTTGAAAAAATGATTTGCGCCTTTAAGGGCTAAGGTAAAAAAGTCAGTGAAACGTTACGGGGGCGAAGAAATCTTCCCTAAGAGCCAGTTTTTCAAAATCGTGTCGGTGCTCGTATTATTATTCTCAGAATTTGATGAAACTTTGAGCGTTTGTTTATGGGTTGGACTTTGGACAAATATCAGCATCTTACAAGTGCGACACAACGGGCCTTACAAAGATGTTCAGAGAAATAGGTCGGAATTTAAAAATCTTTCTAACTCTGGTCTAGCTTGATGTATTCTCTATAAGGTATTTTTAGTATCTCAATTATCAATTAGAATATAATGTCTTTGCAAAATGTGTTCATTTTACCGCCAGTTCCCCCGCATTATTTTTCATATTCTAATGGGCTTTTCGATTGATAGTGCACTGGGGTAGTGGAGTGCACTGGTTTTGCACTTTCTAGCAGAAGTGCAGAAAACTGGGTATGTTCCATTGCCACTTCTGCTAGAAAGTGCAAAACCAGTGCAATCCACTACACCGGTGTACTGCCATCGAAAACAGCAAAAAATATCTGAGCTGCCATAAAAAGTGTGCTATAATTTCTACCACTGCAGAAACATCATTCACAACCCTGCATCGGGTGACAACTGAAAAAGAGTATCACTGTATACGATCACACAGCAAAAAGAACTGTCAATGAACGGTTTAAATTCATTCAAAATAATCAATCTTTTCGGTGCGAGTGTGTGAATATGTCGTCGGGCTAGCAGCAGACTCGTAGGCGTTCATGAAATTGTGCATTGTTAAACTGTACTCATCGCGTACAGTGCGGAATTTTCTAAAACCGGAAATGCAGGATGCATAAGTTCCATCGTAAGAAAATTATCTAGCGACGACAAAAAGTGAAAAGAACGGCACCATATGTAAATGTGCGGGCGTATACTTGGGCGGAGATAACGTTGTGTAATATATACCTAGCTATTTACTTAGCTAGTGAATTGATCGAGCCAGGGGTTGATTGTTTTAAGTAGACCAAACAAAGGATGGATTCATCGATGGAGGCGGCATCGAATCTGCAGCCGTTGGGAACAGGTATAATATATCATATTTATATTTAAAAAAATTAAATCGAGTTTGAACATTAGTTTTACATTGTTTTTCTTTTTTAGAAGTCTTCAGTAAAGTGGCAGATGATAAGTGTAAGACGGAGGAGCTTCTTAGTACCGAAAAGCTGTACAAATCAATGTGAGTACTCAATGCATGTCACATATATTATAGGAGAAGATAACGGGGATAACATGTATTTAGTCGTGGAACCATTCTTTGACTTGATACAGAGCAATCGTCAGTTAGTGCATGAGGTGACAAGGTCCATTTTTTTGACTCAATGAAATAGAACTTTTTTTACTAAGAAAACATTAACAAAAATCAACAGAAAATGCATACGGTTTCTCTTTTTTTTCATAAGGTGGCTGTTACAATCGCGAACGAACAGACTGTTATCACTCGACGCTGATTCAGCTGTAGAAAGCAATCTTTTTATTGCTCTATTATACTTTAATTAAGGTTACACTATCTATATAAACGCTTCGTATGTCCATTATTTCGGGGTGACTATTGGTTGTTGCGTGTACTGTCTAGAACTATTTAGGTACCACCGATGGTACACTAGTCGACTTGTAAGATTTTCTGAATTTTTAGCTATCTGTTATCCTAGTCTCATGCTCCAGAGTGTAGGGCGTAGGTCTAAAAAGCCGCTCATCTTAGGAACTCAAATTCCAGCCAGGAACGATTGTTAGTGATCAATTAAATTTTATTCTGGAGACTGTCCACAAATAAATAAATAAACACTGGAAAGTTTATTCTGGTTGACATAGTAGCCGCGCCGAATGGAATTTTTCGTTTGTGTACCGCGTCATCAATTTTTTCGCGTGGGACGTAGTCATTCAGATAGCAAACCAAATTTTGTTTCTGTGTTGGCTCTAGGAGGGTTTATCGAGCCAAAATGCAGCAAACATAGATTAGGCAGTTCATGTATGCTTCAAAATGTAAAATAAGCATTCCTCTGCCTTCAATTTGTCCACATTTAGCAAATGATTGTTTGGTTATGGTTGGCGAATGAGCTTATATTTTTCTCCGCACTCGAGCGTTCGATCCGCGTGAAATTTCAATCAGTTTACAAGTGAATGAATAAGGGAGGCGTAGAAACTGAATGTTGTTTTTGTTAAATTCAAGCAACTGAATCTGAGATTTCGGGGCTATAATCGCACTTTAGACCTCTTAACAGATTTTATAACCATTTACAATTTTAAATTTTGACGCAATTATATCTCTGGATAAACGCACAACTTAATATCGATCATGATATGACCAACGGCATAGGAAATTCAGTATACGTCGTATGTTCCATGCAGATTTTATGGTAATTATTTGAATGGCTTTTCATTCTAGTAAAATATGAATAAATCCACGGAAAAGTCTTGGGTCACTTACGACTCCTCCTCCAACCTTTTCCGTAAAGACGTAAAACTCTACAAAAGTGGAGATCATACACGATTAGTTGCGTATGATAAGAAAAATTCAAGTTCAAATTTGAGGCTTGCAGTGTAAACTTCTTTTTTACAGTTCACTATCGCCTATATCACTACCATATAATATAAACTTGTATTCATCCCCTCATATGTACCTTTGGTATCGCAATCTCTGATTTTCCTAGAACTTGTCGCATGTAGGAAAATGTTTGTTTTAGGATAGTTTGATAACGTTTATTTGCTTCGATATTAAGATCCTCGACAGATACGGACAAGAATGTGTTGATCGTTTCAGTGGTTCCGTAGACCGTAATACCAGCAATCAATCAAAATACCCTATTTCTCTTGGTTTTGTCATGAACAATAGTTTTGAATTTGAAATAATTTTGTAGTATCCTAGTTAGTAGAGTAACCTTAGTTTTAAGATTTTCAAAATATAGCGTAAAGAAAATGTTACCGTTAGATTAACATACTGTGTTGTATCAAATAAGCAAATTTAAAAAAAAATGTGGCTATGAGTCTGTTTTGGCCATTTTAGGAATGGTGCCTAATTTGAACTTTCCACTTGAGCGTCGGTGTTGAACAAAATTTGCAGACTCAACGGATTCAAATGGGTAGGATGATAATAGTAATAAGATGAAAATCGGCTCCTTATCCTATGTACCAATCCGGCGCTTTCAAACTTTGCTAAAATTTCAAAATTCATGGTCAACTTTACGAGTTGCACCAATAATGAAAGAATTTTATTTAAGTTTTTCGACTCGCTGAATATAACCCTTAATTTGATCTATTCCACAAAGATTAGTGGATTCACAACAGAGAGCGCAAACATGTTTGAAGTGCCTTTACCTACACACTTCTCGTTTAGCAGCGGTCAAGTCTGAACACGGTGTTCAGTATTCGGTTGATCGCGCTAGCGTGTCGATTGTACCTTCTTATCGGCCAGGTCGTTATTTGGAGGATTTTATTCTTGTGTTTCAATCGCAGTAATTATTAGTGTTTAGTAATGTAAATAAAGTGTCCGGAATGCCATTGGGGGTTAGCGCTGCTATCTCCTGTTTGGGAAAACTGTGAAGAAAGTAATGAGTGAAGTGTAGTCAACCATTCGTTTTGTGTTTTGTGTCCTGCAACCAGGTTTTGTGAGATGAATTTTCTACGGGGCAAAGCCGGTAGCCAGATCGGGGCTGCTGGCAGTAACAGGAGTAACAACAGCAGTAATGGGTATCAATATGCACTGCTTCTGGACAGTACAGATAACAGGTAAAGATCTTCAAATATTCCAGCAGTTTAGAAACCATGCAGCGTAAATCCATACCATATGTTCACTCAATCCAGTTTTGGAATGTTAGATTTTGCGTGACCTTGTGTTTTTCTAGTGGTTAGAATTGCGTTCGCTGTCAATCGCACGATCTAACGGAGTCTCACTTGGCTAGGTCTTTCAATGGTAGGCTGGACATGCAGCACCTTTACGATTGAAAGCTAAGATGAAGTCAAAAAATGGAGTCGTTGACATTATTTCTGCTTGATCTGATTTCTTGCAGAGCTACCTAACCGGTTGACCTTCTGATCGGTGTGGTTTCTTTGCATGGTTACAAGAATCTTTTCTTATAAGGAAAAAATAGTTCGCTAATTGAAATGTGCAACGTATCGATAGAGCTCGGCCGAATGTACTGTTTACCCAACGACGATTTGAAGATTCAGCAGCACGGAGCAGGATTAAACTTACGTGCTTATGACCGAATCTTATCACTTGGTGTAAGTATTCAGTTTTATTGATGGCGAAAGCGAGAAACGTCGAGTGTGCGTCGTCAGTTCGTAACACTGATTATAACGTTTTACTATTGTAATTCACAGCAAACCGGTGAATAGGGATTAGAATTCTTCTGAAATGGATTAAAGTCGCAATGAGTAAGGAATACGCTGGAACAAAGGAATGTATCAGAGTGTATTTTTTTATCTGTCGAGTTTAGTCAAGTCGAAAAAATCAAAGGGGCTGTGGTTAAGATAAGCCATCAAATTGTAGCAAAGTTCTGTAAACAACAACTTCAGCGAGTGTTATTGCTTACCGTATGCGCGAAAAAGTTTATTTTTTTTATTTTTCATTTTTTATTCATCTAATATACGACTTGATGCGTTAGTTTAAACGGAACTGGTTGGCTTTCATATATCTACGTCAAATAAATAATAAGCACATCACTGCCATCACCGGAAGCCTATTACATAGTACTACCAAATATTATATATGAACAATATAGTCCACTTCTGTACATTCCATACGAATCATAAAGGGCATAAATGTAACGATATCTGTAGATGAAAAAGGATTTTAATCTCGAAAAACTATCATTCTGCGATTAGCATGTGCCGTAGAATGCAATCTCTTTTTGAAAAGGACCAATAAACATACTGTAGAAATTCACTTTGAGAGGAAATTCTGGACAAACCATTAATCGCAGATTGTAAATCGCAGCAGTAGACGAAAGAGAAAACTTTTCTTTTTCGTAAAATGTTAACATCCATACTCGACGAGTTGCGGTTTGTCCGGAATTTTCTCTCAAAGTGAACTTTGACCGTATGCTTATTGGCCGTTTACAAAAAAAAACGCGGAAATGTCAAATGCGTCCACGAAGTAGAAGTGAAAGGTGGGCAAAATTGTTCATGTGTTAGTATTTTGTCTGAAACATTAAGTATACTGCTGGGCCCGAGCAATGTAAGAATCAATATACCTGGAAAATCCAACCAGCGACTATCGTTTTTCCTCTTGTTTAGTGCTAATCCATAATGTCGGAAGTAGTGCGCTGTATAGCGCATCATTGTACGATTACAGCACACTTCTTCCGACGTGATTCCATTGTTTAGAACCAGAGAAAATACGATTGTCGCTGGTTGGATTTGCCAGTTTTCAACTACAACCAGAATAGGTAGATAAAATAACAATTTGAGGTTAGTGTTTACCGTGCTGTATGTAGAGAGTTTATCAGCGTAATTTGCTTTTGCGTCATCTGCATGTTAGGGTTACTGCTTTAAACTAGCACAATTTTCTCCAGCTGTGTTAAAAAAATATTACAAGTACACGTAAGCAGATGGAGATGATCGGATTTCCAGCATTTTCGTAAACATTTTTTTCCCTAATTGAGAATGCTGCCACCTCTACTATAATGTATTATAATGTACTGAGAACTGTCATTACGTACGGTAAAATTTACAGTGTAGTAGTTACCATTTATGCCATAGCGGCGCTAGTGTGGTGTCTTTTAGAAAATGCAGAAATGAACTATATTGTTATTTTAGAATATTTGGTACTACGGAAGCCCTGAGCGCTCCGACGCAGTCGTGCTCCCAGCCGGCGACCAGATCAGTCGTCCAGGCCCTACGTTTGGAAGTCGTGAGGGGGCTTCCGAACTCTCCTCAGGCGAATATGTTGCTTAAAATGACAATTCGCTCCCTGAAAACCTATTGGTTCATAGCACACCGTCGCAAACAGCACTTGATTTCCTGTCCGTCTACTAGTAGAACGTTCGCAGAATGAGAACTAAAACGCAGGCCTTCTTGCTTGCCCTCACCTCCTGCGAGTACGATATTATTGCTCTCACCGAAACCTGGCTACGTGATGACATATTAAACACTGAGCTACCGACGAACTACGCAATCTACCGATGCGATCGCAACTCTTCTACCAGTCTTCTAAGCCGTGGAGGTGGTGTTCTTATAGCGATAAAGAAAAATCTACCTGGAACTGTACTAAAGTTACCTGGATGTGAACATTTTGAACAAGTTATCGTACGCGTTTCTTTGCCATGTTGATCTTCATATTTCTGCTGGATTTATCTGAAACCGAACAGCGATCTTGACATGTACAACTTTCACTTTTCTGCAGTCCAGAATATTCTTGAGAAAACCAACCGACAAGACAATGTACTGGTTGTACAATCTCTCTCCCTAAGTGGATTTTCAATGACGATCTCAAGTGGTAGCATTCCTAAAAATGCAATATCAGGACAAGAGATGGCTATCACACAAACGCTGGTTGCTGGTGGTTTGTATCAAATCTGCTCTTTTAGCAACGTGAATGGACGGACCCTTGATTTAGCCTTAGTCAACGACACGTACGTGTTTGAACTGATTGAACCTCCGACATCTATACGGACATAAACCCTTCGTTTAAAGATTTATTACGCGATATTTATTGATGGTAGTCACGCTTCTGACACAATCAACGACGATCTCAATTTTGACTTTACTCGATACACCCTTTACTCGATGCACCCCCTGCAGTTGCAGCTTTCTACGAAGCAATATATGAGATTCTTCGCCGCAGTTCCTAAAAAAACGTGTGAGCAAAAAAGCAGATTATAAATTTCCCTGGTGGAATCCAGAGCTTCGCCTACGCAACGGACACCGGAAACAACAAAACGAACAAAGTCCAACGCAGTATTCGAAGTAATCCTTCGACATTCTGGACGTTTATAAATACCAGAAAACGTTTCGGGGTGTACCAGAAAATTGCTATCTTCGAAACAAAATGTCACAGTCGGCAGCTGAGTTGGCGGACCTTTTTGCAGAGCACTTCAGAGATGTATTTGCCAGCCCTCCAGTCTATCCATCACAGAAACATAACCGACGCACACTATCAACCTACCTCGTCCTGACGTAAATGATGCTGATGTAGATAGCGCTTTGACCAGCGTTGATCCGTTGAAAGGGCCTGGTCCGGATTGCTTGCGTCCTGCTCTTATAAAGCATTGTGCCCGAGCTCTCTTTCTGCCTCAGTAAGCATAATTTTCCAGTTCTCAATCTCGAAAAATGTTCCAATTGTATGGAAAAAAGCTGCTGTAGTTCCCATCCAGAAGGCTGGAAACATCTATATTTGAGCTTCTTTTGGACCAAAGATAATCAGCTAAGTATTGTAAAGATTTTTAAAGAACTAACGTAGACATATTCAACAGTGACAGATATCCCGAAAGGTCGTCCAGATAAGTTCAGATGTGTGATATTCTGCTTAAAGCAAGCAAATGACGTTAGTGGCAACAAAGCTTGCATGAAAGACTATCGCGTCTAAATATCCACTTAAAAAGTTGAGATCGACGGTGGGGTCACCGATTCGAGATTGTGCGTGGATCTATTGAAGCACGGGGTTGGCTATTTTAAGGTCCCTTTGCTTCATTGAGCAAAGATTTTTGAATGGAAATCGCACTGGATGGGACAAAATTGTGTGTCCCTTCAATCTCGTATCGGGCGAACTTTGGTATTCAATTACGTCTTCTTCGACAAGAATCATCTGCCTGTTCGACTGTTGTACCGAGAATCGTGTGGATGACTCTTGCATTGAGAATGCTGAGAAATAGTTATGCCTATTATGAGAGAGTCCATATGATCAAGGGTCCTAGGAATCTAAAGCGTTCCAAAGCACTCTTGCAGAAAAAATAAAACACTCACTACGACAAATAATTATGCTCTTTTGGAAGAGTATCACTCTCACATGGGGGAGTCAGTTAAGGTTCAAATTACCTTTTTTAAGCATGTGTTAGAATTGAACGCTTGGTAGTGTGCGTAGGAAAATTTGTGTTCAGCTTTGCCACCGGATTATCCATTTAAACCTTTTTAAAACTCTAAAAGAAGAATATCAGTCGATTTATTAGATCATCACGATTCAATTCATGCAAAATACCTGCTGGAAAAACCATCGACTTAGCTAAATGGTGCTTTTGAAAAAGTGGCTGTGGTTTTTTCATTGCGCAGTTGTGTTGCGTACCCCAGTACGGTGTGGTAGTGCGACAAAAAATCACAGCCACTTTTTCAAAAGCACCATTTAGCTAAGCCGATGGTTTTTCCAGCAGGTATTTTGCATAAATTGAATCGTGATGATCTAATAAATCGACTGATATTCTTCTTTTAGAGTTTTGAAAAGGTTTAAATGGATAATCTGGTGGCAAAGCTGAACACAATTTTTCTTACGCATACTACCAAGCCTTGAGGTAACTTGAGCCTTAAAACAGCAGTTGGAGTTAGAACCTGACTCAGTTTCTCTTCGAGCAAAAATTGCATTAGTTTTGCAACCCTTTGGTGTTTACATTTTCTTCTTTTTCAGCGTTCAATGCACTTGTTTTTTTTTTACTAATTTCATGTTTTTGACTAATTTCACGTTTTATCCTCACAAAAATTAAAAATTCGGTCATGATTTCAGTGCCCCTCTGAGGCTGGCGCCCTTGGCGGGGGCCAACCTGTCCAACTGCACGCTAAGGCTCTGGAGACAAACCAATAATTCTCGGCCGCTCCTTGACTTTATATTCCGTTGTGGAATTTGATCTTCCTTTTCGACAGACTTCGCAAGCGATTCCTTGGAGTACATGACAATTGTAGGGCTAGTGCTACGATCCTGCTGACCACGAATAAGCCTTCCTATCTGGGACTCGAATGTAGAACAAATGGTTTATGAGACCAGGGCCTTACCCTCTAAGTTGCCAGACAAGGGCCTTTTGAATATTACGGATGTGCAAAGGGCACAAATTCTAAAATGTAGCAATCTTTTGCACGCATACGGTATATATTCATTTCAGATAACTGACTTTTCAAGATTTTTTTCTGGATTAGTTGCAAAGTACCAAAGTGTGAGAAGATAAATTTTTATGTATGGAAGTAATTTTCTCAAGTATCCGAAGATACTTCCAAAAATCGGTGCGGCACACAGAAAGGACGCACTTTGGCCTCTTGTTTGACTATCACCAGCTCTTGGGATCGGTTGCGCAACCGGTGTGCATTATAGTTGCGCCTACATAAATAGTAGGAAAAGCATTTTGGTGCTAATGCGTGTTTCGATTTTTAACTGTTTCCAAAATATCACGCAAAATATTCAAAATAGAAAAAGTTCAAACTATCAGGAACTATTCTCAAAAAAAGACATAGCAAAATCTTCAATAATTTTAGAAGTATGTGTTTTCACAGAATCCCCTAATAACTTAGAGTTAGAGTTTTACATGATTCACATCTGAGACCGGAAGTAGCCGAGTAGCGGGTTGATCACGTGTTAGACATCGTTGCTCAAAGGGTTGATGAATCTACGAGAATACAATGCAACATCAACTTGTTAATAGTAATCCCAACACCAAACTATTTTTTCTAATAGCACATGTCAAACAACTTGAACCAGTCCGCCAGACGGACAAAAAAGTTCAAAACTGTCGAAATTAAAATCAAAACAACCACCCCCACACACAGCTACTCTCCAACAGTGAAATTCATTTGTTTCAGCGGTATTTGTAAGGCGTCGAATTGACAGCTTCGTATCGTAACCATGACTATGGCACTTTCCATTGCAAATTCGTATCACTGCTGCTATCTGTACTACAACACACAACCCCCATTCATCGTTTGCTTATGCTGTTTGGAGCCACCCAATGCCGCTGCCAATAGGCACGCAATCGTCAGTAACAGCGTGACTCACAAACACGTTTTTTCCGTTCGCGCCTTGCTTCAGTTTGTGTTAAATCGCCAAACCAGTTCCGAGCGAACAGCGCAAGCGAAGGCTCTTCGGCAGTTAGTTTCGATCCGTGGCTCCGTGCGCACGATCAGGCATTTTACCCCGCGAAGATAACTGTTTTCGAGAACTACGCGTGACGGTTGTATTGGTGACCAAGTAGCCAACCCGATTGCACTCGCATTTTGCGTACTCGATCGAATTCCGAACGGTGCATGACCTCGCAAACATTAACATTTGCGTGTGACCTCCCAACCTTTGGGGATAGCAAGAATTACCGGTCACCTGGTGCTTAGTTGATCTACGCTTAAAATAGTGAACCAGTTTTACCACCGTATGTGGGAAAGTTTCGAAATTGATCTGAGCTTTGCCGCATTGTTGTGTGAATGCGATGCGTAGGCACTGAGCGTAGTGACGGGGTAGTGTTGCACAAAGTGATCGGCAAAAACATAAAGGTTGGCGCAAAATGAAAGCTACCGACTGCTGTTTTGTGAATGCCACTAGGGGCAGTTTATGAAGGAGGCTGCAGGAGGGTACTGCTGCCAACCATAGCGAAATAAGCTCAGTTCCGCGAGTGATCACCGACAGTGCTGTGAACTGCATGGAATAATTCAGATCTGTTAGTGGCAAAGCTGAGGTGTGGAGAAAAAAAGCTTACGAAATGTGGTCTAATTTCAGGTAGGAAACGGTTTGAGTGGCAGATTTTGCTTTATTATTAGCAATATTATTTTGGTTTGATGTGTTCGGCAGTATTTAGTACTTGTAGGCAGAAAATATTTACCGTGACGATGTCGTTTTCGGTTGTTTAGTAAAAATTTCATCAACATTTGAAAGTGGAATATTTGAAAATTTTGGAAATGAATAATTACGATCTTTGCAAAGCCTGTCTACAACCGAGGCAGGCAAATGGTGAAAGACGAAGCCATGTTTACGATTGGCGTGGTCCAAAAATATCATTAATAAAAAAATAATGAAAAATTTAAAAGTGAAACAAAATTTTATGTATGTTATGGAATTTGCGTTTCGACTTCGTCTCATCAGAATCTGGCACTAATTTAGTGACAAGTCTAAGCGCAATCCGGTGCTAGCTTAGTACTGTTACTAAGTTAGTGTCGGTTTCTGATGAAACGAAGTCGAAACGCCAATTCCATAACTAATTTAGCTGTAGGTTTCGTGCTCTTCACGCGCAAAGATGGTTTTAAACAATTGCTCCTTAATGGAGAAAATATTGTTTTCATTTAAAATTTTCTCCACTAAGGAGAAATATAACATAGTGAAAATTGTATCAACCTTATTCTAGTTTACGACGAATGCGAGATTCGAACAGAAGTGAAGCCGTGTGGTGTCCGGCGGGCTGAAATCTTTTTGCACTATTTCAACCAAGAATAGAACCTCTGGGAACTGCTCCCATGTCGTAAGAGGCGACTAACAACATGCTAGGAGTTCCTAGGCCGACGTTTTGCTCCGTACCGAAGACTTAATCTGGACGGACCTTAAGGTTTTCCATATTACCCTCTTTCCAGTCTGTATTTAGTGAATCACTGACATATACTCACCTTTTCTGATTCGCCTTTCTTGATTGTGTACCAACGTTTTAAGTTTCTTCTGGCGGTTGTATATTAGCCGTAAATGACGAAATCTAATTCTACACTAAGTAACAGAATATATTAATATACCGGCACTTCCACGCCAAGGTTTAACTTCCAAAGCTTTGGTTTAAAAACCGTTTTTAAAAAATGGAAACTTTCATGTAGGAAATTTATTGAATTGGCCTAAGATGGAGCTGTCGAATTTCACAAAAAGCTTTTTATGTTGCAAGTGATCTGTAGTTGTGTTAAATTAGGTATTTTTCTATTATATTTGGAACCGTCTACTGACAAATCTACATTTACGAATACCTCCAAAAGTGACTCCTTGAGGTCTCATGAAGGCCTGACACTAGCTTTATGATACTTTTGCTTTTCTAAACAGTAATAAAAATCTCAACATTCAAGAACTTCACTTTGTCAGAAAATGTAGGGCCATCGGAAGCTAAAACTTCGTAAAATCGCACTCCTGGTCCTTTTTTCAGTGCAGTACTCTACGTCACTCGTTCAAATTTGCACCGCTCTTATGGTAGTCGGTATTTGCTAGTATTACTGTTCTCCCATCCATTCTGGTAGTCAAACGGTGGGATAGCAAAATTCTTACAAGTTTCCTATCTCATGCCTCCACGCGAGTCTAAGTCTATTGATGATATTTGGTCCTTAGACCGCAGAATGAGAGGGTGCGAACAGAATGAGAGGGTGCGAACAGATCTAGTCGAGAAAACATTGCCGTAAAAATGAATAGTTGATCGGAAATTAGCCCCAATACGACTAATCTGACTAGTATCTATGAAGACGGGTCAATACGTATTGAAAATTCGCCGCGTCTGTTTTTATGAACCTAATTTAAAGCTCCGTTATTGCTAACAAGCCCGTGCATCAGGTTAACAATCCTTTATATTTCCCTTCAGTGTTCGGTATTATCGCTCGTATACTTGTATTCCACAAACAATCCGATATGGAAAATAAGAAATACTTTCCTTGATTTATAACATCTCTCGCTATTTTTGCCTGTATAATGTGTTATCACTCGGTAGTTTTCAAGCCAATAAATATATCGTAGAGAAGAAGTAGCGAATTCTGTCCAAATACTGTTGCAATAAATAGTGATCCGGCCCATTACGCGGATAAGATTAGCTTTTCTAGGCAATACTCCCACGGTCGGCCGTGTGGAGTTCAAATTGCTTTTGTTTAGGGAACATAGTATACTCTCGGTAGCCGGCTGCCCAGAGTTTAAAAATAACCAAAAACTAAACAAGATCATCTCTTTTTCGAGTGATCGTGCACTCGAAGACTAACTAAACAACTACCTAATAAAACATGCTTTACAGGTCGCATCGTTTGCTTGGAGCGAATCCTAGACCTGATACCCTTCCAAACCACCAACTCCGCGACACCTATGGAAGAGTCTGATGAATCGTCGTCCTTCCGTTAAGTAGGTGGAGCATCAACACTTCCCGTCTACCTTATCCTTTATCCTTCCCCGTGAACGATGGAGATGGGGGCGGCCGGCAATGATGGCTATCATGCTGTTGAGGTTTTAATATGGGTCAGATTGGTATGAATTCCTACTTACCACTTCCTAAGCAACTCTTATTAGATAATCAGCAGTCAAACATGATGAAGTCAGTGTGCAATCCGCCAAAATCATCGTCACAACGCAACGCAACGCAATGCGAGATTCGAACAGAAGTGGTTCGTATTCTCACTTACGACAAGCAAAATCAAATGGGCTTACTATTCATTCGAACCGCTTTCGAACGAATTTCGCATTCGTCGTAAACAAGAATAAGGGTGTATATCTCATTTATTTATTTGATACTTCATTGAATTGAATAAAATTTTCTGTATCAGCTCTGTGTTTAGACGGTGAAAACAAATTTTGCTATGCACGTGATAATGGCGATCAATCCAACTGATAATTCGCAAAACTATTTGTCTCCTGCGAATAATTATTATCTGCAATGCCTTTATAAAAGTCATCGCGTACTAGGAAGGAAGGAAGGAATGAAACTAACCCTTCGATTAGAAGGCATTCATACTTCATCCACGCCTATCAGTAATAGAACCATGTATTATTACCAGCTTGCAGTTTTGATTCGCAGTTCGATAAGATAAGCGGCTGTCTTTTACACCGCTGTCTAGTTATCGCTCCGAAAACTTACTTTGTCGAGGTGTTTGTTTGCATTTGGTTCAAGTTCCACCCTTATGTGATTATCACATTGTGAGCGTGTTCTATACAGGCATATGCTGATGCTCGGATTTGTACGTGTAATGTCCGAAATATTGAAGAAAACCCATTTTTGAGATATTTAGGAGAAGCACACTACAGGGCCCCAAAAATGAGCGTTTGCATGATTTTTTAGGCAAAAGACCAACATAATACGTACTTCTCTTTAAGTATACTTTAAATATACGTTCGATCCTTGGGAAAAAATCAATATGGTGATTGTATAGACGATTTAGCAAAATTCCTCTCCGCCTAAGTGGTTTAAGTACTAATGTAAATAATATTTTACGAAATATATGCGTACATGAGTTATTACATTTATTACTTACAGGGCTATGAACCGATATTAGATTCGTGGTTTTGAGTGCGTGCTTCAAAGTTCTACTAAACCTATCTCCAAAAATATTCGGAGTGCAACTTTAAAAGTTTTAGATTATACAATACTAGCTAATACCCGTCGAGCGTTGCTGCGACTTTCAATGAAATAGGAGAAAAAACACAATTTGTTCTAAAGCGTCATCTGGCGGGCAGATAATCTCCAACCAATAGCATACAAACACGCTCCATAGCAAATGCCTACTATGTATAAATTTTTACGGCAATCAGTTAAGGCTCAAGTTACCTCAAGGCTTGGTAGTATGCGTAAGAAAAATTGTGTTCAGCTTTGCCACCAGATTATCCATTTAAACCTTTTCAAAACTCTAAAAGAAGAATATCAGTCGATTTATTAGATCATCACGATTCAATTCATGCAAAATATCTGCTGGAAAAACCATCGGCTTAGCTGGATGGTGCTTTTGAAAAAGTGGCTTTGATTTTTTATCACACTACCACACCGAGCTGGGGTACGCAACACAACTGCGCAATGAAAAAACCACAGCCACTTTTTCAAAAGCACCATTTAACTGAGCCGATGGTTTTTCCAGCAGGTATTTTGCATGAATTGAATCGTTATGATCTAATAAATCGACTGATATTCTTCTTTTTGAGTTTTAAAAAGGTTTAAATGGATAATCCGGTGGCAAAGCTGAACACAAATTTTCCTACGCACACTACCAAGCGTTCAATTCTAATACATGCTTAAAAAAGGTAACTTGAACCTTAAGCCGTTTGCGAGTCCATCAATCATATATATATACAAACATTGACTTTTATATATACAGAATAATCCCCAAAAGGAAACATTGATTAAACCAATTTACGCATTAAAGGCACAAGACCTAACCTTAATTAGGTTTGATTTTTGTGTTTCGAATTCATCTCGTCAGTAACTTGTACCAACTGGGTGTCTAGTTAGATGATGTATCTAAGCTATCTATTCGACAGATTAGTCCCATAAAACATCGATGATGTGTTGAACACAACCAGCGAGTGTGGGATCTGTCCAGGTTATCTGTCGAGCAAGTCTCTCTTTTGGCATTCGAGCTAAATATCCAGCTCATTCCAGTCTGCCGTGGCTTATCAATATATTTGTATACTTGGTACAGCTCGTGGTTCTTGCATCTACGACATTATCCATTTTCTACTTTTACTGACAACTTCGTACTGTACCCCGTCGATTTCCACCTCGAAGCTTACTCCGTTCGGACTGCCTCACTACTAGCCACCATATATTTTGTCTTGTCAAAATTTTTAGTCTGTCCGATTTTCGCAACATTCCTTTTAGAAGGTACAATAGCCTCTTTTAGTGCTATGCGTTCGGCGCCAAAGATGTCGATGTCGTGCGTGTATCCAAGAAGCTTGTGAGATCTAATGATAATGGTTCGTTACCTTGCATATCAGATCTTCGTATCGCATCTTCGAGCGCCATGCTGAGTAATAGATTAGAGAGTACATGGGTCAGTTTCAATCCATCTTACCTCACAAACCAGTCGGATGTCTCTCCGGCTATTTTAACGATTAATTTTGACCCCTCCAGTGTCAAAGCTTAATCAATTTTTTCAGAACTCCATGTTCAAGCATTATTGCTCACGTTCGTTTTGTTGTACTAAATCGTACGCTGCCTTGAAATCCACGAAGAGCTGGTAAGTTATATTCCTGGAATTCATCCAAGATTTATCGCAGGGTCACTATCTGATCCATCGTTGATCGTAACCCGCTTTGATATTCACCGACAAAAGATTCAGCATACGAGGGATTCCATGAGAAACCGGCCGACCACAAAATATGACCATCGTCGATTCGTACTTTGAAGTTGAGTTCGGTTTATGAATCTCTTTGATTTTCTCTGACAATTGTTTTTATACGAGATCAATTTTTTAAAGGGAGTAGACATTTCTACATGCATTAATTTCAAAATTTTCTTGTTCGATTACTATATTTTATACAGCAAAACTTTCTGAGAAAAACATAAAAACAAAAAATTGTGTTAAAAATTTAAATTGCAAAAAAAACCCATTTTCTAATATTTTATATTTTGTCAACAAAAACCTAAAGAAAAAAGACACATTTTGAATATGATTGTATGATGGAGAACTTATCGGTTAAAAAGTTTTTTCTAACAATAACTTTATACATGATTTTAAATTCCATACTGATTGACATACAAAACTGTAATTTTATTGGAGAATATAATTTTAAGTATCGTTTTGAATCAAAATGCATTTAACAAAAATCTTCCAAAATGCGATAGTTTTCGAGACATTTGGAATTTTGCTCCATAAACAGTTAATTCGTGTGATTATCCCCTTTTTAAAAGTTATTCTCGTTACCCCATCATAAAATGTCAAAAATTTAATGTTTATCGTTTTAAAGACGTAAAAGAAACTTTGTCAGTGTATTTGGATCATGGAGAAGCTTTCAAGAAAAAAGTTTTCCTAACAACAACTTTTGAAATATTTTTATAATTCATACTATTTGCAGTCAAAAATACAATTTTATTTTTGAATATGATTCTAAACGCCATCTTAAATCAAAATGCTAATAAAAAAAATCTAAAATGTGGTATTTCACGAGATATTTCAAATTTTGTTTTAACAACACAATTATTTTGTTTTATTACGACTATTTCAGAAGTTTTTCGCATTTCTCTATCAACAACGATAGGTGTTTCAAAAGATTTATAACATTTCCTATAACTTTCTCTTTGACATCAAGGCGATATTGTAAACCATTTAAAAGCTATACGAAATTTAAATTTAAAAGCATGTATAAAGTTATTGCTAGAAAAACTTTTTTACCGATAAGTTCTCCATCATGCAATCATATTCAAAATGTTTCTTTTTTCTTTAAGTTTTTGTTGACAAAATATAAAAAAATTAGAAAAAAATGGGGTTTTTTTTCACTTTAAATTTTTAACACAAATTTTTGCTTTTATGAAATTTTTCAGTGTATATTTTTTTCGTGCAGAAATATTCATTCCCTGTAACTCGTTCTCAGAAAGTTTTACTGTACAAAAACAGCAATCGAACAAAAAACTTTGAAATTAATGTTCGTAGTCGTAGAAATGTCTACGCCCTTCTAAAAAATCGCTCTTGAGTCGAAATAATCATACTGATTGTGGAAAATGTTTAGACTTCCATGCCGGTGAAATGTGTAAAGTTTCATTATAATCTAAGATGGTCGGTCACGATTTTAAAGATTTTCGGACGGATCTTCGTGGAATTCCTCATACATGTTTTATCTGCTGAACGGAACACGGGAGAGTACCTTATAAGCGGAATTGAGGATCGTTTTTCCTCGATAGTTATTACATCCTTTCCAGTAGATAGGGCAGATGAGGCATTTTTTTTATTTCGTTTATTTGACACAGCTTATTACGGTAGCTTAACGGAGCCGTGGATGTGTTGTGTTTACAATATGTAAAAAAATAAATAAAAACAAATATTATTGATTGCGCGCAACTTTTTATTGCGAGCGGAGACCTTCTTACGCGGCTCGCCTACTGCGTCATGGGGATCATTTCATTTTCTCCTGTCCTTTACATTAAGATCATAATCGTTAAAAGTGTCTTGGTGCTCGCGATTAGATGTTCTTTCTTGCTTTTGCACTTACGGGTGACCAATGTAAATCCGTCGTCATTGTTATTACTCCTTCACCGATGTTGCTTAAAGTGGTTTTTGGGGTGCTGGATGCTGCTTTTGCAGTTGTCAATATGGACTGAACAGCTGCCACAAATTTGCCAACCGTTTGTGGTTCAGGTGTTGGTATTGAAAACTTTTTTTGGGGTTGGTTTGCCGTGGATGCGTTGGCAATCAGTAGAGATGCATTCTTCTCTGTATCATCCGCGCAAGGTTGTCAGTGGTGCGCTGTCTGATTACAATACTTGCACGTAGGAGTTTCCCCTCCATGTGTGCATAACGTAGTTTGGTTAATAGTAGCTTCGTGGGTTTTGAGTTTTATAGTCAAGTGGGATGGGATACGTCCTTCGATCCGCATCTTCACCACAAGAACACCGTTAGGTGTACCTAGGGTTCGCAGTACCGACCCTTTTTGGTGAGAACCGGTACTACGGTACTGAAGCCCTCAGTACCGGTAAAGTACCGGTACTCGAACATTTTAAAAAAAATCGAAAACAGCTTCAAAGTGAAATCGAATGCTAAAACTGATGACCTTATTCTCAGATGATTGATTTGTGCTGATCAAAAAACATGTTTATTGTTTTTAATTGCTTCGGAATGATATGACTCATTTCACAGAAGATATTTTTCGTATGCGGCACTTTCTTTTATTTTAAAATCTAGGCCACTTTGATATCACTAACTGCTAAGCGGTGCGACTTTCGTCGACTTCAACAGATGGTAACTGTAAGAAACCCTATTAATAACAGTAAATCAAAGCGAAAATGGCAGTAAATCCGAGCAGGTTGCTCGCATTTCCTCTCTTGCTTTTCTGTAAATTGGTTTTGATCTTTATGTCATTTGCCTACTATTCTCTAATGCATACCAAGGCTCCTTGCATTTCCGTAAAGTATTGAGTTTTCCAGAATTTTTCGATCACCAATTATTACAAATCGCCCCATTTCAAGCAGTTCACCAACTCTAAAATTATTAGCTCGCTGTTCGTTCTTTTATAGATAATGGTTTAAAATCAAACCAAATACAGACATGACTTAGACCATAGTCTTATTACGCGCCACCCAGTGAATAATGAAAACCAGAATGTCGCTAATAAACACAATAATAGCAAATTTTTACGTCTCTTACGCTAGATGTGAATATTTTGAAATTTAGTACAAGATCGTTAAATTTTAATTTCGACAAAATAAAGCAAGAATTTAAACATACCGTTCAGTACAACGGGAGCTAGTAATGTTTTACTTCTAGAATTATTATGATGATGGCCCCACCTCATTCCCCTACAAAGGTGTTAGCTCAACGATTTATCTAGAAGACAATTAATATATTTAAAAGTCATCTTGTAGACCGATATTTTGAAACAGGTCCCCCTAGAGAGTCCACATATTATTCATAAAAAATTGTATGGTACCGAAAATACCGATACTGGCTTTTGTTCAGTACCGATATTACGGTACCAAAAATGGGTCGGTATTCCCGGGATTTTCTGTACCGGTATTACCGGTACCACAACCCTAGGTGTACCCGGGAAGAAATTTCTCAACGTATCAGGTGTAACGGAATCTACTTCTCTGTATTGCGATATGTATTCTGTAATTAGATCAAGAGTGGTAGGTGTTGAGTAGCCTTTTGCTATTTGCGTTAGCCGATATTTTTATGCATAGTTACAAGTTTCTAAAACTAATTTTAGAGGCTAACGCGTTGCGGATTATTGTGATATCTGTTCTAATGCATTCATGTTGATGGTATTGAACTCAAGCTGGTTGGTTTGTATGACGACACTAACTAAACTACCTTTTTGTGGTAACTCTAGGTCATCGATGGTTCTTGTTGTAGCACCTGAGTTGTACGGGTTTCGTGTAGTAACCAGCAGGGTTCGAATGAAAATAAACATTGATGTTTATGATTCTGGGAAGAAGAAGAATAGAAAAAAGATAACTGAGAAATATTAGAAGTCATATGAGGATCAGTGTTCTTAAAAGTTGTTTATATCCAGATGTTGAATCTCTGGCTGAAATGTGGGGTCACTTGAGGTTTTTAGTATCCAAGGAACTGCTGGTAATTCCTGCTCGTTTCTTAGATTTCAGAGACCTGAAGCATCTTGCTTCGGTCCTTAACGATGTATCTTAAGCAGAATTAAAAATAATCGAAGCTCTTTTATGACGGCTGAAAATGAACCTGATGCGACTCGTGATGAATAGATATATTCATTCAGTTGAATATCGTACAATAATATTCATTTCACTAATTTTCCAAGTAAATGTTTTCAAATGTCGCTAAACATATAAAATACTAATTATTATCGCTTACATTCTGCTAAGGCCTACTTTGATGCGTTTGATTCGTTGTTGCACATTCGCTTCGTGCTGCAATCGGAGATGAATGAATGTCTGCATTGAATGAATGGATAGCTGGTTCGTTTGACGTTCTCAGTTGCGCCGGAATATTGAAAATAAATGCGGCTGAATATGATCAATTTTCATTCAATAAATTTGAACATTTCTAACTCTGATCTTAAGAGAGGAAATGATGTTCCTCTTTCCAAAGATTATAAGCACATGTCCCCTCAAAGCAATCGTCAGATTAGTACTTTAGTCGTGGTCGGTGGCGACGATCTTTGTAGCATTTCTACAAAAGAGCGATTAGACGCTTCAGTTTTTCCTCGCATAATGTGTACACGGTACATGTCGAGAGATCATGCGGAGTCTCCGCACAGTTGGGACACTTTTCAACATCCCTACTGTAAAAATGATCCCCATGATTCTATTCGCATTTTCTAACCAGTGCTTTATTGCTGAAATGGGTTTCGGTAATGTACAATTCTCGACAAACATATGATTACGGCTTAAAAGCCAACTGTCAAAATTCACTTTGAATGGAAATTTCGGACAAACCGTAACTCGCAAATCACAGATGTTGGCAGTAGATTAAAGAGAAAAGTTGTCTTTATCGTTAACTGCTATGTACTGTATTCGGCCAGTAACGGTTTGTCCGGAATTTCCTTCCAAAGAAAATTTTGACAGTTGGCTTTTAGGCCGTAATCCTATGTTTGTCGAGAGGTGTTTGCAACGAAGGCGTTTGGATGATTACTCCATCAATTTCAACTGCCCTTGCAGGTATGTAGACATGATACTTTTTCGTAAAAAGCTCGCAGCTAGCAATCTTGTTTGCCTGGTCAAAGTCACTCAGTTTCTCTCTCTGACCCTAAGTAATATCGATTGCGGTCGAATATCAAGTTCAAGTCAATATCAAGCTTCAATGCAATGATGTGGAATGCTATATTTTTGGTACAGAAAACATCGGCCGGATTTTGTGTATAATCGTTGTAATAGAAGACAGTGGGTTTGTTGATCTTGCTTTCGCCATCAAGCTGAGGGGAAAGGTCTCGATTCGATTTCCTTTGAATCTTTGTGAGAGATCCCTGGCACCAGCAGACATTTTCGTGCGGATTAAATTACGTATGGAATTTGCGTTTCGATTTAATCTCATTAAAATCCGATACTATCCTAGTGACAGGACTAAGCTAGCGCTGGATTGATGCTAGCTCCAAAAACGGAGATCCAAATACAGCATAGGGTCAGGCAACCCGCGAAAAGTAAGGTTAATCAGATGAGTGGTTATACAACTGTAAGTGCCTTGCCTTATCTTTCAGAAGGGTTTGTAAATATATTATCGATAGTTCTTTATCGATGCAAGAATGACAACGGTTCTTTTCTTATCCGTATTGCTGAGTTACGTCCCTGGGCTACCTATACCTACCTATAAACTTTACTTGTCGTTAATAAGACACTGTGTGATATTTGTATACATATAACACGCCAAGAGCGAGTTCCCACACACATTTACGAATTATTCTTATCAATTTCGTGCGTATTGAAACTCGTTCAATTAATGCAGTTTAGGAGTTCCCACCATCAGTGGCAGTTGTTGTTATTAGAGGCTAGCAAAATGTTATTTTGAAGTTCAATCACCTATATGAGTTCTGACCCAGCAACCGTCGGTTGCAAACGTTTTCTCGGACAATTACGCGGCTGGGGAATGGAACCACGAGAAGACGGATTTGTGAATCCCAATGACACAATTAAGTTGTTAAGGTATATGATCGACGGAATAAATGCACGGTTTTTAAATAATATAAATCCACGAAAATGATAACGTCGGATCGAAGTCGTACGATTACGTGATCTCTGGAGTCGCACTTTCGATGCTCGTTATCTCTGCTGCTACCTTATGTGCTTTAATTGCCGGTACAAACCAGGTTTTGCTCCACTTTCCATTCGTTTGTCAATATCTTCTTGCTGCTATCGGTTGTTGAGTTTTTGATTAGGTACATTCAGATTTGACGATTGAATCGTTATATCTTCTTAAAACATATGACACGATTGGTGGAAGAATGACTTATTCGTGTTTTAATGCGAAAAACTCTTTATGTCTAGTGTGATTATTAGTTTTTAATAGCGAATAATGAAGTGTAATTTTGATAATAAATGTGAATTTTTGAAGTCTGAGGAGCACTTCTTTCTTGGTTATAAATAATCGGACGAAAAAATCCGTACACTATGCGACTGTGTACTTGAGCGTGTCGAATAATTACGCTTTGTTGCTGAACTTAATAATAATGAATAAGAGTGACATTGATACCAATACATTTGAAGATAGACGCACACTTTTATTAGCCTTTCCAAACGTTATAATCGCAATTATGATTCGCTGCAATTCACTATCTACGGTTTGTTTGATTTTTTCCCTCTTCTATTTTCCAGAGAAAACATGGACGACTACGGCGAATCGACGGGTTTGCTGGAACAGCAGGTAGCCTCCGTCCGGTTGCCCATCATCGGCATGACCTGCCAGTCGTGCGTGAAGAACATCGAAGGAAACATCGGCAGCAAGCACGGTATTATCAAGATCAGCGTTATTCTAGCCGAAAATGCTGGCTACATAGACTACGATCCAACGCTGACCGATCCGGCCCAGATTGCGTCCGACATCGATGATATGGGTTTTGAATGCACCTACAGTGATGACGAACGGAGAACGATGAAGGATGAAGGCAACGATGTGTTATTAGCTCGAATAAGCATACATGGAATGACGTGCCAATCCTGTGTGAGGAACATCGAGGGCAACATGCAGGGTAAAGCCGGCATTGTGTCGGTTAAAGTAATGCTAGAGCAAAAGTTAGGGTTGATAGAATACGATAGAAATGTGACGAACCCCGAGCGAATAGCAGAACAAATTGACGACATGGGATTTGAGGCGAAAGTAGCTAACGAGGAGAGTGAATATCAAAAGACTGACAATAACCAAAGCGTCGTCAACAACCGGTTGGCCCGTTCGGAGAAGTTAATTTCGATCGATGAGGACCTCACTTTTTCGAACGGGGCCACCAACGGTAAGCAGGTGCAGCTGAAGGAAAATTTCAAACGGTGCTTCCTTCACGTACAGGGCATGACGTGCGCCAGTTGTGTATCGGCAATTGAAAAGCACTGTAAGAAAATCTACGGAGTAGAATCGATTCTCATAGCGCTTTTGGCCGCGAAAGCAGAGGTCAAATACGACGCAGCGTTGACCGGACCCGAAGATATTGCCAAATCGATCACGGATCTAGGCTTTCCGACTGAAATCATAGACGAACCTGGGACAGGGGAAGCCGAGGTTGAGATCGAAATCCTCGGGATGACGTGCAGCTCCTGTGTGAATAAAATTGAGCAGACTGTTTTAAAAATTCCGGGAGTTCTGAAAGCGTCCGTCGCGTTAACCCTTAAGCGAGGACGTTTCTCGTTCAACAACGAAAAGACTGGAGCAAGAACGATATGCGAAGCGATTCAGGATTTAGGCTTTCAAGCTACTGTTCTCTCAAACAAGGACAAAATGGCTCACAGCTATCTTGAGCATAAGGAGGAAATTCGTAAGTGGCGCAATGCGTTCCTCATCTCACTCGCTTTCGGAGGTCCCTGTATGGTGGCCATGATCTATTTTATGGTTCTGATGGAAACGCACAGTCACGAGGAAATGTGCTGTGTCATTCCTGGGCTGTCGTTGGAAAATCTCATCATGTTCGTTCTTTCGACGCCGGTACAATTTTTCGGCGGATGGCACTTTTACATTCAAGCCTACCGGGCGGTGAAACACGGAGCCAGTAATATGGACGTGCTTATAACCATGGCTACCACCGTCAGCTACATCTACTCGGTTGCCGTTCTAATCCCCGCGATGGTGATGGGATCGAAAACTTCCCCATTAACGTTCTTCGATACGCCTCCAATGTTGTTCATTTTTATTTCACTCGGTCGCTGGTTGGAGCATATCGCCAAGGGTAAAACTTCGGAAGCCCTTTCGAAACTATTGTCACTGAAGGCTACCGAAGCGGTACTGGTAACGCTTGGCGAAGACTACGAGGTCCTATCGGAGAAGCTCATCTCGGTGGATTTGGTGCAGCGGGGTGATACGTTGAAGGTGGTTCCCGGCAGCAAGGTGCCCGTTGATGGAAAGGTGAGTGTATTATTTAATGGAGTAGGGGTGCTGGCAGATCACAATTACAAACGATATTATTTCTCGCCACCAGGTTCTCTGCGGTAACTCCACCTGTGACGAAAGTCTCATCACCGGTGAATCCATGCCAGTGCCAAAGAAGAAGAACTCCGCGGTAATCGGTGGCTCCATCAATCAGAACGGGCTGTTGCTTATGATCGCTACGCATACCGGTGAGAACACCACACTTGCGCAGATCGTCAAACTGGTAGAGGAAGCGCAAACCTCTAAGGCACCGATCCAGCAGTTGGCGGATAAAATTGCCGGTTACTTTGTACCCTTCGTGGTGGCCGTTTCTTGCGTCACGCTGCTCGGATGGACTATAAGCGGATTCATCGACATCAACCACATTCCCATGTCGGACGCTGCCAAGGAGGGGCTAAACCGACAGGAAATTATCTTCAGTTATGCCTTCCGATGTGCGCTCAGTGTGCTGGCGATTGCGTGCCCATGTGCACTGGGTTTAGCTACCCCTACGGCGGTTATGGTTTCCACCGGGGTCGGGGCTCTGCACGGTATTTTGGTTAAAGGAGCGGGACCACTTGAAAATGCGCACAAAGTTAAAACAGTCGTTTTCGATAAGACTGGTACCGTTACGTACGGGATGCCGATGACTTCCAGAATCTGCATGTTTGTGAAGCCTAAGGTAGGTTTAAATTTGGAGTTCCTTTTGAATAAAAGCAATTATCTACATTATTTGTTAAAGGTTTGCTCACTTGCACGCGCTTTGTGTATATTAGGTTCAGCGGAGGTAAACAGTGAACATCCGATCGCAGCAGCCGTGGTCAAGTTTGTGAAGGAAGTACTAGAGGTTGATGCTTTCGGAAAGTGTACAAACTTTATGGCTGTACCGGGCTGCGGAATCCGTTGTGTGATTTCTAATGTCGATGGTATCCTGAACCAAGGTCTACGCTCCGAAAAAATCAAAAATTATCTAAACTCCTACAAAAGTGACTCCAATATGCTAAGTTTTGTTAATGGTGCGGTAATAGAAGAACTCATACCACCGTTGAGTCCATCGCAGAAGAACACGATCGAACTGCAGCAGCTGTTACAGGTGGAAACCATTGATACTGAACCCAACGTAGAAGCTTTCTCGCGAGTGCACGAATTCAACGTACTGATCGGCAATCGAGAATGGATGAATCGGAATGCAATCATCGTTCCGCCGGAAATCCACATTAAAATGACCGAAGAGGAACAGATGGGAAACACTGCAATACTCTGTGCGATAAATAGTCAACTGATCTGCATGGTATCCGTTTCGGACATGGTTAAACCGGAGGCACATTTGGCGGTTTACACGTTGAAAAAAATGGGCATCGAGGTTATCCTGCTTACCGGGGATAATAAGAACACGGCGGGAAACATCGCCCGTCAGGTCGGTATCAACCGAGTTTTTGCGGAGGTTCTTCCATCACACAAAGTAGCCAAAATCCAACGACTGCAGGAGAATGGGATGCGCGTGGCAATGGTTGGCGATGGCGTGAACGATAGTCCGGCGTTGGCGCAGGCGGACGTTGGTATATCGATTGCTTCCGGAACGGATGTAGCTGCCGAGGCGGCGGATGTTGTGCTTATGAGGGTATGACAATATATGCTGTGTGATAATGTGTTTATATGCATAATTGTGTATTTGTAGAACGACCTGTTAGATGTGGTGGCCTGTCTGGATTTGTCACGGAAGACTGTTCGAAAGATTCACCTAAACTTCCTGTTTGCCAGTATGTACAATTTGCTTGGAATTCCTCTGGCAGCTGGAGTATTTACGCCATTTGGATTTATCTTGGAGGTAAGTCAAGATTAGTAAAGCTCGTGCTAATTATAAGAAAAGTAATCGATTGGAGATATTTTCAGCCCTGGATGGCTTCTGCAGCAATGGCCCTCAGTTCGGTTTCGGTGGTGTGCTCCTCGCTGATGCTGAAACTGTACAAAAAGCCCACGAAAGCTGCCCTCCAAACGTCCGAATATGTAGCGCTGGTTGAAGCGGGAGCACTTCTCGATCCGGAAACGGTTTCCGTACACCGCGGACTAGACGATATTCCACGACCCAACTTTGGGCGTTCCACCAGCTCCACGCTGGCCAAGTAAGTGCTATTGCGCTGCCCGCTTTTTGGTAGCTGATGGAATATGCATTGTGGTGTTTGCTTGTTCGCTTTCGATATATTTTTGATTTTGTTTCGCTGGATACTAAAAGCTTGATTTGATTTTCAGTTTTTTCAGAGCACCTATTAATACCTAGTAGCATCGACTAACATTTACGATTTCAAAAGTTGAATTCACTTAGATGGTAAGGCAGTTATTAACCACTTTTAAGTTCCTTTAACGGTTAAGTAGAAGATAGATAACGTAGTCGATACTACCAAAAAGAGTATTCGACTTATTTACTGAAAGTGTGTTCTTATGTAGGTTCACTTATAGTTTAGGCTTCTAATGACCGTCACTTCACTACTACAAGCGTATTACTGTATTTGTTTTTGTAACATTTTATAGAATATTTTAACAAATATATTAAACATGTTACTCATATAACTCCAGATCATTTAAACAAAATGTAAGTTGGGGGCGGAGCCAATGATTTTTATGTGGGAATTAGAAACCTAATCATCTTAACAATTGCGTTTATGCTACCTCGAATAGTGGTTGTTTTCAGAACCAATCGATACTTTTTCGAATTTCATGCAACCTCCATTTTTGTTGGAAAGGCACAAAAACGTATATTTAATATAATATTTATTGGATTACTTTTTTAGTAGCTTGTCAGAGAATTTACATACACGATTCTTGCAACCTTGAAATACTCTGTAAAACCACAAAAGAAACTACATATAGATTAACCGAAAAATCACATTACGGCAACTCATTTTTACTATCCAGTTATCGTACTAAAATATTCAACACTGTTAAAGCTGGCTCCTCCCCCTAGGTCATCACATAACACCAGACCTCCCAAACGAACATCGTACACAATGTTCGCTCCGGTTCTGTGGTCATATTAAACTCATATTAAACGAACTCGAACACGTTATTTCGTACCAAAACACGTGCACATGTTCACCTACACAACCGAACCCCATGTACGTACACGGTGTGCACATACATAGGTTCGTGGCACCAGTTTTCTCTTTCTCACTCGCATCATCACTAGCGTTGACTCTTTTCGCCTTGTGCGAATCGTTCTCGTGTACGCACCCGGTGTAGGTACACGGATGTTTGAACTACAGTTTATCCATCGTTCGCTTCGGTTCGATGTTCGAGGTGAACCTGCACATCGCGACGAAGCATGTTGAACGCGTGCACGAAATTTTGCAGACAGGTACAAACTTGTCGATGTTCATGGGAAGTCTGCATAACACATTGAGAAACACTGCCCTGCGAATGCACTCAACTAAATCTATTATAAGTAGTATCTAGCATGTTTGGTTTCCTGTTCTGCACACTGATTGCAACTCTAGCGTAAAAAGGTATCTTCCTCCGCTTATACAGCTTTCCATAAGCAATTATAAACTAATGAGAAAAAACCTCTCCCCTTAGATTATTTGGTCGCGCTAGCAAGGAGGTCAACGAGGATCGGCTGCTCGCTTCGCATGCAATGACGGACGATGATGAGTACAGCGTTGAAATCGTGAAATCCGTCAACGGTGGCATTTACAAAGACTCAACCGAAATGCAACCGCTGTAGTAGCGGTCTCCAGTGAACCAGTAGCAGTCCAACAACGACTAGACGACTTATTGGGGGTTTACTTACTGTCGGAACTGTGACCATCCAAATTAGATGAGTGTTCAGCTCTGCTCTACAAACGTTACTCAGTATGTCTCTGAGGTAAAAATCCGAGTGCAGCCATAATACTGGGTAACGGATTTAGCTATTTACTGGGAATGATATTGTCTCCGGATCTTGTTTCATCCTTCTTTATGTTAATCAGTGAATTTGTGATATGTTCTGCATTAATTAGGTTTTTTTTGTACCGTTTTGACGAGTTTAAAACGATGTTTTCTCCATGTATTCCGCGTACTTATCATAGGCACAAATGTATCCAGTTAAACCATCCTTTAGTTGTAATGTGAATGTGTACATATCGGGATATGCAGGTTTGGATATCCCGCAAGAGATGCTTTTATATAATGTTTGTTAAAAAAAAAAGAAAAACTTTTGCTCATTGAAAGAAACTCCTGCTTTACGCTTGATTTTTTAACTAATTTTCAAGCTACCTTCCATGATTTTGATCGACAGTTAATGAAATGAATAAAACGAGTTGAATATTGCTATTGAATTAGCATATTTTTACAAAAAAATTACGTCATTGCTACCCAATTTTGGCATATCTTTGCTCAGAAGGGATTCTATCATGAATCGACTGGTCTATAACTTTTCACAGAAACCCTCGCTACTCACCTTAAATGCCCTTTTGGGTTTAAAGCGGAAAGGTTGTATAAATCCAATAAATTAAAATCGTTAAGAATGAAAATTCTGTTCTTTTACATTTGTTAATATAAAAAAACACCCAAGTTACCACGAAACATCATTAGCCCTTTCTTGCCCAGGTTGTTTATACACATCAGTTTTGAACATCTATAACTTGCCCAAATTTTCTTAAGATAAGAAAGGCTAATAACTGCGACTATTGATTTTCATTTGAGCACATTCCAGTATTCCCAAAGTTACTCACACGTATTCTTATTTATGACGAATGCGAGATTCTTTCGGAGGCGATTCGAACGAATAGTAAGCCCACAGATAACAGACTAGAACAAAATTTCTTCAAAAACCTATGTAAACATTCGAATTGATATGCGTTGGAAATTAGTGCTTGACAGTTTCAATCCAACTGCATTGCATCGACCACTGCGCCACCTACAAATGTGTATCGGACGTTCGCTTTATTGGAAATGTCAGTGGTGGGTGCTTACACACATTTCGAATCGAGCCTATAAACGCGTTATCTGTGGTAAGCCCATTTGATCAGTTCGGTTTCAACGTTTCGCGTTCCGTCATGGCCCCCATATAGACGTTAAGTCCAAAATAGCAAATCCCCTATTATTATGAATGATCGATATTGCAAGCCTGGGAAAAATCATTTATTAAGCAATGAAAATCGAATTTTGTTGATTTTGCTTGATTCATCGAACCAAAATACTTAAAAGGCGCATTTCCAATGCAACGCGCTATATTCGATTTGAATTATTATAGCACCATTCGCGATTTCTTAGATTTGCAGATCAACTGTGAAAATATAGTTGCTGCTATCCGGCTATGTCAATGTCATTTAAATATTTTAGCAGCAGAAAAGATCGCGCTTTCGTTCCGAATCGACCATAAACATTACTTGTGAAAGTTGTGCGCGCGATTATTAGTTTTCAAAATATTTTATTTTTGCTGTCAAAATACCGTTCTTCAAAGTGTCGCATTCGCGAAAATATGTGCGATACACTGGTTATGAATGCGGTGGGTTGCAATCGTAAACGATTGCGGTCCAACGACGAGGGAGGTCATTTGATTCTTCAACGCAAGAAGTTCATCAACCAGCAGCAGATGGATCAGCAGGATGAGCGAAAGATGAGACAAGTTCAAGGTAGGATTTGGAAAGGAAATCAGTTCTTCAATAGCGCACTCGTTTTTACTCGGCGTATGTCAAAAAACAAAATGTAAGGTACCTCCACTATGACGGATTTCTTTTCCATACGTCTTATACATATTCGCAATAATAAACTTGGATTAAATGCATCGCGAATGATTCGATCAAATCTGGGCGAACTTTTGGACTGTCAATGCTGGCAGCACCAGCTATGATTTTTTTTTTCGTTTGGAAACCAAGGGGTCGATTAGTAAAAAAATGTTCTATATTTTCCGGTAATTGTCTAGAGACTACTGATACAGGTCCAATTTCAATACGTTTTTTGCCAAAAGGGTGTATTTTGACCTAAATAAACCAGCGGGACGCTGTCTAGCAAGTATTTCGTACCCAACATCAGCTGGATCGAACTTGATTATCACTGTTAAACAGCAATAAATAATACCTTTTACAAATATGTCAACGACTAGTACACGAGACATGCGAAACCGCTTACCCTATATTCTTTGTTTGGGGTGAAGTAACCAAAAAAACGGGGTCCAAAGTGCTGGATGTTGGGTACGCGCAAAATATATGTGATTTGACAACCACAGCCTACCCCTGAAATAAACCGAATCCGTGAGCAGAAATGTTAAATTTTTAACCAAATTTTGGTAAACTGAAAAATAAGTTGTGCTTAATAACACTCATAAACAATGACAGTGCTTTAACAAGTGAGCTTATTCTGTGGAGCTGTGTAATGCGGCTTTTTTCGCATATCCGAGGCCTAATATAAGGCAAATACGCTAACAGGCTATCGTCACAAATAAACATACAAATACAAGGATCCGAAGCGGCGCAAAGCCGCTCAGGTTCGGTTGGAAGAGGCGTTGATCAACCCGTCGCCGGGGTTACAAGCAAACCTGTGATGCTATAGCTATACTGCCCATAAACGCATAAGAGTCCCATGTGGATTTTTAGTCGAAAATGAGTTATCCGTTGGATTGTATTCTGTATCACCACTGAATCACACTGCACAAATAAGATTACCGGGTTTGTTCAGAAAATATAAAAAAAAATACCAAAACATGGTTGTCCCATCCATTTGGCTCAATGGATGGGACAATCTTGAACAGCGATTTTTGAACAGCATAAGAGTCCCATGTTTTTCAACATGGGACTTTTATGCTGTTATGGGCAGTATAGCCGACTCATAAAAGAGCTTGATACGCCTTTTCGATATGTTGACTATCATACATTGTCATAATCGTAGTCTTGAAATTTATGTATTGTGATACGTCAAATCAGATTATAATTCCTGAAAGCAGTTACATCGTTTGGTTTCTGCAATTCTTTAAGTGTTATGTGCTCTCGACACTTTTGTGAGCTTGGCCAATGAATGACTAAACAACCAACAAAAAGTTGGTTCAATATTAAGCTTAGGGCTAAATCACAGTGTTTTTGCGTTTGATTATCGGTGGCGCATTATTGAGTTTCTCATTTTATCAAACTCGCCGATTTCTGAACTTATTTGTGAAATTAAATAATTTCAGTTTTTCCCCAAAAAAACTTGCCATTTCTCAAATATTTTAATCAAAAAGCGGGATAAACCCAATCCACCAGCGAAATCCTTCATTGACCTAGCCATTTTCATTCCAGAGAAAACTATCAATATGCTGTTTCAGGGAGCAAAGACCTTCAACCGGCTTCCACCGGGAGTTTGCCAAAGCGAATGTCTGGCGCATGTGCGCCTCGTTGGTGGTGGTGAAATTGATTTCAATATGCGCAATGTAAGTCTTATTTTAACGCAAACCAGTTTCAACAAAGGTACTAATATTGAATCAAAACTTTCTTGCAGTGTCCCAGCTGGCTGGAGAAAAAGGCTGATCGTAAGTGTCGCATTTGTGACCGACTGTCGTTGGTGCATGCCGATTGCGTCAACTGTAACCTGGAGCTATGCGAGCATTGTGGCATCAGTTGCAACTATTGTCCGGAGAAGATTTGTTTGAACTGCGTTAATATTTTGTAAGTGCTTCGTTATTTTTTAAGAGTGCCTATATATGAACGAATTTCCTTTTACGTTTTTTGCAGTAATTGTCAAAACTCAGATGTTCCTTGTTGTGAGCGATGCAAGATTTTCAACTGAATGATTGCGTATCTTAAGATAAAAAATTATTTATAATGAACTCTAGTGTGTTTGCGTATTAAGGACGGCTTGGTATAATAATGTTTGCAATAATATATATTATTTTAACTTTGTAACTGAAGTTGTATGTAGTTCTTTGTGATTTGAAAACAGTTTGAGAAATCAGCACAAAAAACAGATATCGGGCAAAAGTTCCACCCTTCTCAACACTATATTACTTGCAGCGTCGTATACTATCAATTTAATTCACTTGAAGTAAATAAAACTAACACTGCGCACGCATTCAATTTTGTTTTTATTTCCCGTAGCTAGAAAATAATGCTACATTGAGAAACATAGTAAGAGCTAAGAGAAGAAGTTTCTTGCTTCTTAATTTACTCTATTCGTCCGAGTCCGTGTCGAAAATCTAATGAGAGCAAGTGACCATTTTTACCAGATAGCTTTTGCGTGCTTTTCACAACTGCTAAAAATAATTTGAAGTTGGCCACTAAACAAAGAATTTACAAATCTAGCTGCTTTTAAAACTTAAATTGTATTGTTATTGATGCCTCTGTTCACTCTGTAAACATAGCTACATCGTCATATACGAATTTTATTATTATTGTATCAAATGCTGAGGCTCATAAAAAGTATTCAGTTTAGATCTAGCATGGCTCATTTAGCATGCTCGCAACCCTTATGTAAATTTCCTGAACGCCAAAACGACCAGTCGCGATTGTCTTCTCTTAAACGGATCCTACACGAGACATGAGTATAGTCAATAAAAATATTGATAAGACTAAAGGGTCTCAATAAATATAATCAATATGTTAAAGAGGGCTTGCCGTATAAATAAATACCATTCCAGAAAGCTTCGGAACCATTTCCACACTATTCGTGTAATACTCACCATATTGGGAATATTATTGATATATTCAATCATTTAACTATTAAACTAGCATACTCAGGTTGGTTACCATTTCCAATATCTTCCATTAATATTGCTCTGGTGAACTTTGTCATTCGTATATATGTTTACCCTACTCCAAAAACCTGTAGAATAACATCGTCAAAAATCCTCGTCGTACAATATTACGGCAATAGCTCAATTGGCGTCAGTCCACTTAGTGCCATCGAGGATTTCTTCAGGAGATGGCGCGTACTGAAATAAAGCTTCCTTAATTAATAGAATTGAAATGTGAAAGGGAAGACTTTATTTTCTTCACTTAATATTTTATGCATCGTTCGATCTAAAATATGCATGTTACCATACAGTATAAGGTTCTTGAATGGTATGTTGTCAAAACGTATATGGAAAAAGCATATTTTGGTATGGTGACCGTTCTTAACAAGCCGTTATTCTTATGGTACAGATTGGAAAAACCATAATAGTTATGTTCGATATTGTACCAAGCAATGGTCAATCTATTGTTGAACGAACCATATTAAAAATGGTTTTTAAACGTTCGATGCAATGGTTGGCATATGGCACACGGGCTTACTTCAATATGTTGATAAATATTTCGTTTGTTATCAATATTTCTGGCCTAATCGCCACTTCATTTACTGGGATCCAATTAAATTACATTATTCGTGCATTTTCCTCATTCAAACACCCCTAGTTGATCAACTGTGGTGCCGTGGGGTGACATTTCTCTACTGTCAAAAGTCAAATCAGTTTTCGTGATGAACAAGCGAATCCGGACGGATGGATGGAAGAGGTGGTGTATCAGTCATCAGCGTTGATTGAACGACGAAATTTACAGTGATTGTAGAACGTAGTATCGATAAATTCAACAGATTAGCTTATTCAAACGTTTACAGTATATGTAATATATCCGGAAAAGCACGGCGATTGTCGGAAACATTTCGACTAGTAGGTGACAGCGTCTGGAGAACGGAAAAACCGATCGAACATGTAAGTTTTTCTTCTCCCCGATGAATAAGTTGACGTCATATCAAATTTATTCGCTGCGCTCAATGTGCAACAATGCCCGAGCGAGCAGCTTTGGAAATATATAAATGTTATGTTTTTATTGCTCATATGATTCGCTCTTTGGTGTGGTGTAAACCTTTGATTTGTAACATGTTTTCGTCATCGGCATGTAAAACGAATGGCAAATAACAGCGAAAATATCTTTGCCTAGTTCGTATCCAATCTGAGCTGGAACGAGCAATTCGTGACAGGTCTGGTAACAGGGAAACGCCTTGCAGTCACAAGAGAAGGCTGATTATTGTCGTATGTTTGCTAATTTAATAATCCGTTTAATTGAAACTGTCTCGCTTGAATCCATCGGCATCCGAGTGATGCAGTGCAAAGTATAGGGAAAAGGTTGCGTGCTAACCCACAGCAGTTTGTAGTTTCTGGATGGCGATGCAGAAACAGTTGAAAGGTGGTTCAATTGAACAAAGAAATCCCTTATCGTTCGGTCTATTGCTTGACCTTGCTTAATCGTTATTATTATTTGTTGTTTTTCGGCTGCAGTTCCTTGTGCAAATCTGGTGTTATGTTATTATTGCAAACTATTTTCTGTGTAGCTACATGTTATTGCTGTAATTGTACATGGGACAGCTTGTAACATTCTCGGTACATACCTATATGAGTCATTTCTATTAGAGATGACGCATTTTTAAATACCCAAGTTTCCAGTTTATGTGATTATCCGTCTGATGGAAACTGATGACATACTGACATTTAATTATTAGGTAATTATTATCTAAACAGATTCAACATAGGCCATAGAGAAACAATCACTAATCGCAGAAAAACAAAACAATATAAACTAGAGTAGCGTATGTCAAATTTTGCTTGTGTTGGTGAGTCGAGTTAGCCTTTCCCAAACAAACGTGACTTTCACCTGACTTACCAATCGATTGTTTAACTTTCCAGAGACTTGTTTTGGGGATATGCAAGGACTAGCGCAGGGTTTTCACTAGCTATAAAGTTAATGTGCGATTGCATAATATCTAGTTTCAATTAATTTATATACATTTAGGTTCGATACCGTTTTATACCAGTGTATGGTTTAAGGTGTTTAACTGCCAATATTCGATAACCGTGTGAAAACAGAAACAGAATTTTTTTACCAAAAACCCTGAGCTTTGGGTTGGCTGTTGATAAATTTTACTATCAGCGTTTGAATAATGGTAATTATTTATCAGCTCATACCACCGCCGAAACTATCATTGTCCTCAAGATGCTTCGAACTTAGCGGCAAGAATAGTTTGTCCAAATAGGGATATTTCAATTATTGTTGATTAATGAGAATGGCTCATTTATATATTATTGGATACCATCACCGGACGGTTCAGACTATTTCCCTTGGAAACTTGAAAAATTATTAAAAGGAAGAGATTGGTTAATGTAACTAATCGACCAATATTTATTTATATTTTATTCATCATGTCCATTCAATCTCAACATTCGAAAACATTGGGTGGTTTTATACAACCCTATATCAACTATTGTAACCAAAAGCTACTGGCTCCGATCAGCGTCTTGAATCCGCGTTGTGAGTGATGCTGCATCACGTAAATGTGACGACGAGTTAGCATGTTTTCCACTACCACCAGCGCATTCAGAATGCTTCAGCAGAATGTATGTTAATTAAGCAATCACATATTTGCGATAACAAGCGTGTTGTGTGCAGTTACTTTTACTTTGGCTGGTGAACGAGCTATCGTCTGGTACGTTGTAGGCACGTTTTTCATGCGAACTATCATGCACTGCCCATAGAGTAATAGTGAGCAGAACCCGCATTTAATGCAACAAGAAATATTTGTTCTGGAGTGATAGTGCAATAAGTTAAGTTTATTGTGGCTAAGCAGAGTAAACGTTTAATTCTGAAAAGATTTTAATTGAAAATTATTCGAAGGATGTTGGGATTTCTGAGACAATGAATGAACCTAATTAAAACTACAGGGTGCGTGCGATACTTTTGCGCAAATATCATACGTCACAAAAAGAATGTTTCTCACTATTTTTTTATTTATAGGGATTGATTCCTTCTTTCAAACATGAGCAGCTCATTGAATTTATATGCCAAATAACTCTTGGATGTATATTTGCGATCTTTTTGTCTGTCCGGTTTATACAAACATTGGTGTTGATTCCTTCTTCCGAGTTATTAAAAGTATATTAAAATCGCAATGAATGCATATTTTGTCAATTGTTTTGGTGGGTTTCTTTTGCATTGGAAATTTTTCGTACGATCCACTGGATTGCTCGGTTTAATCAAACATGTGGCACAAAACACATTCGAAAGTATTTTCATACCTTATGCCAAATGGTACTTATACCAGAGATACTACAACATATTTCTACGCCAACGTTAGCGGTCAAATATATTTTTAGTTGGGACTGTGATCGCATTTGTTCGGTTATGGCGACACTGATATGTTCGCAAGTACACGGGGGTTAGACCGCTAGTGAAAAATTGTTCGTGATCCTGAGGGTTAACTCATTTGTGAATGAGTGGTTGGGACTGCGTATAAAAGATGGACCTAGTGTTTTGGTCAAACTGGCGGATCGATATTTTTTAAAGGAATTTCATGATAGTGCTGTCTGTTAGTCTGTGCTTATACTACATGACTGTTATGTCAAATGGCCCAATACCATATAATGCCTTATGTCAGACGATATTATGCCAAAAGGCTTTATGCAGAACAGGGTTGACTTGCTCAAAAGTTGGGACAATTTTGCAAGCGTTGTGTTGCACTGTTAGAACTGATTATTTGTAATTTTAATACATTTTATATAACAAATGCCCTTCTTTTAAACATGAGTTGTTCTTGTGAGTTTATTTTTTGTGCATTTGTTTCGATTTGAGTTAAGCAATGTTTATTTACAGATGTTAGAGATAGTGACTCGGATCAAAGCATCTTATTTGATGCATTTTATTCATCGTATTCATATGACGGCGAAATGATTGAAGACGTTCCTGGTTGACGGTCCCGGTTAAAACGAAAATTACGCCTTTCAGCCACAGATACAAAAGCCTGCCAAACCAGATATTTCATACATACACTCCCGGTCTGTTTGTGACATCGGAGCAGTTTAAGTTTTTTATCTTTGCCGCGGCTTCCGGCTTTTGATTCTTTTCAACCCCAACCTTTTGGATATTATCAAAAACCTTTTTTACATTGAGAACAGTTCATGTGGGCACCGGGTCCGTCAACCAGGAACGTCTTCATTGATATGGCCGTCATATGGATACGATCAATGAAACGCCTTAAATAAGACACTTTGATCCTAGTCACTATCTCGAAAGTCTCTAAATGCACATTGCGTAACTTCAAAAATGTATCTAATCAAATGTTCCAAAAAATTAATCTCGAAAGAGGGGAAGGGAAAATATATTCATATGAAACAATCAGTACTAACAGTGCAACACAATATTCACCGAACGAATCGAAGAATAGAAGTCGGATTAATTCACCAATTGGTAATGCACATCGAAGTGATATGGAGTTCTCTTTGTTCCTGTCGAATATAGAACCTCACGTTACCGAAAGCGAAGTTGCACAGTGTCTCGGACTCAATTCAAATGACAGAACTGACATCAAAAAACTTGTTCCTGGGTGGAAGTCTGTCGATGATGTTGACTATGCGCCGTTCAGGATAGGACTTGATGGAAAGTGGAAGCCACTAGTCCAGCAGACGTCGACTTGGCCTCAAAACGTCCGCTATCGTGAATTTGTCAACCGGAACAACACGACGTGGAAACCTGGATGTTGAACAACACATTGCTGACTACTGACGATTTTGATTTTCTTGCTGTTTACAATAATTAGTGTTTATTTCCAAATGCAAGAATGTTCTGTGAGAAGTGTTATATTTTTGTCCCGTCTGAAATGTATTTTTGTTTTTCTGTCCTATATGAAATGTAAACTTTGAAATTGTGACTAGTATAAGGAACCACCACTTGCTTTTAGGCAAATGTTAACTTTAGATTCACTCGATGAGTTTTATGTACGACTTTCACCTATACTGATGGTTGATGGAAAGGCTTTGGTCCAGCTCGTTCTTATTCAATCTCGGTTTACATTGATGTGACGATCCCCCGAATGTGTGACGGGTGCGATTGACCGGGACTGCTTGACGATGTCACTGATCTTCATCGATTGGCGAACAAGGGGTTTGCTGGCTCGACGTGGCGCTATCAACATTCCCCACCGGAGTTTTGTCCAAAACGTATTCCTTTCTACGCCAACGTCGAGCACCGCCAAGTTTACGGCTGGTCTATCGTATATCCAGCCACTAGGAGTTTGTATTGTTGCTGATCGTACTTGTCCATCAGTTGCAGATTTTGTTGCTATGACCCTTCCTTTTGGCCAACAGTTTCTTGGAAGTTTACAGTCAGCCACGATGACTATGTCATTAACTTGAATTGGCTTCGTTTTTGCGAACCACTTGGATCTTCTGGTGATCGTCGGCAGATAATCTCTGAGCCATTGTTTCCAGAAGTTATTGGGCAGAATTTGAGAAAACTCGTACTTGTTCTTCAGGGCGCGGGAACTGTCGTCGAAGGAAACGAAAGGCTTTAGCCCATTGGAGGAGTGTAGAAGAAAATGATTGGGAGTTAATACTGGAGAGAAGTCATAATCTACCGGGATGTTTGTCAACGGTCGGAAGTTGACGGTGTTTTCCACTTCATTTAGTGCATTCTCAAGCACCTCTGCAGACACTACTCTCGTAGCTATCGGGATGCAGGGGGGTTGAATCTCCACTCGGTGTACTTCGAAGTGAACTCAGATACCAGTTCTTGATCAATACATCGTTTCTTCGATCACCTTTTTGGCGCCTTGAAAGTTGGTGCCTCGGTCGCTGTAGATTATCGAATGTTTCTAAGGGCCATGATACATGAATCTGCAGAGAGCACATATGCGACCTGTAGGTGGATTGCGCGTGTAGTGAGGCACATAGCGAGAACTTCCCATCGTTTTTCTGTGCGACGACCGACCGATACCGTAATTAGTCCGAAGTAATCCACACCAGTATGGGTGAAGGGACGAGTACAGGCAGCTAGACGCGCTTCTGGAAGGTTCGCCATCGCTGGTGGACATGGTGTTGCGCGATCGCTCTTGTATTGTTGGCATTCTCTGCGCACTCTCCGATAGACGACCTTCAACCGTAGGATGTAGTATTGCTGACGAATTTCATTTACCACGGTTTCGTGGTTTTGATGATGGAACCGGCGATGAAAGTGTGCCACCACCAGTTTTGTTATGGTGTATTCTCGAGGGAGTACAATCGGGTTCGAGGCGTCCACATCAATGAACTTACATCCTTCTGTCCGACCCTGAACCCGAAGTATGTTCTGCTTATCTAGGGTAGGGCAGACGCAGCGAATTGAGCTGCTTCTAGGTATTTGCTTCTTGTTTTCGGAAGAGATGTTCATATTCAGGATGGCTAGTTCGCCCGCGAACGCATCTCCTTGAGCAATGCGATACAAATCGTTTTCAGCTTGAGCGAGTTCGTCGGAATTTAGCGGCCCGCTGAGTGGTCGTTCCTTTTTCGCCAGTCTTTTCCAGTTGAAAGCATATCGAGTGAACTTTGCCGTTCGGCGCACCAACGTTATCCAGTTTGAAAGCTGTTCCGGCGTAATCAATGTTTCTGGCGCAGCAAAGTCAGCTAGCAGATGTGGACGGAGTTCTTCGTCGGTTGTTCCATACCGCCGCAACGTTATTGGCTACTCTTCCTCGAGCGTCCACAGAAAGAAGGGTCCACGAAACCACGGACTTTGTGGGGTAAGATCCGGAAAACCTTTCCATTTGGTGCCTAAGTCTTCAACGTTCTGTTTTTTCGGTATCCAATGCCATTCAGACACTTCGGTGATCTCCAGAATTTCACTGACCCGAACTATATCTTCTGTGGTCAGAGTTCAGCCAACAGCACACATCTCGGCTTTTCTTCAGCAGATCTAGAACCGTCGGTGAATTTGAAAGCTAATTTCTCATTTCGAACCCGCCTTCGTGGTGAATCCACTTGATCTGTTGCGATATAGAAGCTGCTTCCTCTTCAGTCTCTACGCTAACGAGCATATCGTCGACGTAGTGCTGCTTGATTATGGCTCGAACGGCTGTCGGAAATTCGTTCTCATACAGTTTGGCGTGTTTGTTTTTTACGTACTGGGCAGTACTTGGCGAACAGCACGCGCCAAACGTTAGCACCCGCATGACGTAGATATCGGGTTCCTTTGAGTTCTCCTTGTGCCCCAAAAAAAACGTTGACAATGCGAAGACCAGCATCAATACTTGGTGGTACATTTCACTCAGGTCTCCGCAAATTGCTATCCGGTGTTCTCTGAACTGAATCAACACGCTTAACGGTGACGTCAGGTAATCGGGTCCTTTTAAAAGCATAGAGTTGAGCGAGACTTCGTGAGATTTGGCGGCGGCGTTGCATACCAATCTTGTCTTTGCAGGTCTTTCACAACCGGAAATACCGGCAAATACCATACCCTCGGATGTTGGATCGTAAGCTCGGCATTAGTAAGCTTTCGGATGTACCCTTTGATGAGATAGTCCGCTATCTTTTTGTTCAAAACTTCTCCCAGTGTTGGATCATTCCGCAGTGACGTGAATTCACCATTTCCTAGGTGATGTTAAACTTTTTGGAGGGTGTTGCAATAATTTTCAAAGCGATTCCAAACTTTTGACGGCTAGTGTATATGAGGATCTTAATTATAGCATTGTCAAACACCAACATGTGTTTTAAGTTATTGAAAAACGAATGATTTCGCCTGTCCTAATTTGTTGATCTCTTGGAGCGCTGAATATCCGACATGGTAGAACTCGATAAAGGTTACTTCCGTAATTCTACACTCCATTTTTACCTTCAGAAAATGTTACACATTTCGAATGCTCGGTCTTCAGCAAGGATGCAAAATGCCTACCTTTTCTGCAGCTGTAATTTTTCTGCATACATTCTCATTTCTCTTTTGACGCTGCTGTCGTTCACTATTGCAGGGCGCCTAGCGCTGTACGGCAGTCTGTAAGCAAAGCAGTAACATGACAAAGAAATACTGCCCCCAGTACAGCCACCAGACGCTAGCGGTACAGCTTCTCTTTCCTTATTTTACACTTTTTAATATTTTTAATCTATTCAGTATTTTCAATCAGAAACGACGACAATAAATGCGGTTCGTTTACGCCACGACCGGCATCATCGCTTTCGTGTGCGGGCCTCTCCCTTTGACTGTGCAGAGAAAAGTGTACAAAGCGAGAGAACAAACTTTACTACGCCACACTCTCACCGAGCAGTCGGCAAAACAAAAATTTATTCCACTGCTGTATTGGAAAATGTACTCTGTTTGGCTACCGTTCTGGCAAGAGCTGTAGTGATGTGTCGCTGTAGCGGGCTGTACGGCTTGTGCAAATGTAAATATACCGAAAAAAATGTAGTTTACCAGCAGCGTTGCCATAGTTGCGGATTTTTCCGCAATCTTGCGGATTTTCCGCAATTTGAAATAGAGTGGCGGATTTTTCTGCGGATTTTTCATGAATCATGGTTGGTTGGTCTTAATTTTTCAATTTTAAATTGTATGTTTAATCGCAATACGTACATTATATTATTTTAATAAATTAAATTATGCAATCGTTGGCGTACAGGAATGTAAGCGACTTTGACATATAGGGGAACATGGGGAGACTTGACCAGGTTTTCAGCTAAACCTGCATAACTCTCTAAAAAGTTTTCAATCCTTCAAAACTCATTGAGATATGATGTTGAAAGGTAATGTGCGTGCTCATGATTTTTTTGCAGAATTTTTAAATTATTTTTGCAAAAGATATAGGTTTTCTGTGAACGTTTTCTCTGGTCAACTGCGGGGAGACTTGACCAAGGCCTGGGGAAACTTGACCAAGCAAAAATTGAAAAACCAGGACAAAAAATAAAGACATAAAACATACTGTAATCCTTTTTTCCATATTGTCGAGATCCTCTGGTAACAGTAAAAAATATAAAAGGGTTGCGTTTCATAAATTTCGATTTTTAAATGTATTTCCTTTTAAGGATTATCTGTACTGCTTACATTGCATGTTCACACGTTACGAAATTATCCATATTACTGCTAACTTTGACTACTAATACTAAAATATATAGACTGGTATTTTAGGTGGGATTTTGTGTGACGTGATTAACATTAACAGTAGATACCACAGCGTAGTAAATATCAGAAATTTGGTATCCTTCTTCAGATTATTGTCACTTGGTCAAGTCTTCCCAACATTGGTTCTTACGTTCGACGTCGTGCAAATTTTAGTAATAATAATTCCAATGTTCTGATTAATGTAAAATCGTTTCAGTATAAGGAATAAGATGTGAAATAAGAACTTTGAATGTAATTATTAGTCGAGTGGATATGTCTATACAGAATTTGAAAAAAAAATTACATAATTTAACTTAAATTTATTAATTACGGAATATTTTCTATAAGGAAAGGACTTTTTATTCCAAACTTTTAAAGTTGCCTTTTAAAATTATGAAGCATAGAAAAATTTTTGGAACCTAATAGAATTCGTCATAGCCAATAATAGAATTCTGCGCTTGGTCAAGTCTCCCATGTTCCCCTACTCACTTAACTCAGCTAGGAAATTTCCGGAACGAGTAAACAATTGATTTCGAAACGGCAAAGTAAATTTAGGTTGCTGAATTTCAGCGAAACAGTTTCAGCAACCATTGAGAACTCAATAAAAATACATTCAGTGTTAATTATTTTCGACCGTGTTCCTCATCAGCTTGCTGTGGAAAAGCTAAGGCGGACTAGACTGCCAGACTGGCTGACTAATTGGATCTTCTCGTACCTTGCGAACCGTAGCGCCTCGGCGCAACTTGGAACTATACTCTCGGATCCTTTCCACATTTCATCTGGCGTTCCTCAAGGGAGTCATCTCGGACCTCTTCTATTTGTGCTCATTGTGAACAACCTCTGCAGTGAATTATCGTCTTCTAAAGTCATGTATGCTGATGATCTGAAAATTTACCGTATCATAACAACTATGATAGACTGTTGTGCATTGCAAATGGACGTCGATAGGATCATTGACTGGAGTGACAGAAACGGAATGAGTGTGAATATTCAAAAATGCAGCACAATCACTTTTACACGAGTTGGACTCATCAAACGCAACACTATGCATTACACTGGTACGCAGTATTCTAGAATATGGTGTTACTGTTTGGGCTCCTTATCACACCATACATATTAATCGTATCGAACGGGTACAGAAGAACTTTATCAGGTTTGCACGTCGTCGGTTACTCTGGAAAAATCGTTTCCAGCTTCCTCCATATGAAGATTGCTGTACCCTCATCAATCTCCTTACGTTGCGAAACAGAAGGATCTTTCTGCAACGACTTTTCATTTTCGACCTTCTGACAGACAACGTAGACTCTCCTGCGCTTCTAGTAAAACTTGACCTCAACGTTCCTGGAAGATCTTTCCGAAGAATTGATTTTTTCCTACGCTCCACACATTGCACGCAGTACGGCCAGAATAATCCTTTGGATGTTTGCTGTCAACTCTTCAACAGTGTCTATCATTTGTTTGATTTTTTTTTATTTTTTTTTATTTCAATTATAGAGGTTTTAACCTTAAGGTCATTCGCCTCTTCGGGTTAGAAAAATCTCTTAGGAAAAATTTCTAACCCTATGTGCGGGGTCGGGACTCGAACCCAGGTGCGCTGCGTACAAGGCAATCGATTTACCAATACGCTACGCCCACTCCCCATTGTTTGATTTTAATATTAGTTAAGAATCGTTCAAATTAAAAATAGGTTTAAGTTAGTGTGCGATGTAACTTTTTTTTAATCGTCGAAAATACAATACAAGTGCTGAAGTTCGACAAAAAATACTATAAACTGAGATTGTTTCTTCGACTCCGCTTTTCTCGTTGTTTCAACTATTCGCTAAGTATTACTTTAAATTTTTAAGCATTAAAATTCAAAAACGCTAAAGTTTTAAAACTTTACAGATTTAAAAGTCTATATTTCCAATTCATGATTTTTTTAAATGTTCCTTTTTGAAAATTTCTGGTACGCAGAACTAAATATACGTCTGGTCGAATTTCCGCAGCTCCTTTAGTTCATTGAGAAAGTGGATTTTCTCCCACATTCAGCGGCGAGTGTGGAAAAAGTTTTCAGTCAAACATTTGAAAATTGAAAAAGTTATTCATACAAAACGATAATGGATTGTAAAAAAGCTTAAAAAGCCCTTAATAGTGGAAAAAATTGGGCTTTTATTGCTTGCGGATTTTTACGTCAGCCAGTGATATCAAATTTGCGGATTTTCCAAAATAAATAATGGCAACGCTGTTACCAGTACCTTTTGCATCCCTGGTCTTCAGTAATCAACGTATTCGGCCGGTGCACCACCTCTTTGGTGGTTACAAATAGCAAACGTCTTCAATTTTTTCTTAATTAAATTTATTAAAAGTTGTAGAAAAACATGCTCAAAATAATTTTTGAGAATTTTCGGGGAGGGGGACGTTTAATCTTCTTGAATCTCAACCCCTCCCCCACTTCACAAGCTATGTGCTCGCAATAGTTTTATAGCCACTCATAAAACTTGGATTGCACTTGTAGCGTGCACTTGGATTGTTGCTTGGGTATAGCTATGCAATTGAATAAAACAAGCATGGAACAAGTTTAACAATATGTTTTATTTTAGTTCCATAAAGTTTGAAAATGATCGATTGTATGGATGAATTCTGACGATTTTTTTGTGATGAAATTTGATACAGTACACCCTTTATGTGGGTTACTCCCATTTAGACTCCAACCATTCAATTGAATTTAAGATTTCGTGCCACTTAAATGGAATAAATTAAAGATTTCAACCTACAAAACATACCTGTTATTTGAGAAACCACATTAATTTTCGAGTTCTAAACGGATTTCTGAATTTAACTGAGTGGGTTCCTTTAAATCTAAAGTATCTCACGGGCACATGTATCAAAACCTGCCAGCAGTACCTGTTTTTGAGAGTGAATGCGATTAAATACCTACCAAATCCAGTTTATGTGTTTCATCCCCATACAATCCAAATAATTTGTTTAGTGATTTTTAAGCAAACAACAATTCATCAAAACCGACCAGTCGAATGTCATTTATTGTTAACTGGAAACAATCGTCTCTTACTTGACCATTAGTATGATTGACGATAAAGTCTCGTTGGGGTTGAATATCACGTGGAGTGAATTGGTGATTAAATTTAACAGGTTCACCCCGCCTGGTCGCAATTGGATGAAATTGTTGGGGTTAAATCAGTCGAAGCAATTTTCTGTAGATCAGATAACTAGAATAACCGAATGACCAAAATTCGTAAAGCCACCAGTTCGTGGTCGGTAGTCGCCCGTTGAGAGTTGTGTGTGACATTTTAGTTGAGTCTCTAGATGGGATGGAATAAAAAACAGTCGTTGCGTTTGCTTATCACACATGTGGTAACATTTCCACATATGCATGGATGATTTTTTTTTCATCCCAACCCACTCCCTCTATTTATGTCATCAGCGGTGATTTGACACTCTTTTCTAGTTCCGCAGTCGGTACTGTCGATTCGAATGTGTGTGAAGCCAGACAGAACAGCTGTCTGTCGATGGTGTTTTTTCTCCAATCGCTATTGTTTCCGGTGATGTACGGCGGGAATCTGCTAAATCGACGGGTTGATATGTTTTGTCACTAGGAGTTTCTTATCTGTTGTTTGCACCCCCACATTATTTACAACGCGGAGAGCGTATGTATTTTACTGCTTTCTTTCGTTTGTAAATTTATGATTTTTTTTACCACCTTAAAAGGCAAAAAATGAAATAATAATTTTGAATGTGGCAACGTATACATTGAAATGCATGCGATGCGAACCCTTGGTATTTTGTATTGGCATCGCTTATAAATGTTATCTTATTTTTATTTCTCTTTCAGAATGTCCCGAGTTCAGGTCCTGTACGACTTTGCGGGGGAGCCTAATTCAGCTGAGATTTCCATCACCGTCGGGGAGATTCTGACTGTGACCAGCACCGAGGTAGGTGAGGGTTGGTGGGAGGGAACAAATTCTCGCGGTCAGCGAGGACTATTTCCGGCGGCATACGTCGAAGCGTTACCAAACAATGTAGGACCACCGAAGATGCCACCGCCGCCACTAGTTACAACGGCCGCAAGACAACAGCAGCAGTCACAGCAGCAGCAGCAGCAGCCACAACAACCACCGCAAGGTGCCCGGTATGATCAAACAGCGGATGATTGGGGGGAACATCAGGACGATTGGGATGATGATTGGGACGATGACAACGATACATACTCAGAAATTGGACCAGCCAGCGGAGGAGGTACCGGTGGTGGGGCAAATATTAACCATAATCAAAATGGAAACTTTCAAAGTAGTAATTATTACGCGAATGCCAACTTACCCGCGCTGCCTGCTGGGGGGAACGATGGAGATTCGGTATCGTTAGCCTCAACCGTTGTAGGTGGAGCAAGAAGAACGACTTCGTCTACGAAGATATTCAAGAGCGGGGATGCGTATTTAATGGGCCTGAGCGTGCCAGCAGTGTCTGAAAGCGACCGAGTTCAGATTCTACAATCGGACAGTGGCATTATTTGGAAACCAATAAGAGATGGATACACCGTTACGGTCGATTCGCCAAAGAAAGAGAAAAAGTTTAACGGCCTTAAAAGTTTTATCGCTTATCAGTTGACGCCTTCGTTTAACAACATTGCAGTATCGCGTCGTTACAAACATTTCGATTGGCTGCACGAGCGACTGGTGGATAAGTTTTGTCTCATTCCGATACCACCGCTGCCAGATAAGCAGATTTCCGGTAGGTATGATGAAGAGTTTGTGGAGCATCGTCGACTTCAACTGCAGGAGTTCGTTGATTGGATGTGTCGCCATCCAGTTCTTTCCACATGTGGAGTTTGGATGCACTTTTTAACCTGCACGGACGAGAAGAAGTGGAAAACCGGAAAGCGAACCGCTGAGAAAGACCCACTGGTGGGAACAACTTTTTGTGCAGCTATTTTCCCACCAGACAAAACTCTTCTGCACTCTCAAGTCGAACCACAGGTTGATTCGTGTGTACTTTTCGTGCCGCAAATGAACACAGCCGTTAAAACGTTAGCCCAAATCTGTACCGATGAAACGAAAAAGTTTCAGCTCCAGTGGAAGCAAGATTATCAACGGATTGGCGAAGGGCTTTCGGAGCTAGCTCGCGCTTTAGACATCGACGAACGACGCCAGACCACTCAAGTTAGCCTATCCAACTCGGTCGGCCAAGCGGCTGGCATTTTCATCAACATCGGTCAGATGTTCGCAGACCAACCGAAGCACGATTTCATGCCGTTCGCAGACCGGCTGCACATCTACCGTGGACTGTTAAACAGCTTTCCGGACTCGTTGAACGAGTACAAGAACGCGGTGCAGAAGCGGAAAGATTGCGAAAAGCTAACAGCCGAACAGAAGATGGAGAACAGCCAGCTTGCGGAGGTGACCCGACGGGTGGATGTGATGTCCTATGCGCTGCTGGCGGAAATGGCACACTTTCGGCAGGAGCGCGATACGCATCTGAAGGACACGCTTCGAAATTTCATCGGTGGGCAGATAGATTTCTACAAGAACATTGTGCGCCGGTTGGAACAGGCACAATCGCATTTTTGAGCTTGACAAACGGTTGCGTCGTTTTTTTTGCTAGCTAGTAGGGTTAAGTTACGGTCTGCCACTATCTGCGCTTGGATTCAGATGATTTATTTTTTTATCCGTATTTAGGCATTTTATAAGCAAATTCTGTTGGAAAGCTTATTTTATTTGCTTCACTTTTTCCAATTCATTGTGAAATAAAATTATACAACCAAGAAAGGATGCCTTGAAGCGATATATTGTAGTGTTTCAGTTCATTTGGATTCTTTGAACGAGGTAGAATGCTGTTTTGATAGATGGTTTTAAGTAGTTGACGCATCGGAAATTGTTTTTGAGATTTGATCTAGATTAAATTAATAAAGTTTGCTATCGGTTTATTTGACCGATCCTTCTATGCGTCTAATGCAAAATGGCACTTCGAAATGTCTGCTTCATAGTGCCTCTTTGGCTCAAGTTACCTTTTTTGAGCATGTGTTAGAGTTGAACGATTGTTAGTAGGAATAAGAAAAATTGTGTTCGGTTTAAATGGATAAACCGAACACAATTTTTCTTACGCGTACCTTTTCAAAACTCTAAAAGAAGAATATCAGTCGATTTATTAGATTATCACGATTCAAATCATACAAAATAGCTGCTGGGAAAACCAATTGTTCCAAAAGATTGCTTATTATAGTCATGACCACACCGTGCTGGGGTACGCAACACAACTGCGCAATGAAAAAACCACAGCCACTTTTTCAAAAGCATCATTCAGCCATGCCGATGGTTTTTCCAGTAGTTATTTTGCATGATTTGAATCGTGATAATCTAATAAATCGACTTATATTCTTCTTTTAGAGTTTTGAAAAGGTTTAAATGGATAATGCGGTGGCAAAGCTGAACACAAGTTGTTTTTTCGCGTACTAGCGTTCAATTCACCCATACTAGCGTTCAATTCTAACACATGCTCAAAAAAGGTAACTTGAGCCTTAATCATTTCAGATGGCCCACAAATGTTGACGAAGAAAATCTGTCTAAAAGAATGCTTTAGATGTGTGTTACAAAACGACTGGTGTTTTGAACTTTTCCTTGACTGATTTTGGCAATACCACTGGTTAGTTTGTACACTTTTAAGTTGCCCGTGTTGTTCAAAACAGTTTATTTCATGGCATTACTCGTGTCTTCGGATGAATTTAGGCCGTTCTCCTTATTATCCAATTAATTTATGTTTAGGCAAACATACGACCTACAATCGATGGTCAAAAGTATCTGATCCGTAATCAAATTATCGGAAGATCATGACTATAATAAGCAATCTTTTGGAACAATTTCAAGAATGTAGACACCTGGAATTCTTCTGGAGTTCATCAATTAAACAAACTTTGGTGCAAATTGTAAGTCGTTAGAGAATCAATGCTAAACCATTTCAATTGGTAGTGAGGCATGGCAAGCTGATTCAAGTGCAAAAGTTTTTGGATTAGACGTGGTAATTTTTTACCGTGCATCTTTCTCATGCATGAAAGGCTACACTGAAAAAAATTGAACACGTTAACATCATGTGGAAAATTAATTCATTCCTCAAAAACATGAAATGCACACGGCTTCCATTTCAATATCTAATCGAGTGTGGAAAATATGATTTTCAAATGGAATTCACGCGAACATTGTGTTAAAAGCACATCGGCATCGTAAGAAATAAGGATTATTTTCAGTGTATGGTATAGAGTACACACGCCACCGAAAAACTGCCTAAAATTGAGTACTTTTGACTCAATCTCGTGGTATCGTGGTAGATTCCATTTAACTGCGGCAAAAATTATAACTCAACCTTGAGTTTAATTTATTTAAATTTAAGTTGAATTTACCTAATTTTGAGTATACCCCAAACAACCCAAGTGTAACTTACAGCACGGAAGACCGTGACTGAGTCGAATCTCTCGTTTTATTTTAGACAACACTACTAAGTGCGAAAGTGACGCACAACTTAAAAGTACCTAAATTTAAGTTAAAAGAACTTATTCTGTCGGTTGTTTTGCGTTCAGACACTTTATATAGCGTTCTATGCAAATGATTTCACTCACACTACTCGGGGGCTCGTTTTCATCCACCTGTCATATGTTAAACTGTCAGTCAATTTAAACGTTTGAAATCGCTTTCATGAAGTATTTATAATGGTGTTTAAATGCTCTGTGTCACTGTGAAACTTATTCTGGAGACTACAATACCGGTTGTGTTGGATCCTTCATGCAAATATCAAAAATTATGACAGGTGGAGGAAAACAAATCGTTGAATACACTAATACTGTTACAGATTGTCAAGTACTCTATAACAGTCTAGCGAAGTGTCGAAAATTGCAGCCTAACGGACTGTCAAAAAGTGCAGCCAAACGATCATGAGGGTCTGAGTGCATATAAGGAGAGTGACAACACTGTCAAAATTGGAACAATGATTACTTGTCAGTGTCATTCCAAACGAGTCAAATCCATGTATTTTGAGAGGTCGTTTGTTCGTTTGGAATATTACTGACAGATAATCATGACAGGTGTCTTCACTCTCCTTACATACACTCTGATGAGGGTCAAGAGAAAGCCAATTGAGTTCTTGTCGGCCAGTCTCACGAACACAAATGCAGCTTACTGGTTGAAAGCAATCCCGTTTGCTTTTGCTGTCTTTGTTTATTATTTTCCACCAGCTATTGAAGTAGTATTTGTATCATGTGACGTGTACGCACATGAGCCGCAGAAAAGTCTATGCAAAGCTTATGGGAGCTTCCGTGATGCCAGTTTACATTCATGGTTGCTAGTTTTACTGTTTTTCTCTCCGCAAGTCTGTTATATAATTCCACATCTTTCCCAACGTAGATTGATTTTTTTTTAAAATTCATTGTTTGAAGTGTACAGCTAACCAGACCATCTATTGTATCATATGCCAATTTGATTTTTTTGTTTGGAGTTCTTTTTCAAACTGTATCATCTCACTGAGACGTCCAAAAATTTGATTCAAAATCGTTCAACACGGGTCCAACGATGGACGTTTGTTGAACGGTTATTTGGACGTCGTCCAAATTGGTCCAACGAACGTCCTTCATTCGACGATTTTGAAACCAACCGTTCTTAGAGGGATAGGATGACTTTTTCAAAACTCTTATTCTGCTGCACACTAAAAAAACCTCCAATCAATGGCTCATTTTTTTCTTGACCAAAGCAGTTAGATTTCAGCTGTATGAAGCAATCAAACGATTATGCAAATGAATCCACTGATCTACTAACCTACAATACCGCCAGCTATCATCCCAAATAGGTTAACACATCACAGAGGTGAAAAAATATGTATAATGGATGCACATCTTTCAAAAATCGTCATGCTTAACATAATTAAATTTATTGACACACAAATGGAACAAGCTTGCAAATACTGTTAAAACAATATTGTAAAAACACATCTAAAATTTTCAAAAAATGAAAAAAAGAAATCCGTTTACTGTACCCAAGGTATAGTGTTTTTTCATTCAAAAGCAGAAACAAAGAACTGCGCTTATGGCTATTGGCTTGCGCCAGTAACTGATGATACTTTTGAAAAAACACGGTGGCTGCAGTGATTCTGACCGTTTTCAGTCACCTATTGTAGGTTGTAAGCTTGGTCGAGCAGAGCACAAAAACATGTTGGAAAAACTTATTACACCTTCAGAATCTCGATGTATTGTTGAAAAATATCATTTCCTGGAAATAATTCAATCGTTTTGGAAAGAAGAAACATAGTTCCTAACATTCATTTTTTGTATTGATTAGTGAAAAATATTGGGAGTTTGCAACCACAACTTTCATATGTAAACAAAATGTATATTTTAACTAGTCAATCATGAAATCGCTTAAATATAGGCAAAACTATGGAAAAAATAAGTAGTTCCGTCATTTTTAAGTTGATTTTGGTTATTATCGATGAGATTCTACACTTTTTAATTGTATTTTCTTAGCATATACATCTTTCGGCAAAAATGTGGAAAATGTTTTCTAATATAAAGAGAAAAAAGCACAAATGTTATAATGTTGCACAGAAAATTTCATTTTCAGCTATATATTTTTTCTTTCCAAAGCAGTTGATACATTCGGTTGAAACTGTGCTACGGATTTTATAGGGCTCAAGGTATCGAAAACTGGTTTTCAAATATAAACCAAGCTATTAAGGGTGTGCTGAATTTTCCAAACACAATTTTGTACTCTACTACCTACCTGTCCTACAACCAGCACTAGGTCAAATGAAAAGTTCATTATTATTTTTTAAATTTTGCAGCACAGTGTAATGAATTAAAGGAATGAATCCTTGTTGGGATCTGGAAACCGATTGTAGAGGAAGGCCTATTATACATAAATATGTCATAATATAACTATCATATATTTTTATACAAACAACATAGCAGCCGTAAAACATGTAACAATCATTCTAGTAGCAGCACGCTGTAAAAGTGTACATAATTTCAGGAACATTTACAACACACGCATTCAAAATGAGAAACACATGGTTTATGGACAGGCAATTTAGATAGTAGCTTGTAAGCAAACAGCAGTAGGATATAGGGAAACAAACTCGGATCTGCATTTGTCCGCAACAAGCGCCACTTCACTAACAGTTATTGGAACAAATATTGGATGATACATTTACAACCAAATGAAGGACGCCTCAAATTGTAGCTGTTTATATATTTTCTAAGAGAACGTTTTAAAGTATATTATAGATATTTGTTATAAGCGTATCAAACGATGAAATGATGGATGCTGGTAGACCATTTTATGGTCCGTACCGGAAGAGAAAAGATAATAAATAAGCATTCGACTCATTGAAACTAAATTTTAGGTGGTTAGAAGTGGTTTATTCCGAAAGTTCCCTGACTGTATTCTAGCTCTGTCTTATACAGTACAGGCTGGGTGATTCCAATGACACTACTTGACACTCAATGAAATATTCCGAAAAAGTCAGTTAGTTGAATAATTGCTTGAACGGCTCTTGTTCAGCTTATTCTCTTGTGTCAAACGCTTGTTATTTGTTGAGTGACTGTTAGAATTCAATAATCAATCGAAGCTGTCTGTCGATTTTTAGCAGAAATACATACGTTGTGACCATCAAGAATATGTCAGACAAATACAGAATACGAATTTGATTTTTTAACGGAGACTTAAGCTTGGTCAAGATATTCAGAGGGGGACTTATTTCCAACATCGATGTAGCAGCACTTGTATCAAGGACAGGACAGAGAAGGCGTATATGGTGACAGGGTAAGAAGAGTAAAACTTGCAACTTTCGGGCAAACGGGAGATCAGCGACACAAGTTAGCGCCTCAGTCTAGTAGGTCGTCGAGTACCGGGTTGGCGGATGCTACTCTTCGGACCCGCGGGGAATCTTTCAACAGTCATCGGACCTCGAGTCGCTCTCGCTTCAGTTTTCTTCTATACAGGCGTAGTGATCACATAGTGGCATTCTGAAGCTGATCGGTTCCACAAGGCAGGCGGAAACTTCTAAAAACGAGAAATAAAAGAGAGCGGCTAAATTGGGATATTTATCGTTTTTATGAAAATATAAATAAGGGACATATAGGGGAGATCGCGATTCGCCAACATATTCCGAACTGGGACATTGGGTGGTCTATCTCGGGCCCGAATGGAATCCTTTAACTGAGACCTGGCGTCAAAATATCCTGTGCATACCCAGACGTGCTCGATGTCGTGATAGCCATCGGCACAAGCGCACAGACTACTATCCGCAAGCCCAATACGCCGCAAAGGCGCATCCAGCGTGTATTGGTGTACATAAGTCGGGACATTACACGAATAAAATCCCGACCCACATCCATCCACCTGAACCAAGGCTTCGTTGATACCTTTGGGATAATGGAATGTAGCCATCGTCCAAGTTCTCCATTGCTCCACGAGGTTTGTCAACTGTTGAGTGTCCTCTGATGACAAATACTAAAAAAATCGTTGAAGCAGATTGGTCTTTCGAATATGACACCATCTAATGCGCCCACCTATGCTAAAGAGTCGGCCTTTTCCGGGATAGAGCAATGAGAGGGAACCCAAACAAATGTAATCTGGTAAGATTTTTCAGATAACGTACACAAGGACTCTTCCCCAGAAAATACGGGAATTGCTTTTTGGGCTTCATCGAATGAAGAGCCTCGATAGAGCTGAGGCTGTCCGAAATGATGAAGTAGTGATCTGTGGGCAGAGTTTCGATGATCCAAAGGGTGTACTGAATTGTAGCTAACTCTGCGACGTAAACTGAAGCGGGATCATTGAGCTTGAATGAAGCGGCGATAGTATTATTGACGATACCGAAGCCAGCGGACCCTTCGAGATTTGATCCGTCAGTGTAGAACATTTTGTCACAGTCGACTTCTCAGAATTTATTATTAAATATATTGGGGATCACTTGCGGGCGTATGTGACCCGGGATTCTACGAATCTCTTCCTTCATGGATGTGTCGAAGAATACAGAAGTATCTAGGAGACGGACGCGGTTGGGATTATACGAAGAAGGATTGATGCTCTGTGCCATGTAGTCGAAATACAAGGATATAAATCGGGTTTGAGAATTAAGCTCGCGTAGCTTCTCGAAGTTTTCAATCACCAACGGATTCAGAATGCCGCAACGAATGAGCAATCGATATGAGAGTTCCCAAAATCGATTTTTTAGCGGGAGAACGCCCGCCAGCACTTCGAGACTCATCGTATAGGTTGAGTGCATGCAACCGAAGGCAATGAGCAAGCAACGATACTCGATTCTCTCTAGTTTGATGAAGTGTATGTTCGCAGCGGAGCGGAAACAGAAACACCCGTACTCCATCACCGACAATATCGTTGTTTGGTATAACTTGATCAGGTCTCCTGGGTGGGCACCTCACCATGTTCCAGTTATTGTCCGGAGAAAATTGATCATATGTTGGCATTTCTGTGTTCTGTGAACCAGACCCCGAGATATTTGAATGTTGAAACCTGATCAATAGTTTTATCCATTAACTGAATCTGTAGTTTCGCTGGTTCAAGCTTCCTAGAAAATACGACTAGCTCAGTTTTCTCCGTAGAGAACTCGATACCCAGCTGGAGAGCCCAAGCAGACAAATTGTCCAAGGTATCTTGGAGAGGTCCTTGAAAGTCGACGACTTTGGGACCTGTAATAGAGACCATCTGCAAGCTGCCTTAGGGCATGTTCAGGAGTGTTTCATTTATAGATGCATAATTTTGACAGTTCTATAATATAAAACTGAAAATTTTAAAACTAGAACTTGCTGTCCCCAGCAGCAGTTTTAGCGGGTGTTCTATTCAGCCATGCCTTCAGCGTTACTGCATTCAAATTTATTTTTCCCCGGGCTATCGGGCCTAAGTGTCTGTGCTGAGTACTCTTCATGTATTTAAAACACAGTTCTAAACGTGTTTTGAAAGCAGTAACAAATAGAACGGCATCGTATAACAGTTTTAAATTTTAAAACAAAACTGTTCGAAATTATAAAACAAAATGCTCTGCTGGGGATGTGAATGTTTCTGTTCCAGTTCTACTTTGAAACTCCTATACAAAATAAAACGCTCCTGAACATGCCTTTAGCATGCAGGATCCGACAAGAGATTCATCAATGTCATTCACGTAAAAATTGTAGAGAAGAGGGCTTAGACATGAGTCCTGGGGAAGGCCTATGGGCTATGCTATATTTCTCCTTAGTGGAGAACAATTTTGGTTAAAACTATTTTTTCTCCATTAACCTTCCGGCAGTCGCGCTAGTGCACTGAGTGCACGCTGCTTCGAAAATCTAGCGAAATCGTCTTACGGCACCAGCGGGTCCTCGTTCAGTGAGCCATTTGCGCGACCTCCGGGCGGTAAGGAAGAAATTGTTTAGAACTGTCTTTGCGCGTGAAGAGCACAAAACCTATAACTAAATTAGTTATGGAATTTACGTTTCGACTTCGTCTCTGCAGGTTTTCGTTAACACTAATATAATTGCAAATTAACGTGAGAGTTCACGTAAAATTAAACTGAATTATTTATAGAGTGCTTTTGGATTTGAATGACACTGCCGCATTCTCTTTCAATACTTTTGTCAATACTCTTTAGTACTACACTGAGCAAAAAGCATCTGAGAATTTCATAAGTCTCGGCATATGAACCAACCTTCTGACGATGTCATTGAACGCTTTAGAATGTCATAGGCAGGCTTATGAATTCATTGATCTTTATTCATGCACTCCATAGACGTACAAATAATGTTTTTCATAAAACAGTCTTATGACTTCGCTCCAATATATGCCTTTAAGAATTTCATAAGTTTTTCTCATGAAACCCATATGAGATCTGTTATTGATTCTATAAAATTGTGTTTTGTTTTTCATAAACGTCACTTTTGTGAAAAGTTCATAATTGTTTCTTATGAATTCAGTACTGGCCTGGACGGCCGACCAGGAGTTAATAGTTTCAGCACTTTTTGATTACCGCTGTTTGAAACAAAAGAAGTGAGATTTTCAGTCAAATTGCAACAATTTTTAAATTGTTTTTATGTTATTGAATAAATTACTGTGAGCATTAAATCTGTTTACATGGTTATGATTTTTACAGAAGATATCCGATTATTTGAAATGAAATGTTGTGCATATAATTAGTGTCTGACGCGTATTTTATAATAATCAAAATCATTTGAGAAGTAACAATTATTATCATTCAGTTGTCAAGTCCAGTTTCCCAGTTGTCTAAGCCCAGTTTCCCAAGAAATATTGACGAAGCGTTGCTCATTATGTACAAATTTTAATATTTAAGGAGAGTTTTCTCTTCAATCTTCTGAAGGGATCTATACTTGGCGGTTAATTTGTCCCGAATTGAGTTCTACAAGATGACCACACGAATGAACTCATGAGGAATGACGTTCATGTTTGACAATTCTCAGTGATTTGTTTACTTTGTCAGTTGCGTGAGTTGGAGTGCAACGGGTGGCCATCTGTTACATTCAAACTCACGTAACTCCCATGTAAACAAACCACCGAGAATTGTTAAACGAAGTTCATTCGGCTCATTTTGTGGGGTTATGTCGGTTGGTGTAAAACCTAATAAAGGTTGATTTTTACTGTTGATTTTTTGTCTACTACAAATGCTCGAGAAATGTCAGCCATGTTCTTTTTTTTATATAAATGCACAATAATATCCATAAATAAAAAACTTATGGCATTCATTCGAACATTGTAATGAATTTCATTCATATTGCTACTATGTTTTCTACTTATAAATGTCAGCAATTTTCGTAAATGGGCACCTATGGCGTTCATTCGGATATTTTCATAAATTTCATAAGACTGTCTTATGAAAATAATAAGAGATGGATTTGGAAAATTTCCCCTCCAAATCATACACTGAAACGAACACCGTGGTGAAAACTACTATATTAGGGGGTTAAATTAAAAAGACTGTACTAGTGAATTTTGGTAGACAATATATCAGGTTGACTTGAGTATGTTTCCTGTCATCTGTACCATTTCCAATCCGACCTAGAGATATGGTATTTCTTACCATTTCATGGTGGCACAATAGTAATTTTTGCAATGTCTCCATTTTTATTCAATGGTCAGAATTACCATAAACATGGTGCTTTTGAAAATTGGTAGCTGGTTTAAATTACTATTGTTGTTTACCACTTTATAGTAATGCTATAGTATATGCGGTATACCAGTATTTTGTAATTAAATTAAAAACGTATATCGTTGGTATTAATTTCTATTATTTATTATTGATTAACACATCAGAAATTCGCATGGAAATCGTAAAGTTTTAATAATGGTAGCACTCGCTGATAGCATGCATCGCGTCACGATTTGCATAGAGAAATATTTGGGCCACCAATAACATATCGCTGAGCGCCTTTTAAGTATAGCTTTTCAGGTCCGGAACTGTACAGCATTATGACCTAAAAATAAAATCCATACTACCTATACGCAGTTCATCATATATAAATAATAAAGACTTACCGGTACAAATAGCATATGTCGATTGACTCTGCAGAGTCGAGGGCTCAACAGGTTTATAATGCTTCAGAACCAATTAAAAATTAAATAATTTTAACACTCGGAATTCATTTTTGTTATTCTTAGACTTACCGATGATAAATTACGAATCAGAAACGTGTCCGTTTACTAATGCGTTTACTTCACCCGCTTTCGTTTCCAAAAACCGCAATTTGCGAAACAAACTAATTTATTAAAAAATATGGCGGACAGTCTGACCAAATACATATTTGTATTTGGTCTGACCATGTTCATAGTAATTTTAAAAATGAGTTGTGTTCAGTTGAAAAACACTGGTAAATCCTTTCATTATTACCATACTCGTGGTACAAATGGTACAAGATGGCAGAGCTATAGCAAATCGAAACTAGAAGCACAGTTAAATTGAAAATTTAAGTAGTTGTTTTAACCATGGAATAAAGATTAAGCTTAATATACAAAATAGTAAAAGCTACCATGAGTGTTTCTTCGAACCGCATGGTAGTTTTAAGCACTTTCTGGTAGCGTAAAAATCATTCATGGTAGATTTAACTTTTTGCTGTAAATGTTTTTTTCAACCATGACTAAATAGTTACAAATACCACGTCGTTCTTTTCAGTGTAAGACAGATTTATAAAATCCATTTAAAATCCTTATGTCTGAAAGTCATAAGACGTTTTTATGGAAATTCAATGTAAATTTTGCTCGGTGTATCTCAAATATTGTATGTGGGCCGCTGTAAATGGTAAACAAAAGTTTTAAATGCCGTCTTGGCTTTGTTTGTAATTTGTAATTTATTAATCGAACGAGGTGGATAAACCTTTTGTCAGGACAAGGAGAAATGTTATGGAAAGTTTTACATTAGAAAAATTACATTAGAAAATTAATATGAAGAAACTTTGAAAATTTCTATTATTTTTTAAATGGCGACATGGAGTTATCTTTGGATATAAAGATAGACAATGAAGATTTCGATCTTCCAAGAACTCAGCATTCTAATAATAAGGTAATAGATGATGACGTTCAAAAAATAGAAAGCGTGAGGCAAGGAGGAATTACTACAGCGAAAGCAACGGAAAATGAAGTACAAAATTGCGCTAACTCAACTACGGATTATGGCCCAGAAAATATAAACATCAACGGCCCTAACTCAGAGCAACCAACATTCGTTACCAGAAGATTCAATGGGTCATATAAAAGGTAAGTTGTAACGTTAGCTGCATTAGCTCTAGTTTGCTAAAAAAAGACCCGCTACATTTGAAGTGAGAGCATGCTGTTTTCCTACCATGCCTGTGACGCGTTGTGCAACAGAAATATAATAAACTACTTACAGATATCGACATAGATCTTTCATTAGGGCTTAAATCGCAAATGTAAACAAACTGCGTTTTCGCTATTATGACATTATGCAACAAAAATACTACAAGATTGAGGTGAAAATTAGTTAAAATGGTTTTTAGTTAGATTTATAATTAAAGAAAACAAAACGGCGAAACATGCATTTTCTTCGAGGTTTCGACTTAGGCCCTTCCTCTCATATGGAATATAAAGGCTAAACTTACATTTTTAGACAGAACCGGGCGTACGGTTATTATTCACAAAATTATTCTTTAAACGGCGGTTCTATTATATAAACGATAAGCAATATCTACTATGATCATGTCTACTCGATAGTTGTTGCCCATAAACATTTGAATATTTCGATATTTTCATGAAATTTGAAGAAAAGATGTACGCGCCCTTTCATTTACATTGGGTTTCTATGCGCCCATTTGCTGAGCCCTATTAAAAAGTATACTGTCAAGCTCGCCCATTTACCCAGCCCTACCCAGCAAGACAGAGTCAGTTTAGCCCATTTACCGCGCCCTTCTGAAAATTATGTAAACGGTTTAGCCCTTTCGCAAATGGTGGTTGCTGAAGGGCGAAATCACGACTGGGATGCAAATTGGGCGTAAGCATTTTTTTTAGTTTCTACCCACTCAAAGCACATAGGAATTAAATTCTTTGTTATATTGTCATAAGGTTTAACCAAAGATGCTTCCGGAAAAACATGGCCATAAAGTAATTTATACCTACAATAAAAAACTACATTTAGAAAAGCATCGCCGAATATTGAAACTGATTTTTCTCCATTTGAGTACATTGCGACTTAGGCCCTAATGAAAGATCTGTGTCGATATCATCTATTTGAACATGCGATTCTATACGGTCGCCCGAATCCGAGCTTTATGATAAACGATTTAGGTCTAAGAATCTACTTGCCAAACATACACATCGCACCAGATGGCCCTTCAGCTGCAATGTCGGCGGCAGGGCATTTTCTTCGAAATCCGTAACTTTTCATCAGTATTCGCTCCTAATGTTAATTGTTAACTCTAACCGAGACCTGACGCACAGTGTAAACTAACAGATTTTCGTACTCTTTACTAGAGAGCTACTAAACTGCAAAATTTTTTGAGCGTAACAGTTTCTAATGCTTACAGCGAGAAAATACTCGATTATCAAACGAAGGATGGCGTACAGAACAACGGGGATTCACCGAAAACCTTACAGGCAGCACCTATTTCTTCAATCTCCACACGGCAACACGAATGCGAATTTTGTGGGAGAAGATACCGCTACAAAGGGCCCCTTGTCGAGCACATACTGCGGGTACATTGTAACGAAAAGCCCTTCTATTGCGATATCTGCGGTAAAACGTTCGGTACCAATTCCGGCGTTTCTGTCCATCGAAATATACACTCTAATGAGCGGCCATACAAGTGCACCGTGTGTCCCAAAGGTTTCAACTCTAAAGGTGAGTTAAACGAACACATGTGCGTTCATACGGGTAATTGGCCTTATACGTGTACCGTGTGCGGCAAGAATTTTCCCAAGAAAACTAAAATAAATGCACACATGGCCACTCATACTGGTGCCTACCGGTTCAAGTGTGATGTATGTGGCAAAGGATTTAATAACCGTCCTCGTTTGTTAGGACACAAACATAAGCAGACTAATGACCCATCTAACAGGTAAGGCCGTTATGTTTTAATTATGTAGCTTCAGACCGAATGTTAGTCTGATTTTTACTTGCTGTCATTAACCAGTATACTAACGGCTGTGAATTCTTTTAGCGAGAAACAACTGGCAACTAACTCGCAGAACGATGTCAACAATCTGGAGACAGCATCTTCTATACGGCCATATGAGTGCCAGTTTTGTGGAAAACAATTTGTATATAAGAAAAACCTTAACGAACACGCACGGATACATAGCGGCGAACGGCCCTTCAGTTGCGATATCTGCGGTATGACATTCGCCAGATACGATAGCCGAATGAATCATCTGTCCAAACACAGCGGTGAGTGGCATACAGTTTCACCGTTACTCAGCGGAAAATGTATTAATTTAACATATATTCTTTCGCACAGGTGATTATCGCTACACGTGCGATGTGTGTGGCAAAGGATTCAATACTGGGTCTTCTATGACGCAGCACAGGCGATATCATACCGGTGAGCGACCGTTCAAATGTGATATCTGCGGGAAACGATTTACCAGGAAATACGAATTATCCAAACACCGGGACAGAGGCGACGCGTCGGTACGTTCAACCTGTTCACTGAACAGGTAGGAACAATCAGACGACCCAAACCACTTTTGAGTAAACATTACAGCAGTAGCACGCAAACTATTTTTAATGAAAGTAATAATTTCAAAACTATGAAGTGCGATAATTTGATCTGAGCGATAAATCAACCCAGCGTCTCCAGCGAGTAGAATTCAACAATTTTCTGCTTTCCTATGACCGGTTCAACCAGAAACATGCACGCATCTCGTACTCTCACCGCATGCTCTAGAGGGAGCAGCTGCATGAGCGACGGCTGAAATAGCAGCGCGAGTGTCATGGGCGAGGCTCTTTCTATTCTCTTTTGCACCGGTTCAAATCAAATATTGAACCAGCGTACATTGCTGCGATGTATATTTGGGCGTTGGAACTGTGTGCAAAACGAGAAAGCTTTAAAATTTTCGAACACCTTGCGCCGTACGTTCATAGCTGTTGGTTGAACGCTTTTTTTGGGAAGCCTAACAAAATGTTTCTGCCCCTGGGACATACTAGTTACAAGCGCGTATGTATTTGGTTGGTTCAACCATAATAAAGAACCGTCTACTTTTGCGTCAAAGAAATCGTTTGATCTTTGCATTTACAGACAGACAAACTCAAATCAGGGGTTGTTCTAATCATGGACGCGTGGATGTTAACTGTTTCCTACGATAATTTGCAAAGAAAATAAGTTTTCTGGATTTAATGAACATTCAAATTTCTATCATATTTGAAAGAATTAAGGTATTTTCTCAAACCGGTTGACAAATGTTTCAATCCATCTTAAACAGAAGGACGAATTATTCTCGGTGTAGAGAAAATAAGATTTTACATTGCAAGTTAATTCAAATCATACAACGATATATAAGTTTTAATCTCTTTATACATGCTTGTATTGCTTATTTTTTATTAAGAAATCTTTTTCTATTCTAATTAAGTGGCAACCTTCTCGGATATGTTATATATTTTTTGTTCATTTTCTATGGTAAATTAAGCATTCTACAAGAAGTTTGTCGGACAATTCACTGGTGGGATTTGACAACAAATTTGTCCAGCGAAATTTTCTGTCAACGAATATTTTTTATTGGTCCTATTCGTTAGATGTTGCATGAAATCGACGACAAAAGAATCAGCAGAAGAGATACGTCTCATAGAGGCGATTGTGACTTTTAAGGGTCTCGGTGGTATATTGAACAGGTTGACGGTGGAACCACGCGTCGCCTCTGCACCGGGAGAAGCACGGCTCGGGAGAATGAGGGACTATGTGGTTCGATCCAATCCAGTCAAACAAACCGAAATTCTCTCTGGTGTCTGTCAGGGTTGTGACTCAAAACAATTGATTCCGACTTGAAATCAGTTGTTTCATGTGAGCCCGAAAACGACTCATACTCCGGATGGATTCGAATGGACGTGTTTGGAAAACCCAAACAAAATGACGCGTAATTTAATGTGGGACATTATTGCAATACATGTATTTTGTCAAACTTATTCAACATGGTTCAACATGGCTAATACCTCGGTTGCTTCTATGTTTGCTGCTTATTTTTTGGCCAATATGCTCGTCGAAAGAATACCTAATAAACTGGCACAAATATTTTTTGGTACTTTCTCGCACATGTTTAGAAAAGGATATTTTCGAAAAAAAATCTCGACCTTTTGTTTGGTAATCTCACATCAATATGCAACTTGTTGAAAGTTGCTCGTAATTAAAAAGTTACATAGTCTTAAATTTTGAGGTAGTTAGAGTTACTGTGAGTTTTTATTGAATTTTGTACTTTCTATTACCGATTCTCCATTTATTTTACCATAGAAATTTATAAAATCTTGTGAGCGAACTAGAGCTATCGGAAAAGCCCAGATTTGGCATATTGTTTGTGGAGCTAATAACCATTTGATCTGGCCATTTGAGTGTTCCGAAAATTGGAATAATTGTACCCCATTAAGTCGTTCGGCATAAGACCATTTGACATAATGAACGTTTGGCATAATACTCATTTAGTGTAGTTGCTGAAAGAGAATGCGAACAGAGGTTCTCATTTGCTTATTGGACCATTTCAATAACTGCGAGATCGTTAGTGAAAATCTGTCGCTTGCAATTGGGATTATCTCCGGAAAGTTTTTTTTTGTTGAAATTTCAACAGAGAAACCCTAATAAAAAATTATACACGAACTTTAACCCATATAATCCAAGGCTAAGACAAGACGTGACAATAAAGGGGGCCGATTTTACGTCAGAACGGTCCAGCTTCTGATTGGTTGATTCTGACTTTTTTCACCGTACGCAATGTTACTACAGGGATAGCGAAATGATGTTTGGCAGAGTTGCTATATTTATAGGAAAGATTGTCATTACTTTTGACAAATAAAATTATTACCGTTAAAAAAGTAAAAATGATTAAATTGGACAGAAATTGCGCGGCAAAGTGAAACAAGTATTTATCATGCATTTACCGTATACGTGGTTGATTAACTTTTACAAAAATAAGACAGAAACCACATCATAATCTAAATTTTTTTCAGATAATGGCTTCATCAAACCTTACTAAATACATGGAAAGACGGTGCCCTTCATCATATGTAGTGGATTATAGATACAAAATATTTCCAGCATAAAATAAATTAACAAGACTCCATTTTCATTGATAAAAATAGCAACACTGTTCAGAAGATTTCAGCCGGGTGAAAATGAGCGAAAAGAATAATGCCGAAGTAAGTAAGCCGATTGTCACGTCTTGTCTTAGATTCAACCTAAGAGAAGAGACGACAACAGGCTTCTTGTTCTTCTTAATTTTCTCGTCTTGGCCCTGCCATAAATCTGAAGACAACAAGCGTTCATCGTTGCCAGATTCCCTTTGAATGCTTTTTACAATTGCCGAAAGTAATTGTACCTAAAAGATCGCACGTCTACCAAGAATTTACAATGCTAGCTGCATTTAAAAATTAAATTAAATATTTATTCATGTCTCTTAACAATACACGTAACTATATCGTCATTCAGGTCTTTTATTCAATTTGCACGAAATGTTGATGTGTATGACAAATAACCAGAATAGATTCAGCAGCACTGTTTTCCATCCCGATTGTAAATATAATGAACGCTTATGACTGGCAAAATGACCAATCAGAAGCTGGTTCAATATTGAGGTTAGGACTGGATCAAATTAGCTACGCGATTGTCTTCTCTTCTCTTAGGATCCAACGATTCCACATATTCTTTGGATGATTCTCTGAACAGGTCCTTAGGCTCTTGGATCATAATAAGACGTTTATTACACGGTTAAATAAAACAACCTGCAGAATAAGTTCTTTTAACTTACTTTTGAGTTGTGCGTCGCTTTCGCACTTATTAATGTTTTCAAAAACAAAACGAGAGATTCGACTCAGTCGAGGTCTTCCGTGGAGGAAGGTACTTTTGAGTTGTTTGGGGTATACTCAAAATTAGGTAAATTCAACTTAAATTTGAGTATAAAAAACCTATCAATGAGTTGTAATTTTTGCCGTGGTTAAATGGAAACTACCTTCAACACGGTTTACCTAATTTTAACTTCCCCCACGAGATTGAGTCAAAGGAACTCAATTTTAGGTAGTTTTTCGTTTCCGTGTAGGGAATTCCGAGACGTCGTAAGTCCCCGCTGGCAACCCTATACCAGCATCAACCTTTCTATTCCCGGTAAAAAAGGAACGGTGCCGAATTATTTCGCGAGGAAAACAAAACATTTTGCACTGCAAAAACCGGTTGAGGTTAGGTATTTGGTGAGGCAAACAAACCAAAATCCTTTGGCAATACATTACATCTATGGCTGTAAATCATCAGAAATGGTTTTTGAGTTGGAATCCATACTGACTCCATTCAGGATTCCGAATCAAATTCCAATTGGTTTGACCGACATAGATTTTTGCAATTGACGGAGGCATGACACTATTTGCTGGTACATAAACCTTGTGTGTATTTACAAGAAATATTAATCTTGCATTCACATTTCATAACTATTAGGCACATAAAACCCCATTCTATAACAATATGCACATATAACTTATGTGTGTGCATACACAGGTTATACGGTTGACACATAGAAGGTATATGTGCGCATGATAACAATAGCATTTCTTCTTCATATGAATTTTAAGCGGTTTGAAGCAAATAGAATTAACGTTTGGATTTTTTTCAGTGTAGGTAAACCGTGTTGAAGGTAGTTTCCATTTAACTACGGCAAAAACCATAACTCAACCTTGAGTTTAATTTAAGTGCGAAAGCGACGTGCAACTCAAAAGTGCCTAAATTTAAGTAAAAAGAAATACACAGACTAGCGAAGTGTCAAAAATTGCAGCCAAACGGACTGTCAACAAGTGCAGCCAAATGATCATGAGGGGAAGTGCAAGAGGAAGCCCATGCAATGCTTAGTGGGTTTCGTGTACCGAAATAAATTCAATCTGGACACCCTAATTACAATTAGGTGTTACACCAACCGACATAACCCCACAAATTGAGCCGGATGAACTTCGTTTGACAATTCTCGGTGGTTTGTTTACATAGGAGTTACGTGAGATCGAGTGTGACAGATGAGCACCCGTTGCACTCGAACTCACGCAACTGACAAAGTAAACAAACCACCGAGAATTGTCAAACGTGAACTTCATTCATCATAAGTTCATTCGTGTCGTCATCTTGTAGAACTCAATACAACATTGACAGCAGGGATACCAGGTATAATTTTCAAATGTCTTCTCATTTCATAAAAAATGCATAATAGGTTTGTTCCAGTACACGGAAGTCACTTCGGAGTAAACAGGAGCAAAAAATCTTTGCTCTTTTTTACTCCGGTATGCTACCAGAAGAAGAAAAAAGAGAAGAAGAGAGTACAGGAACGATTTTCTCCGGAGTACTTCCAGTTTCTCCTGGTACTGGAACAGACCTAATGCATCTGATTTCAAATGTCTTCCAAATGAAGACATATCTTCAAATCTGGCATCCCTGATTGACAGATAAATGGTAAACAAGAGTTTGTGGGTACCAATTCAGAGGAGTTAATTGAACTCGTTCTTATTGTGTTCATTTTAAAAATATTGATTCTAAAAAAAAATTATTGCAATGGAAGAGTCCTTGCAAATTAAGACAGAGGAAAGAGCTGATGTGACTGATGCAACAATAGAAAACCTACAAGACGGTATCGCTACAAATGAATCTATAAAAATCGAAGGGCACAATATATACTCCACTGAGGATTGTGGCCCAGAAAATCGTAGTCGACTCTCCCAAGATCTCAACATAGAACAACCAACAATCGGTTCTAGAACTAGTAATGAATCTGATGAAAGGTAAGTATGTTCTGTTCTTCATCGCAATATCCTGCATAAGGTTTGGTTTATCGTATTGTCAATGTCATGTTTCCGTGTGATATATATTTACTATATTATCTTCAGTTTGTTAACGGTTCTCATATTTTCAGTGAGAATAAATTAGTTGCCCTGGAAGATGGTCAGAAACCTGACACGCAGGCAGCGCCTCTCATTCCAAACATCGATGCCACACTGCGACACGAGTGTGTGGTTTGTGGCAAACGATTCTTTCATAAGGGGCGCCTTGTCGAACACGTCAGGGGACATAGTGGTGAGCGGCCCTTCAGTTGCGATATCTGCGATAAGACGTTTATCAGTAGGTCCAACCTATGGGCACATCGGGGTTCACACACCAGGCCGTTTAAGTGCACAATATGCGGCAAAGATTTTTCCCAAAACGTGTCCCTAGTCGATCATCTATCCCTTCATACGGGTAAATATCGACACAGCTGCGATGTGTGTGGCAAAGGATATAATGTCGCATCTCGCTTTAAAGAGCACAAGCGTACGCATAGTGCGGAGCCCAGGTGAGTCGGTTCCCTTAATCCAAATGCTTGAAAGATATTTCAATGATAAATTGTTTCGTAAATATTTAGCGAAATTAAATTGGTTGCCGATCTCATACGGAAAAATGTGCAGAACGACGAAACTCCGCTCAACGACTTGCTCGAAAAATCTTCCACTTCAACCAACGATTCCGAACAGTTACACAAATGCAAAATTTGTGGTAAGCAATTTCTTCAGAAGGATCGCCTTACCGCACATGTCCAGACACATCGTGATGAACGGCCCTTCAGTTGTGATGTCTGTGGTAAGGCATTCTCCAGAAACTATACTCTAGTAAACCATCGTTATTTACACACTGGTGAGCGACCGTTTAAGTGCACCGTTTGTGGCAAAGATTTTAAACAAAAAACTAGCCTAACCGTCCACATGTCTGCGCATACGGATGACTTTGCGCACAAGTGCACCATTTGCGGCAAAGATTTTACCCTGAAAAATGGCCTTACCTTGCATATGTCTCTTCATACGGGTGACTATCGGCACAAGTGTGATGTGTGTGGTAAAGGATTCCATTTCAAATCGCGTTTGAACTTGCACAAACGCATGCATACTGATAAGTCCAGGTGAGTTTTTTGTGCTGCTCCTGGTCGCATGTTTAGTTGATGTTACTTTCATTATCTCCAGAGAGCTAACAGTTCCCATATTTTCAGCACATTAAATCCAATGGCCATCGACTCTAGACCGCAACACAAATGCGAGACATGTGGTAAACAATTTCGACAGAAGACAGACCTTGGCGAACATGTACGGATACATCATAACGAACGTGCCTTCAGATGCGATATCTGTGGTAAGACATTCTCCAGAAACTGTGTCCTATGGAAACATCGACATTTGCACAAAAGTGAGCGACCGTACAAGTGCACCATGTGTGACAAAGAATTCACTCTCAAATTTGATCTAACCGCACATATGCCCATTCATACGGGTGATTGGCCATACAAGTGTGACCTTTGTGGCAAACATTTTGCTCAAAAATATCACCTCACCTTGCACATGTCCGTTCATACGGGTGTCTATCGGCACAAATGTGAGGGATGTGGCAAAGGATTCAATTCCATTACTCGTTTGCTTGCGCATAAGCGCTTGTATATTTGTGAACCACCGCACAGGTTAGTCAGTTTATTTCCTTTCATGTGCTTACAGGTCGAATGGTAGAATGATACTTTTATGTAATTTGAATTGCCTAACTATTTACAATGTTTTCAGTGAGAACATTCCTGTGAACGACGGTGCAAAGGATGACGAACAGAATAAGGGGAATCAAACAAACAGTCCGGAACAAGCATCTACCGTCTCAAGCATCGAGTCCAGTCGACCATACGGATGCAAGCTTTGTGACAAACGATTTACTCGCAAAGGGGGTCTTGTCGATCACGCCTGGGTACATCGCAAAGATAAACGCTTCAGATGCGATATCTGCGGTAAGACATTTATCAGGAACGACAGTCTACAGAGTCATCAGCACTTACACAGCGATGTGCGTCCGCACTGTTGCACCGTGTGCGGCAAAGAATTTATTTTCAAAAATGCCCTGACCTTGCATATGTCTATTCATACGGGTGTCTATCGGTACAACTGTGATGTGTGTGGCAAAGGATTAAATTACCGTGCTCGCTTGAAGGAGCACATGCGTACTACGCATGGGCACAGGTGAGTTCTTTTCATCTGATATAATTTCAGACGGAATGTTTGGTTGATGTATGTCAATGTTTCCCTCAGTTTGCTCACAGTCTGTTTTCAGCAAAAAGAAACTTACTAACTTCAATGCAAAAAAATATGTGCAGAGCAACGATAATTCACCCAGCAACATAAAAGTAAAATCTGAAAGCTCAACCATCGATCCTACACGGCCACACCAATGTAAGCATTGTGGTAAACGTTTTCGCTATAAGAGACGGCTTATCGAACACGTACGGTCCCATGAGGGCGAACGACCATTCAGTTGCAATGTTTGCAATAAGACATTCGCTACGAATTCAAGTCTCTATGCACACCGTCATTCACACAGCAGACCGTACAAGTGCACTGTATGTGGCAAAGATTTTACCCAGAAGATGGCTTTAACCGAACATACGTCCACTCATACTGGTGACTATCGGTACAGCTGTGATGTGTGTGGCAAAGGATTCAATTTTGATTCTCGTTTGAAGGAGCATAAGCGCAAGCATACGGATGACAGGTGAGTACGTTTTTTTTTATCGAGTAGTTCCTAGCCGAATGTCGCATAATATTTAGTTTGAAAGGGGTTTCCACATTTTCAGTGAGCATAAATCGGTAAACTGGTCCGTACGAGAAGAGAACGAAAATACACTCAACAACCGGAATGAGGAATCTCCCATCGCATCCATCGATTCCACACAGCCACCGCAAAGGTAAGGTAACCATTCTGCCGGTTTCTGATCTGATGATAGTTGTATCGGTGGTCGGTCATTTTGCATGGAGTTTGTTGGCGTGATTGTTTCTTTTTTAAGTTTGATCATAAATTTTCGTTAAGCGAACTAGTACAGGGTTTTAGTCTTTGTTTGATGACTACTAGTTAACCTAGCAGTATTAAAATAAGTGTGTTAACATAAATATGCTTCACTAGCGTTGGGGAGAATTGCTTATCGACTCTTCCGACTTATCTAATATGTATTCTAAAGGCTATCATGGGCGTCTGAAAGGGCAATTTTGAAATTTGCTCGAGAATGTAGTGAAAGTTTGTCCTAGCAACCATTAGCCAGAAACATCAAAATGATTAGATTATTTAATAGTTAATTTATCCTCTTCAGACGTTGGAGACTCAGGATCAAAATAGGAATAGATTAAATGATAAATTAGTTTAGTTGCAACGACGATGTCTGAAACCAAAGGACATTTTTCATAGGATTAGACAAAGTAAATGACACATCATACTAAGCTCTTCTATAAAATGACCAGACGTCCCGGATCATGTCCCGCATGACCAGACGTCCCGAAAAATGTTCCGTATTTTTCAACATTCATTTTGTCTTTAGTATATTTATCGACTAATCCTAACTATCTGAACCCTAGATACAGTCACTCAAAAAAGTCTTCATACAGCTATCAATTCAATCCTTTCATACGATCTAACTGGGGCAAACCAACTTAAACTATCGAATGGTGTTACATTTCGAAAAAAAAAACAAAAAAAACATGAGACATTTTTTTTGAAAGTTGTAGATCTTTTAATAAAAAAAAATACATAAACCATACTCAAAAAAGTCTTCATACCCTTACCTGTATACGAAATTAATTTGTTTTTGTAGTCAAATAATTCTACTGAAACATGTAACTTCTTTTGGCAACACTGTGTGGGATCCGTCAACACATGCTTCTATGTTTACAATTTGGTTATAGTGCTCAGGTGAAAAAACTGTAATACCAATGGATAATAAAAAGAAACGCAAGGAAACTTCGGTGAAAGTACGCCAAATAATTTTAAAACTTCGTCGAGAAAATAAAAGTTACGCAGAAATAGCAGCTATCACAGGAAACCCGAGAGCTACGGTGCAATACATCGTAAAATATTGTTCGGAGTGTGACTCCACCGAAAAATGCGCATAGTGGACGTCCGAGGAAGCTGTCAAGCAGAGACAGACGGCAAATACAGCGAGAAGTCGAGAAGAATCCGAGAACAACTGCTGTGGAACTTGCTAAAATGGTCCATGATACTTCCGGTACACAAGTGTATCCACAAACCGTTCGAAATGTTCTGCATAAAATGAATTTATTTAACCGTACTCCCCGAAAAAACCGTTCATAAGTAAAATAAATATGGAGAAACGCCTGACTTTCTCGAAGTTGCATCTTAATGATGACTTGTCGTACTGGGAACGCGTCATTTTCACGGACGAAAGTAAGTTTAATTTGTTTGGGTCCGATGGAAAAGTGAAAGTTTGGAGGAAAAACGGTACAGCCATGGAACCCAAGAATTTGTTGCCAACTGTAAAACATGGTGGTGGGTCCGTAATGGTGTGGGGCTGTATGTCGACGGCAGGAGTAGGAAATTTGGTGCTCATTGATGGCATCATGGATAGATTCAAATATTTGGACATATTGCGCGCTAATCTGAAGCAATCTGCTGAAAAATTGGGCTTTGCGAGTGATTGGATTTTCCAACAAGACAACGATCCCAAGCATACAGCTAATGTTGTCAAGAAGTGGTTGTTGTATAACACCCCAAAACAGAATGCCCAGTCACCGTGGCAAGCAGAAAGTTAGCAAAAGTTGAGCAAAGCAAAATTGATACTGGTAGAGTTTCTGCGAGCATTTTGCGCGATTTCTGCGAGAATTCTGGCAAAGAATTCGCTCAAATGCAACAACCGTTTCTGACAGAAGCGATTAAACCAACCGATGCTGCTCACTTTTATCCAGAATCCAGCCAGGAATGTACGGCCAAGATCTCTGTACGCTTCCTGTCACATCTTTGTCGGATGTTTTGCTCGATTCGTGCATATTCTACCAGGTAGGAATTGCCTGGATCTTTGCACGGTTTATTTCCGAGTTATGCCAGGGTTTTGCTCGGTTCCTGTCAAAATTCGCCAGAAAACTCGAGCGAAACCGAGTTCGCACTAGCTCAACTAACCCGACAGGATGCGCGCAGAAATCTAATAGGGCTGCCAAACCAAGCCTTACAGAAATCTAGCAGAGCGTTACAGAAATCTAGCAGAGCGGTCTCTGCCAGAAAATTTGGTGACTGGGAGGTTGCATGTCGCAGAGTTGGAACGGCTTCTTCTCTCAGGCCAAAACGGTTCTCCACCCTGGGATAATATGATTCTGCCTGTCTGAAAGGGATTTATCTTTCCTTCATCGAATTGCGGATTTTTGTGCCCTCGCCCACATGAAGCACAGCCTATTTTGGATGTGTAGTATTTGGTTGGTATTTGGCTCCATTGAGATATCTGACGTTTAAAATACACACACTGAGATCTCGCATTTTTATACTACCACCCTCTTCTTAAGCCTTGAAGCGGTTTGTTTTCCTCTCAATTTGCAGTGCAAATGATTTGTTTTCCTCCCAATTTAAACGTCAAAACGGCACAATACCAACGCAGCTGGATAAGTCTATGGCCGTAGCGCCAGCAGTTCTTACACTGTCTGATGGGGAATATATACAATTCTGCCTTGAAATTTCAGCTGTAGTTTTACTCTGTGGCGTGTTTTTTGTGCTTCCACCGTAACTTTTATGTTGTATGTATCCACCAGTTTCTTGTCATTGCCTCGTCTCTTTACTCGTTGGACCATGGGCACGGGGAAATCCGCTTCGATGTTGTCCATCATATTTTCCTTAACGGTTCAGTTTAAGCATTCTAAGCCGTTTTTCATCATCAGAGTCGATCTTGAGCTTAAACTTTTCCAACTTCACAATCGCTATGAAGTTACTGAATTATTCTTTGTCATTGAGAATTTTACCTACGTGGAATGGATGGTTTGGAGGGTTCTTGTTGATTTTGATCAGTTCTAGGACAATCGATGTGGACTTGGGCGTAGGGGTGCGGGTACTAGGGTGCGCTGGGATGGTTTCTTCTGTTTTCTTGTTCTGTCTGGTTGTTCTTCCGTGTGCACTGCTGTTTACGATCCGATTGATCCTATTGGTGGCGCTGGGTTCTCCCGTTGCTATAGTGGATTTTCGGCCGCTGAGTTAGCCTGACTCGTTCGCGACGTTCAAGCTTATCTATTACACACACTCTGGTAGCAACGCATGTTAAACTGCACCGCCGTCCAAGGACCGACCCGGAGACAAATTTCTGCACGTGTGAATTAAAAAGGAAACGTAATCCACTATTTTCGGAGCGTTTATTTTTCTCTATATATCACGTATATAATTGGCACTAATTTTTCTTCATGGCTTACAGAGATGCCAGGTACTTTTTTCAAATGTCTGCAGTAATAATTTTAAAAGTCTGGGAAGAACAAAAAATGACAGGAAAGCTAGTGTAACTAAAAGCCTTTATATTCAAAAATCTGCAAATATCTGCAACAAAACTAAAAAATCTGCAAATATCTGCAACCAAACTATAAAATCTGCAAATATCTGCGTCATCGAAAAATCTGCAGCTTAAATTAAAAGTCTGCGAATTTGCAGACTTGTCTGCAAATCTGGCATCTCTGATGGCTTATATTGTCATTTTGCTTGACGCGAGATTGTTGTAGAAAATCTTCGAGTTTATGACACATGGGAGGATTTGTCCGCTCACTTTCATCGCTATCCGGTGACCGGGTCGTACACAATTTCGTACACGAGTGATGTTACGGAGAGACTATCCGGAATTCGTAAAAAATTAAATCCGCAAAAAGAAACATGTTTCGACCGTTCACGACCTTCGCTATAAAATTTTTGCCAAAAAAGTGTCTTAGCCAAACTTGTTGTTAAACATGCTGACAATAAAGTTGACACTAATTATACAGCGAACAGACATCCATGATCGAACAATTATATTTAAAAAACGTTTAAACATTTGAATTAATATACGATAAACACTAGCGCCGCCAAACCAACTTATCCCAACTATCCGTCAAATCCATTCCGGAACCAGTTCGAAATCCTGAATGGATTCAGTATGGAATCTTGCTCAAAGAAAAACGATTCCGACTCTATCGGTTGATACATTTGAGTTGGAATTCATATTGAATCCACTCAGAAGTCCGAAACGGTTCCGTCCTAGTTTGACTGGGTAGAGGAATAACCGCTGTCTATTCAGTCGAACTCAGCCCCATGACGACAGTAGCGCACCTGTATTAGATATCATAAAACTAACTTCGAAACCGATTTTTACACAAGTTGAATGCTGAAGATGGACGTCTGTTCTCTGTGCTGATTATTTTATGGTAAGGATTAGGTTTGTTCCAGTACCAGGAGAAACTGGAAGTACTCCGGAACAAACAGGGAGAAAATCGTTCCTGTATTATCTTCTTCTGGTGGCAAACCGGAGTGAAAAGGAGCAAGAATTTTTTGCTCCCAAGAAACAGGGAGTAGCTTCCATGTACTGGGACAAACCTATTTATAGCAAGATTTACTTCCTGTCAAACTCATTCGAAATTACAGGTGAAGTTTTGATTGATTTCCACTAGAATGCCAGCATAAACAAAACAATTCTGCTTGAGGCCGAAAGCGGTGATGAAATCTCGACAAACGTAAGATTAGGGCTCAAAAGTCAACTGTCAAAATGCACATTGAGGGGAAATTTCGGACGAACCTAAAGTGTTTATTGTCCAGCACAGCCGTTGATAGCAAACAAAGGAGAAAGGTGTTCTCATTCGTTGACGTCTATGCACCGTGTTTGGGTAATAACGGTTTCTCCAGAATATCTCCTAAAAGTGAATTTTGACATTTGACTTTTGAGCCGTAATCATATGTCTGGCGAGAAATCTTACTTGCCAAGATGTAGTATAGTATATAGATATCCACATATCTCTATACAGGGGTAGACTAGAGGCGGGCGCCGCGCCGCCGATTTCAGATAAAAATCGGCGGCGCGCCGGCTCCACGCCGACCCGGTCAGCGTGGCAAGCAGAAAGTTAGCAAGTTGAGCAAAGCGAAATTGATGCTGGCAGAGTTTCTGCGAGCATTTTGCGCGATTTGTGCGAGAATTTTGGCAACGAATTCGCTCAAATGCAACAACCGTTTCTGACAGAAGCGGTTAAACCAAACGATGCTGCTCACTTTTATCCAGAATCCATCCAGAAATGTACGGCCAAGGTCTCTGTACGCTTCCTGCCACATCTTTGTCAGATGTTTTGCTCGATTCGTGCTAAATTCTACCAGGTAGTAATTGCCAGGATCTTTGCAAGTTATGTCAGGGCTTTACTCGGTTCAAAATTTTCCAGAAAACGCGGGCGAAACCGAGTTTGGCATAGCTCAACTAACCCGACAGGATACGCGCAGAAATCGGACAGGGCTGCCAAACCAAGACTAACAGAAATCTAGCAGAGCGGTTTGCACACCTCTAGGGTAGGCTGCGGTTGTCAAATTACATATATTTTGCGCGCACCCAACATCTCGCCTCGGTCCAGCGCTTTGGACCCCGTTTTTGGTTACTTCACCCCAAAAAGAGAATATAGGGTAAGCGGTTTCGCATGTCTCGTATACTAGTCGTTGACATATATGCAAATAATTTTATTGCTGTTTAACCGTGATAATCAGGTCCGGTCCAGCTGATATTGGGTACGCAATACTTGCTAGACAGCGTCCCCTGTCTCTATAGTCTTACCAGCTGTTTCGACATTTTAATTTAGAGGTAAAAACATCGATTGCACAGGAAAGTTGGAGAAAAAAAATTAAAGGGTTGTGTACAGGACACGACCACGGTGACATTAAAAATATAGCTTTTTTATCTATCACACATATCGACACACGTTCTTGTTCACTCGCCTGTTTTCATATGTTACAATTTGCTATATACCCTCCCCATTAAAACATAATTTATTGAAGGTCTTTTAACGGTAATCTATTAATTAATCAAGTATCTCACTAGGTGATTGGCATTATTTGGCTGATCCATCTAGTAAAAACAGGCTGGTCTGTCCAGAAAATATATTCAAAAGAAAAGTTCCATATTGAGAGCTGTGATGAGGAAACCCACGCCCGCCAACGGAAATATACAGATTCTCCATAAAATATGAAATTTCATTTTCCATTTAAATTTTCAATAATGTACTAATGAACTTAAGTAAACAATCTTAAGTGTAAGTATTTCTTGATCGATTAGTGGTGGAAAAATGAAATTATTTGATAAATTACATTGTTATGCAACGTTCGCACTACCAGTTAAAACGGGTTTTTATGCTATCTTGGTGACATTTTTCTTGTTGCTAATTATTAAAACGTGTTATAACTCTGTAGTGTAAACATTGTATTATTAAACCAATTCTGCAGCGTTTTATGTTATATAGGGGTTTTATGTGGTAATAGAACTGACATAATTATATCTTCAGTACGGCGGTTTGTTTCATAATTTAAAACAGATTTATTTTAAAATTTAAATTAGTATACCCAACCGTATTTGTTGTATACCTTAAAACGCAATTAGAACTGTGTTTTAAATACATAGGGTAGGACAGATATTCTGACTGGTTAAACTGGGAAAACAATTTTAAGTCCAGTAACGCTTAAGACATGGCTTGAATTTGAATCGAAAAAGAACACCCGCTTCAACTGCTGCTGGGACGGTAAGTTCTGTTTTAAAATTTTCCGTTGTGTGCAGTACGAAACAAAAGTGTTTGAAATTAGAAAACAAAAAGTTCTGCTGGGAATGTGATTGTTTCCGATGCAATTACACTCAGATTTTTCACGCAGGGGATACAGGCCGTGTAAATGAAAACCGCGTAAATTAAAAAAAAAACGCGTTAATGAAAACCGCGTAAATTTCAAAATCCGCGTAAAACACCTGAGTGTGCTCTCCTATATAAAATACTACGCTGCTGAACAGTGCAATAACTACAGAAGCACGTTGTCAGATGCCTTACTGATAAAAAACATATAACCGAAATATGAAACATGAAAACCAATTGGCTCTTTACCCTACGCAGCTACAAAGCGCCGTAAACATGGATTAACAAGTTACAACGCACACGCATGCATAAAAATAAATATATTTTTTTCAAACGCAACACTCTTAAGCAGCACACACCGTATTGAATTAAATCCAAACCACCCCGCCCACCCACTTTGCAAATCATTCTGTGACACCATGCTGGTACCCGACAAATCCGCACACGGCCACCGCTGCCGAAAATGCATAGCGTCTACCGCTTATTGTAGTGCCCAGACGCTGCAGCCATGATCTTACCCGTTCGACATAAGAACAAAAACTGATTCAAACGGGTACGCGTCACCTCTATTTATAAACTAATCGTATATGGTTTAGTCACTTAGGTGCGAGTGTGTGCAAATGCCAACGTTACCGAAAATCGATAGCGCTTATTGCATCGCCCGGAGACGACGTTGCTCGTGTGGGATAAGAGCAACAACTGATTTAAACGGACATGCGTTGCTTCTATTTATGACTTTTCGTGTTTCATTGAGCAACTAAGCTGCCCTCTTTTGACGGCTGTGTCTGAGAAATCTGCCTCACGAATGGTATTTTTCCCGTTTTTTGTGAACTTTTTAATTTTACCAATTTCCAAAAGTCTACTTTTATTGGGGAGATATTAAATTATTACCAATATTTAAGTTAGGTGTTTCTGAATCGGTTGGTGTATGAATGATTAAAATCCATCTAGTAATATCGGAGTTATAAGCGTGCAAACCTTACATAGTTTCGTTACATGGGAGATAGTTTAGATTTTAGAATGACACCTAGCCCCAGATAGTGGAGTAAGACATTTTTAATGTCAAAAACAGATTCTGAGTTTGAGGGGTATAGTGTAAAAAGGTCAGATATCTCAATAGGTGCGTTAGGAAATGACGTCTTGTTCCGTTTTGCGATAGAATTATGGAGATGATGAAGAGATAGAGGAATTGAACAGTGCTGTATCAGTGAGAGATTTAATTATTGACAAGAATAGTAAAAATCATGTTAAATCCCACTGGTGTTTAAGCAGCATGAGTTGTGGTTGTAATTTACAATTAGCGTTACATACAGCAAATAGAACGAGTCAAAAATCTTTATTGTAGTTATATAACTAGGTTCCATGAAGCGGCAAATTTTTACATTTTGCGTGTTTACCGCTCATAATCCCGAGACAAAGTAGTACTTGATACATTAAGAAACATTTATTCCATTACGATTTTATTTCACATTTGAGCGGTAGGATTCCGCAAATACGTTTGCGATAAGATCTCCCAAAATGTCTCGATTGACATTACATGCTGTGGAAAAATTTAACTAGAAATTGGCAGCAAGTTTATGAAAATCCAGCTTTATAGATTCATTATAGTATATTTTTGGTGTAGAGTGGCTTTGATCAGTATTTCTACCCTGTCCTAAAATGCGTCCCTTTTCACATAAGTGTGTACTAGGTTAGATTAGTGTATTGGCGCCTTATAAGTACCTTTCTCAGTATGACTATGCTTACTTCTTTATCAATGCAATAGGCCGAAACTATGTTGCATCAATTTATCCTACTAACGGTTTCCATATTTTCAGCGAGGACCACCTCTCAGCATACGATGCACGGGACGATGTGCAGAACGACCAGAAACCACCGAATCTGCTGCTGCCCACATCTCCCATTCCAGCTGTCGATGCCGAATGGCGACACGAATGCAAATATTGCGATAAACGATTTCTCCAGAAGTGTGACCTTGCCGACCACGTCCAGACACATAGCGGCGAACGGCCCTTCAGCTGCGATATCTGCGGGAAAACATTCGCCCGAAGAACCACACTATCGGTTCATCGGAATGTACACACTGGTGAACGATCGTACAATTGCAGCGTGTGTGGCAAAGATTTTAACCACAAAAATAGTCTAACCTCACACATGCTAATTCACACGGGTGAGTCACCGTACAAGTGTAGGGTGTGCGGCAGAACTTTTGCCTACAAAACTGGCTTAACTGCACACACACCCATTCATACCGGTGAGTGGCCTTACCGATGTACCGTGTGTGACAAAGGTTTTGCCCTAAAAAATGCCCTAGCCGGGCACATGTCTCTTCATACGGGTGTCTATCGGCACAATTGTGATGTGTGTGGTAAAGGATTTAATACCGATTCTCGTTTGAAGGAGCACAAACGCAAGCATACCGATGATCTTCCGACCAGGTTAGTGCGTTCTCGTGTAGTTCCTAGCCAAAGCTTAGATTGATATTCGGATGTTGACTTCATTTTTTCTTACTAACGATTGTCACGTTTACAGCGCAAAACAGTTGGACCCCACATTGGGAATTTCTTTGCGGAACGGTGAAATTGAAGAGAAGCTAATCTAAAGAGTTGAAAAGTTCTACAATTTTCAACGTTGCTAATTCTAATACCATTTGAATATAATTTATTGTGCTATGAATAAGTTAACTCAGTATCCTAACCCAATCTATTACAGTAATAAACAAACATTTTGAAATATGGTCTTGATCATTTATAGTTATATTTTATGATTTATTTCTTAAACCACAGAGAACAGACGTCCATCTTCAGCATTCAACTTGTGTAAAAATCGAACGGTTTCGAAGGTAGTTGGGATATCCAAACCAGGTGCACTACTGTCGTCATTTTTTTTTAGTGGCTGAGTTCGATTGAATTGACAGCGGTTATTCCTCTACCTGCCCATTGAGACGTCCAAAAAATTGTTTCAAAATCGTTCAACACGGGTCCAACGATGGACGTTCGTTGAACGGTTATTTGGACGTTGTCCAAATTGGTCCTACAAATGTCCTTCGTTGGACGATTTTGAAACCAACCGTTCTTAGAGGGTAGTCAAACTAGTCCGGAACCGGTTCGGACTTCTGAGTGGATCCAGTATGAATTCCAGCTCAAATGCATGAACCGATAGAGTCGGAATCGGTTGTTTTCTTTGAGCAAGATTCCATACTGAATCCATTCAGGATTTCGAACCAGTTCCGGAATGGATTTGATGGATAGTTGGGATAAGTTGGTTTGGCGGCGCTAGTGTTTATCGTATATTAATTCAAATGTTTACACACGTTTTTAAATATTTTTGTTCGATCATGGATGTCTGTTCTTAAACTGAGGGTTTGTGAAAAACATATAGTTTGTGGTGATACGTGTCGTATTCCATAAAATTATTCGATTATTTAGAGTGAAGCGTTTTTTTTTCTTTGTCCTGCGGCAGACCGTGCGCCGCAAACTTATTTCACAGAATGATGCAATTTCCCGCTCTCTCGCTAGCGTAGTTTTTTTGTTCAGTTTCCGGTTCGTTCCTCAAAGGCTCGGTTTGCGTTTCCATCTCTGAGTGTCGATAAAAAGTATCCAAGACTATCATCTAGCATCTCTTTTTCGGAATATGTATTGTGAGACGATTCAAAACGAATATTATGGTTTCTTTCCTAAGGATCCACTATAATACCTAAAACAAGTTCTTCTTTTTTAAAGCGTTTCTCCTTCACGCAACAAATTTGCTTCAGCTTTATTGCTTGTGGCACTAAAAACTGGATTCTAACCGCACTGCGCACTTACCATTCTTCCATTAAATTCTTCTCATAGACCGGTTAGTTCGACTGGTCTGTCTATGAAAGTACCATCTCTATCACTTGAAATACATGTTGTTTGACAGCTCGCAGTTTTGAGATCACTCGCACTTTAAAAGTGCGGAGTCCAGGTTGGTGGGAAGTGCGCAATATTGATGAAGCTATGAATACGTGATAATAGAACTCTGTCAATCCATAATGATTTCGAATTTTGTGAATCATTATTGGTAGCTGACCTCAGTCAAGAAGTACAGTCGTGATTCGCTGGTTGGGCCACACCTCTGTCCAACTAACGAATTTGATTCGTTAGTTGGACCGACTGAGAGATGTCAAAAGCTCTCCAAAGGAGACGTTAGTAGTGTAATTGCGTCTATTCACATCTCTAAGAAAATTTTCAGATTGATTGTCAAAGTAAATTTGACATAAGATTTTGTTAGTCAGATGCTTTTTAGTTGGACAATGGTCCAACTAGTGGAGGTCCAACTAAAAAGCGGTCCAGTTAAAAAATGTCCAACCAGCGAATCACGACTGTAGAATAATTTATTGTCCATTTTTTATTTTATTTTTACTATTCTACCCTATTTACTACCAAATACTGATTTGGACAGGAAAAACGCAATTTCAATAGATTTAGCAAGAGCATAGCACGATTGCCTTCTTCGCATTTTTAATCGCATCGTAGTCTGCTTTTACATACTGGTCTTATTCGTCTTGTAGATTGTTGAGCTCCGTTTTTAATTCACGTATTTTCTTTCATTTGTTATTCAACAGTTTTATTTCGGCTTTCGATTCATTGGATTTTTCTCCTTTTCAATATCGTCAATGTAACCAACACTATTAAGCCGTATGAATAAAAAGTAGCATTTGCTCCGAACAAGTTTACTCTACTCGATTTTGAGCAAAGTAAACTCTTGTAGCATTTGCTCAACTTGATATGAATAAAAGCTTACTTTACTCAGTTTGGACTGTAGCAAGTTCGAAATTCGAACAAAGCTTTTACTCCGTCATTAATCTGTCAAACTGGTGGCTCAAATACAGAAATACAGTCGCAGTGCAATTGAAATGGTGAGATGTACATATTTTTATTAAAAATTATATAAACTATACTCATACAATCATTTTTCTTAGGCTTCTGATTTCTGTTGAGTTCTACGATGGACACGAATCAAATGAGGGTAACAAGGTTAAACTTTAGCTGCCGTATGATGGACCCGTTCATACATCCGTATTTACAACACGTTAATGCGGATTTCGTTTGCGGTGCTTCGTGGAATATAACTGTCTCGAATAGGAAAATACCCTTATGAAAGATGTTGAGGTTCAACTCAACTCGTCAAGGACGATAAACATTTATATTCAAAACAGTTTTGAGGAAAAAGATCTATTAGCAAGAGGAGAAAGGTAAGTGGAAGCAGCTCACGAGTCAGGAAAACGCCATCCAGAAAATTTTGAAGAAGAATAATATATACAGACTAAAGTGACAATTTGTTCCAATTCCAATGCAGTTGTAAACATTTGTTGCGGAATTTGATCTCTACATGAACATGTCACGTCTTTATTATTTCATGCTGATTTCTTTTTTTGGATCCAGGTCACAGTAGGTTCACTCCACTGTTTACAAATTCCTTACGAAAATGACAGTTTCGAGCGAACATATCCTGACCCGGATTCAAAAAAGAAACCCGTCATTAGTTTCATTAGTATTACTACAAACAAAGATAATTGAAAAACATTATTTTGTTCTCCTGTTCTGATTAGCTCCAGCCAATGATGATACGGCTGCAAAAGCTACACCAAATATTCAAACAGCAAAACGGAATGCACAGCGTCGAGTTCACAGCAATGTAACTAAATCACCAAATTTTGAAAATATCGTGGAGGAACTATTTTTTCTGCAGGAAGTAACGCAAATTAGTTTTTTCTAAGAATCCAGATTTTATACAAGAAGTGCTTCATTGGATGTAACCGTTATTTAGCAGGCGGGTTCGTATATCGTGTTGCTGATGTTCCCATATATACAGCACTGTCCTTCAAACGAACGCTGTCGTCGGGAAATGAGTTTTTGCCAGTTCCGAAAATGATGCAAAGAATCTCTGAACAATGAATGGAAGGCAAACCTAGGCAGCTTACAGAACCGCAAAAAGTGAACCAATGGAAAGAGGTATGAAAACTTAAGTAACTAGAGCAATAAAGAGCTACCATGTTCCATTTTTAGTTGTAAACGTTTATAGCTTAGAATTATACCAATTTATTTACAGCCAATAGCCATTCAGTATTGGAAATGGACATAGTACTTTGTTATTCTAGTTTTTACTAAACACAAACAAATAATGAAAACAAAATTATGTTTGCTTAGGATTACAATTCATTCCTATATAAGATATTAAACAATAAATTTAATTTGCGCTTATCTGAGGCTTAAAAAAAGAGATAATAACTACTAGAGGGAGCAAAGCGCTACTGTCTCCATGCATTCACGCACTGAAGCATGGGGTCTCGCTCTAGCATATTTCATCCCATTACTTTGCCATGTGTGTACCCGGGGCAATATGTGTCAAACTAATGGGCCTAGAATATGTAAGATCAAGATAATAAACCACCAGTGTTAATAGCGGCATGCGACCTGTAGTAGGTCCAAACTCCTTTCATAAAAATCAAAATACTGTACTAAATTCGCTTTCTTACCCTATTCAGGTTAATTCCAGCCACTGTCAATTTCCAGAAAAATGCACTGAAGTTAATCACTTACGGCCAATTTCTTCACTGGATGAAAACCGGTTTTCGCTGAAAACCAGTTTTCAGGTTTCTGGTGACCACTTAGCCGAAAACCGGTTTTCAACGAAAACCGGTTTTCATCCAAGTGAAGAAATTTGACGTTAACGTAGTCGTCTCTGGATTCGATTCCTTTGTGCGTTATCGTTTGACTATCCCATACGATGAAAAGTGCCTGGGTGTTGTCATTTGAGTTTGGCCTGCGCGATTTTCATTGAATGTGCTTCGAGAAACAACGACAGATCAATGAAAGGCATTTTCAGTGTCGAGTTGACGAGCATGTACCTAAGCAGGTGTACGATACCAACCAACTACAATGGTACATGGCTGGAATAACTGGTAACATTTGTCGAAATATTTATTTTTAAATAATATATCGCAAAAATACTAATTTTAGGATCAACCTGTTAAGGTATTGCTATACGAAAATATACAGAAGGTTGAGAAGCTGTCATTGACATTTTCGTAAATAGTTACGTCTTCTATACCTAAATATAATGGAAGCTTCGGCCAGCAAAGAAAAACGTTTGCCATCGTCGCGTAACGACATCTGTGAAACCGTCAGTTCCAATATAGTGGAAATCAGGAGCCATAACTACAACGACGGCAAACCTAACAGCTACCAAGTGACAGTAGTAATCGATAATTGGCGAGAAAGCCCGAATAAGCATCACAACAAAAAGAATTATAACTAGTAGAGGGAGCAAATCGCTGATGTCTCCATATATTTACAGACTAAAACTTGTGATGTCGCTCCATCACGTTGCATCTCATTACTTTGACAGGTCTAGCCGGCGCAATAAATGTAAAACTAATAGGCTTATTATATGAAGGAGCGATGTGATAAACCATTAGTGCAACCAGCGGCATGCGCCCTCTAGTAATTATAATCTCTTATCACAATGCTGGCTATGTTTGGAGCTAGGAATTGTATTTTGGTTCCATCGAATAATAATGGGCCGTTCTTTGTTTGCTTGCTCTTTCGCTTTTTACGGCGTTACTAGTAAACTTTGAAAACTTTATTCAGTATATATCGAAAAATGATGGTTTCAACTAGCTAATTATGCAATGTATGGAAACGCAAATGTAAAATTGACCCAGTAATTCCCAGCAGAGAAAGTAAAAAAAGAGAGGCTCTCTTTTGATCAGACCTATTGAATACACTGAAGTCTTTTTTATGCGTTTTTTATGTGACTTTTTTTATGCGGATTTTCAAAGTTATGCGGTTTTTTTTATGCGGATTTTCAAAGTTATGCGGTTTTTTTTATGCGGATTTTTTTATGCGGTGCGTATCCCCCGCATAAAAAAAACTTCAGTGTAGTCTTCATTCCACAATTTTGCAGTATACCAAGCCGTATAGTTTGTGCCATGTAAGGGTTTTGTGCCTGGTATTTATCATGCAATAAAATTTTCTCGTATAGTATAGTATAATACGTATAAACATAGTGAACTATTCAATGTAATCCCCAGGCATTTCCCACATTCAATAATACCAATGGTTTTCAACCGGTGGTGAATTAGACTATCAAGCAAAATACGGTGTTAAATGGCAGTACTTTTCGAGCCCCAGCTTGATCGGAATGATATTTGATGCGCTCTTTGTTTGCTTGGCTGATCAGCTGTTCTTTAGAAAACTTGTGAATAGCTGATCAGCCAAGTAAACAAAAAGCGCAGCAAATGTCATTCTGGTTAAGCTGGGGCTCGGAAAGTACCACTATGTAACGTATGTATGTATCAATAAAATAATAGTAACAAATAGTTTTTTGTTCATAATAAACACGTGACTATTGAAAGTACTGGGCACTTTTTGGACCTCAACAAATGCAAACTAACAATTTGAGTTTATGGGGCCCAAAATGGGAATTTTTCAAAGGTGAGAGAAAATAAGCTGAGTTTTGATGAAAATTTACAGTATTTCAAATATATTAAGATTATTGCGTTTGTTAGGATCAGATTGTGCACTTTAAAACATGAAGTTGTCTGTAATATTTAAAAAATACATGTTTTATTTGTGGTCGCTAATACGCCAAACTTTTTTCGTGCCTGTAAGGCAGTTGCAAATAAGTTACCACCAATGGTTAGTGCCTCTAAGGTAGTGGCAATTATATTGCTACCAACGTTTTGGACCTCTTTAACATTATTGCCACCAAGATTAATTAATATAAGGGGCCATCCATATACCACGTGGCCAATTTAGGGGAGGGTAGGGGTCACGCGAAAGTCCACGCTTGTCCATGGGGAGCTGGGTGGAGGTATTGGCAATGTCTACACGCAAAAGAATTGTGCATGTTTGATTCTATAAATTATTTCTTCATTTTTAATCAATAAAAATTCTTTATTGTGAACCAGGAAATTTATTGAACCAAACTTATTTTTTTGGTTGGATCAACCAAAATATCTTTTGAATCAATCTTACAAGTTTTGTTATCTGTGCTTTTCGAAAATCTACAAAATTATTGTTTGTTCCAAACAAATCAGTGATTCTAACAAAAGCATGCAGCTAATTGATTCAAAAGGACTGAATGCATTACATCAACAGTCCTTGTTGAATTGAAACAAATAAAAAATAAAAGTTGCTAGGAAGAAGAAAACTTTTTCCACGTGCGTCAATGCTGGAGAAATTCGCTATTTTTAAATCAGGGAATTCAGATTTCGGTAAATTCTTATAATGCTCAGATTTTCCGGACTCGAAGGGCGCAAGGTTAGTGAATAAATTAAGTCGAATGCACACGGTGCGTTTTATGGTGCCTTCCTCTATTCCAGGACTCAAACAAAACACCCTGTGTGGCTTAAAAACGACAATCGCAGAACTGAAAACACGTCACCGCACCAGAAATAAATAATACCCGTTCGAGAGGGCAGTTTCCTGTACTTCACCATCTCTGGTCCAACAGGATGACACAGCGTATTCGTGCGCCTTCTGCAATCTTTTTGGAAAAGCCGAGACTCTGAAGCACTACATTATAGCGCATATCTGGAACAAATCACGCGCACGGCCAAAGGTACCACATAAAGGGACGGTGATTAGAATCGTATGCGCTGCATGTAATAAAATTTCTTTTCATTCCAAGCAAACCTACTCCGGAACAGGTTTGGAATCCCTTATGGATTCTCGCTCAAATGCAACAAACGATTGAGTCGGAATCGGTTGTTGCCTTTGAGCTGGAACTCATAATGAATCCATTCAGAATTCCAAACCGATCCCGGAATGGGTTTGACTGGGCCATACTGAATCTATTCAGGATTCCGAAGCGGTTCCAGAATGATTTGACAGCGTAAAATTAATGCGTTTGTAGCCTGTTTTTAGAGAAAGGCCAATAAGTCAACGGCCAGTATTTACTTTGTGTGGTTCATTTGTACTGATGTGATCTGTTGTCAGCGAGTAATGGTTTGTTCTAAATTTGTCACCATGACAGTAGGCCTTTGGTTCCTATTAAAGAATAGGCATATTTTATATACAATAAAATTGGTTTTGATTCAATATTTGGTATGCATTGATTCAAATATTTGTTATGTTTAAAACAATAAAAGATATTATTTGATTTAACATAATTGTTTTTTGTATTGAACATTTGACATGCATTGATCCAAATATTTTATTAGTTTTATTCAACAAAACGAGCTCATTGATTCAACAAAGTTGTTTGTTGTTTCGATTGTTGTTATGATAAAATCAATAAAAAAAATTTTTGGTCCAACTATTTTCCATATTTGATCCAATAAATTCTTCAGAGTTATTTCAACAATTAATTTATTTATATAAACATGTATTTTTTATTGAACACAGAACAACTTGGTAAATTTATTATTTCAACCCTCATATTAGTTGACATTAAAAACTATTTTTCTGCGTGTACGTGGACTTTTCGTTATATTTTTGTCTTTTATAGAAAAGTAAATAAATTTGTATCGTCATTGATGTGAATGCTTACCTTCAATTTTTTTCAAGATTTTGATATAGTCAAAGCACTTATAACAGCATAGTGTGTGATGGTAATAATCATCAAAAAAAATCAGAGGAAATCGTGCGAAAAAATCCGAGAATAATTTTTCTATCTGAATCACTTGATTCAATCTTCTGTATCATAGTCAAATCTCACTAATTTTGGATTTGAAAGCTTTGAAATTATGGGCCAATTCAAGAATCCATAGGTTACTTCAATTTTATGTTGTAATGATGAATCTTTAAAACGTAAATATAAAAGATCATAATGTCGTCCAGAAAGGAGATATTTCCATGGAAATTTCACAAAAGACTAAAGAAGTGTATGATATTCGGTGGTTGAAGTTAGAACGATTTTCATTAAGTCCTTCTTCGCCAAAGTAGTTTAACACAGAAAATTTTTCTGAAAACCAATTTTTATGAAATTGTTTGAAAAAAAATTTGGAAAGTCCACGTGGACATCGTAAGGAGGGGGTAGGGGTTATTGGAATTGTCCACGCTTGTCCACGGAAGGGGGAGGGGGTTTAAAAAGAAGGATTTTCTGTCCACGTGGTATATGAACGGCCCCTAATTTTGCGAAAAAAAATTCGCATGTGTGTTAAATTATGTAAATTTTGAATATTATCATAGTATATGTAGCCTAATTTTCACGGCCTTATAAAGGGTTAAGTTTTATTGGTCAATATGTATAACTGTCAACCACACACTTAACGAGGTTCTGCCCTACTTTTTATATTTTGGCTTAAGATAAAATAATAGACACTAGAGTCTATCCCAGTAAAGTTCAGCCGGAATTCTGGCTGGTTCTAATTAGTTAGAATCGGTTGTGTCACTGAAGCCGGAACACTAACTAGGTTTTGGGTGACAGCTTTACTGCCTATAATCGCAAGTCAGTCCCATGTAGATATGGAATCCCATAGAGCATGGGACTGACTTGCGATTATGGGCAGTTTACAAAAAATAAGGAAACCTGCGTGAATGTGTTTCTATATGTGGCCATGTTTGTTTTTTTGTTTATCTGTGATGCTATTGCAAGAGAGACAAATTGCATTATCGTGACCGAACGATCCGGGTGCTCTGAATCATTTTTTGTAGATTTCCAGTTCACTCGTTCTTGGTTTGTAATACTCCATGCACATCGAACGTCCACCACACGCACTTCTTTCTCGATTGCACGCAGTTAACGATTATTTAGTTAACTACACCACTGAGAACTGACATACAAGTAGAGTTTTCAACTTGTGTAAGAAATTAAACTGTCGCTTTGAAATGACAACAGCAAATAGCAACTTGCCACCGGTCGGCGCTTAGATCGGCCAGCAATCGCTATACGGGATTTGTATGCAAACTTGGATACAACGGTGACTCACGCAAACCTGTATACGATGGTGATTTTCAACGCATTTTCATTTAAATTTTTACACAGGTTTTTCGGGAAAGTTTGTTCTAGCTTATATGTCTGTTCTCTGTGACTATTGTCGCGCTTATAATAAAATCTCACATTGCGGGCGTCTGAAAGGCGCATCAAATATAGCCGCAGTTGCTCCGCAAGCAGATTTCAGTGGAGCTTTATTTTTCTGCTAGCTGTGTGCTTTTCGAAAGCTTCAAGGAAAAAGCTGCCTATAAATTTATATAGGCGGCTGTCACGCGCCTATCTCAATTGAGCTTTCATATAATCGCATATCGAGCGATTATCCTGCAAGGCACAATACACTAACTGGAGAAAGTCTTATTCGCAGCCGCAACATGTAACTAATATCGCTATCATATGTGTCCCAAAATATTTGAATTCTTCGACAACTTCGTACCATACTCGATTTAAGATCCGTCCTAATGCAGAATAAGACCCTTAATAGTGTAGCCCTACGTCAATACTTCGTGCAACCACATAGGGTTATTCTTTGAAGTGTTACATTTCTTATAAAATAAATAATTGGAATCCGCTCAAACTTTCAATATCTGTCTCCGAGGCCCGGAGGGTCGCGTCCTTTATACCAATCGACTCAGCTCGACGATTTGGGACTATATCTATGTGTGTGTATGTATCTAGAAATAAGACCAAAAACATGCAATCATCGATTAACGCAAAAACGGCTAAGTTAAGGTCAATAGCATCTTCGGAGAGTTTATTGGATGTAATATACCTTTTCTTTTGATATTGCGTTTTCACAGATTAATCCCCCTATAAGTGAGATATTTTCATAAAATTTCTTTAATGTGGTTATATTGAGATGATGTCTTGAGCAAATTTATAGCTCTTTCTATTGCAAACATTTTAGCTAAAGACACCAAGTGTCTATTTGGTATGCCTTAAAAATTATAGCATGTTATTTATTATTCAATATAGTAATGATCCGTTTAAATATACCAGAAACCGGAAACGATTATTGCATTTACGCCGAAATTTTGGCACAGTTCCAAACCAAATCTCGTCTGGTTTCAACTGGGATATAGCTATATCAATCCGATTCCGGATCCAGTTGGGAAATCTGAATGGATTCAATACGGATTCCAGTTCAAATGGAACAACCGATTCCGACTCAATTGGTTTCGAAATCTGTTGTTGCATTTGAGCTGGAATCCATACTGAATCCATTCAGGATTCCAAACCGTTTCCGGATGGACTGCGCAATACCGATCAAGCATTTTTTTCAGGGATGGAGATACGTATGGATAGTCATCTAAAGAGTGAACATTATTGATGTGCACTTCCAGAATTGTTGTTCCATAAGATTCCTCTAGGAAGAAATGACATCGATAACTACGTCCATGCCAGTGATGTTTGCTTGTAATTCATGTTTGATATTGGTGGAACTTTGTATAGGAACCGAAGTTGGCACTTATTTCATTAGTACGGCATCTTGCCTGTAATGAATCGCGGAGTCTCGAGATTTTTTTCTGCCGTCGAATCCTTTGTAACAAATTTTGCACTACATTGCATATTTTTCTCTTGACAATGCTAATTCGTGTCCCGATGAAAATAATCCACATAGATTGCATTTCAGCTTTAGAATCACAAGTGACTTGACTGGTTTCAGCAACTCGTTACCCGTGCGCATCGCTGCAAAGAACACTTTTCATAGTCCACAGAGGCAATTATTTCTTATTCGATCATTTTTATTAAATTACATAATATGCAATAATTTTATTATTTTCGTTTGCCTCCTAATACTCTGGATACTTTTTTTTAAAAAAATATGTACAACAACCATTGAAAAAAACTTAAGCATGCTACCGAGCATGCTCAACAGTTTTTACCTTTTGCTCAACTTTCGCTGAGCATTTACTCAAGATTTATAGCTTTATTCATACGAAATGAGATGTTCGAAAAGCAAACACTCAAATTTAGAATGCAACTGTCAAAGCAAAGTTTTATTCATACCAACTTGAGTAAATGCTCAACGCAGCTGCTCGACTGCTCGAATCTCAAGAAGCTGAGCAAATGCTAGTTTTTATTCATACGGCTTATTAGTGTTGGGTAAATTTGGACTCCCTCTCTTTCGTTTTTCGTTGAATAAAGAAGATTGCGAAGATTTCAGATTACCTTCTGCTTCTGCTGGTAATGCAAGTTTTGTGTGTACACCAAACCGCCTGGTTGCAAAAACCAATAACAACCCAGTCAAAAAGGGTAAGTTGCTGGCTAACGGGGGGCTATTTGTCAACTCGGATGCGCTAATTGCCCTTCAATTTGCCAGCCAATTGCTGGCAATTAGGGGGCTTTTCAAATGCAACATTTGGGCGATTTGCCGCTGTCATTTTTTAACCGCTCTACCCGACCTTAAATCGCCCAGGGAACGCGCCATTTAATCGACCTTAATTGCCTAATATGAAAATTACAAATATTACTTATTTTCGGATTCATTATCTACTCACATAAACTTATCACTACACCAAGTAATCACCACCAAATTATAGGACGAATCAATGGTTAAATTGGCTTTGCTCACCAAAACTTACCACAATCTGACTTTTATTAACGGCCAATTTCTTCATTGGATGAAAACCGGTTTTCGTTAAAAACCAGTTTTCGGGTTGCTGGTGACCAATTAGCCGAAAACCGGTTTTCAACGAAAACCGGTTTTCATCCAGGTGAAGAAATTGGCCGTAAGAGTTTAGGTCAGATATCTTGTTCCACTATATTTACACACGGTTCTTCAATCTCCCACATTCGTTGACTAAATGAAGTGCACTAGACAAACAAAATACAAGCGAGAACACACCAATCATTTAAAAAAACTATTTTAAGTTTAAGCCAAACATGAACCGCTATGTTTGAAAAACGCAAATACAACCAAGTCCTTTTCAGCCGCCAGAAAATTTGTTGAAATTGCCTTTAAATCGCATTCGCAAATTGCATTTGTTCCTAGGGGCAATTAGCACAGGCGAGTTGAGTTAAACGTCAAACTGTTTAAATCGCCTGACCATGTTCGTCCGCCTTTTTTGACAGGGAAGCAAAATAATTTGGTAAACCGTGCAGCCAAATTTACTGTTTTCCTCTCCGTGTGTCTTTGTATTTGAAACATCATCTGTGGCCAACTACTCATTATCGCGCCATCTACACGTCGATTCGTACATGGATCTTTCAACGAAACCCAGATAAGCTCATCCGGAATTCTGGCTGGTTGTAATTCGTATTCCGGTTTCATTGACAAAACCGATTCTAGTTAGATTCGGTTGTGTCACTGAAGCCGGACCTGGAATACAATTAGTACCAGCCAGAATTCCGCCTCATTTTCGGAACAATTCGATCATGAATCGACCAAAGGGCCGAAGTCGCAATGATATCGAATCGAGAAAAATAACTTTGAAAATTCGGTTCAGAAAATTAAATCGTATTTTAACAGTGTTTGCATACTGCGCCTTCAAATGTATTGAAACACTTTGAAACAATACTAGTTTTCGGAAGCATAACTAAAATGTTTTATATAGTAACGTTTTCGTCGATAAAATTCAAAACAGATTATTTCGCCGAGTGTTGTTATGAAATGTTGATTAGGCCATTTTTGAGTCGCCCTCTTGTTTTGACGACTCTTAATTTCGCCCTGCAGTGTCGCCAAAAAACAAAAATCAAATGTGGCTTTCGCCGTGCTCGCTGGAGGGGAAAATTTGTTATTCCCCCTGGGCGTAACAAGCACTTGGTTTTTGTTTAGGGCGATTCTGTTTACGGACCTTGTAAACAATGATGCTGTCAATTTCGCCTGTATACACTACCATAGAAATGCAGAGGCGTAACCCGCCTGGCTTTTTGTTTACAGTTGAAAGTCGGATCCGCCGTTTTGTTTTTTATTGATTTTCATGAAGTGTGAAATATTTATAAATGAGTTTTTATATTTTTTATAAAGTATTTTTACTCCTCTTTCAGATATTAATCAAATCTCTGTTTGTGTATATTTGTTAGTTTCGCCCATTTGTCGGTTCACGATCGAATTGATCCTTACATTTGAAATGGGCTAGCTGCCAAAGGTAAACATTGAGAAAATTGCTAAACAAGTTAGTCAGTTTGGCCTCAATAATATAATATCTTTGCAAGGAAGTAATGTAAATAATCTAAGAGTAAATAATAGTAGTAACCGCGCTGGAAATTCTGTACAAACAATGGAAATCGCAAAGCAAGACATCAGTAAAACTATCAATTGTGAAGCGTTCATTTCAGATGCATTCAGTTCGAATTGTGGTCCAGAAAGTAAGAGCAGTCATCTTTTCAAAGATCCCAACTCAGAACCACCAATAATAATTATTGATCTTAGTAGTTGCAGCGAATCTAATCAAAGGTAAATATTACTGTATCGTATTAATAGCTCCAGTTCGCTAACGATTCCTATATTTTCAGTGAGAAAACATCGGGTGCCCTCCTCGCACAGGATGATGCACAACAAAATAGCAGTCAACCACATGAATGTGAAATTTGTGGCAAACGATACCTTCATAGGAGGAACCTTGTCCAACACGTCAGCGTACATCGCGGCGAGCGGCTGCTCAGTTGCGAATTCTGTGATAAGACTTTTATCAGAAATTCTAGCTTATGGGCTCATCGGTATACCCACACCAGGCCGTACAAGTGCACCGTATGCGGCAAAGATTTTTCGCAAAAAGTCACCCTAAATGAACATATGTCCATTCATACGCGAGACTATCGGCACAGCTGTGATGTGTGTGGAAAAGGATTTAATTTCGGTTCTCGTTTGAAGGAGCACAAACGTACGCATACTGGGGAGCCCGGGTGAGTCAGTTCCTATTCGAATGATAGTTGCATAATATATTTGGCATATTCTCAGCAAAAAGAAAGTGAAAACCGAACCAACAGGAAAAAACGCGCAGAACAACGGGGATTCATCTCTTAACCTGCCGAAAGCCTCTCGCATTTTAACCAACGATTCTAAATGGTTACACAAATGCAAGCTTTGCAACAAGCGGTTTCTACAGAGGGATCAATTTGCCGCACACGTCCAGACACATCTCGATAAACGGCCCCTCAGTTGTGACATCTGCGGTAAGACATTCTCCAGGAACTCAGCTTTATTGATTCATCGGTATTTACACACCGATGAGCGTCCGTTCAAGTGCACCATTTGTGGCAAAGATTTTAAACACAAAAGTAGACTAACTGTACATATGGCTTCCCATTCGGGTGAGTTTCCACACAAGTGCACTATATGCGGGAAAGCCTTTGTCTTGAAAAGTAACCTTTCCTCACATATGTCCCTTCATACGGGTGATCGGCCATTCAAGTGCCCCCTTTGCGGCAGAGATTTTGTTAAAAAATATCTCCTATCCTTGCACATGTCCGTTCATACGGGTGTCTATCGGTACAAATGTGATGGGTGTGGTAAAGGATTCAATACTAACTATCGTTTGAAGGAGCACCAGCGCATACACACTTGTGGGCAGCTGCACAGGTGAGTCGATTCATTTTTTATTTATATTGTCTACAATCTGCTAAACGTTGCCTATCTTTTCAGCGAGAACGTCCCTGTGGATGACCATGATATGGATGATAAGCAAAATAAGGGAAATCCACCCAACTCTCTGCAGCCAACATCTCAAGTCTCAACCGTCGATTCCACTCGACCATACAAGTGCGAATTTTGTGACAAACAATTCCATCGTAAGAGCAGTCTAGTTCAACACGTCCGGGTACATCGCGGCGAAAAACCATTCGGTTGCGATATCTGCGACAAGGCATTTTTCAGGAAGGACAGCTTATGGAGTCATCGACGAACACACAGCGGTGAGCGGCCGTTCAATTGCACGGTGTGTGGCAAAGATTTTGCTTTCAAAAATGTCCTCACCACACACATGTCCATTCATACGGGTGTCTATCGGCACAGGTGTGATCTGTGTGGCAAAGGAATACATTCCGTTTCTCGATTGGAGGAGCACATGCGTACTACGCATGGGAACGGGTGAGTTCCTATAATTACTGACTGAATGGTTTAATGATAGAATATGAATGAGTTAGCCTCAGTTTGCTCACATTCTCATATTTTCAGCGAAATGAATTTGCAAAGCAGCAAGAATTCACCCAACAATATGAAGGTAAAATCTCCTATCTTGCCACACGAATGCGAGCATTGTGGTAAACGATTTATTCGCAAAAGCCGCCTTGCTGAACACATCCGCTCACATACCGGTGAACGGCCGTTCAGTTGCGATGCATGCGATAAGACTTTCATTAATAGTTCAAGTCTTTATGCACATCAGAATTCACATAGCAGACCGTACAAGTGCAGCATATGCGATAAAGATTTTACCCAAAAAGTTAGCCTAACCACACATATGTCCCTTCATACCGGTAACTATCGGTACAGTTGTGACGTTTGTGGTAAAGGTTTTAATTTGGAATCTCGATTGAAGGAGCATTTGCTTTTGCACAAACATACTGGTGATGTAACGCATAGGTGAGTTTGTGTTTTGTTCTTTTATGTAGTTGCTGGCTAGATATTGCCAGATGACACATCTAGTTTGAAACCGGTTCCCGTATTTTCAGTGAGAATACAGTGGCAGAATACAACGCACAAGAAGACAAGCAGAGCAATGAGTATCCCCACAACATTGTAAAGGTAGAATCTCCCATTTTATCCATCGAATCCACACAAAGGTAAGAACGTTATTTGGTTGGTAGGGTGATGAGCCTATTTTCACCATACTAAGCAAGGTGCCTCACTAATTCGGCAATTTCTTGCCTTACAATCAATGGAATGCGTAAAAATTGACATCAACCGCTTTGCTTCGTAGTTAAGAACCAATATAGTAACACAAATGCGTTGAAAACAGTAAAATTCTCGAGTTTGAGCACAATGAAAACTCGAATCGAGTGCCCCTATTGTTGCGCTACCATTTGACTCAACGCGTTGAACAAAGATGGCAGACACTGCTCTAACCAACGGCTTCAAATGGGTAGGGTGATAATAGAAACATGGCGCGAATAGGCTCATCACCCTATCTGCTAAAAGTTTAATCGCTAGTCAGTGACTTTATCTGAAACATTATATAACTACGCAACATACATTTTTTTATAAAGGTTTCCATACTTTCAGCGAGGAAAATCTCTCAACAAACGATGCAAGTGACGACGTGCGAAACGACCAACAACCACCTAGCCCCCTGCATGAAGCATGCCCCATTCCATTTATCGATTCCAAACGGCCACATGAATGCAAACATTGCGCTAAACGATTTCTACAGAAGTGGCACCTGGTCGATCATCTTCAGACACATAGCGGCAAACGACCATTCAGCTGCGATGTATGCGGTAAGACATTCGTCAGAACTTCTACCTTGTCGATCCATCAGAAGACTCACACCGGTGAGCGAGCTTTCAATTGCACCGTATGTGGCAAAGATTTTACCTACAAATATAGTCTAACCGCACACATGCAGATTCACACGGGTGAGACACCGCACAAGTGTAACGTGTGCGGCCAAACTTTTGTCTACAAAAATGGTTTAATCGCGCATATGCCCATTCATACTGGTGAGTGGCTTTACAGGTGTACCGTGTGTGACAAAGGGTTTGCCATAAAAAGTGCCCTAACCGACCACATGGCTCTTCACACGGGTGTCTATCGGCACAAGTGTGATGTGTGTGGTAAAGGATTCCATGCCAGCACTCGTTTGAAGGTACACAAACGCAGGCATATTAATGATCCATCGTCCGGGTTGGTCAGTTAATTTCCTTTCGGGTAGTGATGTTAGGTGTATTATTTTTAGTTTGTTATCGATTCTTCCGCTTTCAGCGAAAAAATAGGTAGACCAAATACGGGACACAAGCTAATCTAAAAGATTCTACAATAATTGTTGTCAATTGACTGAGCCATGTGCAGTTGTGTTAGTGCGAGATTGAGGTTAAATCTGATGGAGAATCGTGCGCATCGCGTAAACATATATGTCTATACACATTGCAACTGTGTTGGTGTCCTAGACGTTAAATAAGTCAATGGTAATAATTTTAATACAATGTGAACTGAATTCTAGTACGAATAAGTTATCCCACTTTGTCAAATCCTATACCAATTATAACAATAAACGTAAATTTTAAAATCATGTTGCGTTTTCAATTTTTTAGTTGAATTTGTAAAATTGTGACGGTTTGTTAAAAAGGAGAGGAACAATAACAAATTTCGACTACTTTTTATGTAGCACAAATCTACAATTCGAACAAATTTCAGAGCTTTTTAATTTTGCTAAATTATGATTAATGGCTCGGCTAAATATACAGAATGTGTAGCAAAATCAACTTAAAACTTAGAGGCCCGGGGGCGGCTGCTTTTGTATTGAGCTTTTCCGGGAGATGTAAGGTAAATTGTTTACATACAAATAATATTTCGTTCGCGTATCACAAGGAAATATTCTTTTTCAACACTTATCACTTTACACATTCTATACACTGAATAACCTTCTGTGTGTATTTTTAGGTAGTCCCTTAGTGAATGCATCTGTGGGCTGATCGATACTTGGGATGATCTGTAGCTTCATTCTAGCTTCTTTAATGGGTTCTCTGAAAAATATCCATACCAAGGAAGGGTGACACTCCCCGTACAGCGAAAGACTTCCGGCCGATTAACCTGCTACCCTGCGTAGGAAAAACTATGGAGTGGATGGTCACCAAATCCATTTTGATCAGCGCCAATTCGCCTTTCGCAAGGGTGGAGGGACTGAAGCCCATCTTGAAGCTTTTGGAGAAATCGTTCGACAACTATACTGGACATCGCCAAGGTGTACAACACAGACTACCGCTTGAAGCTTCTCTGGCAACTAGCTGGCTGGAGAGTCAGCGGAAACCTTGGGAACTACATCAAGGACTACCTCAACAATCCTGTCTAAACTAATAATAATAAACATATATAAATTGGATGGCGGATCTTTTACAGTGTATTAAATCGCAGAATAAACAAGTGCAATATGTTTGAAAGACCATCCCGAAGAAAGTTAACCGGAATGAGAGAAAGTCCCCATGGCAATCCGTCGAGTTACGACAACTTAAAACAGCAAAGCGAGCCGCCGTGAGAAAATTCACGAAGTACCGAACTCTGTCACTCCGGAACTACTATGTGAGGCTCAATTTCGAGTACAAAAAGGTGAGCAAACATTGTCACTCACGTCACAAGCACAATATACAACGGAAACTCAAATCGCACCCGAAATCTCTATTGGAGGCATATAAGCGAACAACGCAAAGACTTTAGCTTTCAGTCGTTGATGACTCTGAATGGTAAAATGGCTACCAATAGCAATGAAATCTGTCGTCTCTTCTCCATCAGGTTCGCCAGTGTTTTTAGAGCAGAAGTATTAACTCCTGAGCATGATTTCGCCGCCGCCAGAAGCGTTCCTTTGTAAATACAGACTTTTGGTCAAATGGACGTGGATGATACGGTGATTACCCGAGCAGCCCGCCAGCTGAAGTCAACTCACAAACCGGGACCAGATGGAATACCGTGCGTTCTTTTGAAGCATCATATTGACCACTTGCTGTCTCAACTTCGTCACCTTTTCCAACTGTCCTTATCGAAATGGGGTTTCCCCTCGTGCTGGAAATATGCGCATGTTTCCTGTATATAAAAAAGGTAAAAGAAATGATGTTGATAACTACCGTGGCATCACATGACTATGTGCTATTTCAAAACTGTTTGAACTTGTCGTCATGGCGCCTCTTTTCACCCACTTCAAGCAATACCTCAGCGATGACCAATACGGTTTTATGCTTGGTCGACTACTACGAGTTTGCTATGCCTTGCACCTTGTACATCACTGCGAGCATGGCGGAACGGAATCAAACGGACGTTATTTACACTGATCTATCGGCAGCATTCGATAAGATTAACTACGATATAACTGTTGCAAAGCTGCGGAGACTAGGACTACATGGCTCACTCCTTAGGTAGTTCAACTGTTATCTTACCGACCGGTGGATAAGTGTCACTATAGGCGATTTCCAGTCAGATAGTTTCAATGCTACCTCCGGTATCCTACAGGGGCGTCACCTTGGTCCGATAACTTCTCTATTATTTTTCAACGATGTGAATTATGTTTTGAAAGGACCTCGCCTGTAATTTGTCACCCGTGTTAAAGATCTTGGAGTCATAGTGGATAACCAACTCACTTTTAAGCAGCTCGTCTCGTTCATCGTCGGTAAAGCATCACAAACGCTGGGCCTCATCATGTGTCTAGCTAGAGACTTCACCGACGTATAGTGCTTAACGTCGCTATTCTGCGCACTTGTACGCCCAATCATCGAGTTCAGCTCTACAGTGTGGAGTCTTATCTACTTGAACGATGCGGAAAGAATCGAATCATTGCGCGGCTACGAAAACTACGAAAGCCAGTGTTTACTCATCGACCTGGAAACCCTGTAAACCCGACGAGAGCTCCTGAAAGTGTTCTTCGTGGCAGACGTTCTACAGAATAGAATCGACTGCTCTGCCATTCTGCAGGAAATTTCAATTAATGTGCTCCCCAGGGCCCTGAGGAACAGGAATTTGTTGCGGTTGCACTTTCGTCGGACAAACTACGGGATGAACACAGCCATCAACGGTATCTAGAGAACTTTCAATAGAGTTGCTTCCGTCTTTGACTATCATCTCTCACGCACAAGGCTCCGTCGTTTGTTTGCAAGTGTGCTGTCAGCATCCTGATTCTGAAGAAAAGTGTTATCTTTATTTGTTATCATTTTGACCTTGTTATTTTTGTGTATTTTAATGTTATTTCAATAAAGGTTAATGCTGTTATTTATTTTAATTATCGAAACATCATTGGAGCTTCACAAGAGCCTGTTGATGTAAACAAACAATGAACAATAAACAACAATAAACGATATACTGTACCTTCTTCGATTTTTTCACCCCATCAGAATCGAGAAAATTAGATTGTGTACATTCGGCTAATCCTAGCAGGCGTTTCGTTAAGAGCTAAGAGGATCTCTCTCGCTCAAATAATTGCGACGTTGGCTTGATGCCCAGTTTACATTAGTGCTGGTTGCCATCTGCTGGTGCCAGCATGCTGGCAACCAGCACGCTAAAAGCATAATGTAAACGCTTGCCAGCAGCTGGCACCACGGATGGCATGCGTTTACATTAGGTTTTACACCAACCGACGTAACCCCACAAAATGAGCCGGATGAACTTCGTTTGACAATACTCGGTGGTTTGTTTACATGGAAGTTACGTGAGTTCGAATGTAATAGATGAGCACCCGTTGCACTCGCACTCACGCAACTGACAAGGTAAACAAACCACCGAGAATTGTCAAACATGAACTTTATTCACCGTGAGTTCATTCGTGTCGTCATCTTGTAGAACTCAATTATGCTGGTAGCATGCTGGTTGCCAGCATGCTGGCATCAGCAGATGGCAACCAGCACTAATTTCAACGCTACATGAAGCTAAATACCGAACAGACCAGTTTAATGACAAATTTGAAAGTGACAAGACGTATATAAAGAATTCTAGCATTGTTACAGTCACGATACCGACAAATCAAGGATTCCCGCACCGGATCTACACTGACACTTCCAAACTGCAAGAAAGAGTCGGAGTGGGGGTCTGCGGAATAGGAGTTGGTCTGGCCAATCGCCTCCCCACAAACTGGTCCTTTTCGGCAGAAGCTGCTGCCATCAGTCTCGTGATTGCAATGAGATCAGAAGGAATACTTTGTCAGTCTAATTCGAAGACTCGTTTCGCTTCTCAGCCACTGGTGATTTATTCTTTGGCCACTTGAAAACCTTTTTTGTTTACGTCCCAGTTAAACTCATTCCGGAACCGCTCGGATTTCTAAATGGAGTCATTATGGATTTCAAATCAAATGCAACAACCGATTCCGACTCAGAATCGGTTGTTGCATTTGCTTTGGAATCCATAATGACTCCATTCAGGATTCCGAATGGTTTGACCGGGGTGACGTGTCGTTTCAGCACATGACAACTTCCATCGCTTAGAGTAAGACTCCTATTATTCTCCCTCATGACTGTTACTGAGTAGGGGAGAAACGTGATTCTCCCTTTCCACGAGTTTGGTACTCTACTATCACCTGATTACCAGGTTTAACTCGACACGGGCGAGCACTACGACGTTTGTCTTCCCGTTTCTTGCTAGCCAACTTTGCTTCACGCTCCTGATTGATTCTTTTTGCTTTTGTGGTTTGGGTTTGGTTCGTTGTAAATGTCAAGTGAAAATACTGACAGGATCGCCGGTATTTTCACTTGAACTTCCGTGCCATAAGGAATCAACCCAGTGAAGCGGTTAGCAACACTCCTGACTGCGTCTTACCTGTTTAGCGCTAATGATCCAAATGTGACGAGTAATGGCGGTTCATCCTGTTCTCGAACAATGTTGCCATGCATGGTCGACTATGTTATGTCGACCACAAGTGTCATGGCACTTAATGAGAGGGAGAGGGAACGTCACACCACCATTTTATCCAGATTGTAGGGAATACGTTCGATCCGTTGGCCACGATATGCTGGGTTCCCGGTTACTGCGGATTCAAAGGGGAATGAACAAGCGAGCTCATTGTCAGCTTACGGAATGCAGGCCCAACAATTGCTGACGAAATAAGTCCCATCGACGGATTTAATCTGCCACTTCAAATCAAAACCCTTAGCTCACTTCATTAGCCACTGGAGGAACCAACTCGGTCGACTCCAAAAAATCAAGGCAGGACCGGAACGATGGGCCGACCGGGATAACGGAATCGAGTAGAGACCCCTCTCCCGGCTGCACTCAAGCTAACTCCCCCCGTATGCTTGGTATGCTAAACCAGGCTAACCGTGGAACATAATCTCCCATGTCTGAAATTGCTGCTAGTTTTTAAGATTACCGGGACCAGGAACCACTTATTTCGGATTTGTAACAGCACCCTTCAAGGGACACTCTCAGGCCTTTACGAGGAAGCTTAGGAGAGAAAGCTGATTTTCCTCTTTCGAAAATTTATAGGCACATTAAAAGATGTTCCCACAATGGGATGGTCAGACTCTCGATCTTTAGTCGTGGCGTAGCGCTGTTTTGCATTTCTTATCGAAGCGTTTCTTAAAAGAATGTTTCATTTTGTCTGCACATAATTTATATGCGGGATATGTCGAGTGATCATGCGGAGTCTCTCCACAGTAGAAAAACTTTTCATGATTCTCTTAACATTTACCACAGCGTGCCTTGCTTCTACAATAAGTCACTGCATGCCCAATTGTTTGCAACAACGGCAGTTCATGCCTCGCGGCACAAAAAGGCGAACAGGTAGACTAACCCCGTCCAAAAGATCAAAGTTTGAAAGAGCAGTTTGGGCGAAAGGTTCGAAAAGAGGCTGATGGAAAATAAGTTGTTTTCATATACTCCTTGATTTTTCCTGAACGCAATTGCTTGCGAACTAGAATTTTCACTGGCCGAAGCCAAGGGATCTTGAAGAATCGAACCCCATACTTTGCAATTAAGGCCTCTGTTGGAGACAACACCATCAATCTCTACTTCCCGGACGGGTACATAGACACGATACTTCTTCGTACACGGCCAAGTGGTATTTAGTTAAATCTCGCATATATTGATGGCGTTAAGGGGTTATATACAAAGTTGGAACTCAAAAAATGGGAAAAAAATTATTGAATATTCTGAAAGTACATACTTTTGAAAATATCTGTGCGAAATTTAATCTAGATCGGAGCGCCAGATTTCAAACTGCAGCCGTTCGCAGCGCGCAGGTTCTTCCGCGAATGAAATTAACACAAAACTTTAAATGCAATTATCTCGGAACTAAGTTTTTTTTGAAAAGTACCGTTGCGGTGAACGTGATATCTCAAAAACTATTCATCCGATCTTCATAAAAAAATTTTCAATAGGGATCTTTAATTTGGAAAAATTGTGCCAGTTTTTCATATGTATTGGTAGCGGGTATCCTTACCAGTACACTCATATCATTCTTAAACCCTTATTATTCTTTTATGATTTTTAAATTTAAAAAAAAAACAAATTAAACTCAACCAGCAAACTGACAGTTGTCCTACTAAATGACGTATCTGCAAATATCTCGTTCGCCTCATTGTTAACCGGGACAGCACCCCACACAGCATGATCTGGTACTTTGTCAATCCGCTAGCAACCTGCCATCCCAAGTTTCATCTGCAAACTATGGTAGATCTGATAAGGCAACCTATAGGGTCGTGCAAGTCGCATGGGTTTGGATGTGTTATTGTCCTAAAAGGAAACAAACTAAAAAATGTTTTTTTTCAATAGTTTCGGGCCAAAAAATTGAAAAAGGACTGAGATATTAACTCACGGTACTAATCTGCATCAGAATATGCCTTAACCCGCACACCCCTAAAGATCCCTATTGTTTGTTTTTATATTCTCGTGTACTTGAACGGTTCCTTGTTCAACCAAAAATTTTTGATTCTTCTCAATTTTTTGGTCAACTTGTTTTTTGCAGGAAATTTTTTTTTATTGGGAAACCGATCCGTTCAAGTACACCACAATACATTTTTCTTCAATAATCTTTTTACTTTTTTGATTTCTGTTGAGCGGTTTGGCTTGGAGAGCGTTCACCGCAAACCTCTGTCAAAAACACGCTTGAGGGGATAGGCCATAACTCCACCAACCATGAATATTTTTTTTTACTTCAACCTGTTTTTTCGAACTTCGATAGTACTACTAACGAGCTGTTTTCCCCTTTTTAAATAAAATTTGCATAAAGCACTTTAAAAAAATCACGAACTTGGCTCACTTTTTCGCCACAACTATGTATATAACCCTTTAAATAACTTATCTTTGTCCTCATTCAAGTTTGTTATGAATATATACTAAACTCGTTAGTGATACTTTTTGCATGTTTCAGGCAACTAGGCTCCCCTCATTTTCATAAAGTTGTGACCTAGTTTATGTACAGAGAATAGATTTGGTAATGGCATGACGGAAACCATGACACAAAATAAAAACAAATATCTCCTTTAATAAAACCGTTGTGTAGGCGTTATTAAAAGGAAATTGAACATAATTATAGAACACGGGATTTTTGTTCATGGTCCTGTTTTTGTAGCGTAAAAACGTGATCCAGAATGCATTGTACTTTATTCACGATTTCGGAAGCATTTTTTTCGTGTAATGGTACTATTTTAACGCAAAAAAAAAAAAACTAACAGGGCAGGGAATTTTGAAACAGTCGTTTTACAACATCGCGAGTATGAGTGTATGAAACTTCATTTATCCTTAATAGAATGAAATAATCTAAAATCATCGGCCAACTTAAATCAAAAAATATAAATGGTCTAAGATGACTGCCCTGTGGGATCCCTAAGCTCACAGTGAAAGATGAGGTCTTGAAATCTCCTATTTTCGCTATTTTCATATCCCTTCCAGTTAAGTATCTAGTGGATATCGATGAGGTGCATCCACTCACCGCAGTAGTAGTCTTTACTCAGGGTGGCGATTCCTAGAAAAAACCTGGAAAATCAGGGAATTTCAGGGAATCCTTGTTGATCTGGAAAAACCCTGGAATTTTCAGGGAATTTGTATTCAAATCAGGGAGAAATTTCGACCTGGTGTTAATAATTTTTTATAAATGCGACTGGAAAATATTGGCTCAAATATTCGGTTGAACGCACTTATTCCCTTCAACACATTTTATAGAAGGGAGAATTACTATATTACTATATTTACAACTTCTCACAACCATGGTTATATGGGTCATCCCCCGTCAGATTTACAACCAAAATTTGAATTCGTTCCAAAATTTTTTCTTGCATTCTTTAGCTAATAATAATTGACACGTATTTTTTGTTTTGGCTGAATATGATACTTTTTTCAAGTTATTAGATTTTTAACCTTTGAAGTTTATAAAAACGAACATTTTTGAATCACTGATAACTCGAAAAGTATTTGATGCATGGAAAAAAATATTATTTACAAAAAGTTGTTTTTGCATGAGCTTACCGAAAAAAACAAAAATAAATATTTTTGTTATATAACTTATGAAATCTGCAATTATTATAATTATTATAAATAAATTGATAAAATATCAAGAATCATGTTTAATCTTTTTTTTGTGAAAAAATCTGGAGTGGATATCAAAATACTATGCGAGATATTACAGTTATAAACTAAAGACAATCCAATTTTACACTAAACGACCAGTGACCTGTTATAATTGTATTATCTCGTAATGTAATGGAAGATCCATTCCGAATTTTTTACCTAATCTAAATGATTTTAAAAAATAATAAAATGCTTTTGGTTCAACTTAAAAAAAATTGCTTCTAGTATTTGCAGAATACATAAATTACATAGCAAAAACAAATATGCATTGCAAAAACAATTTCGATGAGCTCAAGCGAAAAGGCACTTTTAATATTTAATATTTTTTCTACAAATTGAATAGTTTCTGAGTAGAAGATTCTTTGATTCCAGTGGATACTGAGTAGGTGTAATTGCCTACGGGTCCGCTACCTCCCCCCCCCCTTTTGGCCTTTCATACAGTGGTACGCTGAATGCAGAATTGTAACGAATTTTGAGCGTACTGTTAAGTGGAGCCGCTGCAGAGCAAGACTCGAGCTAGGATGGTGGCTACCAACATACATACATACAAATTGAATAGTTTCTGAGTTATCAGTGATTAAAAAATGTTCAATTCAATAAAGTTAAAAGTTTTACAAACTAATAAATTGAAAAAAAAGAATCGTATTCATTAAAAACAAAATTTAGTGCGAAAAATTTTCAGCTAAAGATCGCAAAAAAAAATTGGTTGTAAATCTGACGTGGACTGACTCATATATAATATTTAATACGTATGCCAAATTGATTTATCGACGGCCTTGTTGTGATTCTTCTGAGTCTGTAAGGTAAATACATATAAGTACGCTTGGTGTGCACAGGCCGTTTACTTTGACACGGCTCAATGCATTAGCTTGGCCGAGCCGTGGGTATTTTTTTATGTTTACAAATTGTAGACGAAACAGATGGGTCAATAATGTGAGAGATACAGAGTGGTAGAGTAATTATTCCTATTAAATCGAACATACTGTTGATAATCTAGTTGCATTTCCAAAATAATAAAGCAATAAATTCTTTTAAAAAATGCCGATTCTTGAAATAAGTCTTCATGACCGTATAACAGTATATCGCACTGTAGCTGATCTCTTGTTTTGCGGCAGCTTATTTTTTGCTTATATGACCAATTTTGGGGTTTGTAATCAACTAATTCTCAACGGTGTAAACATGTTTTATTCAAGTTCTTTCAAGTACTAGCCATCGAGTTAATTCTAAGCGCAACTCAATTGCACTCGCGTTAAGTGCTAGTCCATAGCGGCATTAGGTAACGCACAGCTTTCATATCTGACAGACAGAATTATTAAGCAACTAAATAAAGTTGTGAAGACCGCTCCTGGGTCAAATTATCAGATAGATGACGATTGTTAACAATCTCTGCGACAAACCCAAGAATTTTGACATCCATATTGCAAAGATTCTTTGAAATTTACAAATAGTATTTCAAAGCTGGGACACACCTCCAGGACCGGTTGTCCGGAAACATGATCTCATATGATTCCTTATAGCAGGTTTAAAAAAGTAGATGACTTCCTGATTCCAAACCACCTACAAATATTTGAATATGTTTAAAATTATAATAGTAATGACCATTGCCCTGTCAGTCTGCTATGCGGTAGAAACGACCAAAAAGTTCCCATCAGGCCCATTTACTACATCTTCAATTTTATCTCACTAGAATTTATGCCTAGTGATGTACTATGATGTCATTAAGTTTCATGTTCTAGTTATGAAAAGCAAATTGTAATTTTAAATGAAATCTGGAAAGGTACTCGCGCACTATGTCGTTACCTAACGGTTAAACACTCAACTCCACTTAAAAATTCAACGTTTTCGATATGGGTTTCCGTATATAATAGAACTACCTGAGGATGACTTTCGCAAGCTCCAGTTTCAATATCGCCTTCCGCTAACAGACTGGCGGATACGACAATATTTAAAACCAAGAAATAGTGTATTTAACCGAAGTTTGCCTCCCTTTTGCTGCGAAGCTTCACTCATCTCACAACGTGCTGCTATTGCCAGATTGCATTAAAAATCGCTTTATTTATTTATTTGTTTGTGTTTATTATATTCCAAGATGGAATTTCCAACTGACCTTTTCACTGCCATTCAAAGCATAATTGTCTTATGTATAGAGGGAATCTCATAGAACATGGGAATACGAATACGATCTTAACGGCATTTTAGACGGTACTTAATTTCTGAAATGACGAATTGGTGGGAAATGGCAGGCAAATGAGAGACTAAAAAACTGTTTGTCTCAAATCACAAGTAATTTTTTCAAAAACCAGTTTCTATAATTTGTTCGCAGACCTGTCTGTTTTTTCTTGTGATTATTCGGCATTTTCTTGAATTATGCCCCTATTTTAAAGTTGTGAAAAAGTGCTGGATGATTTTGTATCAACAACGCAATCATTATTTACCCTCCGGAAGTCGCGGAAATGGCCCACTGAACGAGCAGTCGCTGGTGCGCTCAGACGATTTCGCTAAATTTTCAGAGCAGCGTGCACTCAGTGCACTAGCATGACTTCCGGAAGCTTCAAAAGAAGAATCCAAATCTAACCAGAACATAAAAAGCGGATTATAACTGCACAGAAGTGGTTAAACCGTTTCTGTAAACAATCTTCTTAGTACATATTCTGGGATACCTTCCTGTTGGTATGAAGTTTTTACTGGTTCACCCACTGTTGCAGAAGACCTGCTTAACCAATTATTTCTTGAGAAACTTAGACTTCTATATCGTTCAGAATTACTTTGATACTTCATTTCGCTACATGCCATGAAGCTTGGTTGAAGTCTTCTACGTCCAAGTTTTGTAATCCATTGCCACACAGGAAAAATTGGTAGAATATCCACGTTACAATTTTCGAAGAAGTGTTTAGCCCTCATATTCTGCCTATCACTATAATTCGAAGTAATCAATACCTTCAATGACTTCGTTCCTTGATGATGCTTCGAATTATGCACAAACACATTTGACGTTTTTATTTTATTATTATTTTATTAGTGTACGAACAGAATGTTTGTCTCACTATCGAATCCATTTGGTCGTTTCTTAAGATTGTATATTGCATTTCTTTTTTATGTAGCTGATCGCAATCGAAGTTTTGGAAACAGTGTGAACAGAGCTTGCTGATTAGCTATTAACTATTCCAATGAGATATCTTTTGATTTCCGTTTGGACCGCACATATTATTTCTAATACGCATTTCATTCGACCCATTTTTGAAAGCGCATTTAACATGTCAACGAATTATGTATTTTGAGATTAAAAAGACATACGTCCATATTTGTGAAAAATATTTCATTTTTGGTTGAATACATCAAGAGATCTATGTGTTTTTAGGTTTCCATATTTTGTCGCGAACAAACTTTACATTGAAAATTGATGTAAGAATGGGTTACGACCACCTTCAAGTGTATTTGGAATATGATAGAGTATGTTAAAACGGTGCCTACTTAACCCTCCGGAAGTCGCGCATATGGCCCACTGAATGAGCAGCCGCAGTTGCCCAAAGACAATTTACTAGCTTTTCAAAGCAGCGTGCACTCAGTGCACCAGCGCGACTGCCACAAGGTTAACGGAAGATCCCAGACTCATCACCATTTCCACGCAGACTAAAATACATAACACTATGAGAAAATTCATCCCTAAAATGTCAATCCGCTAATTTTTCCAGAGCACTAGCTCCTCCTTTTATGCACGGTCCCATACATTTGCTTGTCGGTCATCCCTCGGGCCTGGTAACAATTTTTCACTAGTGGTCTATCCTCAGCTTACTTGTGCATATGCCAGAGGCGGCCTTATCGCGAATACTATCACAGCCTCAACCAAAACTATATTTAAAATAACCGTTATATTAGACGAAGCATTGTTTTCGAGTGTTATGTCTGTTGGTCTGTGATTTCCATAAGCACCACGATGAGTATGCAATACATTGATTCAAGATTTGTCACAATCAGGCCTCTAGAAAACATAATTTTATTTAAAATTTTAGAGGATGTAACTTGTTTAGATTTAGAAATATTTAAATTACATGGCATTTAAAAAACCAAAAGTGGTTTGATTGAAATGGAAGATACAAAAGGTTTAAAACTAACTAAAAATGCAAAAATGGTGTAAGCTCAAACGATAGACATTGAAAAATGTGAATTTAATTTGATTTGTTTGAGCACTCTGGAAAATTTTTCATTTTCAGAAATGAGTCGACACCCTGTTACTGCCGAGTTCAGTCACAGAAGGTTGCTCTGTAGCTAAAAAGCTGATGGTCTGTTATACACGCAAGATGCTGATTCAAAAAAGTGACTCCGTTATGCGCAAAATTCCAGTGATTGCAATGATAATGTGAAAGCACAGACTAACAGACATAACACTCGAAAACAATGCTTCGTACGCTTTAACCAAATACAAATAATTTGTATTTGCTTTAACGGTCATTTCAAACATATTTGTAGTTGGTATTGTGATCGCATTTGATATTATAGCGCCGCTGACATATAAACAAACATATGGGTGAAAGAACATTAGTGAAAAATATTTCCTATGTCTAGTGTTCCGGGAAAATTGCCGTATCGATATTCTTAGCGGAATTCCCTCATAGTGTTATGTCTGTGTTTATAAGTTCAAAACACAGCAGAATTGGTTTCGGTCTTGATTGAAACGTCCCGGGCATAGTTATAGATGCCAGGCCTTCGTGAGACCTTAAAAAGTAAAGTCTGGAGGGGTTTGTTTTTGTAGATTTGTTTGTTGACGTTCCCAAATGTGAGGAAGACCTGAATCATTTGACCACGTCAGCAAAACTCTTGCCAGACAATGAATTTTTGGCTATCAAGTAAACTTTATATACGTATATTCCAAACCGTTCTTTTTTTGCTGAAAATAAATTGAATCGAAATGTTCAATCGATGCGTTTCCTGACGCTACTTCCTTCCGATTGTTGTCTGAAGCTCTTGCAGCATTTTGAGCACATGGAATACCAATCAATGTACGAACTGCTCTGCTAACAATGTCAATATACAGCCTTATACTACGTTCACACTACGAGTTAAAACGTGTTGTTTTAACGCTATCTTGATGGCGTTTTTCTTGTTGCCAATTATTAAAAAACATAGTATTATTCTGCATTACGGCGGATCAGATTTTCGAACGAATGTGGTTCGATCGAAGTAGGCTCCCATTTGGTTTGGCTGTCGTTCTTGAGAATACAAATCACATTCCTTCGAAAAAGCGATCCGCCGTAATGTAGAATAAGACTGATAAACTTGGCACCATAAACGACTTTTAATTCAAATTTTTGCCGTTTACTAACGCGCTTAAGAGTTACAAATATTTGAACGCCCCTATTTTTTTTCGAATACAGACTTTTGTATGTATCCCGGCGCTCTTGGCCCTGACCCCAAGGTAAATGTTTTTGGACTACTTCAATTGTATTATTCAATTCATTTTCCAAAATTTGTAGACACTTTAACATCCATCTATTGGGTGGAACACTGGCTGATATAAAATCATATGTCGGTTAAGAAAACTACTCATCAAAATAGTGTCTATTTCTTTATCCGGTTTTTACACTAGGTTTTTTAAGCGACTCTTCCGACTTTTTTTTTAACTCAATTGAAACATAGGTTGTAGTACCAATCAAATTTCGTTCGTATCCTCAATCTCGTTATAGGGGAAGGCATTTGTGGTCGAAGCAAACAAATCTCCATTTACTCCACTGCAAGGAAAAACAAGCGCAAGTGTGGGTGATACTTGGTATGAAAAAGATTTCCCTTCCTCAATGCCCAAAGAGAATATTTTACATAACCATGCAGTAGGTAGCAATTTACCTTTCCACATCGGTGAAGTACCCCATCCGAAATCCGGGTGGCCATTTTCTAACGGCTCTAAATGAAAAGCACTCGTTCGGTTTTCGAATGGCTCGAAATTCGTTACTGAAAGCACTGTTGTAGAAATACGGACACAAACCATGGGAACCTTTCGGATACGCACCGGCAGCAGGTTGATCGCGGCCACAGTTTCCCATGTTCCAATCTTGATGGCATTCCCGTCGAAACGTACCGATATCGCTGCTGGTGTGAATACACTGCACGTTGCGTGCAGCCTGTTGCGGATTTTGTACAGAGGTTGTCGTATCCGAATCGAAACCTGGACCGGCTGGTTCACACACTGGGGGAAATGATTAAACATTAGTATTTACATAAATCTGAATTTTCGCTATCTGTTAATACCATCTATCCGTTCAAGCCTTTTGGCTCCAAATCTACGACCTGCCTCCATAGCTGCTTGTGCGCCGAAACTGAATCCGAATAGAAACCCGTTCCTCGGATGAAATCCCTTGGAATCCAAGACGTGCAACTTTTGAACTAAATTCTCAACGATCAAGTTAAAGTGCGGTACCAGCCCGGTAAAATAATCGTCTGTAACGGAAAATATGCTATAATCCATACAGATGAGGCAGCCGCCTCGATGAGCCGTAAGATTGGACAGCATATCCACAATCCAATCGGTGCTGCAAGTCTCGTTCCAACCGTGCACTATTATTGCATACCTCTCGCCACTTTCGCAGTTGTAGTCTTCGAAAAATATGCTATCACTTGGCTTATCCTCGAATCTAGCAAATTATTGATGAAATTTTGATTAGTTACCATAAAATTTCAAAATTAAAGAACAGTTCACAACTTTCCACTACTAACTGCACTGAAAGCGTAGCCGGCTAAGGTCATGGCCAAAGCACAAACGATCCAGAATTTCGTATGCACCATCATCATCCAAGTTCACACACCGCTTACTGAACTGTCAACATGCGTGTTTCGAGTGTAATGGTCTTTATATAGTCCCATTTGTGGATGAAACCCTCCAAAAATGTTCTGTTTGACCCAAATCGGGTTCCACCTGGTGAGTGAAGTTTATCTCTCTTGAAAACTGGTTATAAAGTGTTTAAAGTGAAGAGCTGTGGTTTATTATCCAGCTCACGATTGTGGGAGTCTGCTCTGGAAGCACGTGTCGCATCGTTCGACCGCTTTTCTCGCTGTTAGTCTCGTGACTGTATTGTGATCTGGTATGCAATGCTGCAAAACGGAGTTCACTTGTTGGTAGGTATGTGATACGTTGAAAGTTTTATTGGGGGTACGTTTGTCGAATTGCCTTTTTCCTAGAAGAACATATTTAATCTAACTATACTTTGCTCACTCATTTGGCATATTTCTTCTTTAACCTGTCTGATGAAAGGAATGTATTACATAACCTGCATGGAAGAACGACGGTATCATATTGCCATATAGATATGGGACATTCCACACGAAGTAATCAAGGCACGTGTAATCGACCTTCACGGATTTGAACCAAATTTGGAGGAATTGTTCATCTAGGGCAAATATATTAAAAGTCAATGTTTTGTGTCAATTGAACCACCCCTCGGGTCATGGGAGCACCCCCCGTTTTGGCAAATTGCCAAAACCCTTGATTTTCTTTTGATCATATCTCAGGTTCTTTTTACTCTAGAATCAAACTGCAAGATGGCTTTTGAAGAAAATTGTTCAAGGAATCTAGAATAAATATTAATTTTTGGCGGTAGTGCTGCCAACTCTGCGATTTTTTCAGTTAAATATTAAAAGGTTATTTTTCTCTAAATACATATATTTTAATTTTGAAAATTCTAATGCCATCGTGTTCCTCAGACATATTTACATAAAAAACACATATAATCTCGATATAATTTGAGCGGATCCTGAGATACATCGTTTTGAAGCAAAAAACTCGCCATTTCCCATATAAAATCGTAAGCGCACAACACTAAAAAACCAACTTAAGTATTCTGAGTTCAAACATAATTTTTCGTGAAGACGATAAATGATGAAAAACTACGTGGATTGGTTCTAGTAGTTCAGGGTAGATTTTTATGACTGTTTGAAGATTTTCTCAATTTTGGCCAATAAAAATAGATTTTTATATGAGAAAATGCGAGTTCTTCCCTTCAAAACGGTATATCTCAGGATGTGCTTATATTATATTGAGATGATAAGTGTTCTTTATGTAAAAATGTCTGAGGAACACGATGGCATGAGAATTTCCAAAATTAAAATATATGTCTTGAGAGAAAAATCAACTTTCAATATTTAACTGAAAAAATCGCATAGGTGGCAGCACTGCCGCCAAAAATTAATATTTTTTCTAAATTCCTTGAACCATTTTCTTCAAAAGCCATCTTGTGGTTTGATTCTAGAGTAAATAGAACAGGAGATATGATCAAAAGAAAATCAAGGGTTTTGGAAATTTGCCGAAACGGGGGGTGCTCCCATGATTCGAGAGGTGGTTGCAATTGACACAAAAATTTGGGTTTTTATAGATTGGCCATAGATGAACAATTCCTCTAAATTTGGTTCAAATGCGTGAAGGTCGATTTCAAGTTTGCATCTTTTTTTGATCACTGTACATTTATACCTACCAGAGTAAAGTCAAACAGTAAAATTATAGCAAATAGAAATTATATTCTCATATCATCATCACATTAAAATTTTATTTTAATTTCAGTTTATATTGGTTAAATATGACATAACTTTGGTTTCATTTTGCTGTTTGTACATACTTTGTTTTTCTAAGATTTTTTGTTCATATTCCTATGGCAAAATTTCAAATTTAGGTTTTGGTTTGTGATCAACAAGAAATGAGTTTTGAATTCACTCTCATTGATAGCAGAAATACTTTGCTGCATGATCTCATAGCATAGTTTTTGTGCGCTCGCTTTTGATCTTTTAACCATTCAAATGATAGCAACCTGAGAGATCATTTACCTGCGACCAGTGATGGCATTTCACCCTAGTGATGCACTGGCGCGTTAGTGTGATGCCTACACAGAGGATACAATGATCACACACCACAGAAAAAAGCAGAACGCTCTTTCTTTCGGAGCTGTATAGACCGATTTCAAGTGTGCGCTGGTGTTGAGGTAGTTGGGTGCGAGATAACCGTGCTCTCTTGCTCTTTAAATTCTCTGTGGCGCGCTCAGATAAAGTCACCACCGCGCGCGCCCCAGAGTCGCTGTGGTGTATTCACTGGCGTGGTTTCACTGGCGTGTGATCTTTGGTTTGTTTTCGTCTTAAAAGCGGCATTGCGAGTGAGATTGATTTGATTTGCACAGATTGTTGCGTTGTGTTGTGTGAATGGTGGTGGCTTATTTCAAGCTTATATGATTTTCTACTGAAGATTTCATACAAGTTGCTTGGTAAAGCGAAGGAGTTTATAAAGTATTGTTACACTACCTACAAAACTAAAAGTACTCGGTCCTCGGAGCAAATTGGGAAAACTTTTTACGTATCATCGTATAGAGAGTTTTATAATGACCAGAGGCACCTGATATGCAAACTCGTGTTATAAGTATTAATAGTTTTATTATAACTTAATCCTACAAGTTTAAAACGAAATCTTAGATTTCGTCGACAGGCTTGACATATTCAGTAAAATTAGGTATACGCTTGTGACGATAATTAATTTACATACAACATCACAATTGAGCGTACACCCGTTATTCATTTGTTTATTTGTCTATTATTTTGCGTGGAAATCGTTTAAACAGCTGGCGAAAGCGAATGTTTCAAGAGCATGGGAGCTAGGACCGGGATTCTGCGCGTCAATGAGCGAAATAAATTGGCTCAGTTTCGGGGTCAAGAAAAAAGGCCACTAGTGTTCACGCTTATTTTAAATGAACAATGAATCTTGTGTTCCATAAAAGGATGTTATAAATGGGTCAGCAGCAACAATGTTTATTATACGTATTCTAGATTTTTGCGTCAGTTTGTATTTTAGACCGTAATTATAATGCACGGATTCATTGCACGTAATATCAACAGCAAAACAAAGTATTAGGTATCTGGTAGTATCTGTCGGAATCTCTGTCAATCTCTATGAAATTTTCGTATTTTCAAGTAACAAGTAAGGTGTTTCCTCAAGTTTAAACAAGCGATTTTTGTGTGATAAATTATTCCTCATTAAAACTTTCTTGAATGAGGTGTTTTATCAAAAAGGTAGTGCTGGGAAAATATCAAAATATCAATGTTCACAACAGAATCTTTTCATCGCCGATTTTCTAATAAAAAGTTGACTGATATAAAATATCGCTACGGAAAAAATCGTCAGTGAACTTCAAAAGTGCCGATGTTTGGGAACATTATTCGGTTCAAGCAAATATCGGAAGAAGAAAAGATCGCTTGCGAACTTTTATATGAACGAAAATATAGAAGAAAAATCGCCTTATGAAAACATCTTGCACGATCTTCGAACAGGGGATTTTCAAAGATTCCAAAAACCTGTAGATTAACATGATATAAAAAACTACGTTCTATAATATTACGGCGATAGCTCAATAGGATAAAGCGTCAGGCTACTTTAGTGTCAACGAAGCTTTCTTCAGAAGCCATCGTGTAAAAAAAAAATTCGTCAATCGACAGAATTAAAATGGGAAAGAATTAAAATGGTGCTTGATTTGGTATGTTGTCAAAATATATATATATATATATATATATATATATATATATATATATATATATATATATATATATATATATATATATATATATATATATATATATATATATATATATATATATATATATATATATATATATATATATATACATATATATATATATATACATATATATATATATATATATATATATATATATATATATATATATATATATATATATATATATATATATATATATATATATATATATATATATATATATATATATATATATATATATATATATATATATATATATATATATATATATATATATATATATATATATATATATATGGAAAAAAGCAAATTCTGGCATGGTGGCCGGTTCTTAACAACCAGTTGTTTGTAGGACCGAGTATGAAAGTTTTTTTTATTTCGATTATAGAGGTCAGAAAAATCTTTTGTGAAAAATTTCTAACCCTATGTGCGGGATCGGGACTCGAACACTGGTGCGCTGCGTATAAGGCAATCGATTTACCAATGCGCTACGCCCACCCCCTGTATGAAGGTTATATATAGTTGAGCTAATGTATCTATAGTTGCATGTCCCATAGGAGCCGTAATTAGCAATGGCTATATTAATGATACATGGTAGTGGTAATGGTACAAGAAGTTTCACATACATAAATTGGTTAATAAACAATCAACATTTTTTTATCATTTTTGGGATTAAATGCTTTCGTTTAATATATTAACATCGCCCATAGAACTTTTCATCGATTTTTTAGCAGAATTTTCACTCAAATATTTTAGTTCTTTGCACACATACCAAAGATACGTTGAACGATTTCCCATATTTGCAATTAAAATTCTAGGGCAGTTCATGAGACACGTAGAACAACTTTCAACATTCTGCTTTTATTGCACTATATTATTAGTCTAACTAATGCTATCGTTGTAATGCAGTACACGTGTAGATTTTAAAAAAAAATATATTAGAATTAGAACGAAATATTTTTTTGTATCGCTACGTCGCTCAAGAATAGCCAAAAAAGCGTAAAATATTTGGCTTTTACTGACCCAAGCATGACTAAAATGCGACTCACACATTAAGTGCGGAACTATAAAACTATTATGTATTTACTTTGTTAGCATTACTAGAGCATTCAAAATTGATAAATTTTGAGAAGAAAATGGAATATGTTGAGGATAATTAGTATTGTCTGATATAATATTACTAAATATCCATAAAAACTTATTTCATCAGGAATCAAATCCTATATTTCTGTTTATTAGAAAATTTGAATCACCTAATTGGACTAAGAATAAAAATCACGGAAGTGTACTCGATTCGAAGTGTATGCATGAATACTTACAGGTGAATTGACTAATATATGTATAGAATACGAAGTTTACGTTAATTTTTGGGATAAACGTAGATCGTATTCCTTTTTCGGATCGAAATGAAAACAAAAGCAAATCCTCACGTCACGAAATCAACTATAGGTTCAAGGTTTACACAAGAAGATTTTTATTCGGTGAGGTCATAAAATTCTTCTGATACATAAACTTAATATTATAAGTTTTACAAATTATAAAATCACGGTAAACAGATAAACGTTCTTTGGAACAATTTAGTATGTACTGCAAAGACGGTGGATTTGCCATTTTGAACTTCTTTGCTATACTCGAACCCGAACATGTTAGGGTCTAATTTTAATTCTCTCTCTTATTATTCCATCGCATGGAAATTCGAGAGAAAACCAGCTAATTTATTTAAATGATGGCACAGAAGAAAAATGCCGTCAAAAGAGTCCAGAACTAATTATTGAGGGGTTACACCACTATAGAGCACGAAAAATAGGCATATTTCGGGAATTTATCTTGACGCAATAATGAGATGAATCGAGATCTTGTTTAACTTTCCGGCAGTGCACGCTGCTCTGAAAATCTAGCGAACCCGTCTTAAAGCATCAGCGGCTGCTCGTTCAGTGGGCCATAAGCGCGACTTCCAGAGGGTTAATGAGATATATAACATTACATTATTGCAAAAAAAAAAATGATTTGTTCGAGTAATTTCGTCACAAGATGGCGGCTGTGCAGCACTTTCCCGTCGGGGAGTTTTTTTTGGAAGGGGTCCACGGCCGGAACTCTATGTCCCGTAATTTTTGATCCAGAGCCAAAAACCAAAGCTTTTTAAACTTCTTAGAACGACAGCAAGCAGCATACGTAAGATTTTTTCTATGTCTTGATTTTTCGGGAAATGGTACATTTTTAGTCGAAAAACGCTGAAAATGTGTTAAAAATCGACACAAAATTTGCTTATTAAAAAATTATGCAATGAAAGAATTAAATCCCACGTACATCGCTGGAGAAAGTTATCTTGAACATGCTGTAAAAATTTTAGGCTGATCAAAAATCATTTGTTCGAGTTACATTTCCGGCCAGATCAAACAAAATTATTTCGAGAAAAACACGGTTAACGTTTTTATACTCGAGGTATACATAAGAGGCGCTGCGAAAAAATATGAATATTTATTTATTGTTTTCGCGATTCATTTTTTGGAATATCATTTTCAGCATCCTAAAGCGCCAGTAAACAAAATTCAACCAATAAATAAAAATTAAATGTTTTAAAAAATCTACAGTGCTGTAACCCCTTGAAAACACTGTACCGGTCAAATAGAAGCGCTTCTAAATTGGCACGTCATTATTTTTAATAACGCGCTACAGAAAAAAAACAAGTAACAATGTGAATTCTCGTGAACGTTATCTTGTTTTATGTGGACTTTATCTCGGAAAAGTTGGACATCGGATAAGCCTCTTCTCGCGTGAGTGAGAGAGAGAATTACAATGCCTGCGTATGATAATAATCGAAAACGTGTGTAATACCAGGACATTACTTGTAATGGATCACTTTACTTTTTGGCGTCGCCAAATTCGCAATCAAAATAAGTTAACTTACCATTGAGTTATTCAGTCGAACAAAAATAGGCCATTCCTAATGTGGATGTACAAATCCCGTCTTACATCTGTTATACGATTAATCTGATACTACAGATCATTATAAAACTTTGTTTATACCAGCCGATACATTGATACGTGAAACGTTTTCCTTGTTTGCCCCTAGGCTCGAATACTTCAGGTTTCCCACGGGCCACGGTAGTGTAACAACACTCTATAAACTCGCCAGCTTTACCAAGCAACTATGAAATCTTCAGTAGAAAATCATATAAGCTTGAAATAAGCCACCGCCATCCACACAACACAACGCAACAACCTGTGCAAATTAAATCAATCTCACCCGCAATGCCGCTTGTAAGACGAAAACAAACCAGAACAACACGCCAGTGAATACACGCCAGTGAAACCACGCCAGTGAATACACCACAGCGACACTGGGGCGTGCGCGGTGGCGAATTTATCTGAGCGCGCCACAGAGAATTTCAAGAGCTCTTCTCCACACTCTAGATCGTTCCAGTGTTGGGTGTATAAAAATTTACCTCTGCCATCAACGTGCGCTTACACATATCAAATACGGTGGTGTATATGAACGAAAGAGAAGCGCTCTCGTTTTGCTTGCCAGAGTGTGGGGAGTAATTTCAATTTCTCTTTACTGCACAGAGGATAGGGACATCACTGCCTGCGACATCACAACATCAAGTTTTGTTTTTATTTTAATATCAAACTTTGTTCGGGAACGCCATCCCCAGAAATATACCATCTGAATATTTCGGCATAAAGCCGAAATTTTTTTATGAGAATTCTTTTTTCCAAACGTTCCTTTGATTACCACAACTTCTAGTGAAGTTGGAGTCAAAAAGATTTACATCTAATAAGATAGAATACCTCCTGTGTCCGGCAATATCACTACCGTCCCAACGATCGGTTTACGCGTAGCTGAGAGCTGTAAAATTATCACTTTACATTTCGCTAGTGTGCGTGTGTTTTCATCTGATAAAAATCGGTAAATGAGGTTGAGAATGATCCTCGCTTCCTCGTGTGTACATTCCCGCTAACGTCGTCGAGATTGGCGGTGTGGTAACCGAAGAATCTTTGACTATCGCTTATCTAAAAAATAAGGGGCCTTATTAAAATCCTTTCGCAGGTCGAAATGTTTTTAATCCGTTTTTCACTGAAAATACCGAGGCAGTAGATTGCATCTTCTACAAGAAGTGAGAATGAAACACGTCTAGTGGCCTGCTCTTCTGCTAGATATAGCAACACCAGCGCAATCCACTCTCCAGGGGATTTTCAATGAAAGACAGCATAAAATAACCAGTTGCATTCAGGTGATTTCACCCTTCGAAATCATTTCGGTTGGTTTCGATTTTCTGTTTGCATATATGTTCCTGAAGTCATGAGTTGCAGTAATTGTAAATAGCTTGGTCAACGAAAACCTACTGTTGCAACAAAATGAAGTGCTCAAAAGCAGTGACGCATGCAAAGATGACACATTTAGAAGCTTAAAATGTTACCTTTGCGGTGGTGATCACTTACGTGTAATTGTCCAAAATACAAGCAGCGTTCACATAAACTAAAGAATTCCTTAAAGCTACCCAAAGGCACTTTTGCAGAAATTCTGAAATTGTTAATCCGAATCGCATTCCGTTTTTCGATTTATCTGACTATGATATTCCTACTCTTATTGCCAAAAGGAAGAGAAGTGCTGCCTTCCTGGGCCGGATAAGATCAACATTTGCTGAAAAACTTGCCTGATGCAGAAAAGATACCTTTGTTGACTTTGTTCAACTGCTTTCTAGAGCAAAACATTATTCCGGAGAAAAGTTATCGTCCTTGTCAGCCAGAAGTCTGGTAAACCATTTCTCGTGTCGTCCGATTTCTCTATTATTGTGTACACGAAAATAGCTAAACTCTTCATCGATTAAATAACTGGACACTGCCAGCGCTCGCTTCGGCGATTGGTAATGCTTCATGTGATATCCGCTTCTTAGTGGTGAGCAATAATTAGGTTTACCTTCAGCCGCTTGCTGATCATTTCGTCTGCCTTCTCCCTCGCTTGTGTTTGTGTTCATGTCCTCGTCGCTAGAGCTTTGATTTTCGCTGTTACATGTTTGGTGCTTTTTTGTTTTCGAGTGACTCTGGTATAGCCGTCTTCTTGCTCGCTTATTTCCTTTCTAGGTATATTAACTATTCGTTTAGGGATAGCGTGGAGTAATGTTTGTCCGCCTTTTATTTTTTGGCCGGCGCTCTGTGGTGTATCAGCAGGCTTCGAAGTCTGTTTGATGGCGACTACCACGTGACGTAGTTTTCATCGTGCATTAAAAAACCTTCATGCCCCTCATTTTAAAGATGTATGTGTGCAGCATCATGCCTACTGTTTGATTTTGGCGTTTTTAGCTCTTCAGTTGTGAAAATGGCTTCGAAACAAGAGACCAAATTTTTTTTCGGGCATTGCGAGAATTCGAACTACTCACCCGTCAAATTGGCGAAATTGTTAAATGTGGCCAAATCAACCGTCGTAATAACAAAAAATGTTTGGAAAACATTTTTCGATAGCCAGAAAGACTGGATCAGGAACAAAACGAAAGCCGGAAGCCACAAAACAACGAAAACAGTGACCAACTGTTTTAAGCGTAACCCCAATTATCCCGTCTCAGATGTCGCGGGATGCTCGCAAAGAAATATCTCGCGTGACAGAATATCTGTTCCTGTGGCTTGAGGAGTGACATTTATATCGCAACCGGGATCATCAACCAGCATATGCATATGCAGGGGTGCCGTCTGTTGCCATTCCTCAAGCAAAACATTCGTTCCGTTTTGTTTTGGACAGATTTGGCATCTAGCCATTACGGAAAAAGGCAATGGAGTAGTATCCCGCGAACAACGAGCCAAACCTCCATCCAATAGAAAAATATTGGGCAATCGTCAAGCGAAACGTTAAGAAGACGCGAAAGCTAGTTGTTAGGAAGATGCAGTTCAAGACATACTGGCGTTCTGCGGCGAGGAAAGTGACCAACGAAGCTGTTCAAAACATGGTGGAAGAAGTCAAACGAAAGACTCGATAAATCGCATTCGCGGAAAGGAAGCTTGAGTGAATATTGTTCATTATTCTGTATGAATTGAACTGGCAAAAGAAACATGGTTTGATTTTTGAATGAAAAGTTTGACCGATTTACATGAGGGATTGGCAGCACTGCCGAATCGCTCGTGTTCATTCAATATTTTTTAAAGTTTAACAGTGAAATATAGTAAATTTAACAGAGAATCGAAATTAATCGCTTAGTAGGTCGTTTCTCCTGTTGTGTTAGGTGTTAGTAGGCAGAAATATCGCGAGTGTGGTGTGATTTGACGTAGTGATTTTATCGTCACATCCGAATTATTTTATTGTGCGTACATCAAGGCACCAAGAATACGCCCGCTTAGCTTCCACAGCGCTATCTGAACTTGACTAGATTACCCTGATTGTGGATGGAGGAGATTTCTTGGCCGAAATGCCATCAATTGGGTCATTAAGCTATATATAGTTTTCCGTTCCATTCGATAAATTTTAGGTCCAATATACATAATATAACATGATTTCAAAAAAAAATTCGTTGTAATACGTAAAAACGATTGTTTTGTTTTTTAAAATAAATCTAATGTAAACTTGGCAACCATACATAGGAAAACAGCGGTTGTTTACATCTGGCCTATCAGGACAACACCCAAAATGAAAAAAAACTATATGCAATGTATGGTGTTCATCTGGGACGGGACCTGCGGAAAGAAAAAAAACGCGTGTCAAATTGATCCAGCACGCAAATGTCAGATTGAACCGGCTGTCCTCAGAGTGATTAATATGGGGAGTATTTTATTTGAAATTGAGAAAATGCTAACTTTTTTTCAAATATATCTATAAATTAATCATTAGATCAGTAATGATAGTGGAGATGGTAGTGCTTTCATTAATTTCGAGATCGTCAATTCTTGTGAACTTCTCCCACTGTTCTCTCAAATCGGGATTCACCGGAAAATGGTGCAAAGTTATATCCGGATTTTTCGCTTTACTACGACCGCAATTTTCTACCTTGCACTTCATGATAATGGATTCACGAAAAAAATGAAAGTTCAATTCTTGTTTGTTCTTTAAAAAAGTCATGTCATTTCTTGAACTACACCAAGTATTAGTGTGTGTGAAACGAAGAAGTAAGATATAACAAACAAAAAGAAAGAATAAGAAAACACGAGTCCGCAGGTCCCGTCCCAGGTGTTCATGTCAAATAAAAATAACCCTGTGGAAAAACCGAGAAAACATGCCTTATTTTTTTCTGACAGGGCATCATTTGTCGTGAAATTCGATATGTCAAACCCTTCCTATAGTGTCAAATCCAGACTATCAACATATTTCTTTATTTTAAATTTTAATATTATTTTCACGTTTCCTGAGTTGGAAAAAATATTGTTGCAATCACGAAAATCAGCTTTATCGATGTAAGTAATAAAAAACGACTTTTTTTTCTCATTTAATGACCCAATTAACTAATTCAGAGCAACACGCTGGTGAGATCGTTTTGTGTTGTTCTTCAATGTTTAAATATTTTACCATATTGTAAATATATGCCAGAATTAAAAATATTGTTTTTCATTCAGGAAGTGCGAATATATTGCACATATCATATTGATACGTGGATGTATTCGCGCGGGGATTATTGTATATGAAGGCGGCCTCAGAATGTACGTGTATGAACAGGCATTCTAGAAATGGGGTCGTTGGATATACAGTATACTATCGCCTTTCATCTCCAGGGCTAAACATGTCTTCCATTAAACACTGCCGGTCAGTGGGGGATGGTTTGTATAAGCACACACACACATATTCATTGCATTTTGATTGAAAATTCCAAAATTCTCCAAACTTTTAACCTCTTTATGCCTATGTTGTTCATAAACAACATAGTTTTATAATGGCTGTATTAGTAATCTTTAGTTTAGACAAGATTTGCTCACAAAGACAGGTAAGTCTAATAATTGGGACTACAGTAAGGACCCGTTTTTATCAGCTCCTTGGTGAATTTTATGCTGATAAAACCGTGACATTGATAAAATCGGGACGTATATTTTTCATTCTTTTTAAGAAATCGAAGCTCTTAAAATATTCTTCTTTAGTCCCTAGATATAGCCTCATAACTTTTCTTGATTATTTAGCTTAAGCTTCCCTTAAGGGGATCTGACAGTGGAAAATATAAAACAAATTTTTTTTGCCCATTTCGGATCTCTAAGATAAGGAAAATATTCACAAGAAAGTATTTGCTCGAATTCAATTTGGTTCGTCTGCTAGAGCCCATCAAACTACCAACTATCAATTTTCATATGAAGCTGATAAAATCCGGTCAAAAAACTGATAAAATCGGGGGTAGCTAAAATCGGGTGCTGATAAAATCGGGTCTTCACTGTATTACCTTTCATATGAGTACTAACAGTTATAAGTAGTATTCGTAGAACTGAAGTTATTGTAATTAATCTGAGTGGCTTCCGCCACAGTAGTGCTGCCAGGGACATTTTCAGTAAACGGTGAACAATGGAATTTTGACAACATGTTCGGTTTCGGCTAACGTGTTAAAGGCGTATAGCCAGAAGATCTTAATCACTCATGCTAGGAATGGTGGGTATTAAATGGTGTAATGAATAAAGTACGTTGTGATGATTTAAAAGAAGGCGTTATCTTTCGGGACCAGGTTGTCTGCGTAATACGAGTATGGAATCCAAGTGCGGTTTTACACTCGTGGAACGTAAAACACTGTTGTATGAAACTAAATGGCTCACTAAGGTTGTCGGTTTGTGGACTGATTTACTACAGCGGGTATATGTTTTGGAGAGAGGACACAACAGAAGACATGGTTTAGAGATGAAATACACCACCGGGTAAATACAGTGTCACAGTGTGGGCAGAACAAGTTAGCAGCACTTCAAAGTCGAAGAAGAAACCCTGCGAGGGTGGCTGCTCAGACGATATTCGCCTGAGCAGGTTAATTATAGGTCTATTCCAGTACCAGGAGAAACTGGAAGTGCTCCGGAGAAAATCGTTCCTGTACTCTCTTCTTCTCTTTTTTCTTCTTCTGGTAGCAAACCGGAGTAAAAAAGGAGCAAAGATTTTTTGCTCCTGTTTACTCCGGAGTGACTTCCGTGTACTGGAATAAACCTTATGCTACTGGACAGCGAGTAATAAACATTACTCAGCTGTAGAGAAAAGTGTTTGTGTTCCTACTGTGGGGTAATTTTTGAATTTATCCTCTGTCAGTAATACATATTGTTGCTGACATATCTAGCCAAACATATCAAATGGTCCTAAGTGCAAATGCCAGTTTCTCTTTGTTTGCTTTCTCTTTCGCTAATAACTCGGCAGTTTATACGTTTGTTACTTATCTCTTAGCACAATAAGATAGTCGAAATCAGAGTTTTTCGATATATCCTGAAACAATATTGAAAAGTTTTATAATGACGCCGTAACATCGAAAGAGAAAGTAAACAAAGAGAGGCTCTCATTTGCACTTAGGACCATTTGACATGTTTGTCGAGATATGTATTGTAGAGACATCAAAAAGAATGGACTTGACATTTTACGGTTGTAACTGTCTGTTTCCTGGTAATGGAAAATGACAGGGATGCTGCTAGTGGGGTATCTGCCAACAGACTGCTGGAAAAATTCGATGTAGGTTGATGCCTTTGTACGACAACGTTTGGTTTGGGTTTGTTGCCTATGGCGATACAAGTAAATGTAACTTATTTTATTTCCCACAAAATAAAGTACAATACACTTTACATGAAGATATTCTGAAGAAAACCATTGTATTGTGAGGAAAGCATGAATAATGCATAGAATGCTAGTCTCGTACGTCTATGTTAACCAATTCGAAGGAAATTTATAAATTAAGTGGATATTTCATCCGCATTTACTCGGAGAAGCATTTGCTCGTTTTTAGTAGGGAGGTGCAAGTAAATTTATTTTTTTCTAATGGCTTTAAAATTTAGGATTTTTTTGGCAAAACTCGCTACCAAATAAGATTGCTTTTAACCAAGAAACTTAATTGGTGTTCGTGAGACCGGTCGACAAGAGCTCAATAATTTAGCACACCATGACCAATAGACATGGAAGTATTTTATTACAGTTCATCTTTGACAGGGGCAGATCCAGAAAAAAAAATCGGGAGAGGCCTGAAAATTCGATTTTAAAATGAACATTGTACAATTCATAATATACAATAATTTTATTTAATGAATATCAGTTTTGTTGGTCAAATTTGGGTTGGATTTTTTTTGAGTTTGAAACTAATATAAAATTGAAACTAATGTAAAATTTCTCAACAAACATAATATACTTGAAAATGTGATATAGTGTTCTTTTCGATGTAGTAATACCTTGGAAGACGAGCTAAGCTTATTTATTTACTCAAAATACTTTGTATTTCGATTCATTTTTATTTTACAGGAAGTTTGTCATATTTTCTTTCAACTGGTTTACTTAAATAGTCACATATTCTAGAGAATATTTTAGAAGATGCAGTATTTTTTACTCATTACTTTACTTTAGACTATACGATAGGGTTTTGTATTTTGTTACTTTTCTAATCTTACTTGTTTTATTACACTTTCTAACAAGAGTTTCTCTTTCGTTTCTTCTCGAAAACGAAAAAAATGCATCGCATTCAAATTTTCCATTTTGTACAAAAATATTAAATTCAACACATTCCATTCTAGCTTTCTTGTATAAAATAACTAACCTAGAAACAGTTGAATCAATGAAACAGCAGTAATAAAAATTATTTTCCTAGTCTCTGTCCGTAAACTTTGAACAACTTTAGGTTTAGGTGCTACTCGGTGTACGCATCCCTCGTGTTCTGCCCAGTCAATCGAATAAACATTTAAATATATAATATCTAGTTGGAACATTTCCGTTTCGTTGAACTGAAGCCCAATTGGCTGTGACCAAACCAACGCGCCAATATTCGTTAGCTATCTCTGTTTCAGTTTCTTTTTACTTATCTATATGTTTTAGTGTACACGCGATTCGGGTCCGCAGTAACCTTAGAGGTCTTACCGTAAAGATCGTGTTTTTCTTCTGTTTACTTCTTATTTTGGTCTGTACAAACTAGCTTACAAGATAATAAATAATGGGAAGCGTCTCCACCAGCTTCACTCTATAACTGCAGAAGCATGAGGGCAACACCGCCAACGGGCACCAGTGGGTAGTGCTATCTGTCCAGTAGGTGCTTCACCAGCAGGAAGAGCAGCTGCTTCAGGATGAACCTCAGGTCGACTGTTTCGAGCAGTGCTGAGAAGGCACACGATCGCTGATAAATTCCGTACGGATTGGCTGTGCCTGGAAATGAAGGAAGGGAAAACGATTTTAATTGTGAGGTTGTAAAAGGAAGTGCCCATAAAACAAAAATGTTATCTTTGAAAATGTAGTAGAAAATCCTCGAATGAGTTTTTTTATTTCGATTATAGAGGTTTTAACCTTATGGTCATTCGCCTCTTTTCGGGTTAGAAAAATCTCTTTAGAGAAATTTCTAACTATGTGTGGTGTACGAAATCGAACCAGGGTGAGCTGCGTACAAGGCAATCGATTTACCAACTACGCTATTCCATTCCTCGAATAAGTGTTTCTAATACATATTGACAAAAATGTGATGTGACCGTTCCTGAAAAAAATATATGGACAAATCAATATTTTTATTGTTACGAGGCATAACCATGCATTCGTGTTAGCTGTTTAGAACGTGCAATGCGTCTCCTCAAACAATAACACCGAAAAGGAATTATTTGTGAACCTTACACGGCTGGTGTACAGAATCAGTTTGTGTCGTTACGTGCTATCCAATTATTTTCATTTTTGATAGTTAGGGATAGAATAGCAACACAACGAAAACCCGGCTTCAAAAACACCCGATCCAAGCAATTTCGTGATTGGTTACGGCTATTTTTTCATGCAAAGAGCCGCAAATTTTGAACAGAAAGAATTGTGATTTTAGTCGGTTTCCATAAGTCAACCTTGTTGAATGGACGGAGACCACATTTCAACATCGGGAGAGAAGGTAATTATTAGGATTTAGCCGGCTCCTTGGACTGACTGTAATAATTAGTTTGTACTGCTCTATGCTAGTAACGAGGGCCAATCGGACCGAAAATTTCCCACTTAGAGAATATTTTCTTTGGAAAACAAATTAGCCCTTATTAGCGCTATCAAACCAACCGGTGAACCTTCACCAACTATTATTTTTACTTTCGACGGGAATTCACACATATGAAAAAAACCGATTTTAACTGAAGCTTTCATTCCTGATTGGTTCCCGCTAATAACATGTACCGAGCCGCAACTTTTCAACAGTTTTCGTCCGAAGCTCCACCTTTTTGATAATGGAAGTAGACTGATTTCATTCAATGGCCAGCCCATTTGGCTTCGACCGTAAACTGAACTGAGAGTAAAACTGGGGGTCGTATGCAAGTGCGGCATTATCATTCGTGCTGGCTACACCACACATACGCTCGTTATGTCTGGATGTGGGTAAAGTGGGAAAGGTGAAGGGAAAACCGCTCGTTTCGTGCCGGTCTCCAGTTTCCTGTCGCTCGAATGCACCGTCTGCTGAGAAAGGCATTGGAGCTGGCATGAAACGCAACCTGTGGAAACAAAAAGACCAGGATTGTCCCTCGTCAGCTGCAACTGGCGTTTCGAAATGGCGAAGAGCTGAATAAATTGCTCTCTCCTGCGTGACACACATCCACACATCCACACCATTCTGCTGCTAAAGCAGATCGAAAAAAATAAGATTTTCTTTGTTGGCAGATGAAATAAGAAATCAAGAAGTAAAATCGAACCTGCGACCATCGCATTCGCATGAAGAGTTTTGATTTGACATTTCTTTTCTCTTTCCTTGTCGAAATATAGTTGAATTAAACTACAACTTCCTTGAAAACCACACACCCCGAACATCTTCTCGCAACATATTTGTCTTCCCTGTATTTTTCGGGTTTGAATTGCAGAAATTCAATACTGTCGTTAAAAACATCAACTGTACTACTAATAAAAAATAGCTCAAATTGACCCCCTAGTTTTAAGAAATTAAAATGTACAAAATAGGAAATTAAAACCTTCAAGCTAACGCAAATGTGTCTTATCAAATAAATGAACCGAATAAAAAAGTAGGTACAATTGAGGCTCTGCCTTATTTCTTGAGAAATACACGGGAATCTCTGATTGCTGTGGTAGAGAAATCATATTACCTGACCATAGTGTGCGTTTCTGTTCATTCTTCAATTCCGGTAAACGAGAGAGTGGCTAAAACGGGTGCATTAAATGGTGACATTTTCGAACGGCCTATCACTTTTAATGATTCTTTCAGTGTGTCTCATCATAGAAACCTCAATAGTCGGAAAACCTCTTTGAACAATAGGGTCTGGTGTGATGGACACAATCCATTACCTCTGAGGTATCTAAGAAAGCATGGTTCTAGGGATTGGATGTTAGATTTCATTCGCATGATGTCCAGGCTCATCGCCCTTCATGCTGGATGATGATCTCTTTTATAATGGGCTAACTGATGGTAATCTTGGCGTTTGTGTCGGGTATTACCAAGACATCTAGCACGTTGTTTGGTCGTGTGCTGCATAGGTCATTTCAGAAAATAGACCTTTCTCGTCAAATTTTATATGATAGGATGCTTCCTTTTTTATCCCCAATTCGTTACTGCCTATTGCCCCGATGATTTGGTACCTCTAACTATTGAAAAAATCAAAAATAGTGCAAGCTGCTCATTTAACCCCATATTCTGAATACCTATCTTGCCTTGTTTCCCCATATTTTTACACCATTTGGATGAATTTCCTGTGGGGAATACTAAAAGGATGCCAGATCTGCATATATATTAGTAAATCTGCAGATTTTGCATTTTCACTGCAGATCTTTTGCAGATTACAAATATTTAGCAGAACAAAGCCTATGCCAGCCAATTTATACACCAGCCCTCAACATTTTTGATCATTTAAATTATATACATTTATTGAAGATTTTTGTAGCAATCGGCAGACTTTTATATTTTTACTGTAGGCTATTGTTTAAATAGACCTGGCATCACTGATGCTGAAATGATTCCTTCCTTTTCCCTATCAATAATATTGAGCATTGTATGAAAATGTATAACCGCACTTTTCTGACAGTTCGGTGTGCTTGTTTACACGGACTTTTAAAATTCACATTACTTGAATACTTTCGATGCTCTTTGAAAGAATATCAACTCAAGAGGGATGAGGATTGGAACAATGGTAACCTGGTTCATACATTGACCAATCGGCGCTGGATGTAAAACCCGGTGGCATATTCTGAATCGTAAGATCAAGCATTGGGCTATAAAACGATTGCTTTCTGGATGATGGATAAGGATTTGTACACATTAATTTGTTTGCTCGTGGGTTAATTCCTAACAAGATGATCCGATTGATTATTCATTTTTAGGTGGTGAAGTTTACCTGAACTTTATAGGTAACGAATTCGGTCGATGATAAGTTGTTGAAATGATTTTGATCGTTCAATGCCCATATCGAAGAGCGTTTCCATTGGTCAGAATGCCTACCAGCGTATGATAGCTGCAAACATGAGGACAACAAGGTTATCGCTTTCGAATGGAACAATTATTTATTATTCGTATTCAAGTTCCATTACAGCAAAAGTTTCGTCGATTATCGCATTGTCGTTGATTTGGCCGGCAAATGCAAAATAGCGCTCGGCACTGACGATAAGGAGTAAGAAGGATTTGATTGGAGTGATAATAATAATGCAGAGCATTATACATTCTGGTAGAATATCAGGGAGGAGAAATTATATGTAAATTTATATTATATCCCGAGTAGCCATCATTTTGGCACCGCAATAAAGCTATCTGCTATCTTGTTCAAATTGGCACGAAATAACTAGGCAGCGAATGATAAATTTCATAGTCAATTTATTTACTTTTTCGGAAGGATAAGTAATTAGTATGTTGTGAATATATGTGTCGCCGGTGCCGTGTGTTATGGTGGTACCGGACGGAACCGTTGGTCAGCAGACCGTCCTTGTCGTACTGGTCATAGATGCGAGGTTTTTTCTCATCTGATAGCACTTGACATGCTTCGGAGATCTGTCTTAACGCTCTCTACTTAGCGCAGGATACGCGAAACCGCTGCTAGCTTTCGAAAGAAAATTCCTAGCTGCTGCTACTCTCAGTCTCTCTCTCGACTGAGGACTACAATTTCGGTCGATTAAATTATGCTATGAAAATTGTACTTCCTGGAATTTAATCTAACGAGATCAATTCATTGTAAGGAATTTCGCTGCGTTCCAATATTGCTTGCCTCTGTAGGTGATGATGTGTGTGGATTCACTTCGACAGCCAGCTCTTATGTTTTGGGTAATTTTGCTATCTTATTCTGCTGAATAAATCATCTGCCTAAAGCCTCTACGTTATACTACGGTCACTTTAAAAACGCCCTGCTATTTAATCTTGTAGCTCTCGGCAAGTCAGTTCTGGCACTCTTCTCGACTATTCCTGGCATTATACCGCTGACGTCGCACTTATGACGGTGATCAAGCTTGGCGAGAGTGGCAGTGGTTTCGTCGGAATTATTCACTCGACAAGCAGTAAGTGCAAGGACTCTGCTATTTATGCCTGAGCTCCTCATTGAAACCTTCGTCCTGCCGGAGTGTTAGCTTCGTCCAATACCGGAGCGTATTGCTGAACCGAAGCAGTCTGCTACTGGTGCTTCGGAATCGCTGAATATTCCCGCTAGCCGAATGTCCAACGTGGCCGAAGGCAAACCGATTGCAGCAACACCACCAGCCGTAGCTGACCTTTTAGCGACAGACGAGTGCGGCGCAGGCTGGACCATCGGTTGACTCGGTGCCGGACGGGGCGAAACAGCTGCAACAGGAGCGGACCTAGTATGGGGTGTAAAGGTCATCAATTGCCATAGATCACCAAAATGCTCTGCGACTAACATTGTGAACAAAACAAACCAAATGAAATTGATCGCAACAACAATAAAATAATCTAAATTCTACCCAAACATTTGAAACATTTGAAAAGGGTCTAACTGCCAAACGTAAACCTTGAGAAAAAGGCAAAAGAAGTTTTGGTCGAATTCATTATAATTCTATTTAAAAATTTAATACTGTTTTATTTAGTTTGATTGCGCATATTGTTTACATGAGACACTCCCCTTATTCGTTGAGTACGTATTTCACTGCCTTTATAATCCTTTTGGAATCAGTTACAATAATCCTTTATAATCATTTTATAATAAGCGTATTGCTAGTTAGAACTTTTATATCAGCCGGGCCCTTTTATAATTTGTTATAAAATCATTATCTAAATTCTTCATAATCCATTGTTACGTTATATTTATGCACATGGCCATGCACAGTTTTTAACTGGGACGTGACGTGTGGATACGAAAAAACCTAATGTCAATTGCAGCCAGGGGGAGCTGTCAAATGCAGCCAAAGGGAACCGTCAAATGCAGTCAGGGGGAACTGTCAAATGTAGCCAGTCCATTTAAAATGTGTGAGGAAGAAAGAGTGGCTATGCAAGACAAGAGATCAAATGATCAGAAAAAAAGAAAAAAACATATATCCACAGGTTTTGTCCCAGGATTTTAATAGAGAACATGAAAATTCGATTTGTTTGCATTTGGCAGTGGGCCTTTTTCAAATGTTTGGCTAGAAATTCCTTACTTCTACAATGAATCATGTACAAGAAAAGTAAAAATGTTAAATTTAACGGAACAATGTATGATGCCGACATCAAATAAAAAATTACAGCTGAGCGACCTTGTTTGGAAAGTGTTAACATTTGGCAGCGAACCAAACCAAGTTTCTCATACTATGATCAAATCAACAAAAATTCCAAGACCATGTAAACAATCTCTCTGAACTGTCAAACAAGTGAGGTTAAACATTATCATGCAATGTTCTCCACCGAGAGGTTCACTTTAGTTTGTTTACATAACCAATGAACTTTGTACCGCGACTCACCACTTCATTTGCCGCGTTGCCAGGAACTCAAGCAAAAATATACAAAACAGTGTTGCCTAAACACACATTTTGAGTCCCACCATTCTTGCAAAGGTGAAAAAAATACTCAACATTCTTGCATTTTTCAAATTTCAAAAAATCATAAAAAAATCACGATAGCTCCAAATAGTCTCATTTCAACAGCAATATTCTTAAAAATGTGTAGTCTTTTGAATAAAAAAAAGAAAAAAGGGGGTTAGGTCGGACGAGAAAGGTCTATTCGCTACCCAACGTTCCAGTTCGTGACATTTTAGCAAATCGAGACCTCTCTTATCCGTTGTTGACCAAATTTAGAAATCCATAAATGTACAAGTTTGACTCTTTTTCTTTCTGCAATGCAATGGTTTTTTCTTTGATTTTTGAAGGCAAACAAATTTAACTTCCAACTATTGCAAATGGCCTTCAGCATTAACAACGCTTTGAGATTACCAGACATTGTACATTGAAGGTTTATTGGCAATTTTTATGTTAGTTTAGTTTTTTTACAAAATCAGCAAATCAAACCTGAACTGTCTGATTACATTTGGATTCTTCTACTTCCTGAACTCCAAAAATTGTTGAAAATTTCCCCGCTTATCCGAATCCTTCGAAATGGTTGGAAAAAAAAAGTTTCGCCATTAGCAGCATGTTTCGTTGTCGTTTCTCAACCATATTTCCGCAAGTATCTAAACTGCAGGAGAAAAGTTGCTTCCAAAATGGAACATGTAAGTGAGAAGAACCCTCTCATGTCGCTATGGCTGGTTTCGGCAAATGGACCAAGCACAGGCTAATGGACCAGGGGTGAAAGATTGTCAGAAGAAGCAAAACAAAAAAAAATAACGCTTCCTTGCGAAAGTGGCACGACATTCGGTTAGCTCTAACTTTTTCTCTTATGAAAACAACAACCGGATTAACACCAAAGCCAGTCCGGGCAGTGCAAGAAAGGAAACTTTTTCAATAGAAAAGTTTTAACTAGTGATTCCCGCTTTCGCACCACCGAGAGTGGAGCTACTGGCGAAAATATATATAGAGACGTTACATTGGAAAAGCTGAAAATTCATGGTGTTGCACACTGCTGGGACGTTGAAATACTTTCGAAGGATTTGTTGCGATAATCAACTGTGCCTTATAACTGGATGGGTTAGTTGTTTTTTACGATTGAGGATTACTCGCGTGGTCGTTATTGCTTTATCTAGTCGTTTCCAGACGGCTGTGACCATGCGACTGAGTCATTATTGGCTATTTCGATTGATCTCAGAATTGGTAACAAACGGATGGCTATTAAATAAAATTGTTATTTTAGTTTGTCTACTTCACTAGCGAAGCGACGGAGGCTTTCGGCTTTCGAATTAAAAAAACGCAGTTAGATATTGATGTTTATTTGTCGGAGAACTCAATGTTAAATTATCTTGCTTTAACCGAAGACTGCATATCAAGAAGACTGGTAACTCTGTCCAGAATCTGGAGACAGTAACAGCCACGCCACTTGCGGGTAAAGGTGGTACTTCCTATAGTGATGCGCACACACATATACACTTTTACATTAAGCTTCCTACCTTCCTCCAATAGAGGCGCTGTAACCTCTGTCGCTTCTCTTTTGTATGGGGGAAGGAAAGAGATATCAGTGTTCTTAATATGTAGTCTGCTTTAACATTAACGGTTACCACATCACAGCTCATACAGAGTACGAAATTACCATCTCGATCGCAGTGGTTAGATACCTATGATAATCATTCAAGGCTGGACGGCGTGGAATGCTCTTTTTTCTGAAAAGTCCAGTAGTTCTCAACAGAACTATTCCGGATGTGGAATCGTCATACGAATTAAAATTTTTCTCCCTAAGTGGAATTTTTTTGCAGGCAATCTCCATCATCCTCCCGCTCAAACGCCATCGATCTATATTTACCAGTTTCACACACTGGATGTAAGGAATGTTATTAGTAATTGCTACATCTGCACTGCCGGACCGTTCCTCTCACTGACTTAAAGACAACTGGATTGAGAGGGCCGTACGATCGGTCGTCTGTCTTTCCAACCCCGCACATAGGGTTAGAAATGTTTCTAAAAGAGACTTTTGTAACCCGAAAACGGGCGAATAGACCATTGCACGAAAATGTATAACCTCACTTTTATGACAGTTCACAGAGCTTGTTTACATGGACTTAGAAATCGAACCAAGCTTTTTGTACTGGGTGGAATCAAAAATTTTCTAACACCATGTAAACAAGCTCGCTGAACTGTCATTTTTTCGTGCATTTTTACTCATATGACGTCATCTTGCAATGTCCCATGCTAAGGGTTAAACCTCTATAAACGAAATAAAAAAAAACAAATAGTGTCTCCGTTTTCTGGAGCTAGCGTCAATCCGGCGCTAGCTTAGTCCTGTCACTGAGTTAGTGTCGGATTCTGATGAGACGAAATCGAAACGCAAATTCCATAACTAGTTCGAAAAAAATAGTATTTCTTTTGGGGTTGCTTTTTAACCCGTTTTCCCCAACTAGCAAAACATTGAACAATGATTGCGAAGGAAACACTTACCATTTAGAACGTGTACGGAGACGCTGTAGTGCTGATTCGGTCCAATCGAGCACGTGTAGCTGCCGGAGTCCTGTTTGTTCACTTTGGCCACGAACAGCGTAGAGTTGGCACCGACGGTGGTGAGATTCGTCTTGACGCTGCCAGTCGAATGGGAGAAAAGACAAAAAGTAGAAGCAAAAAAAAACATCAGTTAGGGGGTCGGTAATACATATTGCACTGGTCGGGTGGCAGTGCGGGGGTTTAAATGGCAATTGGAGCCTGAAATAAAAGGATATCGATAGTTTTCAGTCCGTTGTTGTGTTTTTTGGTTTGGATTGTGTTGTATACGTCTTGGCATTGGGCCAAGGAAAGCTGTGGAATGTTGTCGAAGTTCGGAAATTTACTAGCGAATCGGAGATGGTTGGTGAGGAAAATGCTTTAATGAAATGGTGCTAAAAGCGATTTTCTTTTCAATTTGAGCCGAGAAAGTGGGGTGATTTGGATAGCATTCAGTGCTGAGTCTGTTTTTTTCTCAGCTTGCTTGTCGTTATATCATAACCATTGTGAAGGGCACATGATTTGACCTAGGCTTCAGACTTGATGCCAGTACGAGTTGCATTGGCATTTTTCAATTGAAAGAATGCCAAACGTAGTTTCACTAATGATGCAGTAGTGACTTTCTGATATAGTAAAGAGCGATGTTGAATACTGCCCATAAAACCATTGTGTATCGTGGAAATCTTGAAAAGTATTGATAATATTAAATCTTTACACTAGAGCCGCCTAATATTTACATATTTCGATATGATATGTAGGGGACCGCGGGAACCTTCTCTCCCCTAAGGAAAAAAATTGGGTAAGCACCAAAATTTCTCCCTAGGGCGAAAATATTTGGTGAAACCACTGTTTGTACGTAAAGTTCACAAATCCTAACTTAATAAAGTCAAGGGTGCGTTTCGACTTCGTCTCATCAGAAGCCGACACTAATTTATCACAGAGAACAGACGTCCATCTTCAGCATTCAACTTGTGTAAAAATCTCTAACGGTTTCGAAGGTAGTTGGGATATTCAAACCAGGTGCGAAACTGTCGTCATGTTTTTTTTTGTGGCCAAGTTCAACTGAATTGACAGCGGTTATTCCTCTATCCAGTCAAACTAGTCCGGAACCGGTTCGGACTTCCAGTAGAATCCAGTGAATCCCAGCTCAAATGCATGAACCGATAGAGTCAGAATCGGTTGTTTTCTTTGAGCAAGATTCCATACTGAATCCAGTCAGGATTTCGAACCGGTTTCGGAATGGACTTGACGGATAGTTGGGATAAGTTGGTTTGGCGGCGCTAGTGTTTATCGTATATTAATTCAAATGTTTACACACGTTTTTTAAATATTTTTGTTCGATCATGGATGTCTGTTCTCTGTGAACTTATTATCGTAATAGATTAGGCGCACCCATGCCTTTGTTAAGTTAGGATCTGTGCCCTATACGTACAAAAAATGATTTCATCAAATATTTTGGCCCCTGGGCAGGAAATTTTGGAACTATGAAACTATAAAACTCAAAACCCATGAAGCTACTATTAACCAAACTACGTTATGCACCCACAAGGGGTAAACTCCTACGTGTAAGTATTGTAATCAGAGAGCGCACCGCGGACAACCTTGTGCGGAAGATACAGAGGAGAATGCATCTCTACCGATTGCCAACGCATCCACGACAAACCAACTCAAAAAAGAGTTTTCAATACCAACATCTGAACCACAAACGGTTGCCAAATTTGTGGCAGCTCTTCAGTCCATATTGACAACTGCCAAAGCAGCATCCAGCACCCCAAAAACCGCTGTAAGCAACATCGGTGAAGAAGATAATAACAATAATGACGGATTTACATTGGTCACCCGTAAGCGCAAGAAGCATGAAAGAACATCTGGTCACGAGCACCAAGGCACTTTTAACGATGATGACCTTGATGTGGAGGACAGGAGAGAATTAAATGGTCCCCATGACGCAGTAGGCGAGCCGCGAAAGAAGGTCTCCGCTCGCAATAATTTATTTTTTACATATTGTAAACAAATGAAAGATCAACGGCTCCGTTAAGCTACCGCTATGAGCCGTGTCAAATAAACTAAATATAAAAAAAATCACTCGGAGTGATCGGTTTTGTTTTACCCCTGGCTCTGTTCTTGGTTGAAGAAGCAAGTGCTTGCCCTAAGCCACCCTGACCTATTTCACGCTCGGTTTCAGCCACCGATAACCGATATGCATTCCCAACCCAACACTCCCGAAGTGAAACTACCCATGAATCCCTTCCTTATGAATAAATCCGTGGAGCAGGCAATAGGCGGTACAGCTCAAAACGCGGTTATAGCTATAAAAGAGGCCAGAGGAACGCTATATGTTTTACGCGTTTCTTCGGAAAAGATCCTCAATAAACTTCTTGCGATGAAAACTCTGATCGACGGCTAGCCATTCGAAAAGATGCTCCTTTTACGATTGTAAACATTGACAGCCAGCTACTGCAAATTGTTGCACGATTAGAAAGATTAGATTGCGTATAAACCGTGAAAACACATAATTCCACGCCGTTTGGAATTCCGCGCACTCTGAACTATTTGTCAAATTGCATAAGCAGGCTTGTTAACAAAACTCGGATATAGTGCTAAATATTGACTAGAATAAAGTTTATTATGACAAGCTTTTAAATTGAGCACTATTTGAATTTCTGTATAAGGCAAGAGCACTGCACGCTTAGTATATGTCGGTTTTGTAAAATGTCGGTTTTGTTGAGATAAGAGTACATTTACCCATGAATTAAACACATTCGTTTCTTATTATATCTTTTGCTAGAAGAAACAATTAAACACATTCGTTTCTTATTATATCTTTTTTATCTGAAGAAACCTACACAGTAGCAATAGGACAAAATGTCATGAATTTGTCTTCCAATCGGATGTCAATTCCTACTAAATCACATATTAGTCTATCAACCATAGAAGTATCCATCAATGATTGCTTCAATTTTTGCTCTTAGGTTAAGCCTCCAAAATGAACTTAACTAAGTTAGTGTCGGATTTTGATTAGACGAAATCGAAACGCAAATCCCATAATTAATTTATTCAATTTGAATTAAACTTAATTACCTAATCATATGAATTTTTTCGATCTATATTTGCCAAATAAAACTACCACTATAGCTTGAGCTTGTGCGACCGCCCCTGGCTGCTACTCCGTTGTCGTTCTGGACTAGCTGAAGTTGAACAGGGAATCAGTAGATATTTATGCTTGGGAATAGCGAAACATCTTTCAATGTGCAACTCCTGGTAATCCTAAAATGTTTTATTGGTCAATACCGGCGCCGGCAAGGCCCGAACGTAGATCGCGGAAGGAAACCGAGGGAATGTTAGTCCGATACTTGCTTTTGCTAGAGGCCGTATATACTACTGCGCACTCCACAAGTATCACGGGAGGAGGAGATATTTGTTAGTAAGTATAGAAGTTGGATTTTACATCTTCTTTACCGACGCCAGAGAGGTGACTTCACTATCTGGACTAAATATCGATACATCAACTCATGGACCGAGGATCAACGGCTTTATTTCCCTTCCGAAGGAAGCCGAAGGAAGACCATTCGCCTTAGAAAAATCTCAACGACCTCGGTTGGGATTGAACCCAGACTAACTGGAATGAGTGGCGGTCACTCAACCACCAGCGTCGTCGAACCGAATTTGAACCGAAAATAACTGAATAAATGCGCTGCTGCGAACTAATAAAGAACGATGATCCTAAAAAGATATTAACAAATGGGATGAGTTAGCAGTGGACATGAATCACATAAAAATAATAAGCACAATGAACACATGAACATTTATTTTTATATATGAAATCAAAATATCTACTCCAGATCAAAATCAAACAGATAATCTTCTCAAATGAATCACTGAATCGATTAAGAGTCGATTTTTTTTTCGAGTGAATCAGACACGATTCGCTCACTAAACTGAATCGTTTTGCCCATCTCTACTTTGCACAAATGTTTCAAATCTCAACGAAACTAGTAGACTAAAAAAGTTACTTTCGAAATCAAAAGACTTTCACGTCAGTTCGATTAGAACTGCTAATGGGGAATACTCGTCCGACAAAGATGTAGTAGTCAACTGTCTTTTTGACACACACACTTTCCAGGTTGTACGGAGGCATCACTGACGACTGCCCCTGAATTCTTTTCAGGTAGTTCTAATTCTTGGGCATTTACTCGTAGAATTGAGCGACCGAAAATAAAAGTCGCAAAGACAGAACATGCTTCGTAAAACCCGTATCAAGTATATTAGAATATAAAAACCGGATGTAAACTTCAAGCATAAAAATCAGACTGGGACATTCCTTTGTAAGAGTCGTATAAAAAAACCTACAGTAAAAAACCGGATAAAAACATATCCGACTCTTACAAAGTAGTTTTTATTAGCCGGCTTTTAATCTTGAACAACAAGATGCTCCTACGAGCGATTTATTTATTTTTAAACGATTTTTATACTGGAGGTTCATCCTTGCCGAGTTTTACGGGTGAGAACTTTTAAGAGATTCTTATGCTGAAGGATTTCTGTCCTATTTTAATGCTTGAAGTTTATTTCCGATTTTTATATTCTAATATGTTTGAAACGGGTTTTACGAAGCATGTTCTATCCTTGCGACTTTTATTTTCGGTCGCTCAATTGTGACAACCGAATCGTTCAAATGGCCGATTGAAAGTTTTTCCCCGTATAAGTCTCCGGGAAATGATGGAGTCATTTCAGTTCTACTACAAAGAGAGGGGCGAGCGTAGCGTAGTTGGTAAATCGATTGCCTTGTACGCAGCGCATCTGGGTTCGAGTCCCGACCCCGCACATAGGGTTAGAAATGTTTCATAAGAGATTTTTCTAACCCGAAGAGGCGAATGACCTTAAGGTTAAAACCTTTATAATCAAAATAATAAAAAAAATACTACAAAGAGGATATGAACACGTCAAGCGTATTTTGAAATTCTTACTTGTAAGCTTGCAATAGGATACATTCCATTAGCGTGGCGGGAAATAACTGTAAAACTCATTCCCAAAGATGGCCGTGTCAGTAACAAGGAGGCACAGAGCTCCTCCCTCAAATCAGTGGAACGTTTAATAGACCACTACATTCGAGATGTTAGCTTGGGCGAGCATCCGCTGCATGCAATGCAATATGCATATCAGCAGGGGAAGTCTACTGCCACCCTGTCACACAATGTTGTCTACAACATTTAAAAGGCTTTTCCACAAAAACAATCAAATTTAGAAATTTTTGTCGACATTGCAGATGTTTTGACAACGTGTCTTTAGAACCCATTTTGGAAGAAGCGAGAGGTCATAAAGTACATCGTTAAGACAAGTAGAGATAAGGAAACTGAATGTCTGTGGATATCCTCAAGGTGGTGTGCTGTCACCACTTTTATGGAACATTGTCACCGATGGCTTGTTTTGGAGACTTAATGAGCTTGGGTTCCCGCCATATGGTTTCGCCAATGAATATAATTTGATGATCACCGGTATTTACACACCAAAATTTGTTCGTCGATTTCAGCAAAATTTTGCTGAATTTTCATCAGCTGAAAGTTTCAGCAATGTAAGATGCCGAAAAATCGGCAATTTGAATTGAACCTTATTGACAGATTCGCTTTGCTGAAAATTCAGTAAGTCAAATTGTCAAATTGACAGCGCAATTACCGGATTTACAGCAATCTAGCCCGGAATACTGAGAATCCGGCAATTGCGCTGTCTATTTGACAATTTGAATTGCTGAATTTTCATCAAAACGAATCTGTCGAACAGGTTCAATGCAAATTGGTGATTTTTCGGCATCTTGTATTGCTGAAACATTCAGCTGATGAAAATTCAGCAAAATTTTGCTGGTATTCGGCGAAAAGAAATTGGTGTGTATGTTGTTGAGCAATGGTGTCTTCATGTTAGACTATCAGTTAATGGAAAAAAACATCAATGGTGCTTTTCACGCAACGAAGGATTACAACCGAAGCTCGTCCGTTGCAGTTCTTTGATTCTGAAAGTATTGTCGCAGATCGAGTTAAGTACGTTGGGCTAATTTTAGACCTAAAACTTAACTGAACAGCTCACATCGATTACTGAATTAAGAGAGCGTCTATGGACTTTGGCCAATGCAGATGAACTGTCGGAAAACCATGGGGCCTTAAACCCATGTATATTCATTGTATTTAGCGCGATTCTGTGTGGCATACAATTGGTACCTCTACAGGAAATTTAGCGCAAAACTCGAATGGAATAATTAAGCTTTTCAAATGCTATCTACCTTTAATGGATACCCAGTCATTCCGATATTACTTGAAATAAATGGGCGAATGAATATACTAGAGCGGGCGCTGCGACTGACTTTATTGGTCCAGAATTAAACTACTGTTGGATTCAGCGAGTAAAGGCGCTATAACTTAGGCTCATTAGCCAGGACAGGGCTAAACAATTCTGTCCCATCCCATCCTAGGAACCTAGGACCAAAGGAGTGACATTAACCCTCTTAGCCAAGTCACTCCCAACGATTTATCAAATCCCCATCAAATTGAAACGGTCGGTACGGTTGTCCACGTTTCTTCCTTATTCAAGGTTTGAAATAGTTCGTTGATTAAATTCTTCATTAAATGAATAATTTAATTGCCGTGTAATTTTAATTCATCTGTACGCTACACAGTTGGCCTGGCCGCTTTAATGATTGTGTCACATTTCATATGTACCACAAACAATAATATTGACAAGAAAAACTGTAGGCGAACGTCTGCAATTTTCCAGGATCCCTACATGTATTGACTGTGTATGTGTAGACTATACTAGACTAGAACTAAACAACTGTTGGATTGGCTCTTAGACTGCATCCGAACGATTGGCGTAGCTTGCAAGTTTGCGTTCAAACTAAAACTTTTCTGCCGGATATGAGTCCGAAAATGCTAAAACAGTGGGTTCAAACCTTTTTCGTTCCAAGTATTCGGAAAGGAATGTTGATTCCCGTGATATACCCCTTCCTGAAAATTGCTTACCATCATTACCCTGTCAGAAAAAAATGATTTTCTATTTGATGAAAAACCATGATTTTGCAATTGGCAACCTGTTCCTGGGCAATCTCAGTAAGCATCTTAATTTTTGATACACTAAACAATATGTAAAGACAAATATTGGACTGGGGCTGATTTCACCCCCGGTTGAAAACCACTGTGTTAAAGAATTTGTTGCATTTTTCCAAGTAAAATTTCAGTATTCTAGTCAGGGTTCTGACTGGATATTGCAAACTCAATCATCATATGGCTACTATTCAGCGTGCTGAGTATTATTCGTGTATTCTTTGTGAATCCGATTACGGAACTACCATTTGATATATATTTTCCCTGCATTAATGTAATTGCGTATGAAATGCTTTCCAAAATGTTCGATAAATTAGTCCTGTTAAATCCGAAGCGAAAGGATCTTTTGCTCGTTTTTATTGGTTGTTTAAAAATATCAATCTAAAAATGCAAAAATAAAATAAAATTTTATAGTTCAATACAACATTTATTTTGATTAAAAAGGCCAATCTTTGAAGTACTTGTTTTAAACGAAATAATGAAAGTACGATAGTAGAAATGGAACATTCAATTAAATGTCCTAAATATTAAAAAAAGAAATATTTGCAATCAGAACCGAAAGGCTGCGATAAGAAGCTCAACCACACAACAACAGTTTCAGATAATAGGAATTCAACAGCAGGATGCGCAATTAGGCGTCTATTTTCAGTAGCTATCATTTCGGCATCCCACGTAAACTCAATGATAAATCATTTATCATTCCTAAAATACAACCATAAACATTTCGATTAAAACCCTCCGATCGTAACATTCTTATCGCACTTGCTACCCCAATCCTGACTTGTGTACTCGCGTGCGCGTTCAATTTTCAAAAATAAAACGATCGAAGCCTTTTGTGGCGTTTCCGGGAAATGCCACCTCAGCTTTGCTTACCTGATGCCACCCCGCTGCACGTCATGATTCAGTATGTTCTCGTTGTGAATCCAGTAAACGGCGGATCGCAGCATCGACATGTGGCGTATTCGGCACATCAGCTTTATCGTCGACCCCACCTCGTAGTACTTGTCGTACAGCGGTTCACCCTCTTCGTCGACGATCAGAACCTCCGGTGCTGGAACGACAGAGAGAGAGAAAGGAAAACCATACAAATAAACATAAACATATGAGTGCTGTATGTATGGCGATGAGAGTGCCTTTCGGCGTACGCGGAAAAGCGTATCCTGGGCAGTTAGTGGTTGCGGTGGCAGCGGGGGTGACCACACAAAGGATGCCTCACAATACAATGGGGCGGTGCGGTCTAAAAGTCGGATGAGATACTGATAAGACGGGCGGGGGGAAAAAGCTGAGATGACGGATTTCTGCTCTGGTTCTCAACCGCTTCAGGCTTTTCACGACGTAGGTTGAATGAAAGGGGGAAAAAACTGGAGAAAATAGATATTGAAATCAGACCATAAAAATTCATCCTGCTTGGGTGAGTTTCTTGGTATCCTGCCGACAGCCGTTCTTCGTTCACAGATTTGGCGAAGGTTCTTCAATGGCGGACTAAGGATTGCGGGAGGAGCTGCTGCACCATGTTGCTATAAACTCATTTCCCTTTTTTTCGCCGTTAGGAATCCGAAGTGCTGTTTGTTTTATGATACACATTCTCAAGCACTCCCAGGAAGTCCATTCACGTTGGAGTGGAAAATTTGTTCGCATCAGTTAGAGGAGACTGATGGCTAAGATGAACTATATGTTGAAATGATTAATCATGGTTAAATTTTTGTGTGAAGCAGCAGAGTCAGTGATGTAGTCAGACATTTAGATTAAAAGGGGTTCGTTCTATTGTTTAATGGTTGTAATGTGAAATGTTTAACCATTGGGCTGAATGCTACCGATTCAGCGAAACTATAGCTATATTTGAATAGTAGAGGCTGAACTCGAAATCATTGCCCTACAGTAAATTTGCTATTGAATGTTGTGTATTTATTGAATGAAAACCATATTGCTTATCCTTTATTATTTAGTACCATATTTGCAGATCAGTTTTAGCCATGTTTTTAATACAGTTTACATATATGGGATCAATACTAAAATATTGATTGCTACAATTCTCAAAACTGTCGAATAATGCCATCCCTAAGAACTTGTATCCATCCGGACATTTTTTTGTATTTACTTCCTAAGAAGCTTTCTTTATGTAGTATTTGTTTGCGCCTACATCCAATCTAACACCGTCAAAATAATAGGGTTTCATTATATACATAGCAATCGGTATTCTCTTCAGTTCAGACTCATTGACTCTAGTTCTAGTGAGGATAATTTACCTTCCTGTCAGTAGTATATCGTCGCCGGGTTATGTTTCGGTATAGTTCACACCAGATCAGATACGTTAATTCTTTTATACGTGACATGTTAAATCGTCGCTTTGTTATTCTGTGCGTCGTGATAGTCAATACGTGGGTCCATTAGTCCGCCACTAATTTTGTCAGTCAGATCTAAACGGCGTTCGTATCGCTTAATAAACGGAAAAGTGTGAAAGTAGAATCCAACGAGCTTATCTCCACCGATAACACGAAATATCATCAACAAACCCGACAGAAACTTTGATGTGCGAAATCGTGTTGGTCCTTTGAACCGGATCGTCGATGTAAGATTTCAGAAATGTATTGGTTCACCGCTGTCGTGATACGAACAAGGATAAATCGGTCAGTAAAAAAGTGATAAATCGACCTTCATTGCCGTTCGCAATCGGTCGGCGAAAAGATATTTTTGTAACGACGCACGTCACCATAAACTTCTCTGTGTGTGATAATCTGCCTCGGCAAATGGTTTGCTGCAGTAATTCAGGAAAGCAGCGCAAACGCAAAAAAAGTTCTAACACACGGTGTGGGAAAAAACTGCTTTTTTCGTTCTCGATTTTTGTACTCTTGTTTGTCCCTCCTTAACATAATTACATACGCACCAGAAGTTACAAGAGGCAAAGCGGGTAAAATGTGTTAACTTATCAGTATGTGAACAGTTGCAATCGAATTTGCCCACCCGCAACATATATCGTCTTGACCCGTCTGCGGAGCGAAAGTCGGTACAGCAGAACAGCTGCCTAAAAAATGTCAAACGGTATCACTGAAAAACAACAGAAATTGGCTATCCCGCTCGGTCTGTGTAATTTGATCGAAATCGAGTGCATTTTGTATGTCAAACTTAATCAGATTGGGCATTTTATAATGCTGTGTTACAGTTAGGTTCAATCACTCGGAGCCATCTGTTGTCTTCAACACAAGCTTCGCATTTAGAAATCCAAACTTAGGCTTGGTCCACGCCACCGGCATATCTTCCGAAGGTCCGCCTTAGCCATCTGGTCAATACAGTCCCTGGTTTTCGCCAGGCCTGTCTTCGCGCCCATGAGTCGTCCTCAGTGCAAAGGTTACTCGATTTTTGGCGGCCCTTCTTTAAGTCGGACGTTGCCTGCGTACTTAAAGTCAGGTGACATAATCGATAGGCAACCATAGCATCAGGAGGTGAGTCCGATGCTCGACTGATAATAGCCCGTTCACGATTTTGAAATCGGTTCAGTGAGCACTACGATGGATCTAGCATTCCGCCATAGGTGGTTTCGGCCACGAAGGTCGACACAGGACAATTGATTTTACCGTTTCACAAACATTAACCACGGACTGTCCAAGCTAAACCTAAATACATCTGTCACTAACACTTCACTTTGCCGGTCCTAACCGGGGACGTTCCACCAAGTGGTGATGCTCCCCTGGCGGCTTCTAGTGTAAGAGACCCAACCTTTTCCCGGGTAAGCTCGTCATCTGGTACACTTAGTTCAGAACCGTCTGCTGTTTGTATATCTTCCGTAGGCATTTACAGCAACATCGTTGGAGGTTACGGGTACTTCCACCCCACTGCTTTGACGATAAAACGAACAACACTGGGACCAGACGGAACCCATCTGCTTGAAGCTGCAGGAGATGCACATATTAGATACGACGAATCCGGCATCATGGTTTGAAGACCGATACTCGTGGGATGCCACCATCGGAGATTACATCTACAGGACAGTGGGTCTAGCGATCCGGGTCGATGTGTCATCCCAACCGATATCTCTGGAAACCGAAATAATATCCGCCGCCCGCAGTATTGATTACCTAGGCCAGTGCAACGTAATTTCTCCGGCAGTACTCGGGATATGGGCTTCAAACTTCAGCGGATCATTGAGAAAGTTGAGACCCCATCATCATCATGGAGATGTACACGGACACCGCAAGATGTGGCTCACGTGTATGCAGCACGCGAGGAAAATATATCGTAGAAGTAGTTAAAAACAATGGCGCCATTGTTCTCAGCGATGGCAGTTCTACATTTCTCCGCGGACAATCGAAATTCGCCAACACTATCTGCTTGAGGTTATTCGCAGGATCTTGTCGGTGAGAGCTCTGCGGGAGAGTCAACGCCCTAAGCGGAAAGCGGCGACATAGTGGCTGCGCAATGGTCGTTAACGGGTTCACAACGATCGATCCCACAACCATCGGTAACGAGCTAGACAGGCACTTCGCCTCGCTGTCCGCAGATGCCACCCTCCCACATGTTTTCATGCGAAGTAATCAACCAGAGTAGGCCCATCCGTTTCGAACCGGGCTCAGAAATGGATATAACGACTAACTAGACCATTACTGGAAGTGATTTTTGTGCGCATTGGAATCGGTACGTGGTAAGTCTGCGGATTGGACGACGTTGACTATCCACTACTGTGACATTCTCCGATGGTAGCCAAGCGGGCGTATGATTCTCCTGCTTCGCTAAGACGACGAAGTGAATGGTGAACAGAGGACTGATGAAGGAGCGTAAATTCTCAGATCAACGACAGTTCGCATTCCGACATGGAGCAGGAACGGGGGCCTACCTCGTCAGCTTTGGAGAGGTGGTACGTCAATCCGTAACCGACGACCTGCACGACGATATCGCTATACTCGACGTGGTGAAGGATTGTAATACCATGTGACGTCACGAAGTACTGCAACAACTGGCCAACTGAAACATCACCGAAAACATGGGTTCCTTCTTGAGCGACTACTATCCAACCGCATCTTCCGGGTGGAGATCGGAGGTGCCGAAACTGACGCCTTTTCGGAGAACAACGGGGTCCCCCGGGGATCTATCCTCGCTGTCACACTGTTCCTTGTGTTCCTCTTTATTTGCCAACCTGTCGGGGATCTATCTACGTCTTCGTCTACGTTGATGATATCGTGCTGGTAGCGATGGGGAGGATCATCGGACGAACCCGTCGTAAGTGCGGTGAGCCGATGGGCAGTATCAGGCGGATTTAACATGTTACTCGCTAAAAGCATGATTGCGCACTGCTGCAGCACGAACCATTTCGCAACAATAAGCCCGATCCTGCTGGATGGGGCGATCGTTCCCTACTTCAGAGAACCAAAGATTCTCGGGATAACCATAGACCACCGCCTCACCTTCGCGTCACGCTTTCGACGGACCAAAGTCGACTGCCGGAGCCAGTTGCGACTAATTAAAACAGCTCCTGGCACAAGCGCTGCAATCGTCGTACTACACTGAACATTGGCTAGGTACTGGTTCACATTAGGGCTAGTACTGACGTCCTGCAATATAAGAGCTTTCATCCATTTTAAGCGCCCTATACCATGGAAAAATTCGCGCGTCTGCTCCTCAGCACGCCCGCTGAAGCGACCTGCGTGGAGGCAGGGATTCTCCCCCTTCGTTAGGCGGCTCGCTCACCATCGATAGAAGAGTACTGGGAGTTTTAGAGCGGACAGCCAGAGAGGACTGCTTCCTGTTACAAACAGTCAGCGAGACCCATCAGTTATACGCAGACGTGGATCTTCTCCCAATCGCTCGTCTGCGCCGAGTTCGTGATCGGGCCTTTCACAATCGCGGACACAATCTGGACGCAAGTCTGTGGACAGAGCTGAGGGCCGGCGTTGCCGGCAGTGAGGCCGAGCCTAAATATAACCAACAGGTATAAGAATCACGTGCAGATATTCATCTACGGCTTGGTGTTCTCTGCCGAGACGTCGACTATCGCGCTCGCTTTGATTCCGAAACCGGTAGATAGACCTGTCGTTGTACTGTCTGACTCTCTGGCGGCTATATCCGCTCTTGAGTCGGGAAAATACCGCCATCCTTTCATCCACGCTGCTATCGAGGGCCACAATTTGTTAGGTTCTCGGTAACGGCAGCATCGACGGCACCGAAAAGGACGACCGCCTGGCAGCCAGGGAGAGACACACCAGCCGACGTCTTACCTGACTTGTCCCGGCCGCAGATATCGTGGGCCAGCTGAAGTCCGTGATTACCGAAGCTTTCGTATGTCATTGGCGCGGCAGTACTGGACACCGTCAGCGCGTCAAATACTCGCCCGACCACTGGACAAACCGGACCGACAGAAGGGAACAACGTGTTCTGTCGCGGCTCTGAGTTGGGTACACGAAGGTCTCTCATGCCCACACCGTATCGCGTGTCCCCTACCATTATGCGTTACTTGTGGAACATATACTAGAGGACTGTACGGAGTTCGGTGACCTCCGGCAGCACTAGACACTATCGTTTTCCATTCACCAATGCAACGACCCCATCCGAGAAGAAGTGTTACCGTCCTTTCTCAAGAACGCGGGACTTTTATACCAGCTGTGACGGATTTGATTAAAGCGCTTCTCCAAGAACAACATACCAGAACAATAGTCGTATAGCAAACCAATAATGGCATTAGAATAACCATTTGAAAATTTCAGCAATTCGTTTTTGTTCTTTAATTCTCCCAATACGAATGACCTATGTGTTGAAGTTGTTACTGCCTGGCCCTTGGGGCTTTAATTGCTATATGATAAGAGAGCAAGTGAGAGCTCCACCATCGAAAATGGTGTTTCGTTCGCGGTATCGTGAGAAGACGCGGTGCGGCAGATCTTTTGTGCCGGGGCGGAATCCGGACAAACCATCTTGACGAACTTAAATATCCAGCGGTTTGCATATTCCACGTCCTCGCTAGTACTATTTCTGTTTTGCATACGTAGCATACCTCAAAGAGGCGCATCGATGTTTCTCTCTAGAAGCGCGTTCGCGTTTGTGTAGTATTTTCGAAAGATATTATTTGAGGTGATTCCTTAAAGGATACCTTCTGACCTTTACAATGAAATTTAGGAGAAGCAATGTTTCTTCTCTTTCTATTACTTCTAGCTACTCCAGTAGATGTTCCTTCTTGTGGGTAATCAGAGTCGTCCTCGTCAGTGAACAAGAGAGTAAAGAGGTGCGTTAAGAATGGTGGCGTAGCTTTCTTTAGCATTTCTGATCGCTTGGAACGTTCCTTGACGGATCGTTTAAGTTTATCCCCGCATAGCATGTACGCGGGGCATGTCGAGAGATCAGGCAGATTTTCCCATGATAACGCCTTCAACCTCTACCCTAACTGCTGGAATATACACATTGTAGTCTCGTGTAAACTGCTCGCAGCAAGCAATATCGTTTGTCTGTTTTGAGTTGGCTAACCATACCCTGACCTTGTCCGGGCAGACCTTTAATATTTCGGTCACAGCCAACAACCGTTCTGTCAGATCCTTAGAAATCTGCAAAAGGTTCAGCGATTTATTTTTCGACCGGAAGCAGACCACATAAATATTTTTAAAAAGATAAAAGTTAACCTAGCTTCAAATCGGTTTTCAACGGCGGGCTTCACACCAGCACGCAGAAATCGTTCCAAAACCGGCAATATCAATCACAGCAACGTGGCACTACTTGGACAATTGACATCCGGGAACGCTGCGCCTAATTGTTCACTGATGATTCACTGGCGAAATGAAGGCACCGAGTGTGAAAACAAGCTATTTTTTACAATTAAAATGCACAGCAGAAAACTGACAGCAAAAAAACTAAAGAAGTGTATGACATTCTCGGGTTGAAGATTGAACGATTTTCCTTCTGCATTATAGTAGTCTGTCACATTGAAAAAAAAAATTTGGAAACCCATTTTTTAAATTACCCGAATTTTTTTCGGAAAGTTCACGTGGATATCGCAGGGAGGGGGATAGGGGTACAGGAATTGTCCACGCTTGTCCACGGAGGGGTTCAAAATCGAAGGTTTTTTTGTGCACGTGGTATATGAACGGTCCCTTATTAGGGGGAAATACAAAGACTTCTGACGTGCCCCTGTCTGGAGCCGCTTGGGTCCCCAGTACTCTTAAAGAAATTTTATCTTTACAAAAAATTGTACAAAAAAAAATGAATTCACAGCAGTAACTCGAAAAGCACATAAGCAAATCAAAACAATAGTTCGTAATCAGTAGCGATGGTAGCAAATGCGTACTATACGACGCCCTAAGCAGTTTTGAAAGTTATTTTATTAGAAGACCCACTACCCCGTAAAAAAAACTCATTGAGTCGATTCAAACAAAAAAGAGCTTTCAGCTAAAATTTAAATTTATTCTGAGAACTTTAGAGTACTGAAACGGCTAATTCACACGATTTTTTTTCGAATAATTCATGCATTCATCCAAGCGATCGTCGTTTAATCCCTCGTGAGCGCCGTAATGTGTTTCTCCCTTACGCCGAAGACAGACGTTTCCAAGACCGTATAAAAATCTAGTAAACTAAGAATTTGTCCCGGAGCCAGTGACGAAGCAAGGATGTTAAAAAGAAAACCTCTTGACTCCGCACAGCTCGTGTGCATCGTGCTGCTGAAAGCCAAGTCCAGGGCCTTGATTATGAAAATGGCAGCAGTAGCATAAAATTTCTTTATTGTTTTCGCACGCAAGTATTTAATTACACTGTACTTCCTCGTCTGGGCTTCTCTCTGTTGGTCGGGGAACAGTGCGTGTATATGGCTGTGTCTGTGTTTGTGTCTGTATGTGTGTACGTGCGACTGACTTGTGCAATACACAGCAACGAGCGACTAATTGGTTGCAGGATGTAAATCTTATTTTCCCTTCGGGGATGGTGATGGTGTGAAAAAGTTTACCGTTTTCTGCTGATGAGCTCTCCTCTGCTTTCGAAGGCTCAGAGATGCCAGATTTGCAGACAAGTCTGCAAATTCGCAGACTTTTAATTTAAGCTGCAGATTTTTTCGATGACGCAGATATTTGCAGATTTTTTAGTTTGGCTGCAGATATTTGCAGATTTTTTAGTTTGGTTGCAGATATTTGCAGATTTTTGAATATAAAGGCTTTTGGTTACACTAGCTTTCCTGACATTTTTTGTTCTTCCCAGACTTTTAAAATTATTATTGCAGACATTTGAAAAAAGTACCTGGCATCTCTGCGAAGGCTTGGTGTGCTTGCTTAGCTCGAAGAACCATGAGCGCGGCATGTTGTTTACTCGTACACGAGCGAGAGGCAGCCCGGCCGGATGAAGTGCTATCAAGATTTACTACACTTGTAGGGGACAGATACGTAACTAGCGAAGTTTTATGAAAGCCACTGCTCAGTAGCATAATGAACGTGCTAACCATGGTATTTAGGCTGCCGCTGAAGAAGGCCATTCATATTTAATCTGATTAAGGGGGGTAACTAAGGGACTTACACATGCATATTCGGGGGAACTTTGGCGGCTGGGAATATGAATACATGATTGTCGGGAGTTCAACATCTATCTTGGTAAGGATTACAGCTGTTCGGCTTACTCCAAATAGGGCGGTTAGTTCCGTCGAATGTTGCATACTCGTATCGAGACGAAAAGCATACATGAAGCAAAATTTACTGCTATTTACTGTGGAGAAACTAATTGAAAATTATACCGGATAATAAATCTTCAATTAATTCGTATTCTCCGCATCCATTGCCAGTACAAACCGGCTCGCAATGCAGCTTCCAGGAAAGATAGCCACCAAACAGCCCAAAGTGAACCTTTTTCTCGCTCCAGTCATTCAGTAGACCGAGCCGAAAGACCTATATTATTTACAAATCCGTCTGAAGGAAAAAAAAATAGCTATGATTTATGACCTCCTGGGTACCGGATCTACTAAAGTGTCAAGAGGCACAGCAAGAGTTAGCAAACGAAACTGTCAGGATGGTATGATTCATTCAAGTAGAATTTTCTTCAGCTTTCTTGATTCTTAAACAGAAATGCTCTTAATAAGGGCAAATTAAAATATTCACTACATCTTTTGCGTTCGGTGTACACTTGGTTTTACACTTCCTAGTGCTCTGCTGTTGTTGCTACTACTCGCGGGTAGGAAATTGAGGAGGAAACGGGCGGACGGAAGGAACCACGATGATAAATCATCCGGAGGTTCAGCGAAACGTTTGCGACTCTAATTTAATTTTGCTCCGTTTCCGAGAAGTTTTGCTGCCTACCCTCATCAAGCAGCCAGCGCGGCAGGAAACGGGGCGTATTATGTATTGCTCGTTTGCCACAATTGGTAAGTTCAATCGTATTGTGATTGGAAAGTGGAGAGTTTGTTTGTTTCAACAGGTTGATTTATTACTATTCTATAGGGTATTTGGTTCATCAGGAATCTCTTGAGGGGTGACATTTAGCATTGTTTTGTTGTACACGTATGATGAAATTTCACTCAGTGTAGTATTATTGAACTAATCGGAAACATTTTGTTACAGCTTCCGGTGCTCATTTGCATCTAATCATTGTCGTTTGTTCACAGTGTTAGCGCAAAAGATCCATTTATTCATGTGGAGAAAGAAGAGAATTGCTAATAGAAATTCGGATCGGTAGGATGGATTCGCTTAATTCGTAAGCAACCCATTTTCCAAGATTCGTGTGAGATTGAGGTTAAATCGGGTGGAATTTTTACCAAATGAGGTTAAATCAGATGGAGAATCGTACACATCGCGTATACATTAATATCTATATGCATTACAACTGTGTTGGTGTCCTAGACGTCAAATAAGTCAATGTTATCCTCTAGTAAGATATATACGGAGACGTTATCTTGAGCCAGCGAAACTGTTTTGGGAGCACTGCTAGGTTTTAACAATGGAATTGAAGGTTGCCATTTTGTCTGCTTTTCTCTCCGCATATCTCTCACTGGAGGATAATTAGGCAATTCATGAGACGTTTCTGATCAGCTGATTATTTCTTGTTTACTTATTCTGACGTTACTCCGAGGGGTGCGACGTCCGACAATATCGTTGACTCGATCCAACATCAAACGAATCGGACTAACAAAGTTATTTGTCGGACGAGTTTTTCTGTTCGCAGGAGTAGACTTGTTGACAGAACCCACCGCTGAATTGTCAAACAAACGTCTAATGGATTGCCTAATTAGGGTAGTCTGAACTGCCATCTACCAGAAAAAAATATAAAAATAAATGCTTACTATCGGTACTATACCGTACCGTGAGAATTGAAGTCTTCTCGATGCCGACAGGAGTTCCGCAATATCACAAAGTTGCCGGTTCACAACCTAGGCCCAATCAGTCCTGCACTAAGTTGAATTTCTGGTTGAAATTTCTCATGAGATTTTTGGTGTTCCAGAAAGCGTTGAAAAATACTTGTTCCATCTCAAATTTCTAAGACCAAGAGCTGTTTACTTTATAGTTTTGAGGAGCAGTGAAAAATGTCCCACATGGGGATCATCAGAGTCATACTCTTCCTTACCTAAGACAGCATGGTGATTTGTCGTGGTGAGTGGCTAAGCTGTTTTATTAGCATTTTTGCAAAAGATTACTTGGAGCGTCGTGTAAGGCAAGTGTAGGCTCAATTTTTAGCATTTCCAATGCAAGAATCATTTTCATGATTCTCCACGCAACTGTCACTTCGAGCCTTATTACTATAAAGGCTCATTTGCTTGTAATTAGAACAATGCTGCAATGCGTGACACGCGGTACAATAACCGATGATGGCAGATGATCTTTGTCGAACAAGACGTAACTAAACGCAAGGTAGTCCCGCTTAAGGTTGGGTGATCATATCAGGTGAGTAAAAACCCAGGACAGTGGAAAGGGTGCTGTCTCCCACCGTTACCTTTCAATCAACTGTTCCTTCTCCACATGATTTCGGCAGTTTAAAAGCCCTAAGGTCTGGCAGGCAGAGCTTCGGCAGAAAAAAAGTTCTGGAGGTCTGAGAGGAAGAGTTCTACGAGAAATTCTTTCGTCGGAATTCGATCACCACTTTTTCGGATTTACACACACCAGCTCTAACTAAACCATCATCAGCGAAAGTCTCGTGCTGAGATTATCTGTACAGGTTCTTTGAGCAGTTTGCAGCACTAAATATATGTCATTGATGTAAAGCAGAAACTTCTACGGTCCCAAGTAGCTTCCCTGCGCTATACCTGGCAATCTCCAATGACAACCATTATCTCTCGATCTGAAAGCTAGGATCGAAACAGCCGCAAAACCTACCGTGGTTTCCAAATTTCTGCATTTTATCGTTTGTTATTGTATATCCACCGAATCTTGCGATTTGTTATTTGGCGTAAAGATCTTATTTCTTTTTGGAAATCCATTAACTGCATTGTCTGTTGTTGCTTGGGGATTACTTAGTTCGTTTTCTCTTGGTTTATCGTTTCGTTCATGCTATCCTTGCTTTATGAAACCTACGAGTCACGATCGTGTATCCGTGTTCTTTGTCATTTACTTTATTATTAGTAGTTGATTGGGAAGTAGTAGGCGCATCACAATGATCGGACTCGATGTGCGTAAGTTCCTTTTTCCAGCATTCTTTGGTGCCTGAGCTACAACTCCGGTTGTTTGTGATTTATTTGATGTTGATGAGGACTGTGTGATGGGTTTACTTGTTGTGGATAATGATTCGTTAGAGGTTTGTGTGCATAGTTTCTCGTAGTGTGTCTTCTTGTTACAGAACTGGCCCGTCGGGGACTGTTCTTCATATGTGTACAGCGTGATTTGGGATTTGGTTACAGCTTCTATTGAAAGTTCAGAAATGAAGGAATAGATTCCGTCACTCGCATTTTCACGACACGGAAACCGTTGGAAATATTTAGAAAAAAAAATCTCTAAGTTTCAAGCTAAACGGATACCACCCTTACGTGTTGCGACATGATGATTGTAATGAATTTATTGGTTGTACCCGGGTATAGGTCGTGCCGACGCATATCACTCTTATCATTGTCAATATTAACGGGTATCTTGATTCTAACATTTTCATGCTCAATGACTCCTTGCAGTTGTTTTCCATAGCATAGCTTTCCGCCATGGCCAAAGTTTTAAACGTTATGAGTACAGCATAACGAGTGTAGTGGAATTGTATGACGACGACTTCCGTAAGTCTAAACTGCATTTGCACCTTCAATAACTGGCGGAACAGACAGCTATTATATTGTACCGAAGATTGCTCAAATTTTGCTGCTGTGTTTCAAACATCTTGAAATAAACGATTGATCTCGCACCGACAAAAGTAACGGTGCTTTATTGTTCACACTGGCTTGGGACGACTTACGACGACAAGCAGAGCGACTGATTAGATACTGACCCTGAAGTGATTTCATAATCACCAGCTCGAGAGAGCGCTCAATGAAGATATTTCACGAAAGTTGTTGATGTTTCGCTATTTATCTTTTTATGGAGTGGATTTTAAGTAAGACGCAAAAGTGCCACTAGCAAGAGAACCCAACAAGGAGCAGAATCACCAAAACGTTGATGTGTCTTCTCAGAGGTACCGTAAACCGGGGTGACATTGATCACTTTTCGACGTAATCATTACATATTTTTAGACGCAACACATTTTCTTCAAGTTTAATCTTTTTAAACCATGTACTAATTTATGGAGAACAAGATTGGATGATTTCACCTAAAATTTTCCGCTTACAGCTATTTTTCCAAAAATGATTTCAAGTTGAAGTCCGTTTTCGTATTCCGGGGTGACTTTGATAACCTACATGTGCACCCACATTAAGTTATCGTTGTCAATGTTTTTCATTGATATGTTTGCTTAAACTGATTCTGGATAGATATTCATTGTTAAATAGATGTTAATTGGTATTATACAAAGTATTTAAATGTACTGTAAAATTCGAGTAACCGAAGAAATAAAATAAATAAAAGATTCTGAAAACCTTTAAAACTGCTAAAATTGTTTTATTTCAGTGCTTTATCGATGTACAACAAGTTTCATCCATTCGACCACGTTGGAATATTGAACAATAAAAAAAATGTTGCGAATTAAAATTATTTCAAATAATTGCCAACTAGTTTTACAAAAAAATGTATGTAAAATAAACAAGCTCTTAAAACTAAAGTTGGCACATCCCAATCTAAAGGAAAATAACAACACGCTTGTAATTTATTACTTTTGTTCAAATCTGAGATTTATTTGTTTTATAAAAAATAGACACTTTACGAAGCTTCGTAAAAATAAGGTAAAGTCAAATTTCGGTTTTTTGTAGTTTTTGTACCCAAAAACCAAACAATATACTCAACAAGTATAACAAATCAGTATTTTATAAGTTTAGAGTAAAAATCAGTTCAAATTAAAATGATTCGGTAGATTATTCTGGTTTAATAAGCGATCTACGAAAAAAATTTCGAGTGATCAAAGTCACCCCGCTGATCAAAGTCACCCCGGTTTACGGTACCAAAGGGAATTGTTCGGGTCCCAGATTGAAAGACGATTTAAGTCGAGAAGAAGCAGCCAGAGATTAATCTACAACTGGAATAGCCTCTTCTCTTTTCAATTTCCATGTAAGAAAAGGAAGTCGAAAAGAGAAATAACGAGGCACTCTTGACAGATTAAAAAACCATCGGAATGTACAATTGGGAAATTTGAGTGCATTAAGTTTTTTTTTCGGTCATAACTGCGATATGGAGCGCAGTAAATAAAGAGAAGATTTAATAAACAGAAATATATTATGTACTTCCCAGGACACTAGGACAGTCAATGAGAACCAGGACATGTCCTGGGAAACCAGGACTTATGGTCACCCTAGCTAAAGGTCACCCGACACGAGTTCGAAGGAGCATACCATTTTGTCCCATGCAGTGCGATTGTCGTTCAAAATCCTCTCTCAGTGAAGCGATAGGTCTTTGAAAAAGACTTCCCCCGTGCTTCAGTGGACTCACACAAGATAAATTACAATTGGTGACTACACCATCGATCTCAACTTCTTGAGTGGACATGTACACGCTGTAGCTCTTCATAACGTCGTTTGCTTGTTTTCGACAGAATTGCACAACGCCGAGCTTATTATGGGGAACTTTCTACACACGTCTTCCCTAGTCGGTCATAATAAATTAGTATACAAGATGCCTATTGAAATATTTAACAAAAAAAATCTGCTCCGACAAAAAAAATTGTACGCAAAGGAATATTGCAAAGAGCAGTTATTTCTACAGCGAGGATGGAACATGCATGAACATCAAGACGATATATGCACTTAGAAGCGATTGATTTCAATTTCGGATTTTTTTTTCAAGAAGCTTCACCAATCTGACACTTTTCACTGTATCTTAATAAAAAGTAATAAGAAGAGTTGCCAGACTTCTAACAAGTAGATTTCATAAGATTGGAACACTTCTCACTTCATATTCCTGCATTATGAACGAAATGAAAAGGTGGCAATATAGTTGCTACTGCCTTATGCAGGGTTAAAAATATTTACATTTCACAAGATACACATAAAAGGAGCGTCTCGCTTCACTTGAATTTACATTCAGAAACATGTAAAAGTATGCGTCGTCCACAATTCTCCAGCTTATTCAACCGAGTTATACATCAAATAAGACGCAGTATTTTATTTTGCGACATGTAACTACATTATCAGACGGAAAATTACGTCGCAATGTTGTTTACGTCAAATGTAATTTTCATTTTTTCTAAGTGTGTAGTTTTGTCCGACTATTGTTCAAAGACCCGTCACTGTGTATTGGGGAGAGTTTCGTCAACGCTAACGATGCCACACGATTTGATGAGCAAGTACGAGTAGAGTTTCTTGAGTCATGTTTTTGCTATGATTTATGATTTGGTCCTCAATTAATTCCCGAAACAAAATCTTGGCTATGGGCCTGGATCAGCCAGACCAGGGTCCTCCATTAATTCACTTTAATAAATTTTTATTTGCTGTAAGAATATCCCGGTCTATTAACACCGAAATACTTTCCAGTGAGGCAATAAACTGTGCTGGCTAGATTAGCTAATTTATCTAACGAATATCAAAACCCTACACCAAATTCTACTATTACGTCAGATTATAAATTCAAATTTTTTAAAAACTTCACATAACAATTGTGAACTTCTTACTGCACTGCAACCACCGGCTTTCTGTGGTCGCCAAACTGTCAAACAACGGTCTCGCTCCCATTTCCAGCCCGGCGAATTCATATTCAAACAAAGCGGGCACCAACTTTCAATTCAATTCTCGTATTCCGCAGAGCCAAATTCGATTGGCCATTCAGTTCAGATCGTCGTTGTTCGTTAAATCGTCTCTGACACAGATTAGACTGAACTTTTTAATTATTCTATTTCCCCATAAATTCACCGGCGCGTACAGTAGTGCACCGCACCAGGGAAGCGACGGCCGATCGACGGACCGACGGCACACTCACTTCGGAAAGCGAGAGAGAACCCTCCCGTCCGGGTGGACATTTCCCACAAAGGTCTACTTTAAGTGCTACATTTACGTCGGAAGTGGTTAGCAACAATTTATTTTATCCCTAACTGGAACAAACCGCACCGTGTTTTTGCTCCCTTCTGTTGGCCGTGGTCCATTTTTCTGCACTATGGGCGGTTAGTCAGCATACAGTTGACCAGTCAGGCAGGCTCGATGGTTCGAGAAGTGTCCTGATGGTGGCCCAGCCAGTGCCTCCGGACAATGGAAATGAAGAGAGCAAAAAAAAAAAAACACGAAACTTTTCAACTTATTTCTGTACCGTGAATGTAACTGGGGGCCTCTCGACATGTGCTTGTTCAGTTCTCCACGGGTGGATGTCAATTCTGGAAAAATCGATTTACGAGTGTAGAGCAAACATTAAAGTTCGGAGTGCAGTGGATGTTGACCGGATACTGGTGGTAGGTATATATGTGCATGGTGGGTGTGGGTCGGAAATATATACAGTTTGAGGCTGCTGCTACTTGATGGCTTTGAATAGTTGGTGGTATAGCTTCTTGCTATGCTTGCACTGTTGAAGAACAAGTTTGGCTTGAGTTCGCAAATCAACTTTCAAGGAGTGGCTATTGTCAGTGTCTGTTAGCAGGAGATTACGGAGATTTAGGAAAGACTATGTCTGGTCAAAATAGGAAAGCCCGAGAAGCTTTGTGCTTCCATTCCGGTTAGTTCTATCTATATAGATCAAAGCCAACTGCTGAGATTTGTTAACTTAAGGAACACATTGTCTAAATCAGCAGGATACGTCGCACTCTAAGCGAAATGATCATTTCTGAAATAGATCGACTTGTGCCCATTTTAAAACGAATCATTTGCGATAATGATAATCACGTCGGCTGTTTATTCCGGGGCGGAAACATTTAGCAAATGGATATGGAAATGATTTTCTTTAGTACATATTTACAGATGTTTTCTTCGACAACGACAAGATAATAAACTTTTATTACATGGTTTTGACTTTGGCTGCCCAAGCGGCAAATATTTCATGGACAGTGATTGCACCCTTAGTAAAATTAGATCTTTTACCGAAGAGCTGACCAACACAGTGCTTCTACTTTCATCGACATTCAAGCCTTAAACTACATACCACTCTTCATTCTATTCACAGTATCTCATTGAAAAGAGGGATTGAATTACAAACAAAAATAAAACATCACCAACAAGAAAACCGCAGAAAAAAAGATCCCATGTATCGAGAAAAAACAAGCCACTTGTTATTTTTTTTACGAACTCGACCCCACTTTCGCTGGCTGGCTGGAGGTAAAATGGGTGGAATCGAGGGAAAAAAGAACAACTTTTCAAGTGATGTTATAGTTGACAGACGGAAAACTTACTGCTGCGAAAATATGAGAACTCTCTCTAGAGAGGAAGGAAAAAAAAGGTGTTTTCAATACGCTGCAGAGGTGAGAGGCGAATCACACATTGAAGTGGTTTTTCGAGGAGTGAGAAAAGCTCTCGAATTCGGTACAATCTGAATGATGGAAATATCGATGGGATCTTTAATGTTCGCTCGATGTGAATTTGTTGAAAATGTGATGTTTTGTGTGTAGTTTGGATTATTAGCTTAACAGTTTACACTATTAAAATTATCATCCAGATTTTTCGAATCTCCAAACGATTTAATGTTGTTGTTGTCAATAAATATCATAATGGACTTACTTATTGTGAAACTTGAGGAAAATAGTACCATCTCTAGATTCGAGGTATTGTTTAAATCTTCCCATAACGTAACATGTGGGAATATACGCTTTGTTTCGGTCTCGATTTGTGCTTTCTTTCCTTGTGAGAATTTAGCACATTGTATAGTTCACACAGTGTAAGGTTTAAGAAATAGCCCACTGTATATGCTGAATCGGTGCATCGTTGGAAACCGAATTAAAGATTCGTTTCAGTTTTTCAATTTGTTTTCAAACAATTCTATAATTTCCTTCCTGTCTGTGTGGGCACTGAGGGTTTTTCCTGAAAAATCGAAGGAAGGATGGTCGTAGCAGATTGGAGCTCCAAGGCTCCGATTGACTCGGATTTATAAAGGTTCGCTCGGATGGACTCAAGGTCGTGATGATAAGTTTGAAACAGGCAAACGATATTGCTTGCTGCGAACTCCTCAAGAAGACGTATCGTGTCTACGTCTCAGCTCGCGATGTCGAAATTGACGGGGTGGTCACCAATGAGAGTTGGTGTCGGTTGCACTGATTCCTACCGGTCTATACTATGTTCAACGATTTTACGCAATTTAGGAGTGATTCTGCCCAAGAAAAAAGTGGTTGAAGACAAACAATTGTAGTTTTGATGGATGTATAATTGGTTCCTAATCGTGAGTAGTGTAAAGCATAATGTCTACAAAAGTTTTTTCGTGAAGCGTTTTTAATATACAAAATTTGGGCTTGTGTGAATATTTGATAGTGTGAATATGAACAACAAAATGACTATTAGTGATGATGTTGTCAAACAATATGAGTACAATATCAGTTATGTAGGTTCTTCGTGTGTATAAGTGCTTTAATGGTTCCTTAGATTTATAAAACAGGCAGTGCGACCAGATTAGACAACTGTTCATAAAAAATGGGGCGTGCTTCAGCATTACCAGATATACCGGTTTGTCGGTTTTGTACCGATCTCCATACTCAATACAAATGAAGCTTCTAATAATACTGATTCTTATACCAATATTTTTAATGATAAGAGTGTATGGTTATGAGAATAACCTCTTTCTTAAAGGAATCAGAAATCCGTCTTGATTCTGGCAGATTCCAGCTCAAGTGCAGAAGCTGATTCAGAAACTAAGTTGAGCTCACTGAATTTCTGATGCCTAGTAGAAAATGATTATAGTTAGCCACAAACAGTTTACATGAAACCCACGCATTTAACTCAGGTCAGGCGTTTTGCCTACTGCGCTATGCCCTCCCCTTTTATTATATATTTACAATTTTTAGCAGAACATTTTCTAAGAGGTAACACAAAGTATGCGAAGCTACTTCACCCAGTAAATTCCGAATCAAAGATGAAGATGTTGCAATTTATTTCCTCCTTTAGATTAATGGGTTTGATGGTATTAGAAACATCATCAAGCATATTTCGTGCATCAGTTTTAAGGAACCTCTGACAGACAATTGCTTTAAGATGATTATTAAATTATGCCTCGATAGTGGTGCATCGAGGAGACCGAGAAGATCGGGAAGGTTAGATTGGATAAATTAAGGTATATTATTAAGGATAAATTATCCATTCCCGGTCAGTATAGTATGAAAAAATTCTAATAGAATGCAATTGTCGTTAATGGTAAATAAAAATGATTTGCTGGCATTTAGACGAATTCAACTAGTTTGATTGCATGTGTTCTTTTCTTCTACTTCATTAGTTTGCTTTTGTTGTACTTCTATTAGTTTGCTTTTTCACAACTCATGTATACCAAAAATAATATCGGTCAATTTATACGCTTCTACTTAATCTTTTTGCATCTTTTTATCTTCATTCGGTATATTATTTTTCCTTTTTTTACAACATTTAAAATTATTTCTCGCTAACACTCACTAACATAATCATTTGCATATTTTCTCATATATACTCACATTTCCTCATTTCACACGTGCGAACGCTCGTGTCCTTCGCGATAACACAAGCTTAGCCACAAACGCGAACATGCAATTGCAATTATCCACACATTTTTACGTCCGCGATCTTGTCAATATTAAAACACAATTGTAATTAATTGAAAGTTTTGGCACTTACAAATTTACAAACGCGGTCTCAAACATTAGCCCACTGTTCGCACGATCATGAATCGGTCCTCGGTCCTAGAAGCCTACACTTATGCCTTCAGTTGGACCATTCAATAAAATATCTCCCATATCCACTAGAAAACACGCTACATGGCGACATGACTGGGACTCTAGTGGCATGAGGGGTGCTCTCTCCTAGTAAAGGAACCGAAAATGAATCATCAGCATCAAACCCACTAAACAGCACATTCCATGGCGACATGACCGGGAACTCTGATGATACGGGGCATCTTATTCTAGCATCTGAACCATACACTGCAAATTAAGTACCAGATTCACAGCCAAGAATACAGGCGAATATGCGAGTGGCATCATGGTTATAAAATCGAATTTATGCAAGCGTAGGTACATATACGCTAGCACACGCGACAAACATGTTAGCATACAAACGCTCGAGCCCTTCGCGATCATTCACCCACACCTGCGCCCGCGATCTCGCGAACAGGATAACACCCCGACGACTAAGTGAACGTTTTAGCCCTTATAAATTTACAAACGCTTCCCATGGCGACATGATTGGGAATGGTATGGGAGAACTCATTCCATTGTAACATCTGAACAATACGCTGAAAATTATGTATCAGATTCACGATCCGCGCAATCATTCAAGAACTTACACGAATATGCGAATGAACACACGGTTATAAAGTCGAATTTATCCTTGGCGAAGTTACACACTAGCATACAAGACAAACGAATGACCACGCGATCAAGACAAGACCACGTAGGTCAGATGAAAAATATTAAATAAGTAAAATAATTAATAAAATTATTTGATTTGGTAACAGTTTGCACATGTGGGATGAAACGCGAAATTTTTGCGACAGTTAATTCTATCAATGAAGACATTTATTTCAAAGAATGCTTGGAGAAACGCTTGTTGCATTTTTTGAAGAAAAACAATTGAATGGCACAACCCATATTTTTTCCGATATTGACGTTTTTGCATTTTCAATAGCTCAAAGTAATCCACGTGGATTGTCATATTAAAAATTTGAAAACAATTTTTTGATTTTTTGCTCTTAGCAGTTGACCATGAAGGTAATTCTAGTACTAACTAGCGTCTGAAAGGGGCTAACCCCAGCTTGCGTCTTATGGAATTTCAAGTTTTCTCGTTCGTTTTCCGAGGTTTTAAGAAAAAGCAGTCCATCGATTTGCAAATTTTATGTTGTAGCTCACATATAGGTAAACTCGATAAAAAACTATTTTTAGTTGGATTGCATTGTACGTTGACGTTTCGGCTCAAATAGTCGTTCCTGAAGGTGAGTGCCGCTCACGTACTTGCTATGTATGGCTATTTTCTATCTAATATATATTTCCTGCACGAATTTATATTGCTGAGTGTATTTTGTCGAAAATTCCAGTGATAGTGTACTGAATCTACATTGAAAGTAAACCGGACAATAAGGGATCAAGTGAAAAACGGCACATTGTTGCAGAAAATTAAAAAAAAATGGAATAAATTATTATCTTTCGTTATAGAGTTATGTGGTCTTCGGAAAAGTTGCTGAAAATTCATTTTCAAAAACTTTGGTGAGGTGAATTTTTAGCAAAATACATATTTTTTCAATTGTTGATAATGCTGACATTTATAAATTATATTATGAATCCTGGGTAATCAAACACTACCATGAATCCCCTTCAGATATATCATGAAAGATTTTTCATACCTCGGGGCAGAAAGGGGCATAACAAGACATTAATTTTCGAAAAGTACACTAATTTTCAAATGTCATTTAAAATAGCACAGGTTTGCATACAGTTTTCAGAATTGATCGTCTATTTAACCTTTAAAATGCTGTAAAAATATATATTTTGTCCTTTAGACTTAATATTTTGAAAAAACTCTAGTAGAAAATTGTTAACTCATGAAAAATTCAAAATAAAATTTTGAGGTTATGTCCGGCTAGGCGACACTGTGCAGCGTGATATTTTCGCAACGTGCTCTAGAAGGAGCACAAATCTAATACACAATGTCGTCGTATTTTCTTAATTAGACCAGTAGAAAAGAAAGACACCGAAAGTTATAGCTTCCCTAGCAAAACATGGTCCTTATAACAACCATCTAATTTCCCCTAAATTTCTACACTATCCGGACGTTTTCGTGTAGGTGCTAACTACGGCAGCACAGAGGAATTTAATCAAAAGTCACGAGATCTGAGCTAGTATCTTTGTGATTCGAGAGAACATTGCTTTGCGACCTACCGGTTTCAGACAAGCTTTAGGCTGGATCTTGTGCGGGGTTGCCAGATTGTGAATGGTAATTAATTTAGAATAAAGTAGACTGTCTCGAGGAAACGTGATTAGCGAAAAGATTTCTGTAGCCTACAGTCTGTCGGGGAGATAATTCTTCATTTATCTTATAAGTAAAGATGTTAAACTATTTTATTGAATATGTACAGCTTACAGGTTGTATCTAAATTGATTTTAATACCCTTGCTATGCTGCTTAAAATGATTTTGTAATAAAACTGCTATGAAAAATGTGCAGAATACCTACCAGTACCTGCGAAAGGAGGCTTCGAATCGAGTGGTCTTTATTTTTTTACTATCTTCTGAGCCAATATGTTGAACAGGGATAGCAAGTACTGCTCTAACTAATGGAATAAAAAGCTTAAGGGAGATGAGATGAATGTATGATATTCTAACACAGGGGTTTTCAATTCTCTTTGTGCCACGGGTCCGTTCGAAACCATCCTTGGTTGATGCGGAGCCTCTCGGTTTATGATACATTTTGTACACACTCAATTTATTCTGTTGAATCTTAGCATATTTCGTCTCGTCTGCCGAAATCCGCATAGCCTAGCACTCAGCGAGCATTTCTTTTGTTCAGTGAAAGTCACGTTTGTTTTACTGAGACTCGGAAAATATATCGCTGAAAATTAGTAATTATTTTCACTTTGTCTGAGGTATCAATTTTAAAATTTGCTGTTCCAATGTGCCGAAATCGCCAAACTGAATCAATTGTGATTGTAAATCATATATTATTCTCACGCAAAGCAACATGAAATTTCAATAGCCAATATTCAATAAAGCAAGGACTGATTTTAATCGCCGTTTCTTTTTAAATCGAAGTTATTAAATATTTCCATGCTGATAAGACAGCCTAAGAAAAGACTTTGAACACACAAAAATATCTGCGAACTTGAACTACAAATTTTTATTAGGCCCAAACGATGAATACATTACAATGGTGATAATAGCCCTATTTTTTTTCTGAATATCAAAAGTCTCATGAATAGGTTCCTAAAGAGAATCAACAATTTCGTTGAATTCAAATTACTTTTGGATAATGGTAATGCATTTACATAATTAACAATAAATTCGTAACGAACGTGATATCCATTATCCATTATCGCATTATCCGAAATAACGGTCACTGCGATTACTAATTTGTGCCCGAGAAAACACGACCTATTGATTGCACCCATTGATTAACAGTGCATCTCTAAATTCCACCCGACATAGTCTATTAACTCCGAAGCTCCGTCGAATAAATCAATGTATCGCACGACTTGTTACAAATGAGACAACAAACTCAATTACCCTACCCGTCCCTATTATATCGAAACATGATATATTAGTTCGATTGCGAAATTCCACACAAAAAGCATGCTTAGAACCCATTCATCATAATCTATTACTATCACCAATCCACTCGAGAGCTATTGACAAGTAGGTTTTAGTACACGATGCAAATTAATTACTCATGTTAAATACTAAATCGGACACCCTCGCATTGCTGGTAAAAAAGAGACTGTTTGGAATAGATTATTTTCACTATCTGTTTTTTTATTATTTTTAAAGGATCAAAGCAAGTCATTATCAAAGCCTGCTGCTCCTATCAATTGACAGTGTAGATGAAATGGTTGATGCCCAGAATAAATAACTCACAGGTCACAAAGCATCGTCGCACGGACTCGCTGTGCTCAGTGCAACAAATAATAAATCAAAGCCTTTGCTGAAGTAGTAGGTACCCATCTAGTCCACGTTCAAATTTGCCATCCATTTTACATAAAAGCTATAGCTGTGGGACGGTGCAAGCTGGTACTACTGGTAGTTATGTAGGTAGGTAAATTCAAACATTCACAACTTCAATCGGAATCAGAATCCGAACGAAGCAACATTCGGTACCTATCTGTTCCGCTAGAACCGTTGAATGTCACAGCCATGTTTTCGTTGCTTTCCGTGTACAGTACTGGTCCCGGACCATTCTCATTGACTTTGGAGAGGTGTGCGGGTTTTGTACCAACCTATCTTTTTCCTACGATAGTGGTCCAATTTTCACTCTATCATGCAAGCTAACACGCTTTGGACGGAAGTGATAGGCACTGCTCTTTCTCGGAGGTATCGATAACAACAGAAACATGACGAAATTGGGAGCATTGAGTATCGCTTAAATAATGGTTGAACCAAATTAAAAAAATAATTTTAATGGTATCGTGGATTATTTTCTTGATATTTGGACTATCCAAAAATCCTGCATTCGGTTTTAAAATGAGTGTCACTGAAAACTAACTGTACAACTCTTTCGTTGCGTTGAAATGCAACTTGCTGATAACTGACCTTTCAAGCCACAGGAGCAGACGGCCTGCAACACGAGATATTTCTTTGTGAGCTTCGACAGTTTAATGTATTTAATAATCTCTACCACCTTTCCGCTTCTAGTCCTGTTCAGAAAGCTGTTTAAAGTATGTCTTGGCCCAGGTACACACTAAATTATTGTTCAAAAGTCGAACTGACAAAAAAACTAATTTAAACAAGAAAGGTGCACAAAACTGGAACTCAACCAAATGTACCCGATAACCACGCTACGGCCCTGTCAGTCCCATTCAAATTTATTCACAATAATTGGTGTCGTTCTCGAATGTAAAAAGGATAAAAGAGTAAATAACGAACATACTTGAGTTGCGCGACACGAACATTTCAACTGAAAAAGATTTCAAATAAAAAAATATCAAAAATTATTGCACACTTTATCGTTTGTTTTCTCAGTTTCAAAAAAAAACATAAATGGGAGAGGTTACATTCAATGGCAATAAAGTAGGTCACCTCTTTAAAGGTTTAGCAAACATTGTGATCTAGATCTAGATCGATTATCATCGAGAAGACAACTCCATGCCGAACAGTAAGAATTCGATTCTTCTCGGGGCAGGGAGGAGTTCAGCATTTACACAAAGTTACCGTTACCTAACCTAGACCTAACCAATCCTGCACTAAGTTGAATCTTTGGTTGAAATATTAAACCACTTTAGATGTTTAGTGTTGGTGGAAGCGTTTGAACTCCTTGATTGATCTCAAATTTCTTATATCAGAGGCAGTTTTTTTCGGCTTTGTTTCAGCTGTATCTCGAGCTGTTGTACTTAATGGCTTCTCAAGGGAAAAAAATGAGTCTTTACAATAAATTTCATCAGCCTATAGTTTTTAGAAGCAGTTACAGTCCGCACAAGGGAATCATCAGGGCCGTACTCTTCCTGAGCCAAGCTAGCTAAACGATATATCGTGGCGAGTGGTGTAGCTCTCAACAGTATTTCTACAAAACAGTGCTTATAGTTTTATTTAAGAGAAGGCTTCAGATTCTCCAGGCGTTGTTTATACGCGGGGCATGGTAACAGATCATGTGAACTCTTCCCACAATATGCACATTTTTCAGCATTCAGCATTTCTGCGTCGAATCTTTCGCAACAAGTCTTTGATAACGCATCTTGTTCGACATTAATTTTATCACCAGCTGGATTTTATTAGAAGAATTTACATTTGCTAAGTTTTCAGTTGTCAGTGAGAATTCGGTCGAAACGAAAGAAATTCACCAATCCACCAACCTCAAGCGGTTAAGTAGTGATCGTGACCACCACTCACTCCATTGGATCTGGGTTGAGTTCCAGCCGAAGTCGGTAAGATTTTTTGAGGTGAAAAATATGTGGTCACGTTTTCCTTCGGAAGGGAAATAGAGTCGTTGGTCCTGGTCCATGTGTTGATGGGCCTATATATGGGGTCCAGATGATGGTGTCACCTCTCTGGCGTCGGTGATTGGCACTCAGTGCGGACAGAGGCCGACGGAAAAGAAAAACAAAAAAAAACAAAGACGCGCAAAACTGAGACTGGAAGACCACGCTACGGCTCTGCCTTTAGCACACAATCAAACTTCGTCAGCATCTTCATGTACAGTTCGTTCTCAGGTCGGCTTATTTGGCTTATCGTCACGATTTGAAGTCACCATCTTCTTATAAGTCAACAGTCCGGCTGGTTTTTTAGCTCGATGAATCGTTGTAGACGAAACTGCCAGCTTGCTTGCGCGACATGTCGGACGGAGAGGTTGGGGTTCCGCTTGAAACAATCGGCCACTCTTTCCGACGTTTTTGTGGCCTCCGGTTTTGTCCGATACAGTCTTTCTGGCTATCGAAAAAAAAAAACGATTTTCGAACACTTTTAAAATATTGGGCACAGTTAATTTGGCCACATTTAACAATTTCACCAACTTGGCGTGCGAGAAGATCGGATTTTCGCGATGAGCGAGCAACATTTTGCTCCTTTTGCTTCCGTGTCAATTTCACAACTGAAGAGCAAAAGTCACAATCAAACAGTAGGCCTAAGCTCGACCCTCATTAACAGAAGACAAAGATTAAGCCCGTACGATATTAAGCCTGTTCTAATGACCCTGCCACTTCTAGTTTTCCGATCTGTTTACTTCACATCCTTGCTCTCACTTGGCATAATGTTACACTTACATGTTTCAAATGAATTATGTGTAGTTTTTTCAATGAGAGATGAAAAATGCGTCAAGTTGAAGTTGACTAATGTTCGATCGCATCACCCTTTAAGATCGTTCTGAGTCTTAAAGATGGCAATAAGGCGCACATGAAGGTTATGTTGGATACACAGATAAAAATATTTTGTAATTTTAAGTTTATTTTCATGCACATATTGGGAGCATAAATATAAATGTAAAATTAAGTTTCACCACAAATACACATGACTTGTCGTGCTTTCTTCAACGAATTTTATTATAATTTTACACGTGGATTGAAAATTACAGTTTCTTCAAACGGAAAACGAATGCACTTCAATGTATTTTTACTCGAATATTGTTGTAAAATGAATGACATGTAATATTACATGAATGAAAGTGTAAAATTGTATGCTGTTTGATGCTCCAATTGATTTGAACGTAATTTTCAATCAAATTTTGGATTCAATCGCTGTATGTTTACATTCGTATTGATTAACATGTCGTGTAAATTTCATAATTTTTTGGTGTGTATAAATGCAGCCGCGTCAAATAAACTTAACTCAGAAATCCATCATTCATATTTACTTGCAAATAGCGCTTTTGACGCTTGTCTTAAATATAAGCTCACAACTCGTGATACCTGTACTGTTACAAGCAGTCCGTTTGTTAATAACATTTTTGCAAGATCAATCAGTAGTGATGACAATTAGAAAGGATTTGCACTATCTGTGACGAAAGATGTGTTAGATGTAACTTTCTGCTCCGACAATATTACATATGAGTAGACCAACTGGCTTGTATCTAATGAGTTTGATCCTTCGGTTTTTTCTTCATAGTTTGGATAAATATCGTCATATATCATGATTCCAAATCGAATAGTAGCGGCATACGAAGAGGCTTATCGAGCTTCAAGTTGATCGTGATTCGTTCCAGAAAAACCTATTGGTGGAAATTTCAACTAATAAAACTAGCGTTTGATAATAATAATAATAATGTTTTCAAAGCAAAAACATGAACAGTCGTACAGAACTGTGAAAGGCTGTTCAAAAGTAATTATCTCGTTAATTTTGTATTTTAGCTATGTGCAAGAAGGTTTGGACCAGACAAGTTCATGTTCCAGATTATTGTCTTGGTAAGATTTTAGAAAATAGCGCATCAAGAAACGTTGCTAAAGATTTTGAATTTTCCTATCATTAATAGAAGGTTTTTCGTGGAAAAATTCCAAAGGAGGTTTTATTAGACTTGGTCCAAATGTCATTCAATACATTAATACAAATATAGTTTCTTGATTTTTTTGTCAAATAGTTTTTTCATTGGACTTTTTTTTTTATTTCAGTTGAGCGGTTCGTCTGGTTATTATTTAATTCGATTATTTGGCACTGCTGATTGCGTTAGCTTAGCAGGGCCGTGGGTCCCTTGTATATTTACAATACATAAATAAGATAAACATATGCTTGTGGGATCCTAGACACGCGATTTGTTTTTTCGTGTTGACATCTTATTTCTCAGAGGGGACCCATTTTCAGAGCCGCTGCTTGCGGGTCAGTTTGTCCGCTTTCGTTGGATCTATCAAAGTCGCTGTCTTTGCTATGGATCTTTTGTAGTTCACTGTTGGGTGTTTTAGTTTGTCTATTGGCTTAACGGATCACGATAGTGGACGGCGTCGGTGGTTGAGTGGTAAGTGTGACCGCAACCCATTCCAGTTGTTCTGGACTCAATCCCAGCCCCCAGCCGAGGTCGCTGAGATTTTTCTGAGGTGAAAAAATCTGTGGTCACATCTTCCTTCGGAAGGGATGTAAAGCCGTTGGTCCCTGGTCAATGAGTTGATGGGTCGATATCTAGCCCAGATAGTGAATTCACCTCTCTGATGTCGGTCTTTGGCTTCGTAGCGGAATTAGGATGGTCTCTATACTTACTAACAAATATCCTTCTCCCGTGATACTTGTGGAGTGCGCAGTAGTATATGCGGCCTCTAGCAAAGGCAAGTTTCAGACTAACATTCCTTCCCTTCCCTTTCGCGATCTACATTCGGGCATGGCCGGCGCCGGTATTGTTCAAACATTTACAGGATTATCAGGAGTGTCACATTGAAAAATGTTTCGCTACTCAAAAGTATAATTATCTACTGATTCCCTGGTCCAGATCGATAACGCTAGTGATTCAGCTAGTCTAGATCGATAGCAGAGTAGCAGCCAAGGGTGGTAGCACAAGCTCACAAACTGGTTTTACGGGTCACGATCTTGTAATGGTCTTGTTAGATACCTGCTTGTTCGTTGCTGGTGTTGTTTGTCAGTTTAGTGGAACTATATACAGTCTCAGTTGAGTGAATGAATTCTGAATGAAATTTGTTTTCTGTACAGCAGTTAGGGTGCGAGCAATCATTTGTGATTAAGCTGATATTGATATTGAAGGTTACATTTGATTTTGCTGATTTTCCATGGTGTGCCGTCTGATTGCAGAACTGGCACGTAAGGATCTGACCTTGATGGGTCTGCGTAATTTAAGTTTCTTGCGCTTTGAATTGTATAGTCAAACAAGAACACCGTTGGGAACATCCGAGAAGAAGTGTAATGGATTTTTAGAATATTGACATGTTGTTGCAATTGGCTTTCGGAGGAAACGTGGAGCTAGATTGTAGCGTCGTACCTCTATTTTGTCACTTTCCATATACACGGGAATTATGCAACAAGGTCGACATGGGTAGGAGCACCTTCTACCTTCAACATTTCTACATATAATAATGTGCTATGGTTGGTGAATTAATTTATGATTTCGATGAACTAAAGGCATTCGAATGATTGTGAAACTTCAGTCAGCTTGGAAGTGAACGAATGAGGGAGGTGTTAAAACATAATTCTGGAGCCGCAATATTCAATCAAGTTGCAACGACTTTTATATACAAGCTTGTATACAATAAACCTTTCGTTTCGAGATGCGCAATATATACCCTGGTTTTTTGGAAAAATTCGCGTTGAAATAGGCAACTGAATTTGAGATATTGTATCACCGCTCGCAGCTCTGATTCGGGCAGAAGAAGAAAACAAACAGGGGGAAGCTTACTGGTTTTAGATTAGATGGGAATAATTAAATTTAAACAGTTATCGTTTTTAGCAAATGATAGACAAAGTCCATTCAATGAAGATCACTGAAAATGAGGACGTCACAATCAGGTACCCGGGATGGTTTTTCTTGGAATGGTAAAACATCTACTAATTGGGATCTGACTGTTTAGTTTAAGACCAAACAACATGCTCAATGTCTTGGAAACCCCCTCCACAAGCACAATGACCATCCTCTACAACTAAAAATTTGCAGAAATTAGTGTCCGTCGGATGATGATTGAACCGTGCCTTCGTTGAAAATTTAGGAGTTGAGTCCAGCCACCGTGCCAGATCTCCATTATTTAAAGATGTTTACTAACTGACAAGTGTCTTCTGTCAAGATCGTGCCTCAATTCAAGCTATATCATTTTCTCTCTCATTACACGGAATGAGCTTTGAAGTATGTGTTTTAGTGTTTCGCATAACATTTCAGTAACTAACAATAGCTTAATGCTAGTTGGATAAGACTAAATCTGCACCAAATTGGCACTAGACAGACACTAAAATCCAAAAAGTGAACGCTAAACAACTGACTTTTACCGAGTGATGTCTCGATAGTAAACACAGAGGATTTTAGTGTCTAACTAGCGCCAATTTGGTGCTGGTTTGGATTCATCTAACTAGCATTAAACTGGTGGTAGTTACTGACGAGGAGAATCCGAAACACTTAAAAATATACTTTACATCAGGTCTTGTGTCCTTAAGCACAAAAATTGGTCTTATCAAAACTTTTTCCCAATATGGAAAATTTGCATGAGTTTTGGGTCGGAAGTCACACTAAGGTCATTTGATTGAAAGCAGAGTAAATAAAAATAAATAAATAGAATATAATGATGCGTCTGACGGATCTTGTGTACGCGATTTGTTACTTCCCGTGATGGAGATCCATAACCTGCGTCACCTTGTGTTGTATGGAGTTCAATAGACCAGTTTTTACTCATGTTATCATTTTCGATGTTCGACGTTTTTGTTGATATTGTATAGGTTTCACGAGTGGATGACCTTGATAGTTTGTCGACCTATGGGTCACGTCGTATATCCATATTTTTCGTCATTTACTTCAGCGTTGGCGGTACTGGCTGTTGGTTCGGAGTAACTAGGCGCAGCACAGTGGCCGGAAACACTGTGCGGAGAATTTACTGTTCCGGCATACTTTTCCGCCAGACCAGCAGTATCGCTTGTTTGAGATTTAATGCCGGTGAAGGTTGTGTGTGACATTTCCTTAGTAATTTTGGTGCATTGTGTTGCGTTGTGTGTTGCCTTGTTACAGAGCTGGCACGTTAGGGTATGTACACAGTAGATTCAGTTGAGAAAGCATAGGTGTGGTAGCCTGCATTCCCACAATACTAACGCCGTTGTAAATAATTCTCCGTTAGGTCGATACCGTTGTTGACTAAAGCTGATAACGGTCCACAATTTTAAGAAATGTTTGGCACATTTAGCAGAGGAAAAAGTGTAAAATCACGGCCCCATATTGACCACGGGTGAATGGCCAGATCGAAAAACAACCTTAAGCAACGAATGAAGAAGTACCCAAACAAATCAGTGTCATAAGTATTTAGTGTCCAATAAAGTCGATAATTCGAAATACCGTATCCTCCATAGTGAATTACTCTAAAATTTCAAATCAAACACTGGCCAATCAAAACTGCCTCCTGAACGACCCAACAAGCGCTGCAACACTATAGCAACTAATAAATTTTCAAAACTCATCTTATCAACTGTAGAAGCTTGTAAGCCCAATTTAGCTTTCCCAAAAGATCAAAAAGTGAACCCGCTGCTACGCCGGAAGACTATCAACCCTCCTTTGTTGCAGGGACAGCAGAAACCGAAAAGTTTTCCTCGCTCAACACTTTCGAACGCCTTTCTGAAGTGTGAGACCAAGTGATGTTGCAGCCGGAAATACATCCGCATACAATAAAGGGCGAAAATTCACGCCACAACGACTTCAACTGTTTGTTGTGCTGTTACTGTTACTGTTGGTTGTTAGCCCGGCTGCTGTTGTTTTCTGTGTGTGCTAGCACGACGACGACGACGACGACAGCTCTGAAGTAAATTTTCGGAATTGCTCTAATTCTAGCTGGTGTGTCTAGGAAAGGACCATCCACGGAATTAACCAGTAGCCCGTCGCTCTGGTCTCTATTTTTTGTTTGGTTTTTTTTGTTGCTCCACTAACATACTTTTTGCACCACGGGAACAATAAAAACAAAGAGGGGAAGAATCCATCGTCAGCTTCGCGAGATGGATGGCAAAAGTGACGGATGGTGTTGTGTTTTAGAGTAAAAGGATAGAACAATAGAAACCTGACTAAATGATATAGGACAGAAATGCCTTCGGAAATTATTTTACTGTACATAGTGTCGTTGTTGGTCGTTGGTAAACTTTCAAACTGTTCACTTGAGAAACAGGAAAAAATGCATTACGCCAGCGAACTATGGCATACACGAGCAGATATAAAGCTATGAAACTGCGCTAGTTTTAAGCTCGCTCTGTTTGGGTGTGTGCGAGTGTATTGTGTGTCTTTTGTGATTACCGCATTCAACTTCTCCTTTCAGTCTGAATTAACAATTAGTTTTTAGAGTGTTGACTGTATTTTGACCGTATTCGTTGTATCATCATTCCCCATTTACGGCCGTTGGATGGGGCAGTATCGACCATCTTCGTTCTTCGCATTGACTCAAATGGCACTCGATTGGAGTTTTTCTTGCGTGTATTGGTGTTATTATAAGGAAGCAAAAATATTGCATATATAGGTACATTAATATACATACTAGCGATTGTAGACCGAGTAATACGGTCAAAATAATGCGACTTCCTAATGCGACCATCATAGGCTCATAACTCTACTATATTATTCGTTTGATGCTGTCATATGGATCATATGCATCAAATGGTTCCATAAACATAGTGTAATCTGTAAAGAAAATTTCGTTCCCAACGGACATATATACAGTCCAATTCAATGCCAGGAAACTAGTAGAAAACTATCTCGATGGCGTTGGAACTTTGTGGCCGCCAAAATAATTTGTAATACGTTGTCTGTTGTGATTAAGGTCATGGTAACTGGTATACAAGTGCAAAAATTATTTTTTTACAAAAACGTCGTTTTACGGAGGAGTAATAACTAACACAAAATATATAACACTTTTCTGGAATCAATTCCCGAGGTTCTATATTGTATGTCGTTTATCCCAGAAAAGAGACGGAAGGTTCCACTTTGAGCAATCATATCTCAGGAATGACTGCATCTTTTATAATAAAATTTACACAGTAGTTGTGTCTAAAAAGTATAACAACTATGATCAGTTTCAACGTTGGGAAATGTAAAGTTTTTCTTTCCACGCATAAAGATAAGCCGTACACAGGAGTAGTAGTATTTTATTACAATCAAAAGGTCTAAAAATAAAACTTTCTCATTTCTTTTTACGTCATAGTACAACATATCAGTACTGTTCACGAGCAAACTGTAAAGCCGTTAGTGAAAAAGCCGCCATGTGGCTGAATACGTGGCCGAAGTCCTTCCACGGATAAGATTTGACAGAAGCCCCCTTATAACCCATCGAATAGTAAGGGATACAGAAGAAGGCAAATAAATTGTTAACAATAAATTTGATTTACAAACTACGCCATTTCACAAATCAAGTTTTCGGCCGAGATTCGCTGGGCCCCCGCCCGAATGCTGCCGGGAGTTGCTGCTAACCTTTTATTGCCCATCTAAATGGATCTTTTCTGGATGGGTCGTTCGTTGTTGGGTTTCAGAGCGTTGCTCGGTGAAGGCGAAATGGCTCATCTCGGTGCAGACAGCTGTTTCTTTTTGTGAGTTTTTTTCCCCGCGATAGTCAGTACGTGGAAGATAGCTACTTCTAAGTAACTTTCGTTTTTTTTTGCTGGCACGCCTTTCCTCGTCGCTGTTATCTTCTGATTTAGTAATGGGAATTAGATGAAAAGTTTGTCTTCCTCTAGCTTTTTGATATGTTCGGGGACAACGGAGATAAACCGAGCAAGTTTATCGCATGGTATCAAGGGTATCGGATCACGATGGCACGGGTAATGCTGAAATATTGCCTCGTGTGTTTTACTTTAGGTCGTTATGGAGAAATGTGAGCAGTGGAGAGAAGGGTTTTGACGATTTTTGAGTGCCGTTGAAAGTGATAGACAGTTTCTGGATGTACTATATATTTTCAGCTTCTAAGATTCACAATAATAGCGAAGCATTTTTACATTTCTTACAGAATAAATTGAAGAATTTGAATTTGCTCAAACTTGAAGCTTCAAAACTGTGGCTCTGTATGGGATTCACTTTTGGGTCTAATCACTAAAATAACTTATTTTCCTTATACTTCTACCTATTTTTTGCCACAGAACGGCATTAAAGTATTGCTTCGTGAGGAGGCTTATTGTTCATCTTGGCATCTTTTTCTATTATTTATAAATTTTCCGCGGTTAACGAGAAACGGAGTTATTTGTATATTATTTTCTTAGTGCGCAATGGCTGGGCAATCAGTGTACTATATGCCTAGTACCTCCAAACCAACAGTCAGCTACACAAGCGAAAAAGCCTATACCTATGAAAACACAATAAAGTATTCTTTGCATTTCCTTTTGATTATGTCCATATGAGCCCTCCTGATTCACTCTAGAATACCAATCCGTCTTTCACTTTTCATATCTTTCGTTTCTTTTATTCATCAATTTACCGAAAATAGCCAACAAAATCGATAAATTATAATCATAGTCCGTGAGCGCAACAAGCAAACAAGAACATGCAGCCATGGTACGACGATGATGATATGGACGGTAAAGAAGGAAATAGCGGACTGAATGACCTCCTAATATTTAACCTCCAATACCGAAAATGATTTCCTTAGAAAAATTTGATTTATATACAGTGGAAAACTGCGTTCACTAGATCCAACGTCACAATTTAGTATTCTTTTCCTTTTTAATATTCACTAATAAAAAATATTCTTATACCAATTTTTCGTATATATTTAGCAATAATTTATTATTTATTATTTAATTGACTCAGGAGCCTTTCGGTTGTAATGGGTTAGGGTCAAGGTTAGGACATAAGACATAATATATTCAAGTACTGAATATAAACCAACAAAGCTGATAGTTTTGGGCGACTCGTAAGATCAAGATGGAACAGTAGCTGTAACAGTAACGAAAACTGGCAGATGGGATACTAGTGTAGACATATGTTGATCAAAAAATGTATTATTACGATGAACTACATTTTTAATCAAGAAATCACGAAGAGTAAAATACAAACACTTCTATTCAACCATCTTCTGACTGAATAGGGGGTACCTTCTCTAGAGTATCAAAATTATTCAATAGCCGGTTGACATTCGATCACAATGTCGAAAAATGTATCGAAATACTTTATTTAGCAGGCTGTCTGTACCTGTGGAAACAAAAAAATATTTTCGTGACAAAAGGCATAATCAATAGTAAAATTTATAAATTTTATAAAGCGTTTTGGGAGCAGCACAAAAAAGGAACTCTATTGTTGCCAGTACAAGCTTCATGTCCCTATTCTTCGAATGGTTTAAGTGGTACTATATGCACGTCCGTATCGTAGGGTTGGCCGTTCGCTCGTTTTCTCAGTTTCATAGAAACATAAGTGGGTCCGATATGTGGTCATTGGCGGTAAAGCAAAGCACCCTTAAAGCTGTAGCAAAGATCGTGGAGTAATCTAAAACAATTATCACTTAGAAGTCAACCCCGTCATGCCGTACGCTGAGGACTGAATTCCCCTCGATGCCGGGAAGAGCCCCGCAATATCACAAAGTTTCCGGCGCTCGACATAGACCCAACCAGTCGGAGATTCTTCGAGTTGTTATATTTGTTTCCATATGGAGATCATCAGGGTCACACTCTTCCTGTGCCCAGATTGATTTGTGGTGGTGAGTGGCGAATTTCTTTCTAGTATTTCTGCAAAAGAGTGCTGGATTCTCCTCACAATAGATGCTCTTTTCAACAATCCCGATGTCTCTGGTTCTCTGTGCAAATATCATATTGCTAAAATGGCACATTTTCTTGTAATTAGTGTAAATAAATAGAAATGTAAGATTCTACCGTGGCATAAGTAGTTTATCCCCCGCATCTATACTATTTAAAATAATTGTGAGAACTGTCGTATTTTCTTGCACAAGAAGCTACATTTTCACCGATCAACCTGGATTTATACTCGGACGATCTGTAAACACAAATCTTACCGATTTTACGCCATTCTACATTTCGTGGATGGAGTAAAAGGTACAAATTGATGCAGTGTACATAGATTTGCAGGATGCTTTTGACAATTACTCTTACCAATAATATCACGGCTTGGTGCATGGCGGAAGTTGTTGACTGGTTGTACTTACTTGTGTAAAACTTAGCGTGTGCATTTGCATTTCTTCTCGGTTTACGAACAAATCTGGAGTCCCTCAGGGTAGCAACATGAGACCACTGCTCTATCTGCTTTACTTCAATGATGCTTCTTTGTTGCTTGGTATTGCATGCAAACTGGTTTACGCAGATGATTTGAAGCTATACCTGGCACTTCGCTCTATCGATGACTGCGCCCGTCTTCAAGGGCTTTTGGATATATTCGTTGGCTGATGTTTGGTGGCATTTCGAAAAGTCATTTAATTACTTCCCACCACATGATTAATCCGATACATTGCGACTACAAAATCGACGAGTACAGGCTCAAAAGAGTAAATCACATTAGCAACCTCGGCGTTTTGTTAGATGCTAAGCTAACGTTCAATCGCTCAGCGTTAATCTCAAAAGTAACTCGACAGATCGGGTTTCTTTCAAAAATCAGTTAGGACTTTAAAGCTGAACGCACACGAGGCGACAGGATACACGTCACAACAAATATTCACTATGGATTTTGTTCTAGATATTTCAACGCGGCCACAGCAACGGCGTTGGAATAGATAGAAGAAAATGTATATTGAATATTTTTTGTGGCGTGGTGGTCTGTCACCTCGTATGCGACAGCTTAAGGATTCTCACCAGTGCAGCAAAAATTTAATTCATCCAATCGACACTGAATGAACACAGCCAATCAGTTGGCTACGGCAAGATTCAAATATATTTAACACATCGGTTGCTATTGAACTAATGTTCGGTTCCTGGCTCTTCATTCACCGTTGTTTTTAAATAACTCGCAGTTCATGTGCAACCTCTTTCGTTTGATCCTGTCATATGAAAAGATACCGCTGGGTCACACCAGTCAAATAAGATTCGGGCAAACAGTCGAACTTATCCAAAGTCCTAGGTGATAGGTAACGGAAATTGACGATGAAAGCCATTTTGGAATCCAAGGCTTTCGGTTACCACAAAACAGCGAAAACCACCGTCAATATGGGTGTCATGTGAAAGAGGTGGTCTAAAGATGTCGAAAATTGATGATTGAGGCCATTTCGAAATACAAAACGGCGGTTGCTGAAGTGATAACCATCATCAATATGAAAACAACTATCAATATGAATATCATTTGAAAGCGGGTGGTCAGCAGATGATGGAAACGAATGATTGAGACCATTTTGAATTCTATCACCTCAAACAGTGAAAACTTCAATATAGGTGTCATTTGAAAGGCAGCATATGCCGGAAATTGAGGATTAAGGCCATTTTGAAATCCAAGGCGGTTTCCGATAATCAAAAAAAACTGGAAATCATCATGAATATGGTTGTCGTTTGAAAGGAGCTGGTCAGCAGATGATGGAAATTAATGATTGAGGCGTAATTGAGTACCAATACGAGTTTGTAAGGACACACACACTGTTGTCCCGTGTAGTGCGAGTGCCATTCAAAATTATCGCTCAATGAAGCAAAGGTTACTTGAAACAGCGATCCCCATGATTCAGTAGATCCACAAACTCTAATCGATGACCACACCATCGATTTCAATGCTGTGAGCGGATACATAGACGCGGTATTCCTTCATAAAAGACTTGTTTGTCGCCATTTATGTCATTTGCATGCTTTAGACAAAATATTACCCGCTAAACCCTTCCTTCACCTGAGATTAATTCTCAACTCCGCATATAGATATTTTCAGAGGTATTGGATCATTTATTTGTACCTTTTATACTATACTCCCACCAACCCTAGTCTTAATACAAACTCAATTCGTCTTGAACTGTTTTACTAGTTTAAGTTGGTCTAATGATGTCCCTAAAATAAAAAAGAATAGTATGAAAATTGCTCCTTAGTTTATAAATGTAGCTTTCAAATAATTTCATATTGCTATCCTCTAGTTTTGAGAAACTTAAAATGTAACATGCAAATAAACAAAAAATCTGTGTTTCACTTGCATTGTCAAAAAGATGGGTGCGTAATATTTGGGTCAAAATCGGAATATTGTAACGGCACTTGGATTGGAGAATCTAATGATTTACACTGTAATCTAGAATCGTTCAAACTGTCTCCTCAGTATACTGGATCAAAGTGAAATTCAGTTTGAGTCAGTTGTATGTTATACAAATTTTGTTGTATTCATATGTCTTTGCCGAAACTTTTTAAACCTCCAAACAGGGACATTGCAGTATACATTGCTTACACCGGTTTGTTTGTCTTAAAGTGTTACAAGGCACAAAACGGAGTCTCAGTTAAGGGTACCAGAAGATTGTATGCAGCAAATTCGAAGCATTTTCTCCCCAAGAACATGAATCCTTTGATCCAAATTCCCACTTCATTATGGCCGACTAGGTATCGATTGGTCGTAGTTCAACTACGACCAATCGATACCTAGTCGGCCGTAAAGAAGTGGGAATTTAGAAATATCAGAAAAAAATGTTTTTAAAACTCTTAATAAAGTGGCATAAAATCTGGAGCAATCATGTTTTTACGTTACGGAAACAGGACCTTTAAAAAAATTCATATTATTTATAAATTGTTCATTTCCCCTTCAGTAACGTCACCATAACCATTTCATTCAAACATTTAGGAATATTCAGAGTCCGACTATTCGATATGTACTTATTCACGATTTATTACATCTTGAATATGATCTAGGTTTCGTGGCTGTGAATTAGTTCATAAAATCAAAACATGTTTTCTCGTGAAATATTTCACGATACTCATAATTTTATTTATGAATCCTTTCAATCATTGTGAACTAGTTCATGATTACTAACATATTAGTAACGATTCAATATCCGTGCTCGTGAAATAGTTCACAAAATATTTCTCATGTATACGTGAATTGATTCATCCTAGTGAATTAGTCACGACTCACCTTTCTTGCTCGTTCACAAAATAATAAAATATTATTCCGGTATTCGTTAATTGGTTCATGATTCCTAGAAAATTAGTCACAACTTACCATTCGTGCTGGTGAAATAGTTCACAATATGTTGAAATAATGTTTTCGTTAACTAGTTCATGATTCCTAGAGCAATAGTCACTGCTGATCATTTGTGCTCGTGAAATAGTTCACAAAACGATAAAATATTACTCATGTATTCGGGAACTGGTTCATGATTCCTAGTATATTAGTCATTACTCATCATTCGTGCTTGTAAAATAATGAAATGTTATTTTTTGGAAACGTGAACAGGTTCATGATTTCTAGAATAATAGTCACCATGAGTGCCCATGAAATCATTTACAAATTCATAAATGATTGTCCATGTATACGTTAACTGGTTTATGGTTACTAGTATAATATTCACGACTGATCATTCGTGCTCATGAAATAAAATATAACGATAAGGTGAATATAAATTAAGAAACTCGTGACCAAAGTTTTAAAAGCATGAATACCGTTGGTCAACTCATCAATTAAATATCACGGTAACAGCAACCTAGGAGGCCGTGAATAGGTTCTCGGGTCCGTGAAAATGAATATCTTTTCCAGTCGAATATTGAAATTGAAAGATTTTTCGCAACAATCAGATAATAATATATTGATAGCAACTAATATCGATTTTCCAAAACAGTATTAACATCTCTGGTTGAAGCTCAGTACCAGTAAATAAAAGTGCCTGTAAAGCGGGACAATATAATTTTGATTGTCTTTAAGTAAAATCTTTGATTTACAGTATATGATGTTGAACTGTTATTAAAAATAAAAACGAATCTTAATGTGAAGGAAGTGACATACATACAGTTACACCACGTGAGAAATTGTGCATAGATAACGTATAAAAGTTTAGATTGGGCAGAAAAAATCATTGTGAAGAACATAATGAGAGATGGCGTTTGCTCACGGGTTGCTTACATTAATATTTTATTGCGCCTATCACCAACGTTTCGAAGGCCTTCATCTTCAGGGCAAAAAAACACAAACAAGAATGCTCTGAAGATGAAGGCATAGACCTTCGAAAGGTTGGTGATAGGTGCAATAAAATATTAATGTAAGCAACCCGTGACCAAACGCCATCTCTCATTACTGAAAACAAAGTAGTCGTTCATCTTTCTATTGTGAAGATTAACATGCAACACGGTATTGTATACAAGGTGTTTGGTTCATGGTTAAGAACCTCTCGAGAGATGATTGACTGTCATATTTGGAGAAAAAAATCGTTCTACACATACCTTCAAATCTCAACCGTTACTAAGTCTTAAAATAGCTCTAATTCCAAAAATAAACTTTATATTTCAAATATTTTGGATCAATTGAATAGGTGAGAAAATTTTACATTGAAAAATGTTCTTAAATGTTTGAGCTAATGAGGTTAAGTAACTTTTTCACTGTAATTTATTTAAAATTTAACAATTTTGATCGATTTTTCGTTCATTTCGCGAAAATTCTAATAGTTAACATCACCGTTTCAATATTTCAAATTTTTAGTCTTGAAGAGTTGTATAATTTGTTTTTTGACATGATACACTTATCTTGTCTTGTTTTCATGTGTTTGGGTTACTGAACTTGGATATTTTTATCTCATATTCACTAATACTAGATCTTATTGAAAAAGTATGGCACTTATTGTACCTTTTCTTATTTTTATTCGAAAGTTAGGAAAACTTTGCAGAGAAAAATGTATTAATACCTTTCAGTTAAGTGAATTTAGTATTCTTTTAGAAGTTAATTAGTTTAAAGTTAGTGTTATTATTAGCATTTTCGTTATTTTCTTAAAATAGTAAATAATAAACTTCACCATTATTATCATGGAATTAATGCATCTCAGCAAGCTCTACAATTCTTCCTTTGACTCCATTCAATTATCTCTTTTAGTTTCGAAGCAAAATCATTTTTATCTTCTCGTTTCATATGCAAAAACAACGATTTCGAACCCACTGCATTTGTGATGAGGCCATGCTGTGTTAACTATTAAATTGCAGCGAAATGAAAAGCGATAGGGATAAAGTGTCAAATAATAAGTTGTAGAGAAAATTAAGGGGCAAAAAATGAATAATGTGACGATAAATTTAGTTGATTAATAATTAGAATAATTACAAAAATCACCAACAACGCAAATTTTGAGTTATTTTACTAGTAAAAAGTCATGTAGTACACTTAACTAAAAGATATCTGTGCATACATCGAAAGGAAATTTTCTCAGCTTTCCAATGAAGCCCTGGTAATAGCGATATAAAGCATATTTTTTAGATTAGAGTCTTTTAAGGACTTGCAAGTCAATTACAGGAAAAGTTTAGAAGTGAAATTACAAGGAAACGAGAAGAGATAGGAATATTATGTTGAAAAACAAATTATGAATCGCCCTCAAACCCAACTTTTGGATAATAGGTATTGCTATAATCATAATTCATTATTTTGAGAAAATTTACAAAAACCTCATCAAAAACACTAACTTTTAAATACTTTACAACTAAAAGGTAATTAAACTAATTATCTGAAAGATATGAGAACATTATTAAATAGAAAATTTTCTCACCTTTCCAATGGCACTAAAAGATTTAAAATACGAGATATATGTTTTGAGTTAGAGGTGTTTTAAGATAAACAAGTTTTTTTGCACGAAAAGTTCAACTCTGTAACGGTTGAGATTTGATGGTATGTATAGAACGATTTTTTCTCCAAATATGACAGTAAATCACCCCTCGAGAGATTCTTACTCATGAACCGAACACCCTGTATGAAAACATTAAAGCTAAGATCCTTAATATATGAATAACGATAAAACGTTGTTAAAATGCGTTTGGCAAATAACGCTGTTCACCTTGCCTGGCTAGATTCTTACGTGCTAGCTTTGTAACCAGACGGCACATTGTGGAAAACAATGCTTCGAAGTTATTAAGAAAAATCAACCTACTGCAACCAACACCAAAAGCAGTTTTCAACGGTTGATAAGACAATCAATTAATCAACGAATAATTGCTTTGTATATCGAAACTAACTTTCTGTTCCAACAACGAAAGAACAACGATTGGTCTAGTGTCTCCAAACCAACAAGCAGCACAATAAATGTCGATAAAGAGATATTTAAAACCCGACCCGATAAATAGCATAGATAAATAGCAAGAACTCCAAACATAATGAAAGTTGTACCGATCATGACATGAACGTGAATGATTACGCGAGAGAAGGCAAATAGGCTAGTTCCCAAGTTGTGTTGGATGACACAGGTAATGCATCACCACCACGAAAAAAGTTCTCACACACAAGACCCTCTGATCCGCAGTAACTTTGTGTTATTCTTTTAGTTTACATAATGTAAAAACATGAAAGCTCCACGGCTCAGTCATGCAAACGCATTGAGTCGTGTCAAATATAACAAAAATAAACATTGAAATTGATGTTACGCCGTAGGGTGTTGCGGATTTAACAGTGGTCGGTGATATGAAAAAGGTTGAGAACCGCTGATTTAGTCGATATACTTTCTGCGAATCAGTGTATCCTCAAATTATGAACAAGAACCATAACAAAAACTAGACATGTCCAGAGTAACCCAACCAAACATTGGAATGTAATGCCTTGTATATTTTTGGCGCAAACTAGTTTTTTGAAAACACAATCAGTTTCATGAATACAAGGTTTATTATCCATAATTTCAGGAACTTGGTCACGATTTTCGTAAATCATTCAGTTGACGAAATCGTGAATTTATGGACGGTTTTTTCCCGTGTAAGTGACGGATGCGACTGACATGCTTAGGAAGTGGATTAAAATTAAATAAAATAAATGAGAATGGCTTCCGACAGTACAAATTTTTATGGGTGGTGTGAAGTGAAGTACCAAGTACCAAGAATTGCACCAACCACTATTCAATAGTTGATCCAATATATGTAAGCTGTGCAAAATTCATGTATAAAACGGCTCTACGAGCTGCGTCTGTTCGATTGATACAGTACATTTACTGTGTTACAATAATTTCGTTTTCACCCTTTACCATTGACCAAGCTTCAAATTTATGCGTGACAATTCGGAACTAAATTCTGCATAGGTAGATACCATACCTAGTCATATTTCAAACGATAAAATCAGAAGGAAATCATTTCAGTCTTCCGAACGGCAGCCACAGACTCAGGTACTTTTGAGTTATGAACGAATATGTTTCACAACTTCCGTAGCTCGGGGCTGCATCCATTTCTTGATTCCTTCTTCTTGACGACAAAGCCACCAGTACCCATGACGTGGGGGTTGAATAAGTTAAAATAAGAACTTTCTTCCGACCTGTCGTCGTCATCACCAGCAACACCACCACCGTCACCAAACCAAACAACATCCGATAGAGAGAGAGAGAGCGAAAAAAAGACTGCAAACTATGCTAATTTCCAGCGGCTTTGTGAAGTGTCAAGAAAAATATCTCCGATATGTTAGCATGCCCTTTTTGCCGTTGCGCTCCGGATATTAGTCAAATTTCACTTTTACACACATGTATGTGATGCTTTCTGGCGCCAAAGGCGCTGGGTTCGAGCATGTGGCTTCCGATATGTGTGCAGGAATGGTCGTATCAGTGATTTATAGCATATTTGATGCATTTTGTGTACGTAATAAATATCCGGAAGGGGATTGGAAAGTCATGTGAATGTGACAGATGGGAAGATAGCAGAGCGCGTGAGTCTGGTTATTCAGTCACGATCGTTCTAATTCGCCCGTCGCTTCGGTGTAACTGGCGAAGCGTAACGGTGATGTGTTTGAGACAGAATTACCACAGCTACATTCTGGGAAATATGGTAAGGGCGTAAATTGAAGCAGTAATTGATTTGAACCGAGATGAACATTTTCGTGGAAATTGCTAAAATTACATTTAAAGGAAGGAACTCGATACCAGCTGGTTTGATTCTCATCAGCGATGAATTTGAACGGTAATACACTTCTTAGAAACATTTCCGCTACGGATTTGTGTTATATAGAATTTTTAAAATGGTTTCTGGATCTTATGATTCATTTAAAAAACTCACCATTCACGTGCAGATAGTAGATTATCACTTTGGGTGGATGGGTGGAAATCTGGCACTCGTAGACACCCTCGTCGTTTTTGTTGGCAGCCGCAATTTTCAAGCGCCAGTTGTTCGGATACTGGAACTCGATCGTGTACCTAGGATCACCCGAGTATGTCTGCTTCCCGACTGTCAACAGTTGTAGGTCTGTTTCGCCGTGTTTCCGTCGGACCCACGATACCTGTCGATAAGAAAAAAAAATTGAGAATGTCAGTACTTTTCGTCAGATTTCTGTGGTGTATGATGTGACAAAAAAAATTTATTGACTAACCGTTTTATCCTGAAGTAAACTTATCCTACAGCTAAGAAATAAATCATCGCCGTTCTGAACGGTAATGTTGGTCACGTTGTCCGTTTCGAAATGAGGGCCGTACCTGGAACAATAAATCAGAGACAACCAACGTTGAAGTGATCACATTCCGAATTAAATGAGCAATAACAAAGCATTTTATAAATGTCTGCAAAATTACATATCTTAGTTCTGATTTGGATTTTGTAGGCGCATGGTTTTACTTTTCTTATATATTGGCAGAGAAATAGATTTTTCAGGGCCTCCAATGGATGGAGGCTCCTCAGTTTGGGTGTTCTTTAGTTGGGCCGTAACTCTCTGGATATGCAAATATGAGCAAAAAATTGCTTGGACAATCACTCAAACAATTGTTAAAGATGAGAGCAGTTCCCCTTTGCAGTACTATCATCCCTTTTGGCAAGTTTTTGACATATTCATTCTATTAGTTCGGTATAATTAAGATAGCTGTTTGTATCACCACAACACATAACATTCATGAACACTAGGGCATTGCAAAATTTTTTTTTGAATTTTCAAAGGCCCCCCTCTTATATTGTGACAAATGTCCAAGTAAGGTCAGATGCCAAATTTCACATCATTTGGACAATTTTAGACCCCCACCCACTTCGCTTGAAATTTTTTGAAATTGGTGCTATGGGAAAATATGGAGGAAAAATACATTAAATGCTATAACTTTTGAAGTAGCAATCAGAAAATAATAGAGATATATGCACGAGAAAATGATGAAGTTTAATATGAATGACAAAAGGCCATATAACCCCAACCTCACGTATTCGGACAAAGGTCAAAAAGGCTCCGATCGATTTTTGAGATTTTTTCACATTAGAAAAACTACAAAATATGTATGATTTGCATCACGGAGCAGAAAAATCATTAAAAATAGGGGATTTTGGGCCCAAAATGACCCAGTACCCCACTTTTCCGTATTTTTCTAGAAACAATATCTCCATTCAAATACTAAGATTATTTCCTTTCAAAAGAGGTATAAATTGTAATTTTCTGATTGCTACTTCAATAGTTATAGCATTTAATGTATTTTTCCTCCATATTTTCCCATAGTACCAATTTCAAAAAATTTCAAGCGAAGTGGGCGGGGGTCTAAAAAATTGTCCAAATGATGTGAAATTTGGCATCTGAGCTTACTTTGACATTTGTCATAATATGAGTGGGGGGGCCTTCGAGAATACAAAAAAAAATTTTTGCAATACCCTAATGAACACATTACTAGCACATCTGATAGTTTTGGAAAAAAAACATTGTACTGGATTTCTTCACTTGCAACTACTCTTGCCTCATATCTGAGACAAAGTACGGATTTATGCCTGAAAAATCAACTTCTGCTAATCTTGTATCGTACACACCGTTAATCATCAAGTCCTTACAAGCACGGTAACAAGTTGATACTCTCTACACTGACTTCTCCACTGCTTTTGACAAGATCAACCACACAGATAGAAGTTACCAAGCTACACAGGCTTGGATTTAGTGGTTCCTTTCTTGATTTACTTCAGTCGTGCTTAACTGGAAGGGACATGAAAATAGCGACAATAGGAGACTACAAGACCTCTTCTTTCACTGTGAGCTTAGGGGTCCCACAGAGCAGTCATCTTAGACCATTTATATTTTTGCTTTATCTAAATGATCTGTTCATTGCAATGATTTAAGTTCGCCGATGATTTTAGATTATGTCACCCTATTAAGGATGAAGGAAGTTTCATACAGTCATACTCGCGATGTTGTAAAACGACTGTTTCAAAATTCCCTGCCCTGTTAGTAGTAATCCTAGTGTTTTTTTTGCGTGAAAATAGTTCCATAACACGAAAAAAAAATGTTTTCGAAATCGTGAATAAAGTACAATGAATTCTGGATCATACAAAAACAGGACCATGAACAAAAATCCCGTGTTTTATATTTATGTTCAATTTCCCTTCAATAACGTCCGCACAACGCTTTAATTAGAGGAGATATTTGTTTTTGCTTTGTGTACTTCAGTTATGTTTTCCACCATGCCATTACAAAATCTATTCTCTGTACATAAACTAGTTCACAATTTTATGAACACTACTCATAAAACAAATGGTTTACTCGTGATTTTATTCATAGATTTAGGAATATTATTCAGAGTCCGACTGTAGGATGTGAACTGATTCATGATTTATTTCATCTTGAACATGATCTGGTTTTCGTGGTTGTGAACTAGTTCACAAAATCAAAATATATTTTACCGTGATCCAGTTCACGACTCTTAATATATTGATCACGGTTCCATATCAATAATGGTCCCGACTCGTGAAATAGTTTGCTAAATCGGAAAATAGTGATGATGTATACGTTAACGGATTCATGATTCTTAGCAAATTAATCACGACTTACCATTCATACTCGTGAAATAGTTCACGAAATCGAAGAAAAGCACACAGATAATTGCACTGCGAATTTATATTTCAAATATTATATTTATATTATGGGGCCTTTCACATTGCGTGAGTGCTACCTCAATCTTCATTATCACACATTGCTTGACCATTGAACGAGACTGAGAATAATTTGGTGGGTTCAGCTCCTTTAGGATAAACTGTGCTCAATTGCCGTTGAACCATTGTCGCAAGTTCTTGCTACAATGGTGACTGGCTAGATCTGGCCAAAACGTAACTAGACCATCATGAGACTTAGTTATGGCCAAAATCTGTTCGTTATGGGACCCCATTCTTAACACTTAGTTTTATCTGTCACAAAAACTCTGTTTTTCTTGCCACAGAAACAGATCTCTTGCAGCACCATATTTTTTTATTTTTGTGAAAGTAAATTTGAATCTGACAGGAAACTTGCCGCTAGCAGAAGCCTTGTAAAATTTGAGTTCCAGGATTTCTTTAAAATTCGCTTCCGCATAAGGTTTATCGTCCTTCAAGACACATCCATTAGGCTTCATCACGACCGTTACCGGCATACGTGTTCGGATATTGACCGCTGTTTATTGATTGGGACTTCGGTTGGGTTGTTTATTTTTTGCTATTATTTCTGCCGTCTATCGTGGGCTTTCCGGTCTACGGGGGGATTTTTTTTCCTCGATGGGGAGTCATTGTCAGGTTTGCCCTCTGCTACTGGTTGACTGGTTTCGCCTGCTTTTTCCCTCGCTCGTCTTTGCGTTCATGTCGTCGTCGATAGAGCGTCTTTGGTTATAACTGATGTTTTCTCGGGTGACTACAGTATAGTTGTATTCTGTATTATTTAAAACTTATGTTACCTATTGGTATGAGGATACCGTGTAATATTGTTTGTCTGGCAACTACTTTCTGAACAGTTATTGTGTATCAACAGATGTTGAAGGTTGTTTTTTAGAGTTGGTTGTAGTAGATAAATTTGCTATACTTGTGTTGGCTTACCGCCTGGCTACAGTACTGGTATGTGGGTGTCTACCCAGAGTGTGTGCATAGCGTTCTTTGGATGTAGTTAATACCTTGAGATGCCCTCGAAAGTCAAGTAAGAAGGCCATTAGCATTACGTGCCATTTGAGCCAGTCGCTACCGATTCCTGAAGAAGGAATAGGTTTGTTCAGCCGCATTCGCACCCCCCGGAAACCGTTGAGTATCCAAGGGAAAACATTTCTTCATGTGCCGTTTGTGACAGATTCCCTCTTCTCCATAATTCAATCTTGAATCTATTAACCATTCAAATGGCTACATTGACTGATTAACCTGAGTCAAATGCGTCGTATTTACCTTAAAACAACAACTAACCAAAAGCGCCAATATCACTATAGCTATATTCTCCGTAAATATGCATTTGTTTGTTAAAAAAATTACTAATAAAAAAACTAACCATCAAACGTCTGATTCAAAATTTAAATTGCAAATTAGAGATGTAAGCAGGTATTGTACCGCAGGGGCCAACACAATATTCCACACACTTCACAAATCCCCAAACATTTATACTGGTTGCTACCAACACGTACGAATCAATCGGAACTAGTTCTGAGCACTAAACTTTATATTGGCCGCATCAGATCCAAAATCCGCAGTGCCTCGGAGCGTCGCCTCGACAGACGGACCAGGTAATAAAAGCCAGAACTGTCCAGAACTCGCATTCATTCCAGTAATTCCTGATTACTCCTTTGGTATAGCACCCAGCCACGCTGTCCCATAGTCAGCATCCAGACGGCGTCACTGCGGATTAATTATGGATTAAATATATTCTCCATACCGCGCACATTCCGATTCGTAACCCATATCGAGGCTGCGGAAGCTATCGAACCGTCTAAAAAGGTCATATATTCAGACCTCCGCATTGGCACGTGGTGGTGAAGATCACCTGAGGAGTCCCGGAGACCTGCGACTAACACCGACCGCCTTCATAACGCGGAACAGCAACGAGACAACACGGAGAACCCGCGATAGAGGATCGTGTCATCTTTACGGGCCCACACACGTAACACACACTACATGATAGGGTCAACGTGAGTAATCTTGTACATGCTAACCATAAAACTTAGGATAAGGATTTAGAACTAGGGAACTTAGATTAGAGATTTAGAATAAGTTCAATCAATGAATATATCAATATTAGGTTACTCGCATTCAATTTTGTTATTATTTCTCTCAATATTCACTATTTTCCCTGAGAAGATAAGTTATAGTGAAATCTAAAAATATATTAAATATCTATAACTATCAATCTTTTAATCTGTGCTAGTGCACAGTGCCAAATCGTGTAGGCTGATATCATATCATATCATCGTCCATATACATTGGATCTTAGTATTAACGTTTTCATATTCGATGTCGTGTTGCATGTTATTCTTCGCTACGAAGTTTTCTGCCTCGACTATAAAATTGAATCAGTAGTATACTCCTTGTATGATGTAATTGTATATGTGACACCTTTGTAAGCTCTATTTCACCTTTATCGACTGTTCCAGGTCGCGTACTGTTGATCTAAAACGAGTCTGTTTAACGTGAATCACTATTGTGTTATACCGCAATGAGCGCAATTTATTTTGTGATTCACTCATATCACTCACAGTATGGAGACAATTGGTCTTCGCTGTTTCTATAATTTACACCAGACTTCCCATGAACATCGACAATTTTGTACATGTGTACAAAATTTGTGCACGCGTTCAACCTCAAACATGCTTCGTACCGATGTACAGGTTCGCCTCGAACATCGAACCCAAGCGAACGGTGTACAAACTCTAGCTCAAACATCCGTGTACGCACACCGGGTGCGTACACGACAACGATTTGCACAAGACAAAAAGAGTCAACGCTAATGATGTTGAGAGTGAGAAAGAGAAAACTAGTGCCTCGAACCTACGTGTACGTACATGGGGCTCGGTTGTGCAGGCGAACAAGTGCACGTGTTTAGGTACAAAATATCGTGTTTGAGTTCGTACACGAAATGTGGGTATAATATGAGCGCAGAACCAGAGCGAACATTGTGTGCGATGTGCATATGGGAAGACTGATTTACACAAGACGGAGCGGCGCGGGTAGTTTTTGTTCCTTTGTCTACCGTTAACGGACAGTTTGCTTTCTGACTTCTATTTATTTATTTATTTCTTCGTCTTTGACTATTTGTGCCATACAGACTGTTTCTTAAACTAGTCTAACTCTGCTTGATTACAAATAATAATAAAACAAATAAAGAAACAACGCTACACAACATTAAGCAATATTTCATAGTAAAATTTATAACAAAATTCAGCGTTGCGGCGGCTCCCATATTTCGAATTTCTCGTAAAATTCTCGGAAACAGATTCCCTTTGGCCACGTCGATGGAGACAATGCAGCGTTTTTCAATCTCGCGTCGATTCCTACCTTGAATGAAATGTACGGCATCGATGACTGATCCTTCCATTCAGGCACTAGCTTTTTCACGATTGCATTATTTGTCCCAAGCGATTCGGCAACCAAGATTGAAATATCCCTTTCATTCGCTGTATTTTTGACGCGAGTGAAGAATAACCAGCAAAGATTGCTCGATTCCGAAGCATTAGTCATTTCACGAATAACCCTACACCCTTGTTGCAAACGAGTAGACGACATCTGCGGTATTGATTGGGCCAGTGGTGAAATTTCTTCAGCAAATAAAAATCTATCATCGCGCGAACGGGTCATTTCGGCAATCGATTCTTGAATAGCAGTTATTGCATATTTCATATTTGACACTTCTTCGATAAAACCAGCACTGGGTTTTTCTGTTTGAGTGTCTACATTAACAGACACAGTAGCAGCACTAGCAGGGGTAAGTGAAGCGGCATCGGCGATCGTTTCACGTTTATCTCGAAAAGTTTGAATCTTGCGAACATCGACCAGGATCGTTGTACAGGGGCTAACATCCACCAGATATTCCTGTGCTTATTGCAGCTTCTTACCTCTGCTATTGTTAGTGTAGCACATTTGGCATGATATTGATCCGAGCAGAATCCATCGCAGGCAATCATCTCGTCACCGGCCGCAATAGGCAGAGCACATTTACAACAAAACATCTTCAGCTAGCACGACTTGTCCAATACTAGGCGGGTGGCGACTTACGTTCTGTAGCGTCTAATTGTATCACCGTATAGATGTAGTAGTGTCAAATGGCAGTTCGTTTTACAACGCAGAAAATTTTTATCATCAAATACTACCGATGATGCAAATATTTGATCCGGAAAGAGTGCACTTCAACTGGAGTCAAGAAAAGATAACACTAAGTACAATGTAGAGAGCGATCACGCAATGATTTTAAACGATAATCGACAGCAGCTCAGATCACAAACAAGCAGGTCAGAGACACAACGCAAAAATGAATTCTGATTTGTGTGAGATGAAAAAGACGGCATAATCCGCTAGTTTTTTATTTGTATTATAGAGGTTTTAACCTCTATAACTCGCCTCTTTGGGTTAGAGAAATCTCTTTTGGAAAAATCTCTAACCATATGTGCGGGTTTGGGAATCGAACCCAGTCGAGCTGTGTACAAAGCAATCGATTTACCAACTACGCTACGCCCGTCCTTCAGTAGTTTCTTCTCATGCTCATTCGAGAACGGATGGAACAATTTCGTTGCTCGCAGGCATGGGAAATATCGCAACTCGAACCATTCGTCCGCCATTCACAAGTTTTCTTCGCTTCTCATGTATTCTCCTTACAGAGAAAATGAGGCAAGGCAACCTGGAGCAGGGGACGAAGCTGCGCTGAAGCTGCAACATCAAATAGGGAGGCCAATCCATTGTTTTTTGTTCTATCCCTTCCCAGCATGGATGGTGCTTCTCGATTGGCGCGTTCGCCTTGGATTTTCATCAAACATTTCCATTTTGATATTATTTTCCCACAATACAATAAATACTTGGATAATAATTTATCGTTTATTGGATAACCGATAATCGTAGAGGGGGCTGGTATCCACTTGGAGGATGATTTTACTTTTTTTTGCTCCGAATAAACCCATTCTAGAGGCCCTGTGAAATCCGGCTGCAGAAGCCATGAATTGATCCACTGTGTTTCTACTTTCCTGACGTACGAAGTGACAAAACAGGAATGTCTTCTTCATTTTCTACATCTTTCTACTTTTGTGAATTAAATTAGTAAGTTATCTCTGATCATACTTCTTATCTATTTGTAATAAACCTGCTTCCTTCTCATTATAGTTGTTAGAATAATAATGAACGACGCGCGCATGAAATTGCTAGTATGTCCGCCATGCAAAGTAAGATATTCACTAACAGTTATGCTTATTTTGGGCCGCTCAAAATTATTTCATATTGTCGTCGCGAAAACAATTGATGCCTAGTTGAATTGAATTATTGCGTTACCTTTTGCTTGCTGTCTTCTCTTCTTCTATTTGAATTAATTTGATATATATTCTGAGAATATTGGAAATAGTATATACAATTTATCGCTATTTGTCGTTATATTGCTAATCTCTATATTTAGGCACCTTATGAGTCTCCGAGTCCGGATTCCTACAGATTTTTTAAATCGAATACCTGACTCCCTCCTCTCAGACACCTGTGGAGTGAGCAGTAGTATATACGGCCTTTAGTAATAACATGTGTCGGACTAACATTCTTTCTCTTTCCTGCTGTGATCTATGTACGGGTTTGGTTGGCGCCGAATTCCTACTATGAGCTACCTCAAATGCACTGCGTTGCCATGTGAAGAACGTTTGCGATCGAATATTCTACGCTGCTCTTAGCAGTTCCAGCTTCATCGTTTATGCACAGTTTGCGCACCACTTTGACGCTTTTTTAATCCCTTTCACTTGGTATGTTATTTCTTCATTGTAGTCAAGGAGCACCTCCAAATGCATTCTGCTACCAGCATGGAAACAATCCTATACACTTCACAATACTGTCATCCCAGTATAGCCAGTACAAACCTGAAAAAGCTTTGTCACATTCAAACAGCTAGCTGAAAATGATGGTATTGACATATACCAAAACACGATATAAAATGCTTGAATATCTATTATTGGAAATAGCAAAAATCACATTCAAAAAGATTATTTGTAGTATCCTGGCAACGGGCCTGAACTTAGTCATCAGTCGCAAAATTTAAATTTTCCTCCATGATTACCGATTTTTGTCTGTTGTTTCATCACGTTGTGATATCAAAAGGTAATCGAACAGCGACTAAAGTGTTGCTACTAATTGCAACTTCAAGTGCCTCGTTAGAACATAGCATACAACCGAAGAATGAATGCATAAAGTTATATCAATAGTTCAATCCGTTGGATACTAAGCGTGAACGTATTTCAGAACGATAAAATCCTCGAAAATATGTCGATCGATGATTTATAAGCGTTCAAAAGTTACTATACTTTTGCGTAACCTACTTCTTTTCGTGGATTTGTGTAATGTACCTTTTTAAATTAGCTCATATTCGATAACAATCACGTACTACCTGTGCGCGCATAGTAGTATCAAGCGTAACCTTTTCCTGCCACTTACTGTATAATAGTGAACGAAGTAGTCTGCAAATGACACGGAAGCTGGTTTGCACCTGTGAACCCTTTCGTAAGCAATAACGAATAATCTTAAAGACATCTCCCCGCTTACCAACCGGCACTAAAAGAAAAACTTGCTCTAAAGGACACTTTTCACCTTGTAAGAAAGCCACTTGCCAAGCTAAAGCGCAGCCTATTTGAACTACTGTTACTTCCATTTTTTGCCGTTATGATTGTGTAATTGCATCCTTTGTCTAAATATTTAAGATAAAGCTTTGGTTGTTTAAACAATAACGAGATAGAGAGCGAGGGAGAGAGAAGATGAAGTAGAAAGGTCAGCACGCCTCTTCGACTGTGCGGCTGCTTTGCATACCGCACCGGAAAGCCTGCGGAAAGAAGGCACATTGAAAGAAAGGGTCGGCCATTTCGTTTTTATCAAAAGTCGTAAAATAAATTTTATGCTTATTTTCCAGCTGAGAAACCCTGCTCTCGGATGCAAAATGCAGACTCCTTCTGCGCTTGCCGTTTTGGCTTTCGGGAGGGGGGCGTGGGAACCGTGGGCGAAATCGGTGACCTGCAGGGTGAGTGTGTATCGTGCCGTGAAAAAGGCGGTAATTGGATGCCTCCTTCAGTGTGCACACTATTCGTCCGTGGTCCGAGAGTTATTATAATGAAATTTTAATGCTACGCTAAAGGGGTTTCCCACACAAGCACTGGGGCAGACTGGGCATCCTACTTCGTGCACGGGTAAGCTGGTCCAGCCGGCACCTTCGATGTGCTGCTCGAGCTGGCCGATGTAACAGTGATGTTGCACTGTAAAATTGGTGTTTGATCTAAACCTTCCATTGAGATCAATTGTTGTAAATGCAAAGGGTTACCAGGGCCGTTGGGGTTGAGGCATTTTATTCATGAGAATGAATTTTTTATTTTTTTTTGCAATATTATGTTGAATTTACAAACCGTGCGCGTGGAATTAATCGGACGCTAGGTCGTTGCTATTTGCCGTGCAACATAATCTAGTTAACCAAGCTTTTTGTGCTAAACAAGTCGTATATTTATTTTAGCACTATTACAATTACACCGGGCGACGTTGAAGTATGTTTTGCACCATTCGACCATCTAAACTGCAATTGGTTGATAAAACTGTGGTTTCCGGCTACGCGACGGAGAGAAATGGTGCACAAATCGCACAGGTAAATTTTTTATTTATTGCTCAGATTGATAGTATATACGAACATAAGTCAAAATTTACCATCACTGCATCAAAGTACTGAAAAAATGAAGACATCGGAGTGCCATAATCAATTAGGTTCCTTACTAACACAATTAACCTCACTTTTCTTGGCAGTTCACTGTTACATACTGTTACATGAACTTAGAAAAATTTTGTGAACGACTACATTCGCTCGAAGCAAAGAATTCTTCTAAGTCCATGTAAACAGTACAAGCGAACAGTCAAAAATGAACACACGAGTTCTGTTGTTACGTCAGCGTAAAGTATTCAATTTGAGTTCTACAAGATGACGACACGAATGAACTCATGATGAATGAAGTTCATGTTTGACAATTCTCGGTGCTTTGTTTAATTAGGTTTTACACCAACCGACATAACCCCGAAAAATGAGCCGGATGAACTTCGTTTGACAATTCTCGGTGGTTTGTTTGCATGGGAGTTACGTGAGTTCGAATGTAACAGATGAGCACCCGTTGCTCTCGCACTCACGCAATTGACAAAGTAAACAAACCACCGAGAATTGTCAAACGTGAACTTCATTCATCATGAGTTCATTAGTGTCGCCATCTTGTAGAACTCAATTCGTCTGTTGCGTGAGTACGAGTTCAACGGGTGCTCATCTGTTACATTCGAACTCACATAACTTCCATGTAAACAAACCACCGAGAATTGTCAAACAAAGTTTATCCGGCTCATTTTGCGGGGTTATGTCCGTTGGTGTAAAACCTAATAGTAATGCCCGGTTTGCTATGATTTTGTTCCACTGTGCAGTGATACGATTCCAAATGTTGCTCATGGGTTCCGTTGCGCTCCTGGCAGAGGTTTCGTATTGTTATACCTGCTGTACGGTCAGAAGGGTATTTAGTCCTCGTGGTTTTAGCTGAATCCAACATTAAAAGGATTCCGGAAATTGGAATCATTATGATGATGAACGGTGACGGTTTGACTGTGATTTGTGATGCACAGAAACAGTTCCATTTTCCCGAAAGTTTTCCAAATGGTTTAGTTATCAGTACGCGAGTTCTCTAAATTACGGGTTGGCAAGCGTGAGTAGCAAGAACTAGTCGTGAATTTGAATACCATCTAATCAGAAACTCGATTAATTTACGGAAAGTGGAAAATAAATCCCCAGCTACAACAATGTTTAGAGAAGTTCGTCTGCTGATGTTAATCTATTGATTGTCAAATTACGAAGGAAAAAAATAGTTTAGAAATGGCAATCTACTCGAAACATACTGCAACCAAAGATACTAGTTACAGTAAACTGGGAAATCGTACAATAATGATTTGCTTCGTACATGGTTTAGCTATTTTCGTCCGCATCCCTTATCACTTATGTTTATAAAGTGATTCATCAGCAGTGCTATCTTCGAAAATGAACCACCTCGGTTATGCAACTAATCTTTTCCGATCTAATTTAAATGCAAATAACTAAGCAGTCTTCATTTCGTTATATTCTAAATATTTTGTCGTATGTAATGTTCTTTGATTTGATGGCATTGTAAGGGGACACGTATCCGCCGGTTGATGTCAATCAAGCTGACATTTCTTTAGACTGAGCAAACTAATTTCTTTGTTTGTTTAGTGTTTATTTGACCAACAAGGAAAGTAATCCACTGGGTATTTATTGCGCTTGGGGAATACGCATGGTCTTGTCTGAGAAAATGTTGACTTTAGAATTATGTATGAGGGTTGAGCATTAACAATGCGCAAGACAAATTCAAAACCAGTTACCTATTTTCGGCTGTCACATCAGCACGAAGATCAAATGTTTTATCGTCCTATTCATTGGATTACATTTAGTCTATTAAATTATCAAAAAATTATATTAATTATTCTTATTGTATTGAGTACTTGCATATGCTTTGGAGTAGTACATGCACCACATTACTGTCACGGTAACTTCAGTTCTTCATGAGTATAACAATAATGTAGCTTGATTATTGACGCAAAATGTGACAAGCTGGTTTCTTTTCGTTCTTATTGTTTTCAATCTTGTTCTAGTAATTAGCGTTAAAACGCGCATATGTCATCATCACACGACACACAAAGTTAGTCGTTTCAGGTACGTCGGTAGGATTTACTTTATACCGTTTAAAACGTACCTTAGATAGCATAAATGCGCGCGAATAATTATAACATAAGAATCAATAACCCGCAGAGAAAAAAAGCCAATACATAGTTGTCATTAATAATAATAATAAAATTTATACGCGATAAATAATGCGTGTATTGCATAGATATATCGACAAATGTCTCGAGACACTATGAGTGATCGCTTTTCATTATATTGTATTGTTTTTGGATTGCCGTTTTTCGCCAGAATTGAGGAGCAAGGAATAAAAAAATGCCGTTCGATTCAATCAAATATATGCAATACTTCCGACTGTCAGCTGTCCGGAGCTGAAGTTGCTTTTTTTTACAAACCGAGCATTTCAAAATTAATTCAATAAACGAAAAATCTATCATAAATTCTCGGCAGCCGGCTACCCAGAGCAATACACACATGATAACACTACTGATAGTTGCATAGATCATATCACTCATCAAGGTGAATCCAGAATTGTGTAACTCTTTACCCCATCCTACTAACAAAAACTTTTTCTCGTGACAAACGTGGAGATGTATAACACCCGAGCAAAGTCGAACATCAAAATTACAACAAGTAGAAATCATATTTTGATAATAGCATCAAATAGAAATCTTATTTTGCTATTAGTTTTAGATTTTTAAAATATGATTTCAAATTTTGATCTCATTTTGCTATCCTTGTTTCTTAGAAGAATTTTCTATGTTTATTTTTCTTTGATGAAGCATCAAAGTGAATACATATTTTGCTATCAATTTTTTTTTCAATATCTCAATGAGCTTTCAATTTACTCTCACCTTATAGCAGAATTAGTTTTCTGTTTGATGTCATAGACAATATCAGGTTTAGTTTTCAGTTTGTTGCCAGACTCTGCTCGGGTACCCAGTGTGCTTTCTGATTCTGCTCGAGCAAGCGCAAAGCGAACGACAAAAACTATTACTTTTATATTGTAAGCGGTGTCGTAACAGCCGACAAAAACACTTAATTGAAGTTCTTGCCGCGGTGAATTATTTCTTGAATTAATGAGTCTCAGAAGCAATAAGTGAAGTTTGGGTTTTCGGATGTCGCCTTTATCGAGATCTGTCATATCAGACATTCAATGCTGATAACGTTAAATAAATTGGTCGATACAAAAACATTAACGTAAACCACGTGACCACGCTATAATAAAGATCTTCACATACATGGACGACGAGACACTCGGGGTTCGGCTATATAATCTGGCACCACTTACTTGCACAGAGGCGATCAAATGCATGTCATATTGAGGAGAAGTGGAATCCATTACTTTCCGATATTTTAAACGGTGTTTTGTGGTATGAATGTGGACAGACCCGTTACATTTTCTCGAGCCACTCAAGCACCGAACTGCTATTCCGAGCAAATCTAAGACAAGACGTGACAATCAGCTTCTTATTTTTCCTTCGGCATTCTTCTGTTCGCACATTTTCACCCTGCCGAAATCTTCCGAACAGTTGCTATTTTCATTATTGAAAATGGAGTCTTGTTAATTTATGTTATGCCGGCAATATTTTGTATCTTGTATCCACTATATTGACGAAGGGCACCGTTTTTCCATGTCATGGGTGTTTATTAAGGTTTGATGGAGCCATTTTCTGAAAAAAATTAGATTATGGTGTGGTTTCTATCTTATTTTTGTTAAAGTTAATCTACCAAGCATATGGTAAATGCATGATAAATACTATACAACACTGTCAAACATCATTTCGCTATCCCTGCAGTAACATTGCCTACGGTGCAAAAAGTCAGAATCAACCAATCAGGAGCTGGGCTATTCTGACGTAAAATTGGAAAAAAAACGGCCCCCTATTGTCATGTCTTGTCTTAGGAGCAGATGAAGAAACCCCTACTGTAGCCATGATCATAGTCCAAATTCACCCCCACTGCATGTGTTTGGAATGGGTGCAACCTTTGAAAACACTACCACCATGGTCTGAAAGATCCCATTTTAAAACTACATTGTGGTGCATTTCATGGTGTTTTGATAATTGTAAAATTTTGCGCGGACCATGTTCATGGTATTTAATGAGGTTGTATGGTGTTTGAACCCATGAGAAGCAGCATTTTAGTCGCTTTATGTGGTTAATATTTAATTCGGGAGTGACCGAATGAAGATTTATTAAATTTTAGGCTTTTGCTATCTGTTTCATTAGAACGGGTTATTCATACCGCCCGCCGTTTTGGCCACTGGTTACGGCCGACGCTCAAACGAAGAACGATACCTCATGTCCCTTTTAAAAGGCCCTAATCAGTGGCCGAAACGTCGGGCAATATAAATCATTCGTTCCAATCAAACAGACCGAAAAAACCGAACAACCAAAAAAGCTAATGTTTAATGTCCATGAGAGTTTGAGAACGACGTGACGATACAGCTAACCGACATCAAAAGGGAATCACGGAGAGCGGCTAAAATGTTGCGACTGGTTGAATCTATACGTTAATAAGCTGAGATTATTTTTTCAATTTCGTTGTTTGCACTATATGGCAGTCTCTATTTCTTGTTACATTTTTTATTCGTTAGAAAACAAAAAGATAGAGATGATCAGAACACAAAGAGAATGGAAAGAAAAAAATCTATCAATTGAAATCGATTTAAGAGCACCTCTTCAGTCTTTTCTATACACTTAATACGAGTGCATTCGGAATTTCTCTCATTTCGATTCGAATTAACCGACATTCTCGAAAGCACCCTACGTCTTCGCTTTGACACTTTAGGTGCAACAATTGAAACTGTTTTCCAAATTATGGTAGAACAAACCTGCAATCAAACCACCAGGAAAAACCGCCGTTGTCAAAAGTTTTGCAAAAGTTTCACAAGAATGAGATAAATTTCAGTAATTTAAAATCAGAGGTATATAAAAGAAAGGAGAAGCGAGAGCTATGTGCTTTCTTCCATCTGTCGAAAGTAAGTGATGTTGAAATTATTGAGCTCATCCATAGTTTCAAGTTATTTTGGTAGAGTCATTAATAATACATTTAACAAACTTTATGCAAATCAGAAGATATCAGCAATCAGTGTTGAGTGATTTTCTATCGATTAGTGTTCAATTTTTGTAAAAGTAAATCGATATTGTTATGCTTGAATTTTTCGTAATCAAGTTTAACACAGTGACCAAATAGTTCTCCTTGAACATTATACGACTGTTAAGATCTGACCAAATAAACGGTCACGATTCGAGTCTGCTTTCTCATCTCGTACAGATCAGAAGTCAAAAGCGCACCGCTTACGAGCAGTATACGAACGAAAAAATACTACCCGCGCCCACTTTAACGTGTATGTGGCTTTTCGCAGACCCGCATTAGATCTACAGTGCGTGTGGTGGAATGGTTGATCAAGTTGACAAGGGAACTTGTGGTTGCAGAAGTGTTACACATACAACTACATCATACGAGACAAGTAAAATTAAAAACGTTCAACTCCCTAGCCAAGACAGAAAGCTTCATAGCGAAGAACAACATGCAATGTGATATCGAATATGAAAACCAAGATCCTCGTGTAGAAAAATGTAGATGCGTTTTCTTTAGTTGTTTTGATGCATAACTTACCGTAGTGTGCCGTCTGATTACAGAACTGGCACGTTGGCGTCTGCCCAGGGTATGTGCATAGGATACTTTGTATGTAGTTAACACCTTGGGATGACCTGCCCTCGAAAGTCAAGTAAGACGGTATAGGTTGGTTCAACCGAATTCGCACTACTCGAACACCGTTTGCCAGGGTAAAAATTTCTCTAAGCGTCGTTTGTGACGGATTCCACTTCCTCATTTTTCGACATAAATCGTTCGATGTAATCCGTGCTAGCATGCCAAATCGTGTAGGCGAATTTCCGTCAAATCTAGGTTCACCAGGTTGGGGGCAGTTATGCGCATAAAGGCTGAATATGCAAGATATAAAAAAATAATTTTCCGAATCTCGTGGGCGCACGAAACATTTACTGCATCACTTACTGCAGCTGTCAGTTAATTTCTTTGGAAAACAAATAGCTTTTCCGTTCTGGATCTAGCGTCAATCTGGTGATAAGTCAGTAGAAGATTAATTGTTTTTTGATTAAAGTTATTTTAATATTTGATTCTATCCGCCTCTTTTTGTGTTTTGGGTTAGAAAAATCTCTCGCCCTATGTTCGAGAGTTGAGAATAGAACCCAGGGGAACTGTATATAAAGCAATCGATTTACCAACGACTTTATTCTTGTCCCATAAAGAGTGGATTCTGATGCAATGCAACCCATGAATATGGGTGTCAAAGCTCATCAGATTTTATCTTATTGTCCGACGACCGCTTTATGACCTAACCCCAGAGTAGTCATGGCAAAACTATTTTCTAGTTACTACTATGTTCCTATTCCGAATACAACTTATTTAGAACGACAAAATCCGAGGATTTGTTAGTTAGAAGGCCTCGGAATCGTATACAAACGACACTTTTTAGGACTTAAAAGATCATTCAGCAATTCCACAAAACAATTCCACAGATTTTCACACTCTTGCCTATGCCGACGCCAGGGGAAAACTCACACAGTTTGCCCCAATCGCATGTGTCATAGCTGTGGGAGAACGGAAAACATTTGACTCTGACTTTGTTCACGTTTGCCGAGCCCGATCTCTCCGAGTGGATGACGACCGATGATGTAGGTGTGCTCATCCATTCATGAATTATTTACGCTTTTTAGTAAATTTGAAGCCATTGTCTTCTCCTCACCGCGGACCGAACGTTGTGAGTTCAAAATGTTATCTACGCTGGATGTCAGTGCGGGAAAAGCAAGGTGTGCACACGAGCGTTGTTTGCTCATAAGCGAGGAATGTATCCCTGATGCTAGTGATTGATGAATGTTTATTTTATTCTTTGCCGTTCGTTAGTGTTGTTTTCCATCATAACGGTGCCCTCCTCCCATCCGGAAGACTGTTGCATGGATCACCCTCTAAAGTCCCGAACAGAGCGCTTCGTCGTCGATGTAGCGACAGAGTCTATTTTCAATGTTTCGAAGCTGTCGTTTGGTTCGATACAGATGGATAGAAATATTTTCAAAACAAAGCTTCGACGATCCCCCAGTGACGGTGCCTTCTGTCTAATGGCATAAAGATAGAAGTGTTCATGTTCAGTAGCTGACAAGCACCGTTTGTGCCATTTGACTGACTGTACAGGATTTGGCTTAATTTATCTTTTTTTCATTTTGCCACAAATGAGTTTTAAATGTTTATTAAAGATAATATTCATCACGCTGAGTGGAGTGGATTAATTCAACATCCCGTCTACTTCTGAGTTCCAGGAATTTATTGCGGGCCCTTGGGTACACATAAACACATATCCATCGTACAGATGTTCGGGCATGCGATGACATGTATGCAAATTCCCGTTTAGTGAAATTGAATGAATAAATTATTGGGGTACTGTTATTTTTTCTCTGCTTTTCCTGGAACGGTAAGCACTCGTGGACGGTGTTTTTTTTGCTCGAATGGCACCACGTAGTGACAGCAAGCCACCCGAAGGTGGAAAACGTGAACGCACAAAGTCATCGGAATAATTTCATTGAAATTTTAAATTTGATTATGCTTTATTTATGAATATTTGATGGATGCTGGTGGGATTCGCTCCGGTTCTCTGTGTCATGTAATGTCGCGTTCATTTTTGCTTTGTTATTGTAGATATTTTTCCGCAACTTTATCAGCCCGGAGGGAATCCTGGTTGGGTTCCATGTAGACTACATACATCATATGCTTCAGTAGCGTATATTTTACTGTGCGTCTGCGTTGTATGTCGGATGTCAGTTTTTTTCCCCATAAATTGTGCAAACAAGCAATATTTGTTGTGGCAGAAAATTAACCTTCGATAAATTGGATTCCGACGGCCGCTGTGAGTAAGTTGCAAAATACCCATCACTGGATTTAATTTTTTAAGGTCAAATGTAATATTTGCATTTTTTTACAAATTGTAAGTGAGCCTGAACAAGTGACAAGTATATGAACGTGAGTAAAGCCATGTCAAGTGATCCTCGAATTTTTCGCAAAATCACCGATCTTCATGAGGTATATTTTATTGTATAGGGATTATGGTGATTAGCTTTTGGTATAAATATTTCGTTACAATTCCTTTTTTTATTCAAGATATTAACCCTTAAACTTTATTGCATGATCAAATTGAAAATTTTATATCTCAAAGACTACTGAAGATAATTCAATGAATTTTTGCACAATTATGGAATGATATTTGCATTATCTTATAAAAATATTTTTACTTTATATTTGTGTGAATAACAGTACTTTTCATCTATTTAAAATTTTCAATTGTATTTTTTCTTGTGTTCTTCACGCTAAAAATTTTCAAAACGATTGTCAAATTATGCGAAAATTTTTCACCTTCAATAATCTGTGTTGATAATTTTTCATTTTTGTTCCTATCGAGAGTTATAGAGGATTTAGTAACAGTACGCTCTTTCAACGCACGGACCACTTTGATGCAACCCGCGAGAACGTACATATTGGCAACGCCGCACGTCGCAACGTCCTAATGCGCATTGCTTTGAAGGAGCGTATCTCATGTTCAAAATTGGCATCTCTGAGATTAAAGCAAAAAGACAAGCTTTTCTTTATGGATAATTGAAAGTGATGTTTTCTGAGTAATTTGCATGCTCTTTAGCGAGATTATATTGTTCAGGATCACTCAATACCTCGGATAAGCGGGCTCGGATGTTGCCAGCCGCTGAGTTGAGCAGTGGGCATGTTTTAACCTGCGTTGACATATTTTTCGCAAATTGACAAACTTCACCACTTTTTATTTTCAGTTGGTTCTGTCTGAGAGGTAGCACGGTATATTGCGAATCTTTTCTTAAATCCACATAGTGACTTTTAAGCCATGCACCATCGAGTCATGCGTTTGTTTTTGTTTCGATCGCACTTGGGTGTTTTCCATATAGAGACAACTCGGCGAAATGCTATATTATCTCAAGATAGACAATATTTGCTCAAAAAAACATTCGATTGTTTTATGTTATAAATATGGGTCGATCACACGAATGATGTTTTCCGTTTAAAAAATATATAAACATGTTCGTCGTATCATGGTTTTGTGGCATCCATGTGGAGTGATAAATTTAAAAATTATATTGGTCAACACATGTGTAGCATATGTCGTAATGGGCGCAAAAAATGCAACGAAAATAAATATGGACATGAACAAAACACAATTTTCGTTAAATTTTCAATTTTACATCCCATGTTTATAGTAATGAGTTCCTCTATAACACGTTTAACATATAGGAAAATTTACACGTTTAATTTTTCTTATAGTGTTTGCCAAAGTAATGGAACTGAAATATTGAATGACTCAACAGGTACATGCGGAAAACTGAAATTCGACAAAAATAAATAATATCTTACCAGAACTTGAAGAACCACCAATTAACAGAATTAACAAAAGCAATAGTGATAAAATATACTCCAACATCGATGCGATTGAACAACAGATTTTATGTAAACTTTTTTCAAAAGACACATCGTTGTTTAAAGGTAATATCACTCGGTGAAAATAAAAACGTGAAATAAAATGCTGTTGGCATAAGATTTTCCATTTTCATATATTAATGTTGAAGACTAGAAAAGAATTTGGATGTAACGTAGATGTAATTTGACTAACAAAAGTGGTTTTAAAGATGTTAATTGTTAGTAACGTTAAATTAGAATAATAAAAAATATATTAAACAACTAGAATTTTTGTTGTACACTGCGGTCAAAAAAATTCAACGCTTCTCAAAATATCCGGAAAAAATCACCTTCGAGAATCCGTATTGAAAAGTTTGCCCTTTTGCACTAATCGAGAGATGTGGTTTTTTTAGCCATGCGATGCGCACTTCCCACGCGATGCGGATTCTGACGTAGCGACGTGCGACATTGCCAATATGAAGGTCCTCGCGGACTGCATCAAACTGAGCCGTGCGTTGAAAGAGCGCACTGTTACTAAATCCTTCATAACTCTCGATAGAAACAAAAATGAAAAATTATCAATACAGATTATTGAAGGTGATAGATTGCCGCATAATTTGACATACGTTTTGGAAATTTTTAGCGTGAAGAACGCAAGAAAAAATACAATAGAAAATTTAAAATAGATGCAAAGTACCGTTATTCACACAATAATAAAGAAAAAATATTTTTACAATAACAAAGAAAAAATATTTTTATAAGATAATGCAAATATCATTCCATAATTGTGCAAAAATTCATTGAATTATCTTCAGTAGTTTTTGAGATATAAAATTTACAATTTTATCATGCAATAAAGTTTAAGGGTTAATATCTTAAAGAAAAAAAGGAATTTTAACGAAATATTTATACTAAAAGTTATTCACCATAATCCTTATACAATAAAATATACCTCATGAAGATCGGTGATTTTGCGAAAAATTCTAGGATCACTTGACATGGCTTTACTCACGTACGTATCGTCAGTTTGTGCGACAGCAGATAAGTGGAATTCGGTTAGACGAATCAAATCGCCATCCTTGGGTTACTAAGGTTTGATTGAAGAATTTGGCAAGAAGCTTCTTGTAAAGTTTTTTCCATTTTATGCTACGAAACATATCAATCTGCGATTTTTGCAAGTGCTTGTCATATAATTTTCTGTACTCGTTTTGCTGGCACCAATGGCCAATGCACTCTTGCACCTTTATCGATTTGACAGATGCAGCAAAGTAATTGTAATGCTGACAGACGAGAAAGTGCCCGAATTCGATTACATCTTGCAGGTTCTCTGCTGATCACTCTAGTGAATCTCTCTTCTACATGCCCAAAATCTGCCGTTTTATATCTGCCTTTCGACGACAACATGCTTGTATAATCCGTACAGCTCGTGGTTCATGCTTCAGCGGCATTTTCCATTTTCTTTCCTCCATCCGAGTATTGATAGCAGAATATTCCCTGACGAAATTTATATTTAGTCATCTGAGGGATTCCATGAGAAACCGGGCGACCACAAAATATGACTATCGTCGATACGAACGAAACTTTGAAGTTGTTTTCGGTTTATGAATCTTCGTCATTTTCTTTGACAATTGCAATATTTTGATACAAGATTCTCCATCAACAACAATAGGTTTTTCAAAAGGCCGCAAGTTCTCTTTTGATATCAAGGCGATATTATAACCATTTGAAAGCTACATGAAAACAACCAAAATATGATTTTTAATTAGTTTAATCATAAGACCCTATGGTTGAATAGTGTTGTATTTTGATTGTTTTCGTATTGCTATCAAATGTTTTACAATATCACCTTGATGTCAAAGGAAAAGTTACAAAATTTGCTATGGGCATTTTGAAATATATATTATTATTGGTAGAGCAACTCGAATAACTTCTGAGGTCGTAATAAAACAAAAGAATTGTGTTGTTAAAACAAAATCAGAAATATCTCGAGCACATTTCAGAAATTTTTTGTAATTATCATTTTGATTTTAAATAGCGTTTAGAATCATATTCTTCTCCATAATCCAAATACACTGAAAAGGTTTTTTTACGTCTGTAAAAAGATAAACATTAGTTTTTTGATATTTTATGATGGGGTAATGCGAATAACTTTAAAAAAGACATAATCACACGAATTAACTATTTTTGTTGGAACAAAATTCAAATTTCTCGAAAACTATCGCATTTTGGAAGATTTTTGTTAAATACATTTTGATTTAAAATGATACTTAGAATTATATTCTGTAATAAAATTACAGTTTTGTATGTCAATTAGTACGAAATTTTAAAATATGTATAAAGTTATTGTCAGAAAAACTTTTTTACCGATAAGCTCTCCATCATACAATTACATCCAAAGTGTTTCTTTTATCTTTGGGTTTTTGTTGACAAAATATAAAAAAAATAGAAAAAATGTTTTTTTGCAATTTAAATTTTTAACACAAATTTTTGTTTTTGTGAAAAATTGCACACGAACCAAAAAATTAAAACTATTGCACGTAGAAATGTTTACGCCCTTTTAAAAAAATTCTCTTGAGTCTGATTGTGGAAAATGTTTAGTCTTCCATGCCGATGAAACGTGTAATGTTCCATAGGAATACAAGATGGTCGGTCACGATTTTAAATATTTTCGGACGGATCTTCGTGGAATACCTCATCTGCGACTGATCTGTGATCGACGTAAAGTATTCCGAAGTTTTCCAAGAGGTCGACTGACAAAATATTCAATATCAATGGGCGTAAGCAGAACGTGGAAAAGTAGCGTATAAGCGATATTGAGTGGCGTTTTGTCTCGATAATTATCTTTCGATAAGTCACATGAGGCCACATTCGTCCTTTTTCTTCAGTTCCCGAATATTATTTTACACTTCCTCTAGCGTGCTAATCCAGCGTTTTTCAGTAGCTTTCAACTGACTACACTGTCCCGACATGTAACCACTGCGAGCAATAAGCTCCTAGCCTGTTTGAGCTCATCTGTCGCTCGTCTGCATTTCAGATCGAACCAGTTGAGGAATTCCACGAAGATTCGTTCGAAAATAATTAAAATCCTGGCCGACCATCTTAGATTCCTATGAAGTTTTACACATTTCATCGGCATGGAAGACTAAACATATCCCACAATCAGCAAGATTATTTTGAAACAAGAGCAATTTTTTAAAAGGGCGTAAACATTTCTACGCGCATTAATTTCAAAAAAATTATGTTCAGTTGCTGTATTTTATACAGCAAAACTTTCTGAGAGCGAGTTTCAGAGAATGAATATTTATGTACGAAAAAAATATACACTGAAAAAAATGCGTAATTTTCCACAAAAACAAAAATTTGCGTTAAAAATTCAAATTGTAAAAACACCCATTTTTTTATTATTTTTTTATATTTTGTCAATAAAAACCTCAAGAGTAAAGAAACATTTCTAATGTGAGTGTATGATGGAAAACTTATCGGTATATTTTACAGAATACAGAATATAATTTTAAGTCTCATTTTAAATCAAAATGTATTTAACCAAAAAGCTTCTCCATGAACCAAATACACTGAAAAAAATTCTTTTACGTCTTTAAAACGATAAACATTATATTTTTAACATTTTAGGATGAGGTAACGCGAATAACTTTAAAAAATGGCATAATCACACGAATTAACTGTTTTTGTTGGAACAAAATTCCAAATATCTTGAAAACTATCGCATTTTGGAAGATTTTTGTTAAATACACTTTGATTTAAAATGAGACTTAGAGTTATATTCTGTAATAAAATTACAGTTTTGTATGTCAATTAGTATGAAATTTAAAAACATGTATAAAGTTATTGTTAGAAAAATTAAGTTCGATAAGTTCTCCATCATACACTCACATTCAAAATGTTTCTTTTCTCTTGAGGTTTTTATTGACAAAATATAAAAAATAATAAAAAATGGGTATTTTTACAATTTAAATTTTTGACGCAAATTTTTGTTTTTGTGGAAAATTACGCAACATTTTTTTCAGTGTATATTTTTTTAGTACATAAATACTCATTCTCTGAAACTTGTTCTCAGAAAGTTTTGCTGTATAAAACACAGTAACCGAACAAATTTTTTTTTGAAATTATTGCGCGTTGAAATGTTTACGCCCTTTTGGAAAATTGCTCTCGTTTCGAAATATTGGTCATATTTTGTGGTCGGCCGGTTTCTCATGGAATCCCTCAGTTGTTCCACTGTTTTCTTCGTGCGTTATACAATACTCATGAGACTGATGTTACGACTGCCTGTTGAATTTTGTACGTCGTTGCACTCAGGGAATAGGTTGGTTGTTCGCCAACACATTTTTTTTTCTAAAGGTAGAGTTATTTTATATATAAAATAAGAAATTTAAACATGCATAATTGACGTTTATATTAAAATATATTTTTTATTTAAAATTTTCATCTTCCTGAATTTTTCCAAATGTTTCAAAAGCGATTATTTTTTTTCCAAAAACGAAACTTTTAGATCCAAAATATGGCTTATAAGTAAGGCAAATAACCCAATTGTTATGATAGCAGGTGACCACATAGAATGGTATTACTATAGTTACTTGCATACTATACATTATTTCTACGGTTAAGTAGAAATTTGATTTGTATTCTTGATATGGAGAGGTCAATTATTTTCTTGTAATTTCACATCATTCTATTGATGGGGTTATCTTTAGCATAGTTTGTCCTAAAATATTTTTCTTGAAATAATTCAACAGTTCTTAGAAGACGGCTAGGTACATAAAATTTTATTTTCAAAAATAATGATGCGGATTGTACATGTTAAGAAATGATGTCGTTAATAAACCAAAGCATGGCAAATTCGCGGCGTTCTTTGAGTGTTTGTATATTGGCGAGCATGCAACGTGCTTTATACGATGGAAGAGGGAATGTCGGCCAGTTTAGTTTACAGAATATGTATAAATGAAATTGTTTTTGGACTGATTCAATGCTTTCTTCGTACAGGACAGTGTATTGGTTCCATACTACGCTGCAATATTTCAAATTGACATATGTATTGTATGATGATTTGATTGTATAAGAGTTTTCAAAATTATAGCTGAAGCGTTTAATAAAGCCCAACATACTATTTCGTTTATTTATTATTGTATTGTAAAGTTCCACAAATGTATACTTGGACTCTAAGATTACACCTAGGTCTTGTAAAATTTTGCATTTTGCTGCAAGTTGGTTTCCTAAGTGTATGTCTATGGGTATATTTGAAGTTTTTATGCTGAAGGTTAACCTATTGAGTTACATTTGTTACGTAAAGTTGGAGTAGACTTTTGCTACACCATGTGTGGAATAGATTGATTTCATTTTGGAATGCTTCCGCGTCTTTGAAATTTATTTATTTCCAAGTTTCATGCCGTCTGAACATATAAGCACTTTTAGATGTATGAATATAAAGGTGATGTCATTTACGTACAAAATGAAAAGAATAGGTCCTAAGTGGGAATCCTGGGGTACGCCAGAGGTGATGGTTCAGAGAGTCTATTCTGAAAGCGAACCGTTTGTACGCGTTTCGTTAAATATGATTCAAGCGATTTCAAGAGTTTATTTTCCATGCCATATTTATGCAGTTTGAAGAGTAATCACGGTATGCAATACGATCGGATACTTTACTAAAGTCTGTGTAGATGATTTCCGCATGGTTCTAAAAGATTCGATGTTGTTGGACTACCTTTGCGGTTTCCTTGTGAGTACCGAAGAAAGTAGAATCAGTTGTTATACATTTTGCTTATTTGTTCATTTCTTGTATCTTCACCAATAGACCTCTTGGTCCCTATGGTGGTTGCTTAATCTAATTACATTTCAGGTTAACAAATATTTTAGCTTTCATCGAATTCCTCGTCAGGTTGACGTGAAAAGCCATCGCCGCACTGTTAGAAATACGCTGTAGTCCAGTAACAACGCTTTGGCGATCATAGTTGGTTCACCTGAACGGAGCTCGCAGGAGAGAGTTATTGCGTAGAACTCGAAAGCGGGCTTGAAGATCCAGTCGTCCGAGGATTGTAGGGCAATCCACCCCGGACAGACAGTAAGTCCAAGGAAAACAGGGCTCGAGAGCAGCGCCTCCGTATGCCTGAAGTGTCAAGCTGTATTAATTGACAACCGTTTTTGCAGATCGGCAGCTGAAATCTGTTTTACCAAGGAATATGTCGGAGGGCAAAGCGTTGAACGGCCGCCGTTCTGATAGTACGGATTCCAAGCAGTAGAATAATATTCTAGTATTGAGCGTACCAGTGCGCAATAGAGTGATTTTAAACAGTTTACGTCCCTAAAGTTTTGCGCTATTCAGAAGATGTGTCTTGGAATGCTCGAGTCGAAGAAATAACAGTTCCTGGTGGCGTTTCCGCGTGTACGTAACGATTGAGCATTTACTCGGGTTTAACCGTTGTGTGTCCGACGCGGTATCCGGGTACCTTTTTAAGTTTCAATTAATTAAATTCCAATGTTTTATCCATAGCTGGAAATTGAAACTTTGTGACATCTTAGAACTTCACTAAGTCAAGCTTTTGGGTTAATAATATTGTTGATATAGTAAGGGTGGGAATGAGGAGGGGCTCCTGAATTTTTTTACTACGTAACAGGCCGACGTGGGTACCCGGATACCCACAAAACTAAAATGCCCGTAACTAAGGTAATATCCAACCAATTTCGATACTTTTGGCCGTTTTGGATTCAGGAACTCATCCACTTTTGGACTTGGTAAAAATGAATCGGGTTACTTCATTCGGTTCCCAGGAATCCGGGTTTCCGGAAGCAGGTTCCAGTGCTGGGGTACTATTTGCGAACTTCAATGGAATACTAGGAATATGGCTATCAAAATTCCTGGAATTGCATTAGTAAGCTGTATCTCGTGGTTTTGGATCCATTTGGTGATTTGACCCCGGAACGGACATTCCTGAGCATGTTCCCGTGGGGCCGTGAGTGGCCATTCCATTCTAATTCCATTTTTCAAATTGCGATAGGGTCCCGTAACAATAAAAAACAGACTTCCGAGACAATTTGAAGAGTTTTGATACTCATATTGCTAGTACATTATTAAAATTTACAAATCATATCCTAGTACTGGAACAATACTCCGGAAAATCCGGATTACCAATAATCAGGTCCATTATTCCGTTTCTACTGTACAGAATCAAAAAGTGGACGAGTTCCTGAATCCAAAATATCTAAAAGTGTCCAAATCGGTTGAAGGAATCCATAGTTACGAGCATTTCAATTTGTGGGTACCCGGGTACCCTCGTTGGCCTGTTAAAGGTGTCTTTTTTGTTGGACACATAACTGTTAAAATTATTTTGCTTAGATCACACCACGTACTAAAGCTCTCCAGTTTACTCTGAAGAAACTCGGCATCGGTTTTATCCCGTATTTGTCGAAAAACTTTCATGTCGTCGGCGAAAGAAATAATATTGATGTCATTAAAGTAGAGGAGGAATATAACTTGACCAAGATGGCTTCCTTGTGGGATGCCGGATGTATCGAAGAATAGCGCAAATAGACACTCCTTAACGCTGATTTGAAGTTGCCTTCCATCATGGTTGGAACGAAACCAGCGCAGAAATTGTCCATGAATACTGAGTTTGTTCAGCCTCGCTATTGTGATATCATGTTTGATTTTGTCGAAGGCCGCATATAGATAATTATATAAATCTCATCGGTTTACAATCCGTCAGCGAATCCATCGAGTACATACGTTGTGTTATGAACGAGAGCCGGTTGATCGTTGTCGATCTTTTAGACATAAAACCGTGTTGGTCATCTGTAATGCAGTGTTTGCAGTGAAAGAAAATAAAGTCTAAAACAAACCAGCTCGAATAGTTTTGATTCGGCCCTTAAACACGCGATTACCCGATAATTATCGATATTCGATATCTAATCGTAGAAATCCATTAATTGCTCTAACATCACGTCAAGCCAGATAAGTTGAAGTGGCCCAGTATAATAATATCAGCAGACGGGGTGGCGATGAAAGAAACGGACGAAAGATGTACACCGTTCAGGCAGAAATTATGCAGGTGGAAAATACACGATACACAGGAACAGACTCCAATCGGAGTTTCACTGAATTCCACAAATGCACACAGTTCGTCCATCGATCATCATTGGTCACTTGGGCTTTTATTTCATGGCGCACAGCGATAAGCACTCCACCACCTGATGTCTTTTGGCTGTTGAATGCATTGCGGTCACAGCGGTAGACATCAAATATTGAACCAAACCCCTCGCGAGATAGAGTACGGTTGTCGAGCTACGTTTTAGTCAAGGCGCTGACATCATAGCAGCCCGTGATCGTGGGCAAATAGCCGTCCGTCGATGAGTTTAAGCCACCAACATTCTGGTAATAAACCTCGATGTTATTGGAGGATGGATCAGGTTCAGTAGAGAGCGAAGCCATGTTACCGTTTTGAGCGTGTAGGAAGATATTTTCGTCAATCGCACGAATAGTATCGGAACGGCTCACGGTCGCTTGGTAGACTATAGTTGGGGACCGTCGTTAGCGAGAGGAATAGTTGACATCTGGTCACAAGATGTCGGAGCATAGGGTTAATTACTGGAAGTGAAGAATATATCTGCGCTTGAACTCTTTGGATTAGATGTATACTTGCCATGTGTGCCGGGTTGGAAGACCCTTTCACCCATCCTATACACAGGACCGGGACTACTGATGATCGCTGGTTGCAATTGCTCGACTATGGCGGGAGGGATCGAGAGCTTCCATAGTGACAACAGTGGTGCGTTTTAGTATGCGTTGAACCCCGATAGTGAAGTGCGATGCGGGGAGTAGGAACGGGACTGTAGTAGCTTACGACGAGAATCGGACGATGAGCTAGAAGCGTGAACCGGTTCAACCGTTGAATCGCTACAATTTATGTATTACTAGCAGAGAAAGGCGGCTTAGAAGATCGATTCTCCTTCAACATATATAGGACCGGGACGAGCGCTGGCGGCAAGGGTTTGACTGCAGCGGGGGATCGAGGGCTTCCATAGTAACAACTTTGTTGCGTCCCAGTATGTGATCATTATCGATACTCCTTCACAATGGCGGTGTAACTTAGAATAGTGGCATTGCCAATCGTTGCGGATTTATCTGCAGAGTCGTTGATGGGCCGGGTTGCATTAGCGGAGCGGGCATCAAATGCTCTGGGTACGGTTAAATTCCCTGAACAGTATGCCTTGTGGCCATGTGTCAGGGTTAAGAGTTGCATCACGGTACTTTGAGTGAGCTTCAACTTTGAAGGATATGAAGTACAAAGTACAGAAGTCTATGCCTTTTTTAATAAGCAGAAAAACCTTTATTTCCTCGTTGCAATTTAGTGCTTCTTAGGACATTTCTTCAATGGATTTTTTGCTAACACTGGAATGAAAACGGGAAAGATACAACCAGAGCAACGGCGTAGGAGGTGGAACCGTGACAATGTTCCTACTATCGACTAGCTTTCCGCCAACAAGAATATTGCTCGGATCAGGGCCATTCTCGCAACGACAATTTCGAGGTGGTTGAGAGGTACTGGTATTTGGCCGGACTGGAGTAGCGAGAAATTTTGCTCGCCGTTTAGTTCAGCACAGACGTCATCCGTTTTCCCAGTGATAGCAACGATAAAACCTCCAAGCGAAGAAACGGTGTCGCGAAAGCGAGCATACTTCATCAGTTTGACACATTCATTGCACATACAAAATAAATTTGGGTTTTCCGCAAGTGTTTTTCTAGAACGGCTTGTTAAATTGTTTTCCATATTGCATATGCATATGAATTTTGTTTGTAACAAAATGTCTGAAATTTTTACTAAATACGAAAGAGAAGCACTTTAGTTGGCATCAAATAGGCGAAAGTGTGCATTGTTTTCTTTTGTTAACTGCTATTGCTGCTTGCTGATGACATATCAAGCAATTTTGACGTTGTCAAACTGACCGCCATCGATCGATGGAAATATGATGTTGCCTATTGTCAAACTCTGTATGTAGAGATAGGGATGTCAGTCGCCTGGCAAAAGCTCATGCACTTGCCATCTTGCCACAATACGTGCCGATCTGAGAATGCGAATAATGAAATATAGATGGCGCTGCGTTCGGTGGCAAGTTTTGGTGGTTGAGTCACAGAAGTTCACTTGATTGCGTTCTTCGCTGTTTTTTCGCAAACAAAAAAGCAAACAAGAGACACTTTTACACTGCATAATAACAATGATAAAACCAAAATTCCCTGTTGCTTGATACGATAAACAACGATAAAACTTCACAAATCTCGTCAAAAATTAAAAGTAGCTGGAGCGATTGATGTAAACAACTAATAGGGAAGAATACACTGAACCAAATGAATGACGAATTCAAATTCCAGATGTCGCAAAATTTGTCTCCAGCTCATGTTTGTTTTGAGCTAAATTCATGATTTATTGACTAGAAAATCAAGTTCAACCTGAAGTTATTCGCATTACGAAATATGGACTACGCTACTACATTAGCATTTCTAAAAATCCTACCCTTACAAATAACCACAGACAAATCAGTTATCTTGCAATCTGCTAATATAGGAATACCCTAGCTCTACTTTTCCAGGCTCATCCACAGCGCTTAGCCTTTCAAATACCCCAACAAGCTTTGCTCTGTCACCGCAGACCGTTTCATGGCCGTGTCAGTCCGAGACAGTCACGGTCAAAGTTTGGGAAGTACTTTGAAAGCCGAACAGCAGCAGACTCAAAAATGGAAATTGTTTTTGTTGAATTCAGAATCACTCTTCCGTGAATACCAAAAATAGCTCTGGCTTTCTTGTCACTGTCTGACTGTTTTTGTCGGCATCATCGCCAACAACACAACATCACCGGCGGTAGTAGACAGTTTAAGTAGTGACAGCGACAAAGCAAATAGCTATTTTTGATGGGCTTTGATGATTAGCAGACGCTTTGATGAAGTATAATTGAGTTTGAAAGGATGTTTTTTATGAATGTGGTAATCAAAATGCCCCTGGATTTGGCCGTCCCAATTTCTTTATGCATTCCATCCACTCGAAAACATAATATCACTACGTGGCAATGATCCAAAAAAGATTTATTCCGTCCGTTTTTTTATGAACGAGGACAGTTATTACTACAGCAGTAACAGAAACAAAAATACACGTAGGCAGGATTTCCTGGATATTTCAGTCAATCGTTCTAACCCCTGGAACCCCTGGAGGCAAGTACATCGTTGGAAAGTTGCCACCTTCCGCAGTTCCTAGTGTGTGGTGCTCTCATCCTACTCACCCGGATTGCGTCATCAGACGGGAAGCGACCGGATCAGCAACGCTGATTCATCACTGTCAGCCGATGATGCATGGGTTGGTGGCTGGCAGCCGATATTTGAGTTGTCGATTATGCTTCGATGAATAAATCGTATCAAATCGGAATGCCACTTTTCGAGTGTGTGGATCGGGTCGCGGCTCGCGCCAGCAGCGCAGTGGAAGAACATGTCTTTCGCCGTTTAGCTGGCTTGCTTGTTGCCCTACAGGATTAAGTTGATTCGGGTTAGAGTTGATCGGCGAGAGAGAGTGATGCGACATAGAAAAATGACATCCGCTGCTGATCGGCAGAACAATCGAGAAACCGGAAAATTAGAAGCAACATTGCTCTCGGGGACAATCTATTTCTGTTTTCCGATTGATTCGATGATGATTTTCTCACTGATATATGTACGGCATTTCACTCCTAGCAACGTTTCATCACTGAAAGCCATTCGATGAAGAAAATAACAAAACAAATTTTTGTTTTCCTAATTAGTTGATTTCAACAGAAAAATGAATAACGTAACTAAATTTTCTCTTAATTTTGAGAGATTCTCAAATAATAGTTATTGAAAATTATTATTGATTTTGATTCAAGACGCACATCATACGAAATGACAGCAAGTAGCTAAGATGCACACCTTACTGAAATACATCAAGGTAGCGACAGCAACTATGTTTATACACGCTGGGCATAACGGTTAAGCACGTAGGTAGTTGTCTCAGCTTGGAAAGCTTGTTTTATCCTGGACGCAACTACCTGAACCAGTACACAAAAAAAACAGAAATTCAACTGACCTCATTTTGGTTTTACCTAGTTTTTCTTTAAAAACATTTCAATAAAGGGATGATTTTTATTGACATTTTTTTCAGTACATGTGCACTGAAAATTGAAAGTATTGTCGAAAATTGTCAAAATCATTCTATTTCGGATTTAGTCGATTATATAATAACATTTCAATTATTAACCAATGTAATATGCAATATGATAATTATTTTTCATCGTTTGAGATTCCAAACTAGATGTGGAATAAGTATGAAGTTTTTTTTGTAGTGCTGGATAATGTTTGTGACTAAATAGAAAAAAAATATACCTTTATTCTAAAATTCAAATCAATCAATTTCCAACAATCCTTAAATACCTTTGGCTATTTCGTCTCATTTAAGATTGCAGTTTATAAAAAGATAACATTATGAGAAACATAACTCTGTATTATATTTACGTGTGAATTACTGACATACGGAATTTTTCAACAATTTAATTCCATACCTTTCATCCGTCGGTCGATGAAACAAAACGTTTGAAATATCCTATGTTGTATTTTACGATGAAGCAGTTTAATTCAACGATGAGATTAGTTGAATTCTAGTCGTTTGTGTCTTGGCTGAAAAGGTAGTGTAACGGCATATGCAATTGTGTCTGGACTAAAACAAGCGTTACAAGCTGAGACAAGCGTTTCAAGCTTTAGCTCATGTAGCTTTTCAAGTTTTGTGCTTTAGCTTTTTAAGTTTTGTGCTAGGATGAAACGTTCGTGTCCAGACTGAAACTGACAGCATCAAACCAACAACGTTGGATTATTGTTTTCAACAAAAATTTAGTTCGCCCAAATATTAACTAGACGAAACCAAAAACTCAACTAATTTTTTAGTTGAAATTGTGATGAATCGGTTTTCCGTGATTTGTTTTCTTGAGGACTCTGTGATAAGGACATTTGTTTCGTCGTATTTCCAACGCCAAGCATCAGCGCCAACATAAAATCAATTTGTTTCCCATCCCGTAAGGGGATCTCGTTCAAACGAATTGTCGTCTGTCAAGAAGATTGAAGTGTAAATGACTCTTCTGACATTCTCCAGACTAGATCACGAACTTTGGTACACAAAATAGACCACAATGGTGAATCCCAATTCCCATTTCGGTGCTTCTCTGAACACCCTTCTCATATGTACATTGTACCGAAGATTGATCCGTCGGTCGCTTTTCAAAGAACAAGAATCGACCAAGTGGCTCCATTATTGGGCTCTAATAGATTTTTCGAGAGAATCGATGTCTTGAAAGTATTCAACGTTTTGTGTTTGGACTCATCCATCAATGCGGGAGCAGTGTCAGCATTTTTATTTGCTTTTGTATGGTATTGGCTATAAAGGGTTAGGGGAAATCGACAGGGCTGGATTCAATCGTAAGTGTTTCAAATTCATTTTTATTGAAAATTTATTTTGAATTGAGAGGAACCAATATAAGTGTGAGCACACTAAAGTAATTTATGTAGTCCCACCCTACGCAGTTAAGTATGCTCTACAGACGTCCAATAACGCCATAGTCCCTCTATATATAGTCTCTTTAATCAGGACTTACATTGCTTGGTTCGTCCAGCCAAAGGTGTAGCTTGGTCAAAACAACATGTAGTTTATTAAGCTTGTTGTTTTCCTCATTCCGCTCGTAGCCAGTTTTACTTTGCAGATAATTATCAGCGGACAAGACAATTGCACGGATGGTACTTCTATTCGAATTAAACTAAAAAGGGATTTTTCGCTTCTATCATCAGTTAGGAAAAGGAAACTCAAAGTTTAGTAACCTAATATCGCAATATTTCACAACACAAAATCTCAAAAAAGATGCACTGTTCCATTGGATAACCAAAACTACTTCGATCGGTATTTGCTATAGTAGATTAATAGTCAACCGACCATGTCCATACTAACTTAGGATTTGGGCGAAAAAAATCAACTGTCAATATTCATTTTAAGTGAAAAATTCGAAAAATGTTGTGTGCTATTGTTTTATAATACTTACACGAAGAAAATTGATTGTCTTAAGTACACAGTGTGGTTTGAGACTACTCAAATCCAAGTTTCAGGGTAATGAAGGAAGGAAGGGGGTTATAGCACAATCTACGTTCAGGCCTGGTCGGGTCGATTTTTAGATTGCTGAATCTATAACTCTGAATTTTTGGATATGCCAATATTATTTGGAGCTTTTGAATCATTGGGATGATTTTTTATACAATTTGACTTTGGATCATTCTAAGTTTTCTTGGATCGTTAAATTTAATTTTTTTCTATCTTAGAAGCTTAGAAATGTTGAATAAGTAATAATAATCGCATCGACTAACAATCGGGCCACTATATGAAAGTAAAAAGCTAGTACTTTCAGTATGTTATGATGTTGTTTGCTCCTTTTTGCTCCTTAACGAATTATTTAAGGTGGAAGTTACCCCAAAAATATCGTAAAATTTGGAATATCTTTTTAAATTCAACAGATAGGAAGTAACTATGTTCGGCAAAAATATGTGTTTCAATACCACAAACAACTTTGTGGAAGATTCTAAGAAGATAGGAGAATGTCTAAAAAAATTATCATGAAAAAACTAATTTTAAGGGGTCTTCCATATAATATGTTCCATAAGTAATATTTGCTACAACTTTACCGAAGACACAAAGTCTCTATCTAAATTAGTTCGGAAAATAAATTTTGTATATCACTTATAGGTGACATAATCACTGAAAGTTATACTTCTGTGGATGCGCAATCATAAGAACAACAACTTCTCCGAACAAACTATACTTCTAAAGTCAACGGTTTAGACGCTATTAATTTTGAGCACGAAAACGACGTTATAAAACACTGTGCATTGCAATAATTTGTCTGTTTCGTGCGAGTTAGTAGCGAATGCACATATTGTAAAAATTCGTTGGTGGCGGATCGACTTGTCATTCCGTTTATATCAGCCCTTTTCGGGGTTCTAGCATAAAGTAAAGCATATTTTTGAATATTTTTCGTGGCCGATAGCAACAGTGAAAATTTGAATTGCATTCGATTGCAAAATGTTTGCTGGGCGAACAGTAGACAACCAAGGAAATCGCAGATATGGCTGCTTTACATCATCATATTAATCGTTATTTACGGTAATCGTATCCTCTACGGAATTGTTGAGAATAGGTCGTGCAAAAATCAATTTATTTCATTCAGCACAGCGGCAATAATTTACATTGTAAAACAACACGACTACTTCAGCCACCTAATATTTAGATACAGTACAAGTATTTTTCGAGAAGGAAATATTTTTCAAGCTGTACGCGGCTGGTGGATGAATCAGTTTGTGCCGTTATCTGCTATCCAATTATTTTAATTTCTGATAGTTAGAAAATAGCATACACAAAGAAAAACCGGATTTTCAAACACCCGACCGACGCCAGTTCGTGATTGATTACCGCTAATTTCATGCACCCAGCCGCAAACCTTGAACAGAAAGAATTGTGATTTTATTCGGTTTCTATTGATCGAGCTTGATGGAGGGAGACTACATTTAAACATCGGGATTGTTAGGATTCAGCCGGCTCCGTGGACTGACTATAATAATTATCTTGTACAGCTCCGTGCTAGCACAGAGAACAGGCGTCCATCGTCAGCATTCAACTTGTGTAAAATCTCTAACGGTTTCGAAGGTAGTTGGGATATCCAAACCAGGTGCGCTACTGTCATCATGTTTTTTGTGGCTGAGTTTAAAAGAATTGACAACGGTTATTCCTCTACCCAGTCAAACTAGTCCGGAACCGGTTCGGACTTTCAGCATGAATTCCAGCTCAAATGCATCAACCGATAGAGTCGGAATCAGTTGTTTTCTTTGAGCAAGATTCCACACTGAATCCATTCAGGATTTCGAGCCGGTTCCGGAATGGATTTGACGGATAGTTGGGATAGGTTGGTGTGGTGGCGCTAGTGCTTATCGTATATTAATTCAAATGTTTACACACGTTTTTTAAATATTTTTGTTCGATCATGGATGTTTGTTCTCTGTGGTGCTAGTAACCAGGAGCCAGTTGCAACAAAAAGCTCCCACCTAGCTATTAAAACGTCAACCAAGAAATCAATTTAAACGTATTTTCCTTCATTACCTATATTATTTTTATTTCTGACGAGTCGAAAATAGCATACACACACGGAAAACCCCCATTTTAACTACTCTGTCTGAAGCTCATTCCTGATTCTTTCCCGCTAATTACATGCATCGAACCGCAAATGATCAACAGTTTTTGTTCGAAGCTGCTCCTCGTTGACGATAGAAGTAAACTGATTTCATTCTACGGCCAGCCCATTTGGCTTCTAACGTAAAGTGAATCAAGTGCAAAATTGGGCTTCGTATGCGAGTGTGGCATCATTCGTGCGTAACACTTGTACTGTCAAAATGGCAAGGAAAAGAAAAAAAATCCCACTTGGCTCGTGCCGGTCTCTAGTTTCCTGCCCATCGTTTGCTGAGAAAGGGTCACTACGCCGACCGTGTCGGTGCCGAATAACAAGAAGATCAATGGAAAGCCTGCGCAACTCAAAAAGCTAAGCTTCTTTCTAAAAAAAGGATAAAATCGCACTTTTTTGGGCGACCATTTTTCTCGCATAAAGAATTAAAATGTTTTCACTACGGGCTACGGCGCGAATCATTCTTCGCTACAGCTGCTGATGCTGGCTGGTAAATCGCACTGTATACGAGTAGGGTTCGCTAAATACGACAGTCAAACGAATGATGAGAAAAACCGATTCACGCGAATACGCACTACTATCGCTCTCTCGCTCGTTTTCTTGCCATGTGCCTTTTCATTCCTTTCTGTTACTAATACTAGCATGACAAAAACGGTCCCAAAGCCGTATTTAGGAAGACAAAACTACACTATTCTACAATATTATGAAACAATTTATTTGAAGCAACCTTGCTGAACAATCTATATGACTATCTCCAAGGGTAATTGTAATTTGTTTATTGAGTGCTTTAACCAGATGGTCATTCGACCGTATCTTCAAGGGTTCATGTGTTATGTTTTTTTCAATATTTAAGGTTGGGTGGCTCTTGAAAAATAGGGTTTCTTTTAATATCTTTATGTGTTAATTTCTTGCAAATGTTTTGTTCTAGAGATTTGGAAATTCGACACAGATTTTTCATTAGGGCCTAAGTCGCAATGTACTCAAATGGAGAAAAATCAGTTTCAATATTCGGCGATGCTTTTCTAAATGTAGTTTTTATTGTTGGTATAAATTACTTTATGATCATGTTTTCCCTGAAGCATCTTTGGTTAAACCTTATGACAATATAACAAAGAATTTAATTCCTATGTGCTTTTAGTGGGTAGAAACTAAAAAAATGCTTACGCCCAATTTGCATTCCAGTCGTGATTTCGCTCTTCAGCAACCACCATTTGCGAAAGGGCTACACCGTGAACACAATTTTCAGAAGGGCGTGGTAAATGGGCTAAACTGACTTTATCTTGCTGGGTAGGGCTGGGTAAATGGGCGAGCTTGACAGTATACTTTTTAATAGGGCTCAGCAAATGGGCGCATATAAACCCAATGCAAATGAAAGGGCGCGCGCATCTTTTCTCCGAATTTCCTAAGAAAAGAGACGACAACAGGCTTCTTGCTCTTCTTAATTTTCTCGACTTGGCCCTGCCGTAAATCTGAAGACAACAAGCGTTAATCGTTGCCAGATTCCCTTTGAATGCTTCTTACAATTGCCGAAAATAATTGTACCTAAAAGATCGCACCTCTACCAAGAATTTACAATGCTAGCTGCATTTAAAAATTAAATTAAATATTTATTCATGTCTCTCTTAACAATACACGTAATTATATCGTCATTCAGGTCTTTTATTCAATTTGCACGAAATGTTGATGTGTGTGAAAAATAGCCAGAGTAGATTCAGCAGCACTGTTTTCCATCCCGATTGTAAATATAATGAGCGCTCATGACTGGCAAAATGACCAATCAGAAGCTGGTTCAATATTGAGGTTAGGACTGGATCAAATTAGCTACGCGATTGTCTTCTCTTCTTTTAGCGAATTTCATGAAAATATCGAAATATTCGAATGTACAATAACTATAGAGTAGACATGATCATAGTAGATATTGCTAATCATTTATATAATAGAACTGCCGTTTAAAGAATAATTTTGTGAATAATAACCATACGCCCCGGTTCTGTCTAAAAATGTAAGTTTAGCCTTTATATTCCATATGAGAAGAAGGGCCTAAGTCGAAATCTCGAAGAAAATGCATGTTTCGCCGTTTTGTTTTCTTTAATTATAAATGGAATTAAAAACCATTTTAACTAATTTTCACCTCAATCTTGTAGTATTTTTGTCGCATAATGTCATAATAGCGAAAACGCTGTTTGTTTACATTTGCGATTTAAGCCCTAATGAAAGATCTATGTCGAATTGTACATTTTTGTCGAAGCTCTTTTATTTTCACAGTTACAAGCAATTTTCAAAACAAAAATGGTTTTTTTTAAAATTATATATGTATCTACGAAGATTGCAAATAAATTTTCAATATCTGTCAATTTCATTTGAAAGATTAAAACTTTGTTAGTTTTCAGTGAGAGCCTTGTTTCTTTAATTGTTTTACCAATTTAAAAAATGGTATATTTTTCAACAAAAATCGTTCATAGCTTTTCGATTTGATGAGATAATGATTTTATTGCTTTAGAAAAAATGTACGCCATATAAAGTTCTGAAAGTATCGCGAACAATGTATTTACTATTAATTAATATATGAAATATGCAAATGAAAACTAGTGATTTTTAGGGATCACGTGCTCATCGTTAAATCTCTTATGGTAAATCTACTCAGAAATTGTCAATTTGTGTGATAACGCTGAAAGTAACCGGCAATTCTGTTGGATATGAGACACTTTTTGAAATAGCAGTCTAACGTACATCTAAATGTTAACAAGAATTTACAATAGTGTTAATAGCGAACTATTGTAATATAAGCTGTAAAGCAGCTTAGTATTCGCATTTCAGATGTTTCTTGCAGTATCTTGGCGTTTGTATGCTTAACTATTGTTAACCAGCATTCAAAAATCAATTTAAAAACATTTTGTTAGCAAACAGTATTTTGAATGCACAACACCAGTGAAAAATAATTTTATTGGTGGTGCACTAATGCTGTCGTATATTTTGCCAAAAGTGGCTTTTCAATAGCATTTGAAACTAGTTGGTGATCACGTCGTCGATCTCTACTTTGTGGGCGGGGATGCAGACATGGTGGTCCTTTATAAAATACTTTGCCTGTTCTAGGTAGGATAGCACAATACTGAGCTTATCTGGGCGCACTTTCGAAATACCGGCGCGGCTGAATATTTCTGTGTCAGTTCTTTGGAATGGGCCTTTTTCAAGTAAATTGATTTATTCACGATCCTTAAGCTCGATACAAAGTGAAAAGTTGAGGAGACAGAAATGACGAGAGATATAAGAAATTGGAAGACGAGTGAGGCGGTAGTACAGCAAAAATGTGGTCACCTTTCTTTTCTTGATGTATGGCTTTTTTTCTCGTGTGTAAAGATATTGGATGAGAGCATTTGATTTGAGTTTTTCGTCTCAAGTTGTATCACCTGACGAAGTGGAAGGAGATGCAACCTTGCATTTAATGCTTTCGATGGAGTACTTCGCATAGCACCGGTTATCGCTCCACAAGCAATCCTTCGAAGTTTGCCTAGCTTTTTTGAGATTATGTCTCTTTTGTTTTAGGCCACGTAACTAGCGAGACATAAGTTAGTCTTAGTTTGACTGAGACCCCATTTTTACAGCACACCCAAAGAGTTCTAGTTGCCTTGCCTATAACGTGCCCAATGTGTGCATTCCAGTTTAGTTTTGTGTATTTGGCATCAATCCCAGATACATTACCCTAGAAGATATTTCAATTACTATTCCGTTGAGCAAAATTGTTAATATGGAACATTTCCTTATTTGAGTAAATGGGATTATGATTGTTTTGGAGGGATTTATGCTCAGGTCCTCCTTTTTACATCACTTCGAAATTAACTTCAATGCAGATTACATTGTATTTGAGATAACATAGTCACATTTTCCCCTCAGGAGGAATATAACATCATCCGCAAAATCCAATCACTTCGTATCCCATTTCAGTTAATGATTCCAGTAGCTCGTCTACAACTAATGACCACAATAAAGGTGATAGAACTCCGCTTTGAGGACGTCCCGTATTTGTTTTCACAGTCAGTGTCGTATTTCTAAACGTGTTAATTATTTCACGGTTTATTAGCATTGAGTTGATCCAATTTATTTTGCAAATATCAAACCTATACTTTCTTATAGCATTCCGCATTGAACTATGATATGCTTTCTCGAAAGCTCCTTCTATGCCAAGAAAAGTCGCAAGTGAGATTTCTTTTGTTTCAATAGAATTATCCAGTTTTCCAACCAACATGTGTAATGCAAGTAATGTTGATTCGTTGCTTCGGTAGTCAAATTGAATTTGGCTCAGTGGAGATTATTTCATGTACTATTTCGTTAGCTTTGATACCAGTGTCATGTGAGTCAGGCTCTGCTTCAATTCGATTTTGGGGTCGTATATGTTTCTTGGGAATTTTTTTTTTAACTTCTATATGTTTATTACCTTCACCAACAAGCCCCTTGGCCCCAATGGTGGTTGCTTAAACTAATTACATTTTAAAATTGACAACATTTTCGCTTTTATAGCATTCCGCGTCCGGTTGAAGTCGAAGGCCGTCGCCACACTGTTAAAAATTCGTTGGAGTCCGGTTACAGCGCTCTGGCAACCATAGTTGGTTCTCCTGAACGGAACTCGCAGAAGGGAGTTATTACGTAGAGCTCGAACGCGGGCTTGAAGATCCAGACGTCCGAGGATTGTAGGGCAATCCACTCTGGCAGAGAGTAAGTCCGAGACGAACAGGGCTCGAGAGCAGTCCCTCCGAATGCTGAGTGTATCGAGGTGTATAAGCTGGCAACGGTTTTCATAGCTCGGCAGCTGAAATCTGTTTCGCCATGGGAGATGACGAAGGGCGAAGCGTATGAACCTGCGTTGGACAGCCTCGATTCTGTCAATCCCGTTCTGGTAGTACGGATTCCAAACAGCTGAACAATATTCTAACGTTGAGCGGACCAACGCGCAGTAAAGCGATTTAAGACAATATACGTCCCTGAAGTTTTTCGCTATTCGGAAGATGAACCCAAGCTGTCGTGATGCCTTATCCACGATGTATGACGTATGTGGTTTGAATGTTAATGCCGAATCCATGATGACTCCGAGATCTTTGATGTGAGAGTGTCTTGGAATGCTCGAGCCGAAGAAATGGTAGTTAAACTGAGTCGGTTGGCGTTTCCGCGTGAACGTAACGATTGAGCATTTGCTCGGGTTTAAAACCATTCTGTTTTGATCACACCACGTGCTAAAGCTGTCCAGATCCCTCTGAATTTATGGTGAAAGTTCCATCGTCCTTCTTCACACTACCTAATTCGCTTGTATGATCTTTTGAGAGAGTTTTTGTAGTCCTGCAATGACGACAGTTTATTCAACCCGCTCGCACATCAGCCTCCATCCCTTTCTTCGCGAATCCTAATTTCTACGTTATATGTCGAAAGAGATTTTATATACTCATCCCACTGTCCAGTCCTTTTATCCCGGTTGAACAGTTTGCTAAGAATTTTCCTGAGTTTTTCTAGAGTTTTGTTCCACTATGGTCCTTATTGGATGTACGCGTTTTAGCTGGACAGCTTGTATTGTAAGCGTCCATAAGTTTAGATGTTACAATATTTGACGAGATCTTTGATTCTTTTCTGGTTTGAATTTCTCCTGCAAAACATGCTTTTGCGCCCCGCTGTTGAGAGCAGAATGTATCCCAATTTGTGTTTTTAGGATTTCTGTAGACTTCTGTTAGGGTTTCACCCGCTTTATATTCGAAGAGTATGTTCGTGTGGTCTGATAAAGAAGTTTCACCATGCCAGTTTATGATGTTCTCAGAGAGTTTTGTACTTGAATTGTGATATTCTGTCTAAAGCAAGCAAATGACGTTAGTGTTGACAACGCTTGTATAAAGGACTACCGCGTCTACATATCCGCTTACAACGCCGAGATCGACGGTGAGGTCACCGATTCGAAATTGTGCGTGGATCCACTGAAACACGGGGTTTACTGTTTCACGGTCCCTTTGTTTCATTGAGTGAAGGAAATCGCACTGGATGGGACAAAATTGTGTGTCCCTTCAAACTCTAGGGTCCTAGGAAACTAAAGCGTTCCATTTAAAGACGATCTAAGAACTTTTGCAGAAAAAAACTAAAAAGAGCTACGCAACTCACCAACAATCATTATGCTTTTTTGGAAGAGTATCACTCTGATGATCCCCATGTGGAAACAGCAGTTGGAGTTAGAACCTGAATCAGTTTGTTCTCGAGCACAAATTGCATTAGTTTTGCAACCCTTTGGTGTTTGCATTCTCTTCTTTTTCTCTTGGAAATGGTACATTATCTTGACTTATATCATGGTATATCCACACAAAAATTAAAAAAGCCGGTTATGATTTCAGCGCCCCTCTGAGGCTGGCGCCCTTGACGGAGGCCAATCTGGTCAACCGGACGCCACGGATCTTCGGATTCCACCTGGTCTATAGCCTGTAATAGACTTATCAGTCTTCTAATGGATCACAGCCAACATGATAGGCTCGTTCGTACAAACCGAAATTTGATGACTGAAGCCCAGTAAAACTTCAGCGAACTTCAATCAACTGAAAATCTTTCCAAACCCCTAACCGTTGAAAACCCAGCAAAATTCTGCCAAACCTCTCGGAAAAAAAATCGATGCGTAGAGTGAACAGTCCACCACATCACTGACTTATAGTGTAAGTGGGGGTTTTTCCACTACTCTGGTTCTGATTGCCCGGCGGACCCTTCTTTTCAGGGCGGCCTAGGTGCTGCTAGCGGAATTTTGGATTTTCGTATATAAACAAACAAAAAGAGAAAAAAAAAACAAATAAATAAACTAAATTTACCAACTTTTACTCTCCGATTCTCCTTTGCTGCTGATGCTGTATGCTCTGCTGTCGCTGGCGGAATGGCGGATGGTCTCTGCGGCGTCCGACTGATTGGGAGCACAACGGCCAAGTTCCCTCCCTAGCCACGTGGCGAGTAATCGTCGGGTCCACTCACTTCCCGTGAATGGCCCAGGTATGCACCGCAGTAACATACCTCAGGGGGAACCTTTGTCCGCCCTGCTTCGTTCTTCTTGTCTATTAACTGTAAAGGAGAGCTAGGCTCTGATCCTCCACAGTGAGAACGGTACTGATGTCACTTGGGTCCTTTTTATTTAGCCAGGGAAACGAGTGGCTCCTTGGCGGTTAGCTTCCCGATTCGGCGACCCTACACCAGGACTTCCCACGAATACCCGGATCACACACCGGCATTTGTGATGGATTTAATTTGCCGTCGCGCACTGAACTTTTGTTACGGTGGCGGGAAACTGTCCGAAAAAAGAAACAAATTTGTGGACGTCTGTTCGTGGCAGTGGTCCGTCACTTTCTGTCCTATCACGATGGCCGCCTTCCGCACTCGATCAAAACAAACACCAACTACCTCGCCGCACAGCTATCATCGATCCGTAGCATTATCAGCACACATTTTGCAGCAAAAAGAGAGCAGTGGCCTATCTAATCCCTATGTTACTTATTCACAAACATAAAACAAAAATTATCTATACTAGCTGGACGAACAAAACCGTTTACATAGAGCATTGCATGAAAATAACATCTCTTTTCTGATAGTTCAGAGAGCTTGTTTACATGGACTTTTGACTTTTGAATTTTTGATCCCACCCAGTACAAGAAACTTGGTTCTAACACCATGTAAACAAGCTCGCTGAACTGTCATTTTTTCGAACATTTTGCTCTTATGACGTCATCTTGCAATGTCTTATATGCGAAAATGACAAAATTTACAAGAAAAAGTGAACGGTACCGAACAGCGGTGAGCATAATTTTATATGTCAACAAATACACTCTACGGGGTGTATACCCACAAATAGGTATATTTCCACCCAGTGCTAAATTATTAACCTGACGGGTTATGGTATAATGAAGGAAGGACTTCATACTGGGGAGTTCGCCTAGATACTTCCCCGGGCTCCGTTAGCGATTGAGAATACTCAAAAGTTCCTCAACCATTGAACCATAGCACGGGTCGCATGAAACTATGAAATTGGGGTTACCTGTTTGGTAGGTTTTACTACCGGAACAGGTGACCTGTAGTGCAATTCTTAGCCGGTTTTAACGACCGATACTACAGGGTTTGTCTAGGCTGTTCTAGGAAAGAAGCTGATATTGAGGGTCAGCTTCCATAGTCGACCGAACAACCAAAATTGGATTGTGCTTAAGTCAAAAAAGTATCGACCTCGCAAGGTCTTTTAGCATACATACAATTATGAGCGTTTGATTTCGTTTTACTCCAAATTTTATCGGGATTTGTCAGATGGTTCACAAGCTAGCCATATTTTTGAAACAGCCAAAATTCACGTCCTCCAAAAATTGGTAGCAAAAAAAATTGTCTAAATAAAAAAGTTGCATCTTATGTTCGGCTTTCCAACGTCTGTTGGTTCTTTCAATATTTTCATTCTGTAAAAAGTTACAGTTCCAAAACAAAACCCAGCTCACAACACAGCTCTCTCCCATATACAGGGTGTTTGGTTCATGGTTAAGAACCTCTCGGGGGGTGATAGACTGTCACATTTGGAGAAAAAAAATTGTTCTACACATACCACCAAATCTCAACCGTTACAGAGTTATTGAACTTTATGTGCAAAAAAACTTATTTGTCTTAAAATACCTCTAACTCAAAAAGTATACTTTGCATTTCAAATATTTTAGGTCCACTAGGAAGGTGAGAAAATTTCGCATTGAGTGATGAGTTTAAGTAGCTCTAATTGAAAAAGTATGGCACTTATTGTACTTTTTTTTTCTTTTTATTCGGAAGCCAGGAAAATTTTACAGAGAAAAATGTATTAATACCTTTCAGTTAAGTGAATTTAGTATTCTTTTAGAAGTAAATTAGTTTAAAGTTAGGGCTATTATTAGCATTTTCGTTAATTTTCTTAAAATAGTGAATAATAAACATCACCATTATTATCATGGAAATAATGCATCTCAGCAAGTTCTACAGTTCTTTCTTTGACTTCATTCAATTATCTCTTTTGGTTTCGGCGCAAAATCGTTTTTATCACATCGTTTCATATGCAAAAATAACGATTTCGAATCCACTACATTTGTGGCGAGGTCATGCTGTGTTAACTATTAAATAGCAGCAAAATGAAAAGAGATATAGACAAAGTGTCAAATAAAAAGTTATAGAGAACATTAAGGGGCATCAAATGAACAATAGTAACGATAAATTTTGTTGATTAATAATTAGAATAATTAAAAAACTCTCCAAAAACACAAATTTTGAGTTATTTCGTTAGTAAAAAATCATTTAGTACACTTAACTAAAAGATATTTGTACATACACTGATAGAACATTTTCTCAGCTTTCCAATAAAATCTTGTAAATAATGATATAAAGCATATTTTTCAGATTGGAGCCTTTTAAGCACTTGCAAGTCGGTTACAGGAAAAGTATAGTAATGAAATTACAAAGAAATGAGAAGAGATAGGAATATGTCGTCCAAGAACAAATTATGAATCGTCCTAAAACCCAATTTTTGGATAATGGATATTGCTATAATCATACTTCAATTTTTCGATAAAATTAGCAAAAACCTCCTCAAAAACACTAACTTTTAACTACTTTACAGCTAAAAGGTAATTAAAACTAATTAACTAAAAGATATGTGCACACCATTGAATAGGAAATTTTCTCACCTTTCGAATGGAACTAAAAGATTTAAAATACAAAGTATACTTTTAAAGTTTGAGGTATTTTGAGACAAATAAGTTTTTTACACAAAAAGTTCAATAATTCTGTATCGGTTGAGATTTGATGGTATGTGTAGAACAATTTTTTTCTCCAAATATGACAGTCTATCACCCCCTGAGAGGTTCTTAACCATGAACCAAACACCCTGTATATTTGGCCTAAGCTGGTTTTTTGAAAACACCCGTAGTTTTACATGTTACTACGTTTTAATTGCCGCAAGGTTGTATTGTATCATGTAATCATGATTTCAGAAACTTGGTCGCGATCTTCGTAAACCGTTTGTTTTTTTTCATGAAGATTTTTTCCGTGTGTAGACGTGAATAACATAATTTCAAATGAGGGTTAGAGTAGAGTGGGGTCAAATATATTCCGTTTTCTTTGGAGAGCTCGTGCGATGCTATTTGGGAAGTTTATACATCTGGCTAAATATTTTTCAAGTTAAAACCAATAAGGCGAAGGTACTTTTTTCAATATTTTATTAAATTTGGGGGTACGATAGGTACGATGAATATTCGAGGTTAAATAAAACAACGTACATACCTTGAAAATTATCGGTTCAACTTATATTTGAAGAGTATGAATACTGCAAATTATTTAAAAAATAATATCAAAAATAATAAATACAATCCATTGACGTCATTCAGGTAAGACAGGAAGTGGCAAATGATGTGAAAAATTATCGGATGGAAATATTGAAAAAAAACATGTTTTCTCAGCAGCTGCATCTGGCTTTGCACTTAAAAATGACTTCTGCGGTTTCCTCATCGTCGCCAGAGCGTGGAATTGTAGTTGTGCATTCCGGCTCACGTCGTTGCTTAGCTGTGTGAAGATCACGTTTGCGCTTCGGAGCATTTTTTTTGGATTCCTTATCCTTCTGTTTTTGTCGTTTATCCACTTCAACTACACCTTAAATTATTATATTGTTAACTCATGCGAAATATCTGACACGTTTTCATTGATGACGAGCACTTTCCTTTGACACGAGCACGTTATGTTTCGAACGAAACGTTCAATAATTCAAATTTACATTATAGTAGTGACCTATAGTGCCCCCAAGTGGCTGATCTATCATGCTCTCAAGCGTATGTTTCATGTTGATGTCCGTATTTTTTCAAAAACAAAAATATAGAAAAATCAACACACAACTTGTGTTCAGCATTAATATTTACGTAATACAACTCTCACTTGACTTTTTTACATTAATTAAATGTACTGTACTGAAAACAAAAGGCAATGCGTTTTCGCAGAAAAACACGCAAAACGATGCCGTAACTAATACAGCTGATCCACGGTAACAGCCGAAATGGCAGTCGTCAACGATGTTCTCTACCGTGTATCTAATTCACGCAACACGAGCGACCTCTGCAATAATATGGCAAAGATAACCCCCTATACCTTTTGTACCCCCATACCTATTTGACCCCATTCTACTCTACTTATAGCTCCACTAGAGGCTCTCGTATTCAGGTGCTGCCATTGTTACTCAGTTTCTGTGCATGAAACTTCCAGAAAGTTATATGCTTTCAGTTTCAAATTTTATTGAACGATACTAACATGAATAATTATTTTGCCCAAACCTTTTCTAAAGATTACGAGTTACTTTAAATTTGATGGTTTCTGTTATTATTTACGCTCACACCAAAATCTGAATCCGACACTGTACTGAATTTTTGATTCGATTTTTTTGTCTGCATTCTATCTCCTCCCAGAAAGGTCAAGGATGAAATTGAGAGTGTTCCAGCTGACGATGGGCGGTACCCGCTTCGTTTTTCATCCCACCTAAAACCGGCCAGCATATATCGATTATTTCGATTCGCATTAGTTTTCCTAAGTTTACAATTGAGCTATCCTCCCTAACATGGATTTAGTCGAGGTAACTTACTCACCAAGTGGATGCAAACCGAGGCTATCGTTTTGTCGGAGCCGGCGATCGATGTTGTGTGAAAGTAAACGTTTTAAACAGGATACTTTAAAGCATCCGCTTGCGCTCCACAATAATGTGCGGATGAACATAAATTTTCCGGGGTCTCGGGGATTAACTTGTATCACATGGTGTTCCCACACTTGCCGATCGTGTCGGTGGCGGCAGGCAGTGCGTTCTGTGGCGTACCATGGATGTGTGTGTGTGTGTGTTCGTGCGTGTGTGTGTAGGTCAGCGGTTTCGACAGATGGCTGTGCGGTTTTCGATACTGCCGGAAGCACGACTGGGTTCAACAGCGGCGTTCCGCAGATGAACATTGTAAATCTTCCGGATGATAATATTGAGAGCGCGGAAGAATAGCACGGATCGTCTGATTTAGGTGTACAGACATAAGACTGATGGGTGCGGCTGAGCCTGGTACTATCGATGGGTTACATCTTCTAGTTCGAGGCGGTAATATAAACCTAGAAGGGTTGTATTAGTTCTGATTAGGTATTAGCTCACAACGAAACATCACTTTGTGATTAATCTATGGGACATTTAACGAATACCTGTAATCATTTGAAGTATCCACGATATTTGAAAATAATTGTTTTACTATTCATTGGCATTCGCGATAGTAAAAACTAATCAAGCTTAAATTTGTTTCCGACAGGAACACTATGTCAAGTTCGTTAATTTGCCTTCCGATAACATCCTGGCAGCCTTGTCATTCACGCTTGTTGACCCCGGATGTGTTCTGTTATTTTGCGTATCGATAAAGTTAGACAAAAGCAAGAGTGTGAGCGGATGCATTTGGATGAGACCGAGTTGTTTTTTTTTGGACCTGCCCCCTCCTATCGTTCAGTGCTTTCGCTACGATTCACGTGTCACTATTGATTTTTTCACCATCGAGCAAACTCATATTTGCCGACTCGTGTTGTAGACCATCAACCGCACGCGGAAGCTGCCGGGCCATTTTAAGCCTGACGGTGATATATTTCTATTTTATTTCTATTTTTCTATAAAGTTCAACTGTTGCGAACGACCGCTTGATCCGTTTTCGGATGATTCAGCTACATAAATATAAATATGGAACGAAAAAAAAAACACTTCCACTTCCCATCGGTTCGGACTCGGTGACGAGACACGAAGAGAGTCCAATGTTTTTTTTTCTGTTGTCAGCTTTCATGCCTGGGAGGTGGAAAGCTTCCAGTAGTTGTTGGGATCGAAGTTTTTGTTCGTTAGAGGTTTCAGCCTGGTATCTGGATAAACTAGGAACTGTGCGGCAGTCATTACGTAGTCCATTCAAGCTTGAGCATGTTATCCCTGATGAAAGGTAGGTTTAATTAGGAGTTGGATTATGAACGTAGTCGCATTTTTTCCACAAGTTGGGTGCATATTATTTGAAGCTTGGGAATAAATAAAAGTTTTTTATTATCTCAACTCGTTTTTGACATAAAAATGCAGTGACGAATGTTATACATGTAGAATTGATTGGTTGACGAAGGACTCCGTCTTTTCCAACAATACCCCTGAAATGTATAAATAATGTTAAAAATCGAAAGAAATTCATCTCTAGAAACCCCCCCCCCCCCAGGGTGATACACCGGCCAACTATAAATACCATCATCTATCGTATCGCAGAAAAACCCCCCGAACTGAGTAATCGATGGCTTGTTCCGATCCGGACGAAGCAAAGGGGTATTATCAGAACAATGACAAACCGCGACCAGACTTACCGCACGTTGTAGTAGGTGGACTTGTAGTACGGTGGATGCGAATCGAAGACGTAGTTCAGGATGGGCCCGGTGCTCTTCAGCAGTTTCCGGTGCTCGTTGACCGGTTTCACCAGCATCGCCGGAGTGGTTGGATTAAGGTTCATCGAGTTGATCGTTCGATGTCGCTGTTGTTGTTGTTGTTGTTGTTGCTGTTGTTGTGGTAGTGGTTGGAACTGCGGTTGGCTTTGTTGTTGTTGTTGGGGTACTGGTACACCGGAGGGCAACAATAGCATCGTGTTGTCGATGAGCGACAAACTGACGTTGCCACCATTAGCAGCCATGCTCGGCACTGTTGGATTCATCCGGCCGGTAGTTTCGTCTTCGTTCAGTGCCGCTGCTTCTGCTGCCGCAACCGCCGAAAGGTTTCGTTGTGTCGTTGATGGATTTGTGTTCATTTCCAAATCCGCTGTGTACGATGGATTTTCGCTGTCGCTGAGCGAAGGTGACATGGGTGGTCCTGAAAGGAGATAAGGAAGAGAAGAATTGTTAGAGCCGTGGATAAAATGGGCTTTAAGTGGATGAATATAAACGTTGTGACTTAAGCCTCTAGTATGTGTGAGGAAGTAGGACGTAAAGGCTGTTAAAACGGTGGACACGTAGAATAATTTGCCAATTTTTTTCGCTCTTCTTTTTTGATAGTGTCCAAAAATATATTTAAAGCACTTCATTCCTTTTGAAAACAAAATACTAAAGTAAGGATTGCATTGGAAATAATCTATTCACATAAATATGCGTTGTACGTACGTATTGGTCATGATTTTAAAGTGATTATTACAGCATGCTGTGTGTTTGACTGTCATCTTTCATTTTTTTCTTTTTTGTTTAACTTATTTAAGGTTTAACAAGCCGTGCGGTGTCCGGCAGGCTAAAATTTGTTTGCACTATTTTAGCCAAGAATAGAACCACTGGGAACCTGCTCCCATATCTTAAGAGACGATTAACAACATACTAGGAGTTCCTAGGTCAAGGTATTGCTCCGTACCGAGAACTTAACCTGGACGGACCTTAAGGTTTTGCATCATAGCCAGCAGCATGTATTAATATACCGGCTCTTCCACGCCAAGGTATAATGTTCAAAGCTTTGGTTTAAAAACCTTATTTAAAAAACATTCAAGTAGGGAATTCTTTGAATTGGCCTAAGATGAAGCTGTCGAATTGCAGAAAATTTTGTGTGGCAAGCGATCTGTAGATGTGTCATAATAAGCCAGTTTTTTATTACATCTGGAACCATCTACGGACAAATCTACATTGTCGACTACCACCAAAAGTCATTTCTTGAGGTCTCATGATGGCCTGACACTAGTTTTTTTTATTACTTCTGCTTACCTAAACAGTGGTAAACATTCCAACACTCCAGAACTTTACTCTGTCATGCAGGGCTATTGGAAGCTAAAACTTCGTAAAGTCGCACTCCTGGTCGTTTCTTCAAAATCATTCCAGTTTGAACCGCTCATACTGTAGTCGATCTTTGCCAGTATTGCTCTTCTCCTATCCATTCTTCTTGTGGACCGCCGATGGATCAAGAGCCCTTGTCGTTGCGTTTATTAAATTTATTACGCATGATAAACACGTTGTTTGAAATTTGGCATTTAACCCAATTATGGAAACGTGTCTGATAGGGAGAGTGAAGATGCCAACTTGTCATTAACATTTCGCTGTGAATTTCTTCACGTTCGTTTGGGATATCTTTTATACTTTTTGAATGATTGCTTTACACTGCAATGAGAGGCGATACTCGCAATGGCCGGCTGTTCGGAGTCCAAGTTTCGAATTCTCGGAAATTGCATTATTCTGGGATCATATTGTCTATAGATGAATAGATGCCTCTACTATATTCTACGCGGCTTTGTCCTTTTATGTTTCGCCCGCGGAAGAATTATTATTAAAATGCCTATTCTAATGGCATTCAAATTTTTACTGAATTGTTCACAATCACAATTGTTTTGTATTGTCTTCGATTAAAAAAGTTACATCGCACAGACTTGGACTAAATACTAATTTAAACCCATTTTTAATTTAAAAGATTCTTTACTAATACTAAAATCAAACAAATGATAGACACTGTTAAAGAGTTGACAGCAAACATTCAAAGGATTATTCTGGCCGTATTGCGTGCGATATGTTGAGCGTCGGAAAAAATCAATTCTCCGGGAAGATCTTCCCGGAACGTTGAGGTCAAGTTTTGCTAGAAGCGCAGGAGAGTCTACGTTGTCTGTCAGAAGGCCGAAAATGGAAAGTCGTTGCAGAAAGATCCGTCTGTTTCGCAGCGTAGGGAGATTGATGAGGGTACAGAGGTCATTCACAAAGAGCACAAATAGAAGAGGTCCGAGATGACTCCCTTGAGAAACGCCCGATGAAATGTGGAAAATATCCAAGTCGCACCGAGGCGCTACGATTCGTAAGGTACGAGGAGATCCAATTAGTTCGGCCAGTCCAGCAGTCCAGTCCGCCTTAGCTTTTCCGCAGCAAGCTGATGAGGAACATGGTCGAAAGCTTTCGAGAAGTCGACGTACACCGCATCGATCTGCTGTCGTTTATCGAATTTATCAATCAGCGACGACACGTAGCTCATCAGATTTGTAGTTGACGAGCGCTTTTTTACAAAACCATGCTGGTCCAAAGTGATGATGTGTTTTAACGCGGGCTAGATAACATCTAACAACATACTCTCGAAGATTTTAGGAAGTCAGCTTAAGATTGAAATTCCTCTATAATTGGTGACATCATATACGTTGCCGGTTTTGTGGATTGGAGTTATCAAAGCCTCGTTCCACTTCCTGTGGAAAACATTTTTAGCACGGCAGCGATTGAATAATAGAGATGCTGGTAGCGCCAAAGATGAAGAGCAATTCTTGATGAACGATGGTTGTAGCTCGTCGGACCCTGGACACTTGGAACTGTCAATCCCCCGAAGATTAATATGTAACTGATATACGGTGAATGATGTTGCAGGCAAGTTCAGCGTGAACATTGGTAAACTACTCAAGTACGATTCAGACAAAGGTAGTGAGCTATTACTTAGCACGTTTTGAAAGAATGACGAGAATAGATTTGCTGACTCCGTTAGTGACGTTGAGTCCTGTCTCGATAGTTGACGCATTCCGGGATTCCACCCAAGCACGTTTTGTTCTGCAGGTAAGACCAAAACTACTTTGGGTTGTTCTTCATGCTGCATTCAATTCGGGAAACATATGAGCGAAAATATCTATCAAGATATATCGAGATTCATTTCTCTACCTACTAACACCAATCCTATCCTGCGACAATTGTGGATAATGCAGGGAATTCCTTTCCATCCCAAATTGCACGTTGAGTATGATGTACTACTCCCAAGAATTATACAATTGGTTCAATATGCAATTTCAACAGGCTTTGAACAGTCACGGGAAACTCACGGGCGATCAACGAAGCTAAGCTAAGCTAAATTTAACTTATTTAAATGGTTTAAGGTTTTGTATAGTAAGCATACTCAAGTGAGAGCAAGGATGTGAAATATACAGATCGGAAAATTAGAAATGGTAGGGTCTTTAGAAACAGGCTTAAAATCTTACTGACTAATATTTTGTCTTCTGCTGGTAGGAGTTGAGCTTAGGCAGCATTACTACGAATCTTTAAAGTTGATTGATTGATTGATTTTATTGGAGCGTTTTAACCTTATAGGAATCTTTAAAGTCTTACAGTCTGTCTCAATGGCAAAGACAGACTTATTCCTCTTTACCGTGAGAACCGACAAAGGAAAAGTCAAGTAAGATCACCACTGAAAACCTGTCGACGATTATAGCATGAATGAAATGCTACCTCAACTATTAATGCGGAAGTTTATCGATCTGAGTATCTACAGAAGATGTTGCGGCCTTTGCGTAGTAAGCATACTACCCTTCCACTGTTTTGACCGAATTTAGTGTCGACGCACTACTCCAAACACTTCGCAATTGGCTCACGGAAAATAGTATAGATCGTTAAGAAAGACATCAATCAATCTAATTGCCCTCGGCTTGGGTCGATTGAACGCGAAGAGGTTATTCAAATAGACTGGCAGATGACGCCGATAGTTGAGTGGTAAGAGTGACCGCATCTCGCCCCAGTGGGTCTCGATTTAATACCTGCCGAGGTCGCAAATTCTCATGGGTTCAGACACCATACAATCCCATAAAAAGACCATGAACATGGTCCGCGCCAAATTTTACAACCATTAAAACACCATGACATGGTCTCAAAGACCCATAAATACACCAGAATATGGTTTTTAGATGGGATCTTCCGGACCATGGTGATGGTGTTTTCATGAGTTGAACCCATTCCAAACACTATCAAAACGCCATCTAGTGGGGATGAATTTGGACCATGATCATGGGGGCATTATGGGCTTTTCGTTTCCTCGGGAAGCCGTTGGTCCTGGTTCATATGATGATGTAGCTGACGAGTACAAAAATGTGTACTTGACCAAGCATCTCGCTAGTGCTACGGTGTTTGGGTTGATAACGGGTGTTCAACAAAAAAATAAGAATTTTTTATTGTAGTCATGTAGTTAAAAAACAAACAAAAAAATTCAGTAATTTTTATTAAAAACATAATGTATTCTTCAAAAAAAAAACTTCAATGAATATTGGAGAAGGGGCTTTGGTCTGCCGTACAACGCAACTTAGTCGCGATGCTCTCACAAGAGCGCTAAACGGCACTGACGTTCATCTTCCGGGTACAATTCCGGATCCTGGTGGTCAACTGCTGCGGGTTCGCTATGATCGCTGCCTTGAGAGCGTTGTTTGGAACTCCATCCGGCCCTGGAGCTTTGTTCATTGCTAGGGATTTAGCCACTGCGAGTAGTTCTTCATTCGTCACTGGAGCCACCATTTCGGCCGTGCCCGCACTGTCTCGTAGTGCAGGTGGCCAGGGGCTTGTGGCTCGAGACGGGAAGAGTACTTCGATAATCGTTGCCAACCGGTCCAGAGACCGTTCTGGGAGTGAGGAGCCCCCTTTGGTCTTGGCCATCACAATCCTGTAGGTATCACCCCACGGATTCGCGTTGGCACTCTCACACAGGTTATCGAAACACGCTCTCTTGCTGCTTTTAATGGCCTTGTTAAGGGCCAATTTCGCAGCTCGAAACACTTCACGGCGGTTCTCTCTTGCATCCTCGGTGCGAGCTCTTTGCATCCTACGTCTAGCTCTGAGGCAGGCTGACCGTAGAGCTGCAATCTCGGCACTCCACCAGTATACCGGGCATCTGCCGTTTCTTGGCATCCCCGCTTAGACTGTCGGTGTTGGCCTCCAGTCCCAGGGCCGCGGTGAAAGCTTCGCTGTCGAAGTGATTGGGCTTCCACCCGCGTACCTGACAGGGATCTCTCGCCCTCGGATGCTGCACACCATAGTTCATCCTAAAGCGGATTGCTAAATGATCGCTAGTTGGCAAGTTGGTCTGGTTCCTTTTTTCCGCACGTACGGTATCCTTTTCTGCTCAAGATACTCCAGCGCCTTCTTGACGTAATGGGAAGACACCTTGTCCGGCCATCCGCATGATGCTCCTTTAAGAACGACAGAAGAATTTTTTTCCTCCTGGTACACTTGTGTACCTGAATGTACTCCTCCTGGTACGCTTGTTGATTGATGGCCAGACCGCTCGGCTTGAACCACGGTTTTGAAATCCCTGTGTCCGATATGATGATGCAGAGCATAACTTTTTTTCAAACTTATATTTTACTTCAGGGTGTGGCCGACTTGTCGCTGGAATAGTAGCTGTCATTTCCTGGAATGTGAGTCTTCGAGAGCGGAAAGTAACTTTCGTCGTCTAGCACGAACGACGTCCTGCGGTAGTTCTTCGTCATCCACCGACACTGCGATTTCCCGATCACAGTCTTCTTCCGACATATGATGTCCTCCATCTTGAGGGTTCGGTGAATCAAGGTGATAATTTCGGCCAGCGTCACGTAAACCCGTTCCGTCTTTGTTATCGAACAGATTTTTCAACGCTTCCTTCTTCTTCTTCCCCATTATTCTCGCCAGACGCCCGCTACCGTCTCGAAAGTGGTCTACCGTAAACTTTTTGCCACGATGACAATGCGTTTCGTAAAACCGCACAACACGCTCGCAGAGTGCTTGCTATTTCGACGCCATCTTCGATTGAACTGACAGCACCCGAGCGAAAAAAAACATGCCACCCATTTCTAGGGAGTCCAGAAAGCACTTTTCTTGGAGAGAAAAAAAAATTACGCTTTTTACTTTAATTACAAAAAGGTATTAAAATCATTCTCATTTTTTATTGAACGCCCGTTAGCTTCGGATGGTAAAAAATGGACCCGGTGTTTATTCCAAGAAGCGTTAAAGTGAACAAGGAGGTCTACACTCACAAAAGCGCCACCCGAGACAGGACACAACACTTATTGTCCTTACTAACTATAAAAAGGATAAAAAATTTACATTTTTGTCGACTGGTTTCGTGCGCGATGTTGCCCATCTACAGGGCGATGCCCGACTGAATATTAGGTAACACATACCATCATAGTGCGTGCAGTACTAGTAGAGAAGCGATTTAAAAATATTATGACTGAATTTTCGGATTTGTCAAGTTGAAGCGGGTGATGATATTGGCGCGTAGTACTCGTTCATAATCGGATATTCAGCATTGGTTATGTACATAGATTCCCACGCGTTCAGGTGCGCAACTTTCCGCACAAATTTCACGAGTGTCGCGCTGTCCCAGTCTATTGCGTGATTGAGAGCTATAGTGCGTGCTGCCACACTGAAGTCGTTGGCTCTTTCGTGGTCAACAGCATGTTTGTGATATCGAATACAAACTTTGAATTTTCGGTGGGTTTGGCCTATGTAAATTTCGTGGCAATCTTTGCAGAGGATTTGATAAATTTCCAATTTTTGTCCGATTGGAACCTTATCTTTAGGATTACACAAAACGTATTTCAGCGTGGTGTTTTGGGGTGGTTTGAACGGTTTCCAGGAAATGCCGTGATTTGTCGTTTCATCATTTCCTGACGGGAAAGATTAGGAAAGTAATAAGGAATAAGGAAAATAACGACACAGAGAACATAGACAATACGGAAGTATTCTTCACTTCCAAGGGAATAAAAGACATTTCGCAATGAGCGGATATAACAACACTCTCGAGGGGATATTAAGGTAACAGAACGACTACAGCCCCGAAGAGATATTGTCATTCAAAGACAGCTTAGACTACATCTCTTTACCACATTGGGTTAGAAACAATAGCATATTCTTGAGTTTCAACTCTCTGTTCATAGGTTTATTTATGTATGGAGAACCAAAAGCCCGGATACGCAATTTCATCATGGAAGGGGAATTACACATCAAATGATTTGAAGTCCCGTAATAGGATTCACAAAGATCACACCAATAATACTCAGCTTACTGAATAGTAGCCATGTGATAATTGAGCCTGCAATGTCCAGTTTAGACTAAACTGACTAGAATAGTGCAATTGTGCTTGGAAAAATGCATCAAATTCTTTGGCACGCAAGTTTGCAAGCAACGCCAATGGTTTCGGCATGTTCGGATGCACTGCAAGAGCGCTCTTGTGCTTTATCCAACTAACAAAGCCAGTCGCAGCGTCGTCCGCCCATTCATATCCAGTAATACTGAGTACCCATAGAAGATAGATAGTATTCGAAATGCTAAGTTCTTCAATTTGAGTACGACATTCGTTTCCTAACTTCGATCTCGAATCTGCCGAACTAAGTGCCTCCAGGGCAGCTTAACTGTCATAGCAAAAATAAATTCTTTTACAGCAAATTTCCTGTTGACGTGCCGATTGTACGCTACACCGAATCGCAAAGATTTTTGCTTTGACTACAGTATATTAGGGTAGACGCTTCCTTATTCATCTCATTGGTAGCACGTTTGGGGAAAAGTTTGATTATTCTGCAAAATATGAAAGTTTTAGGCAAACATAGCTTTCTACATATAGACACACGATCTATAAAACTTAAAAACTTTGACACCAATTTCACTTAAAAATGTTTTAAAGTTGTGTCTATCAATGCTCCTAGGAGTTTCTCTTACAGTCCCCAAATTCGGCTCAATTAATGAAGGTAAAAAAAGAATAAAAAACTCCCGGTCAAACCCAAATGGAATTTAAATCGGATTTTCGAATGACATTCGTCGAAATTCCAACTCAAATGAAGCGACCGATTCCGAGTAGGGATCGGTTGTGTCATTTGAGCAGGATTTCTGATAGAAACCAGCGAATCATATTCCGACTAACTTCAATCGGATGTACTGAGCTGCCGATACACATGTAAAAATCATCAGAATAATTTTCGAAAAGGCCTAATACAATATTTAGTTCCGCTGAGTGGAGAAATCTTGCAATTCATTCCCTTCAAATATGGGTCGCGATAGCGTTGTTCTTCGTCAGTTACGAGATCAATAGAAATAAAATTTAAAGTTAAATTCTCTTCTTTAGGTTTGATCTTTAACAAAATAATCGCAACTCTTTAAAATGATCATTGCGAACTGTTCAGCTATTTGGAGAATATATTCTCGAAGAAACATTACAGATCACAGTAAAATTGGTAGAAATATTTTCTCGTTTGAAAAATTTGTTCTATGAATGTGATGGTTTGTCCGTAATTTTCCATCAAAGTATTTTATTGCATTATTGGACTTTGAAGCCATGAATAGAACACCCGATTCGCAGGAGTGGAGTTACAATAATCGAACCCTTTTTGACGGCTGAAAATGAGCCTGATGTGATCCGTGGAGAATAGCAAAAAAATCAGTCAAAAATCCATGTGATTCATTCGATTTAATATCATACAATAATATTCATTTCACTATTTATATAGGTAAATGTTTTCAAGTGTTGGTAAACCATATAAAATAATAGTTATCATCGCATTCATTGTGCCAGGTAGTCTTCCCAGATCATACACAATGTTCGCTCTGGTTCAGTGCTCATATTAAACCCACCCTTTGTGTGCGAACTCGAACATGCTATTTCGTACCAAACCACGTGCACATGTTCGCTTGCACAACCGAACTCCATGTACGTAGACGGTGTGCGTACACCTCTCGTATACACAGCTTCGTGGCACCAGTTTACTCCTTCTCATTTTCATCTTTACTAGCGTTGATTCTTTTTGCCTTGTGTGAACCGTTGTCGTCTACGCACCCGGTGTACGCACACGGTTTTTTGCACTAGAGTTTGAACATCGTACGTCTGGGTTCGACGTTCGAGGCGAACATGTACGTACATCGAGACGAAGCATGTTTGAGGTTGAAACTCGTGCACGAAATTTTGTACACAGGCACAAATGTGTCGATGTTGGTCATGGGAAGTCTGGTGCCAGGGCCTACTTTGATGCGTTTGATTCGTTTCTAAACGTTCGCAATAATCGAAGATGAATGGAAACCTATATTGAATGAATAGGTAGTTTGTTCGTTTGACGTTTTCAGTTGCGTCACTGAATATTGAAAATTAATACGGCTGAATAAGTTCAGTTTTCATTAAATGAATTTGATTGTTCGCAACTCTGCGTAGGAGACATAGTTTTCGACTGATTTAAGATTAGGACTTAAAGTCAATTTCCGAAATTCACTGAAGAGGAAATACCGACGAACCCGAATAGAAACATACAAAAACCACGTTTTTACGGGAATAGCACAGTAATCTTTGTATATGTTACAGTACAATCAAACGTTATGGTACAATACAAAAGCAATAAAGTAACATTTTAACTGCTAATTTCATTGTAAAATCGGCGGAGGGTAACAAATCGATTGTGATCTTAGAAGCAGTAACATTCGATATTGATTCACGGTGTAACCACGCGACGATGAAATTTTTTGCTATCTTTAGTATTGTTGTAAATTTTCTTAAAGAACTCTGCGTCGAAAGATGTGGAAACATTAAAAACCACAACGTTCAACAATTGTTGGAAATATAATTGTTTGCTCATATACAGTAAATATAATTAAAAAGTTAACTAAACTGCGCTTGGTCTAAAACGTTTTCCCTGCAATTTCCCTTAAGGTGAAATGGCGTTTATGCCTAATTGTCGAGGGTTTATAACTAACTCATCATGACGCAGGTTTACTCTAATGCAAGCCAAATGAAGTGACATCCATCATGAAATGCAGATATTGTGAATTAACTTGAAAGCTGGATTTTAGCGGATACTTCTACGGCGTCTCAAAGCAGGCGTTTAAATACAGGGGATATGCGAATGGTGTATGCGATTTCGCACTGTATGGGGTATTCAATCTTTTCAAATTGCATATATGTCTGTCAAAAAAGTAGTACTTTCAAAATGCTAACAACGATGAAGACATATTTGGAATGTTTGCAAAACATAATTTACGTATGATTTATTACCTAGAAAATAATTCTTTTATTCATCATCCTTCCTCTTAATACGAGTATTGTGGCCCTCCGCCACAGTGGGACGAGTCCGGACTTAAGTCCGTATATGAAGGTTACGCGATATTCTCGCTAGTATTTTTCTCGTAGCAGCTGAGCCATCAGAATTTTTTTTGCGAAATTTTAGGTGATTTTGACCTAAAATGAATTTTTGACAGTTTTTTTGCATTATTTGAACATAGAAACAACATCACGTTATTTTGATTTATCAAAGAAACGGTTGATTTTATGCATTGCATTACTTCACCAAAATTATCCGTGTGATGAAATTGCATCGTAAAATCGCCAGAAATAGGTCACTAGTTGGTTTAGTTATTGTTTAGATAACTGTTTGTTATTAATTTTTATTGAATTGAAGCTTCTAATGCTGTAACAACAGCGATGCCCGTGGATGCCCGCGATCACACTATACTCATTCAAAAGCTTTTAATTTTCTCTTCAAAATAAGTCTATGCTAGTTTTGCGAAAACTTGCGATAAGCAAAAAAAATTAAAAAAAAAATTGTTTGTGGAGACGCATGGTTATTACTGATATTGAATTTGAATAATCATTTTACCAAATTTTCCTCCTTAGGGTGAAATATAGCATAATCATTTTATAGTTAGAATAATGACACGAATACATGCACAATTTTCAGACAGCATTGAGAACATGATCTACCAGGGTTTTACTAGTGATCAAGTGTAAGGAGTCGAGTAGGAAGTATGGTTTTTAGATGGTGAAGATATTCAGAATGTTAAAAATTCAGTAAATATGTTCAACCAATTGTAATGTGTCATTAAATGTTTCTGGAACTATTTCATGGTAACTGACGTAGTAAGGTCAAATTGAGTGAACACAGTTGAGTTCTAGTCATTTTGCAAGACTATTTTGATCCGAATTCGTATAACACTAATATATCTTAAGGGTACGCGATATTATTTAAATAAAATAAGACCATTTTTAAATTAATTTAAATTAATTTTTTAATATAAGATATGAAATAAGCAATCTAAGTAAATTGAAAAACACCTGCAAAAAAATCCTTAACCATCTTGTTGAATAGTGAATGTAACTAAAATTCCACTAAGGCACTCAAAATGTTTGTTTTGAACTGTATCTAGTCAGGCCTCTGAGACCCCTTGCCTTGTTGAGGGTAAAAGAAAATTTAGTTTTCATATCAAGTAACCCACTAATGAATTAAACGTTCCAAAAGTAGTCGAACACATCTTATTTGATCCGAAAAAACTAAATAATCGTTTCTGAAGCACCATAATGAGATATAAATCAATTCGTTTCAATATATAAAATATATTCAGCTTACCATAATTACTATTGAAAATATCATTATAAAAGACAATACTTACTTTTGAGCCACCGTAATAAGAAGTAAAGCTAATTTCTATTTTTATAACTAAAATAGGAATTGAGCGTACAAAAAGTTCTTTTAAAAACTTTTTGAACCTTCGCAACAAAGTAATTATTTTGAGCCACCCTAATATATAATGAAGGTTTTTTTACAAGGTTAATATGATAAACGACTTGGCACACGCAAATTAATATTCAAAAGTTTAAGAACAATTTCGATAAAATATATATTTTTGAGACACCCTAATGAATAGTAAATGTTTATTTTTAATATGTTTTAATACCAAAAACGAATTCAGCGTGCCAAAATTACATAAAACCGTCCTGTTTTAGTCGATACAGCAAAGTTTTGACTTTAGTCCACCTTTTGTTCGAAGTCGTGCCACCCCTGTCAAAAAAATGCGGACGAGCATGGTCAGGCGATTTAAACAGTTTGACGTTTAACTCAACTCGCCTGTGCTAATTGCCCCTAGGAACAAATGCAATTTGCGAATGCGATTAAAAGGCAATTTCAACACTTAGACAAATTTTCTGGCGGCTGAAAAGGACTTGGTTGTTTTTGCGTTTTTCAAACATGGCGGTTCATGTTTGGCTTAAGCTTAAAATAGTTTTTTTTTAAACGATTGGCGTGTTCTCGCTTGTATTTTGTTTGTCTAGTGTCATTTAGCCAACGAATGTGGGAAATTGTGGAATCGTGTGTAAATATAGTGGAACAAGATATCTGACCTAAACTCTCAATAAAAGTCATATTGTGGTAAGTTTTGGTGTGCAATGCCAATTTCACTATTGATTCTTCCTATAGTTTGGTAGTGATTACCTAGTGTAGTGATAAGTTTATGTGAGTAGTTAATGAATCCGAAAATAAGTAATATTTGTAATTTTCATATTAGGCAATTAAGGGCGATTAAATGGCGCGTTCCCTGGGCGATTTGGGGGCGATTTAAGGGCGAGTAGAGCGGCAAAAAAATGACGGCGGCAAATAGCCCAAATGTTGCATTTTAAATAGCCCTCTAATTGTCAGCAATTTGCTGAAGGGCAAATAGCGCATCCGAGTTGGCAAACTGCCCCCCGTTAGCCAGCAACTTGCCCTTTTTGACTGGGACTGTGCTCCGTGCGGTAGAAGTCAAACCAAAACGAATCATTATGCACTTGCTGTCTCTTGCTGTTTCATTCATTTGTTGGTGTTTTCAAGATTGATGGTGCAGTACGTACATATTTTCCTTCCATATTCCTCCATGTATGTGCTAACGCCGAATATGAAAATCGCAGACCAAAAAATGACAAGCGCTCCAAAATATCAGAACAGATCCAGCGACCTTTTTTTTTGGTTGACAAACGAAGATTTACTATCTAATCGATTATTAATCTTAGTCGATTATCTTGGTCGATTAATCAAATCAATTAATCAAGCTCTCTAAAATTACTCGATCAAAATGGCGAAAATATTGCATACTTTATCGCTTGTTTGCTCAGCTTCATAGAAATACAACGGGATAGATTCAGCTACTCTCCTTTAAGCTATAGCAAATATCGTGGAGTTAGCGTGATCAATTGTAATCGAGAAGATAACTCTACGGCGTACCGTGAAATTTGAAGCCTACTCGATGCCGGGAAGAGTTCCGCAATATCACAACGTTGTCGGTCATCAACGAGCTCTGCACTAAGTTGAATCTCTGGTTGATATGTCACATGAGATTTTTGGTGTTCCTGGATGCGCCGAAAACTCCTTTGATTTATTTCAAATTGCTAAGATCAAGAATTGTTTTCTTCGGATTTGTATCAAAGCTTGCTCGAGCTGGTATTTTACAAAATCATCAGAATCACACTCGTCAGCCAAAAGAGCATAATGATTTGTCGTGTTGAGTGGCGTAGCTCTTTTGAATATTTCTGCAAAAGAGTAATCAGAGCGCTTTTTAAGGGAATACTTAAGATTCCTCGGACGCTGTTTGTACACGTGGTAGGCCATGTTATGTGCAATCTCCTGTCAAAGGTTGCTTAACACAAGTTTGAAAGGATACACAATTTTGTCCCATCCAGTGCGATGGCCATTTAAAATCTTTGCTCGTTAGAGTAAGGGGTCCTTGAAATAACCAATTCCTTGCAATCCATGCATTACAAACTCGAATCGGTTACTGCACCATCGATCTTAACGTTGTGAGCGGGCAAATAAACACAAATTCATAACATTGATATGAAAATTTAAACAAAAAAATAGAATCGTACGCCAATTAAATTACAAACAATTGAATTGAAGTCTATTGAAAAAAATTTCAGCAATGGTAGTCACCGCAAACAAGTTTTTGGAAAAACATAATTTCCAGATATTCGCTTTCAAATCACATCACCGTACGATGAAAAATGCTATAACTTTGCTTCTACTGCTTGGATTTCTATAAAAATTTGGGATAAAATTTTTAAGATCCTGACCGACCTAAACACATACAACCGCTTATTTAACAAAGTCCTCAAGCCAGCAAAGACTAATTAGATTCTGGAAAGGAGCTACCACCTTCATAGATGACCGAGGACGGAATACATCATCCGCGTGTGCCTTGCTTTTCGACAACAATTGTGGGCTGAAATGAGTACCTCAGTCAATAAATGGTTTTCCATCCGTTGCGAAAACCTGTGGGTGTTCGAAGCAATCTGTTTCTTTTCCGTAGGAAGACAAAACCCATCCATTCTTTTTTTTTGTCCCTCACTCTATTCTGCTAACCAACCCATTACTCATTAGTATGCATTGTGTCCCTCTAACCCCTGCTAAACCATGCCCTCGACCTGTCTCTTTCGTTACGCAAACGTTCGTCATGGCGGAAATAATTCATCGGGACACTTCAATGCATCTCGCCGGTCAGTCAGCTTCGAGCAAAGCTGCTTTCGTCGGTGTGAGTTATGATTCGGAAGGAAAATCGGTACACCTCCTTCGAGCGAGTGTTAGCTTGTGAGTAATGAGCTCGTTTTCCAGCGACATTAATATTGAGAAATGGACACTATTCCGTCCGACTCATCCGATTCATTAATCAAATTTCTCCGTTTACTCATGTGCATATTTTCTATGTGGCTGTGTGATTTGAATCTTTTTTTTTCCACCGATTGCAGTCATTTTTTGCTGACAAGCGGAAATGAAATCCGGGCCACTCGTGTTTGAGTTTCACGACCGTAATTCTCCAACTAAGTTTTGCCTTTTTATATTGAAGGTTTGGCATTGAAAATTGAAGTTTTGGCACAGAATCGCACATCAGCTACCGCGGCATCTCGTGCTACATGGACCATTTGGATCGGTTCCAACTGGTACAAGTTTTTTTTCGCGAAGAGAAAAAAGAGCACTTTGTTTCACGTTCCAACTATAGTTATAGCAAAAAAAAAGTCATCTTCGTTTCGCAGCCGACGAAGTAACAGCAGGCCAATGGCAAAGTGCATCCAGATATGGCCAGTGCCGGTTTTAATTTATTTTCCAGCTAGAGTGCAACGGTGGACGGCCATGGTGCAATTCCGGAAGTGCTATCATAATTATTATTTATGAATGAATACTTGTTCACACTGCATATCATTGTAGTTACGCCAGTCGGTGCCCCTGGCAAAAGGCTACGATCCACCCGCAGCACCCCCTAAGAGCAGTGCTTTCGCCCGAGTGGACTGCCCGCTGCGCGAAGCAGCGGAAATGGTGTATATTTTCAAGTTTTTCCATGGAAATCGCGCTGCGGGGTAGTATGCGGATAAGCCTTCGGTTTGATTTATCGTCGGATTGAGTAGTGGCAAACAATGATAAAACAAGGGTTTGTACGCCGGACTTTTCTGTTTCTGTATGGCCCGGCATCCTTGTGAAGTGCTGCCGTCGTTTGCCGAGGCTCTATTTTAAAGTATGGGCTATGCAAATTGAAGCAATAATGTGGAAATGGTCAAGAGTACGCAACCACTGTTTTGGAACGCAATGAACCACTGAAACATAACCTATTTCATCTGTACAAAGGTGTTCCGCTATCTTCTATCTATCTATCTATTTTATATATATATAAAAGTCAAAGTTTGTATGTATATGATTTATAGACTCCTAAACGGCTGAACCGATTTCCATAAAAAAATTTACACAGTAGGCATTTGTTATGGAGCGTGTTTGTGAGCTATTGGTTGGCGATTATCTGCCCGCAAGATGGCGCTACGGAACAAATTGTGTTTTCCTCCTATTTCGATGAAAGTCGCAGCAACGCGCGATGGGTATTAGCTAGTATATAGATAAAAATCCGTTTACGTCTCTGAATCAAATAAAACCCAAAAAATCGGCTTTTGAATACACATCGGGCACCTAATCTACTGCAAAAGTTTCACTCGATGATGAGAACATATATTTTCAATTCACAAAGTAAAAGATTTTTCATTCAAAACTCAAACTGCCCAACACGGGTATTTGGAGCATTTTTCTTTTTTTTCGCCATTGAATATTTTAAAGTCCGCCAAAAATCGAATACCTATTCAATAGCTATATGATTTTCGACAGACTTTTAAATATTATGCTGCTGAAAAAGACTTCAGTCTAAGTCCGGCAATAGCTACAGGCCAGGTAACTACAACGACGATGATTTTTTTGTGTTTGACTATTTGGATTAGTTGGATGGCTTATTATGCCTTATCTTCCAGAAGGGCCACAAACTCGAGGGTAATAATTATCAAGGTATAACCAGGCATGGGAAAATTCGTTCCCTCGCGCGACTGTTGCTAACTGTGGATCACAAAGTAGTCAAAATTTTGTGCTCACTAATTAACCATAATCAACGCACGAAGGGAGAAGTCTAATAACTTCAGAGCAGGTCACTAGATGGGCAAACTGCGAATAAAAAGTGAAGCTTAAAAAATTTAAGAGCAGCGTCAATTCTTCGTTCGTGAATGTTTGTCACGTAGCTTCGCGAAGCTCACAAAGCTTTCTTCATGCATGATTAAAACATAGTACCTATTTTTGCACTGGATTTTTTGCTGACAGATCGCGTTATGGGTAGTTTTGTGATACACTACTAGCAATTTGATCTACTGAAGTTCCTTGCGGCCTATTTGTTAGCAGTGCATTGTTGCAAATTTTTAAAACCATTGATTATCAGCTAGTTTTAAAATGGTATAGGGTTTTCCAAGTATTAATTATATTGTGCGAATATTAAAATGAAATAAAACTGTATAATGAAAGTCCTATGCAAACCGCGAACCGCTCGAGAAGAGCTTCGCGAACGAAGCCATCCGCGTTGGGGAAGGAAAGAATTAAAACACAACTGATGTGCTTCTTCGTTGGTTGTTATAGCTTTGAATCGCATGTGTCCGTAACGATAGGTTGCTAGGTATCATTTTCGAAGCTAACAGAATGCATCACAACTGAAGAAAGCTTGCTTGCGAAGCGCGAACGATCGGTTCACTATGCGATTTTTCCCATGCTTGGGTATAACGATCCTCATTGCCGCCTCTCTCGTGTACTGTTTAGCAACCCGCAAACAAAATCGCGAGATCTCACATGTGTCTTGGTTTCGCGGATAAGCTCTGCCAAGGTTGTGTAGACTACCAACACTTCCTAAATTTTATCTATTCGAATGGCTGATACTCCCTGTTGCTGCGTTCAATACTCAGCGGCACAGTAGAAAATGGAGAAGGCGCAGACTCACGAACCGCGAGTTATACCAAGAATACAAACATGCTGACATTGGTAGGCTAATAAAACCCGGCAGAACATGTAGCGCGAATGCCGGAAGAGAGACCAGCTATAGTTATGCTCAGACTTCGGGGCAGACCCCGCACTCGCTGGCTATCTGTAATCGAGGAAGATGCGTGTGCGGCGGGCTGCCCACGATCGAGTAACTTGGAAATTTATAATACATCCGGACATGAGCTGAAGTACCTGGATAATGATGATGATGATGATTAGTAGAAGAGCATGGCAGGCATCGACCAACTTTACAGGTACCACTACTTAAATTCACTCCACTTCACTAGGGTAATAAGCCTATTTTCACTCTATTTTTTATCACTATCAATTCGAAGTGATTTTCTCTTTGCGAAAAACGATTCACGCGAATACGGTGATGTTTACAAAAATTATATTTTCTGAAATGTTTAATGATGATTTTGAAAGACCATCATTTTGGTAATATAGCTATAGGGGAGACTGAGGAGACTTGATCCCCTTTTTTATTTTTCAGTCCAACTCCGTGGAATGATAAAAAAAACTATGTATTTTTTGTAGTTTTCTATTGTTTCTAGTGATGACTAATAATCATAAAAAAATTACATGGAAATATTATACTGGACATGAGCTATGAGCATTTCTGGAAATCAACAAAAAAATGGAAAATTCTTAGATTAGTGGAGGCTCGATCCCTAATTTGGGGACACTTGATTCCTTTATGAAAACGTGTTTAAAAGAGCATGTAGGGTAATAAGCCTATTTTTGCCCTGTTTCTACTATCATCCTACCCATCTGAAGCCTTTGATTAGAGCAGCGTCTGCCATCTTTGCTCAACGCATTGACTTAAATGGTATTGCGATAATGGGGGTACTCGATTAGAGATTTTGCTGCGCTCAAACAGAAGATTTTCACCATTCTCAAGACAATTTTGTTATTATATTGGCTCTTAATAAGAGGCGAATGACCCTAACGTTAAAACCTCTATAATCGAAATAAAAAAATGGACCTTAATAACAAATCAAAGAAGCTGAAATAATAAAATTATTGTAGTAATAATGTGGTACCCTTCTTAATAGGGCAAAAAACGGGTACATTACCCCATTCAATTTTATAAATGGATTGTAGTATTGATTAAATTTGTTAATTTTGTTACTACATATTACGCATCTCTCACTTGATTTTTTTACGAATTCCCCAAATCTCCGTGCAATTATTTGAAAGCTGTCTTTTTTATGGTTGAGGAACGTCAAATGTGGGATGAATGGTTGCTACGTATACTGTAGTAAACAATTACAGTTATGTTTCTTTACGATGAAGCGTTCATTTTTGACATTTTTTTTATGACAACAATGACTTCAATTGTTCTGGTGTGAATTTGGTTATTTTCAGTGGTGTGTATGAAGTATGGCGAAGGGGATCACATCTCCACGAATTTGAAGGGATCAAGTGAACCCATAGCATCTATTTCAGTAAACTTTAGTAAAAATATATTTGAACAAAAGAGTCAGCTCAATCATAACGTATTCATATAATTGACATTCTCCTGTAATTTTGTATGCAAAAGTAGAGTATGTAATGGGTGATTTTATCAATTTTATAAAAGTTTGAAAATTTGAAAAATAAATCTTCTTCAGTTCATCTGAGACTTTTTTTTAAATCGGTAAAAATTCGGTTACACAAAAGTCCAATTTCTTTTTTCTGTGGTAATGAAATTTATGTTAAAGCTACGCAACTTTATAGTATATTCGATTAATGTATTCTGATCCGCCTTTGAGTTACAATGATGGGATCAAGTCTCTCCGGGAATCAAGTCTCCTCAGTCTCCCCTAGTGATTAATTTCCATTGAATTTTGCAGCATTTTTCGCCGTTCTCAAATAGAAAGGTTATACCTAATGCCAAGTGTCATATCCCATTCGACTCAGACTCAGAAAAAACTAAAAAATTGTACATAAACCATCGTCTCAGGGAAACGGGTTTGGGCTGCCACCCGACCCACTAAAACAACTGTTCTTATCTAGAACCTGATTCCTTCCTTGTGCTACCTTACGGCCTTACTTCGGGAAGGATTTTTTTATGTGCATAGTATCCACTCTATTCCAAACATTTAGTAGTTAGTTCCTTCAGTAGGGTTGCAGCACCACTCCTCGACGACACACCAGTTCCCGACCATCCACACAGGCTGGGAGTTTCTGCATGGCAGTCGGAATGCCAACTGTGGGTAGAGATTTAGTGATCTTCCCCTTCAAAGACAATCTCGGCGGCAAACTTCAGATTGTCTAATTTATCGAGCCCTTCGGTTCCCTTGTGCTATTCAGCACCACTACACGGCTATCTTGTGCCATGCAGGACCGCAACTCCCTTCTCGTACCATTCTGCACTACTTATTCGTCGAGCTTCCGACTTGTTCGTGAACTACTCGGTCTAGTCCCCGACGGCCTACTTCGACGAAGAATTCTCCAACGAAAGAAGCTCTCCCAAAACCGAACCAATCAACCCGGTGCCGAGGTCAGTTTGGCGATTCCAAAGGAGCAGGGCGTCCGGTTCGCTGGTATCACGACGATCCGCGACTTGTGGTGTCTCGTCGCGCTCTACTCAGACTAGTACCCGGCGGTAAATCTAGCTTACGCCGACGGAGAGTTCCCCGGCGCAAGAAGTTCTCCCGATACCGATTCTTTCTTCTGTCTCTCCTCCTTGTTCCTACACTCCGGGTACAACGGAGACGTTGCGTGCCCCAAACCGATGAAGATACTTCCTGAAGCAGCCGTGCCTCGACAGGAGCTGCGCAGGTGGAAAATCACCTATCTGTGCTTTCTACTGACCTACGTCGACAGGTTTGAAATGTGCCGGTAGGTCTCCCTTTTTCTTTTTCTGTACTGTCTTATTTCAGCTGGCACCTCGCAATCGAACCAATTCTCACCGTCTTCCTCACGTTTCTGGTGTTTCATCGATTATAACGCTCGATATCCTCTGTCAGGATGATGCAGATGGAGGTCATCCCGGCGATAACGCATACTGCCTTTGACGTTCTTGTTCTGTACGCACTCGCGACTCGTGCGGCCATTAGCCGGAGCGTCCTGTTCTGCTTTTCACGGTTCCGCTTGGTTTTGAGTGCCGCACCCCGGACAGGAACCCCATATGGCAGTATTGATGACGCAACACTATATAGCAGACGTCTCGTACTGCTTCTCGGACCGCCGACGTTTGGCATGATCCTCGTTATTCCGTTCATTGCTTTTGTTGACTTTTCGCAGGCGTAGTCGACGTGGTTGTTGAAGCTCAACCGGTCGTCAATTATCACTCCCAATTGCTTCAGTGCACTCTTCGATGCAATCACGTGCTCCCTGTGACATAGATCTGTTTCCGCTGAACCGCTTTGCAGTTGCTGACCAACAACACCTCCTTCTTGTGATGAGCTACCGCAGCTTGACCCGCCGTTCATCCAGTTATCGTTCGCATCTATTGACTCCGTCACCGACACCTTCACTTCTTCAAATCTCTCACCCATTACCGTTAGTGACACGTCATATACGAAACCCACGATTTTCTCTTTCCTATGCACTGTGGTCGAGACCCCTTTCCAAAGAGTTGGATGGGGCATGGAGCCCGCCCCTGAGGAACGCCTGCTTTGACTCGCATTGACTTCTGTCTGTCCTTCGGTTGTCTCGCAGTACGCAGCACGCTAGCTCTTCAGGATCTAGCACAGATATCAGGGACCCTCATTCTGTGCAGCTCTGCGGCGATAGCTCCCAAACTGGTGTTGATAAATGCATTCTTCACATCTATCGTGACCACAGCGCAGTATCGATCTCCTCGTCGTTTTCGTTTAGATGCCTTCTTCACGCTCTCGAGCATTGTCCATATTGCATCAACTGTCGATGTTCCTTTGCGGAATCTGAACTGAATCTTAGACAGTCCGGTCTCGCCCTCCATGCATTTCGTTAGACTGTTAAGGATGATCTTTTCCAGAAGTTTTCCAAGTGTATCCAGCAAACCTATAGGCCTATACGAGACCGGATCGCCCGGTGGTTTCCTTGGCTTTGGCAGACCAGCTTCTGTATCTGCCACATTTCGAGGAAATTGCCTTCATTCATCTAGACACTTCTGTATCACCATCTTGAAAATGTCCGAATATGCCAGGATAGCAGCTTTCAGCAACATGTTTGTTGTTCCATCCGAACCAGGGGTTTTCTTTGATTTCAGTCGCGAGCTCATCGTTTGTTACTTGCCGATCGTCTTTGTCTTAGTTGGATCGTGCTTCAGGAAAAGACCCTCAACAACTGATTCAGCTTACCCGGACATATTTCGGCTGGCGTTGAAGAGCCCTTCATTTTCGCAATCACAACTCGGTACGCGTCGCTCCAGGGGTTGGCGACTACTTCTCAGCACAGCTCCTTGTGTCAATTTGACTTGCTAAGTCTGATCTCCCGTTTAAAAGCGGCCCTAGCCTCCCGAAAAGCTGCATTGCGCTCCTCTCTATCTGGTTCCGATACTGCTTTTTGAGTTCGCCATTAGGTTCTAAGACAAACCTTAGCGTACTGGGCGTCTCGTACCACCAGTGAACTAGACGCCGTCTATTGCGTGTCTCCAGTTTTAGTGACTTTTTCTGGCGTCACAAGCCTGTTCTTGTTAGATCAGCCGAATCCACGTTATCGGTCCCGCCGTCCGGCAGAAATGTCTCAACGAAAACGTCTTTGTTGAAAACTTCCAATTGCATCCTTTTCCAAGCCGAAGCAGGGTTCCGTTGACCGATACGATAGTGAATCGCCTGGTGGTCGCTCGTATACTCTCTAATCCATGTTTGCCGTCATGCTCAGTTCACTGCTCCAGCATTAGGCTGAACTGCTTTACCGTCCACCTTGGAGGGGCGTAACACACGAAGACACCGTTGATTTTGGTGGTCACGAAGCCCTCGTATGAGCGTTCTACCACTTCTTGAATGGGGAATCTGCCCATAACTTGTATCGCAGCTGTTTCCGATCTACCCGCCACCCAGTTAACGTTATCAGGGGGACTTGATACGGCTTTGCAATCAAAGTGACATCGCACCTAGTTTCTGTTGTAGACTGCCACAACAGTTGCTGTGCGGTGTCACAGTGATTCAGATTGGCCTGCCTCTTGTAGGCAGGGCATTTAAAGCCACCCGTCTGTTGGTCGTTTCCGTCCGTTGGGGTGCAAAGTAAGCACTTCGGCCTTTGCGTGCAGTCTCTCGCAAGATAACCTGTCTCCCCTCATTTCCAGCAAATCCCGGATCTATCCGAACCTTTGCAAGCCCCTGCTAAATGTTCAAAACCCAAACACTTGAGGTATTTCTTCCCTTGTTTATTTACTCGTGGGGCGGCTCTCAATGGGCATCTCGGCCATCGAACCGTAACTTTGTCTACCTCCGGTGCCCTGTCTGTAGCCGTTACCGGAAAACGAATCATCGCTGTCTGAGTTCATCCGTATCCAGTTTTTTAACCGGATCGTCATGTGCACCTCGCCCAGTGTAACCTGGTTACACTAGGTTACACAGGGCGAGGTGCACATGACCATCAGCTCTCAGCTCGTCTTCCGTCGTGATTTCATCAAGGTCCTTGCATACAATCACCATCTCCGGGTTTCAGGCTTTAACTTCTGCCTCTTCATCCAGTGATTTGGTAGTAATCTCCTGCATAGTTGAGCTGTTAATTCTCCTTCAACTTTAAGAGCGTCTCACCTTTTTGGGTATGCCGGTTTCTTACCACCGAATCCCTCAGCTCCGAACCTTCTCTGATTTTCTTGAGGAGTGCTGCATACGTCGTCGCGTCATTGGCTTTGACGAGCACGGGTGCTCTCTTTGGTGCCTGACGTGCCGGATGTTTTCCTTTCCTCTTCTGCCTCATTTTTATCTCTTTCTTCCGCTTTTGGTGTTTCCCGTGTTTCTTCATCCGACCTATGTACAACGATAGCTTTTTCAGTCTATCTTCTGACCTCGCACAAAGCAGAAGCAAAAAAAAAAATCGCTACGCTATTGCAAGCTATAGGCACCAGTGAATCAAGCCAGCTTTTATTCTATATCAGTGCACAAACAAATTGTATCGTTGCCCCGGCAGCGGAGTGAAATGAGTTTGCCAAATGAAACAAAAGTGCCCGTGCTACGGGATAACACGATTTCGATCGACTTTAATAAAACTCGTGTTACACCCACAGTTCAGGAAGTGGAACAGTTAGTTAGGGTTGCCACCTCTGGAGAGGCTTTGACCCGGAGATTTTCACTGTCCTGGGGGGTGGTGGATTTTGAGTGGAACTAAACGGAAATCGGAATCAAAGCAATTGATCGGCATTTTAGAGCACTTTAATCGCTTTTTATTACTACGTTACAGTAAAGCTGTAAAATTTTCACATTTGAGAACGGTTTTGTCGGTTTAATCTGGTGTAGCATTTCACTTCCCCGACTAAGTGCCAAGAATACAAAAGCACCAGCTACTCTCGCTGTGGAGGATGAGTCGAACGAGCATTGCTCTCCTCCATAACTAACAGAAAAAGGAGAGCAAAAGAGGCTGCGGCATCACATGGGAAGCACTATGTGGTGTCGGTTATTCATCACCAGAGGTCGCAACAAAGGGGTAAAACTCACCTCCCTAGCCAACAGTTAAGGGTCGCTGCAGGAGTAGCAACAACACGGGAAGAACTCGTTTGACGTTTGTTGACCTAGTCAGTTGGATTAGAACAAATCTGCCATATCTTGGTGCAGCTGGTGATAAGCACCACTAACAGTGAAGTGATTTGGTAAAATTGCAGCAAAATGACTTTTTACATCATTTTGAGCGACTTAGTGGGATGCTACATTTCAATTGTAGCATATAGCGAAGTATTACTTTTCATAATTTGTATTTCATATTCATTGCTTTACGAAAGAAATCAGCAATATTTGGTGAACTCATCTTCGCCACCTTGAAATTATGTGTTAGTCGGGTAAAATAAATCTGAACCAGAGTAATAGTTAACTTAGACTTCATAAATATTTTGTAAAAGAACAATTAATTTACAAAAATGAAATTATTCTTCTTCCCGCCAAACCGGGAGAAATTGATGTGAAACCCGGAGGCCCGGAGATCGCTCCGGAAAAGCGGAGTCTTCGTGTCAAACCCGGAGGGGTGGCAACCCTACAGTTAGTTAAGGTTAAAACTGAGCTGAATTTCGCTGAAGTTACATACATTCAGCTGTTAAAAACTGTGTTTTGATTACGTTTAGAAGTTTAGCACAGGCAGAAAACTTCATTGCAAAGAACAACATGCAACACGAGGTCGAATTTAATAACACCAGAATCAAGATCCCCGTGCATATGGAAAACGACATGGTGGACGTGCGTGTCCATGATTTGGCCCCGCGCACCAGGGAAAATTACATCAAACGAATCATGTCGCAATATAGAGAAGTAGAATATATTACGAATGACACCTGGAGATTTTTTTTCACCGGCATTCCTAACGGCGTTCGTATTGTGAGGATGCAAGTGACTAAACGAATACCTTCTTACATGACTATCGATTGCAAATCGCAGAAGGATGGCGTGACCTATAAGCAAACAACGCTAATCACATATCCCGGGCAGATCCAAACATGCCAATTCTGTACTGTATTCCAACTCTAACAAGCTGCCACCGACGCTTACAGATAAACCAAAAACAACGATCCAAATACCCAATAATGCAGGTACAACGACCACGACAACCGCTCCTAAACACACAAATAGCATCGCCAACAAGGAAGCAAATTCAGATGAAGACGGATGTACAACAGCGACCCGTAAGAACAACAAAACAAATAAGAACATCTGATCATGAACAGCAAGAAAACAGTACCGATGATGACATGGACGGGAACGATAACGCGAGAGAAGGCAGACTGAATGACCCCCAATCGGCTTCGCCGCCAAGGAAAAGATCTGACATTCTTAGCATTTTTTTTTATTTTGACTTATTGTAAAAAAATTAATAGACCCACGGCGCAGTTGTGCTAACGTATTGAGCCGTTTCAAATAAATCTTTAGATTAAAAAAACGATAGCTTTCTCCCTGTTGAGTGGCGTTCTTCGCTTCGGCAGTAAGAGCGGGCTCGCGCGTCTGCCTGGTCTTCCGGCTCCTGGTGAGGTTCTTGCCCTCTTTGGAGTCACGAAAGTGGCGTGTTCTCCAATCTAACTAGCTTCTCCTTATGCAATATTAATTCACATAAGGGAAATTCGATTAAACCACTTTTTGCGTTAAGGGCACAAAACGAACAAACGAACGTTTTTCGAATTCATCTCGTCATCAACTAGCACCAACTGGGTGTCTAGTTAGACGATGTATCTAAACTAATACCCAAATTAGCACTAGTTAGACACACAAAAAATCCAAGCAGTTCACACGACACTTGTGAACGTTCAAAGCAACTGACTTGTCCCGAGTGATGTCCCAGGAAACAAGCACAGAGGCTCTTGTGTCTAACTGCCTTGCCCTGCTTCGGAAAAGGGGTTTGAAAGATGGTAGATTTAGTCGACGCCAATGTTCGCTCAGCTACATCAGCCCTCAGCGTTGCCGTGTCATACTCCTTAACGGCGAACACTAGCGCCTTTTGGATTCTGAGAACCATCTCCTTAATGTTCTTATGGACATAGCTTCTCACGTCCACAAGCTTGTGAAGTCCCGCGAGCTTAGGCAGCATAACTACGAATCAATCAAATCCACCAACATGCCTCTAGGTAAAGACAGACTTGTCCCTCTTTACCGTGAGAATTGACAAAAGAAAAGCCACGTAAGATCACCACTGAGAACCTGTCGACGATCATCAATGAAATTGCTGCTGTTCATCTCTGTTTGCCTTTCGAACATGTTGGTGGACAGGGCATTTTATTCAACTTTAAACCTTTCGTAACAGCTACGACCTGCACGTTGGAGGCTTGTATCACTTCAGTATTATCCTGCTCTACCGTATTATTTTAATAACTAATTTACGCTTGTTTTAAGTTGGAGCCCAATATTGAATATTCATAATTTAAAACTACAGGCTCAAGTGGCCCCTGATTGATGATATAAAAAAATGCAAAATCTTAACTGACAGCTTTATTAGAAATCTGATTAAAAGTTTAACCCCTTCTCTAACCTTATCAAATGTTGATGGATTGGTAAGCTTAGGCCCAAAAACTTTTCCTCGCACAAATATCGGTACGCTTTACTAATTAACAAGACTCGAAACGGTTCGAACCGCTTTATCCTTCCATGCCGAAGAATCAGATTGTCTATAAATATAACCCCTACCATCACAACCACTGTGGCAAAAGCTTTGTGAACCTGGAGCACACTGTTCCACTCGAAAAAGGGAAACTTATACCGCTTATGGTTTGACTTGTAACACTGACACCACTTGTCAGGACACGCTTCGATAACAAGTTTCCGCGTTGTGGCTGCGAGCAAAACAAGGATATTCTTCGCGGTTTTTTCCATGACCGCCTTTGAACTGGAAGTAAAAGCTGCCATGAAAATTTAATACCCACCGTGCTTTTAATCAGCGCACGTGTAGACACTGTTGGAAGAAAATAAATATATAAATAATAAATCGACGACCAAAACCATTGATGTAATCTTATTCATCCGTCTTATTTTAACTTACCCTCCAATGGCAGCTTGGAATCAAGTTAAAAAATCTCGTTACACCGAAAGGCCGAAACGACATCGATTACTGCGCGCAGGAAAATTTATGGGTTCAATGTCAACGTTGAAAAGTTATTCCTGATACTATAGGCACAATAGAGAGCTCTATACGTCCGAAAGTCACATCAACAACATGTTGAATAACATTGCCATATAAGCGGACGAAAATGGATCGATGCCTGTCAGTAGCAAGATTGAGCACATAATTCTTGTTTCAGTAGCAGCCTGCCTACCGAACGGATTTGCTCGTAGGGCCAATTTCAAATGTGAAGATACGTGATTGGAATTTAAAGCGAAGGGGAAATGGATGAAAAAATGAACACTTGTTAGCACATTCCGGTTCAGAAATTGACTCTTTTTTCCCTCCCTTTTACATGAAGGCAAATTGAGAATGGTACTGGCATGTTAAATTTCTGCGGTGAACGAATGTTTTTCAGCCGGATTGTTCTCTGATTAATGTGTGGGATTATCCGAAAAATCCACAGGATTTTCAGCACGTAAAATGTTTGGCACGAAATTCGCAAAACCGCAAAATTTAATGCACAACCACCACTACCAGATCCCAGGATGATTCCCAATTCCGTAAAAATAATGGTTGCACAATCATGATTGGACGACGGGGTATGCTCAAATTAATTGAATGCTTTTGATCAGCAGTCAAAATTCACTCAACGTGCCAATGGTCTAATAACGCAATCAAAATGCATCCCGTGGTGTGACATTAATTAGACTACCTGCCAGGCATTGCCGATTGCGTTTTCCGGTTGCAATAATTTTAAAAACTCACTACCTATATAGTCATAATCGAAACTGGTGGCTGGTGTGGAAAGCTGTTCAGCACCATCCATCCACTCCACTGCAGCTGCTTTCTGTGATCCATATTGAAATACTTTGTGACAATTTTCCGACCCGTCCGCACTCCGACGCCGCCCGTCGACCGTAAAAACCAAAATGCGTCGCATGCAGGCGCTTATTGCAGCTTTCCGAGCGAAGAGTGGGAAGTTAGGGGACGGTTCCATTGTGGCCACAAGTATTTGTGATTTTAATTTGATAACTTCGTTGCAAACAATTTGAACAATTCAATTGCAAACGCTGGGACGCAGCTGCCTGCCGATGTGACGCACGGTGGGAGTGAGAGTATGGGATAACGACACGGTATGGTTCTCTTAGCAGTAACCGATCTCAACGAGTGGGTGCATTGTTTGCAGGAGAGTATTTGTCATAATGCATAAACTTTGCAGGGTGTGTTTACAATGGAAATTGTTGTTGTTGCTGCATCCGGGGGCAGTATGCGATGGCAATACCTTATGTGTGATAATGTTTGCTTCATTCGGCAATGGACAAATTGAAACAGTGTTCAGTTTGTTTCAATTTTTTTTAAAAAGAGAAATGACGAATTTCGCGCTAAATCGTATTCAGAGTTGGCTGCACCCTCTCAGATTTTAATGAAGCTTTCTGTCCATGAGAACTTTGTCACAAAAAGCCACTTTGCATACTTTTTTTTACCAATTTTTTTCAAATGGCTGTAGTCTAAAAATGACAAAACCTACAAAAAAGTGTTGCTGAAGTGATTTGCACAAAATTAGTTAAATTTATGAATAAAAATATTGAAAAAATTCTTCATCGACTCCTACACTGAAAAACCTGATTTAATCCACCTAGCGGTGCAATTGTGTCTTTCTCAATCATGAACACGAGAATTTTTTAGTTGCTTATATTTATTAAAAGCTTTTAAATGTATACATTACAATTTTATTATACATGGCATGACAACTATATACAAGAAAAGAAATCATTATTCGAGTTCTAAAATTTTGCAAAAGAAAAAACAGCCACGGTAATATTGTATTGAAAAAAAAGGTGCGAAATCGGCAAAGTCCCAAAAAGTCGATTTTTATAAAAACAATTTTTTTCGAGATAACATAAAATCTCGACGTTTCATGCATTTTAAAGATGTTTGGCATCAAAAATACGAATTCGATTTCTGAAATTTCATGGGGTCCCCACCTTGAAAAAAAAATTGAGCTCCGGCTTATATGGGAATTTTATATGTGACCGGACGGCTTAGTCTATATTTCCGAAACCATATAAGCGATCCGTATGAAATTTTATAGACATCTGTGGGGATATTATAGCTGTCATTTGGGACTAAGTTTGTGAAAATCGACCCAACCATTTCCGGGAAACTGGTGTGAGTTCGTCAATTTTGAAAGATGGCCGCTTTTCCCGGGCACTTCCGGAACCGTTTATGGTGGTCAATGTAGTCAATGATGGTTTGGTTGGCCGTCGGTGACCTAGAACTGAAAATTTAAGTTGTTTGAGAAACATTTTAGCGAAATTTTTACCTTTTTTGCTTTCATCGGAGTATCGGTTTGAATCACAATTTGCTATGTGATCGCACGCCACAACCTGTAACTCCGGAACCGGAAGTCGGATCGGGATGAAATTAAATAGCCATTTACGGGGACGCAATACCTTTCATTTGAGGCCAAGTTTAGTCGAATCGGTCTAGCCATCTCCGAGAAACCGATGTGACTGTTATTCTGAATTTAGATACTTCCGCCGGGGCTTCCGGAACCGAGGATGGTGGCCAATGTGGCCAAATAGACTTTGAATGGATGTTAGTGACCTAATACTACAAATCGAAGCAGTTGTGGTCATATTTTGGAAAATTTTTCACCTTTATACATTCATTGCAGAATTTATTAAAATCGACATTTTCTGCGTGTTCGTACTTATCACCCTGTAATTCCGGAACCGGAAGTCGGATCCATTAGAAATTCAATAGCAGCCTATGGGAGCGTTGCACCTTTCATTTGAGACTAAGTTTGTCAAAATCGGTTCAGCCATCTCTGAGAAAAATGAGTGACATTTTTGGTCACATACACACACACATACACACACACATACATACATACACACATACATACACACACACAGACATTTGCCGAACTCGACGAACTGAATCGAATGGTATATGTCACTCGGCCCTCCGGGCCTCCGTTAAAAAGTCGGTTTTCAGAGCAATTGCAATACCTTTCTATTGAGAAAGGCAAAAAGGTGCGAAATCGGCAAAGTCCCAAAAAGTCGATTTTTATAAAAAAAATTTTTTTCGAGATAACATAAAATCTCGACGTTTCATGCATTTTAAAGATGTTTGGCATCAAAAATACGAATTCGATTTCTGAAATTTCATGAGGTCGAAATCGGCAAAGTCCCAAAAAGTCGATTTTTATAAAAACAATTTTTTTCGAGATAACATAAAATCTCGACGTTTCATGCATTTTAAAGATGTTTGGCATCAAAAATACGAATTCGATTTCTGAAATTTCATGAGGTCCCTTTGAAAAAAAATTTGAGTTCCGGCTTATATGGGAATTTCATATGTGACCGGACGGTTTAGTCTATATTTCCGGAACCATATAAGCGATCCGTACGAAATTTTATAGACATCTATGGGGATATTATAGCTATCATTTGGGACTAAGTTTGTGAAAATTGGCTTAACCATTTCCGGGAAACTGATGTGAGTTCGTAAATTTTGAAAGATGGCCGCTTTTCCCGGGCACTTCCGGAACCGTCTATGGTGGTTAATGTAGTCAACGAAAGTTTGGTTGGCCGTCGGTGACCTAGAACAGCAAATTTAAGTTGTTTGAGAGACATTTTAGCGAAATTTTTATCTTTTTTGCTTTCATCGGAGTATCGGTTTGAATCACAATTTGCTATGTGATCGCACGCCACAACCTGTAACTCCGGAACCGGAAGTCGGATCGGGATGAAATTAAATAGCCATTTACGGGGATGCAATACCTTTCATTTGAGGCCAAGTTTAGTCGAATCGGTCTAGCCATCTCCGAGAAACCGATGTGACTGTTATTCTGATTTTAGATACTTCCACCGGGGCTTCCGGAACCGAGGATGGTGGCCAATGTGGCCAAATAGACTTTGAATGGATGTTAGTGACCTAATACTACAAATCGAAGCAGTTGTGGTCATATTTTGGAAAATTTTTCACCTTTATACATTCATTGCAGAATTTATTAAAATCGACATTTTCTGCGTGTTCGTACTTATCACCCTGTAATTCCGGAACCGGAAGTCGGATCCATTAGAAATTCAATAGCAGCCTATGGGAACGTTGCACCTTTCATTTGAGACTAAGTTTGTCAAAATCGGTTCAGCCATCTCTGAGAAAAATGAGTGACATTTTTGGTCACATACACACACACACATACACACACACATACATACATACACACATACATACACACAGACATTTGCCGAACTCGACGAACTGAATCGAATGGTATATGTCACTCGGCCCTCCGGGCCTCCGTTAAAAAGTCGGTTTTCAGAGCAATTGCAATACCTTTCTATTGAGAAAGGCAAAAACGTTTTCGGGGGAAAAGACCATGACACCATTTTCCAATATTTCTTCAAAAACTAATGGTTGTTTTTTTCACTGAAAAATGTACTAGCAAAAAGCAATAACTTTGTTATAAATTCATTGCTACATACTTTAAAATAAAATCGAACTTTCCTAAATTTTTTCTCTCAAACAGGTAAGGTGTTCAACTTTAAGGTGTTGTTGAAATAGATAATCGAAAAAACATAAGCGAAAAAGACTAATTTGTTTGCTTTAGACAAAATATCACATTCCTGAGCTTATCTAAGCGAACTTTCGAGATATCAGGCACTGCTGAATTCTACTTCTTGCGGAATATTAGAATACTTCGCGGACTATATTTGATCTGGAAGAAGATCGGATACGGTTCAATATGTTTCATTTTAAATGGAAGTTCGGATCTTTGGTGACGCATCTTGTTCGATATACATTTTACAATCATTTGGGTCAATTGAGGAGTACACTTATACTATGTTCACACTACAGAGTTAAAAGATGTTATAATAATTGGCATCAAGAAAAACGTCATCAAGATAGCGTTAAAACACGTTTTAACTCGTAGTGTGAACGTAGTATTAATAGTAGAGTGCCAATATTTATGTTTTTCCTGAAATTTTAAATCGGACACATCTCAAAAGTATTAGTACCTCGAACATAGTCCCCATGCAAATTTTTAGCGCAATTAAAAAAGAATGTCATGAAGAATCGATATCTGGTATAATGTTGAAAAAATCTCTTTTGTGGTACAAGGGATATTTTTGGGACTTAAGTTTGGAAATGCAGCTTCTATTTTTTTTAAATCGATGGAATGTCGAAATCTGGTGTCAATTCGGTAAGAAACTAGTTTTTTGATTTTTATTTGAAAATCTTAGTTTGAAAATTGAAAATACCAGAGATACTCTTGTCAAAACAATTTTTTTAATGAAGATGCAAGATCCGTTATTTCATGCAGTTCTAAGACATTTGGCATAGAAAATAAATTAAAAGCAACCTTTTCAAACCGCAGTATCAACTTAAATGCAGAATTTTCCAAATTTCATAAAGGCTGTCTTAAAACAAAATTTAGGGTGGCAGTAGATCTCGACGTTTCATCACATCCTAAGCCTTTTAGCATAAAAAATTCGAATTCAATTTTAGAATATTCTAAGGGTCCTATTGTGTTTTTTCAGGGGTGGGCCGGAGTCCCAAGGGATGCAGGTCCGAGTCCCAAGGGATGCAGGTCCGAATCCTGTTTTCGATTTTTTTTTCGCATAATTATGCGAAACTCATCATTTGGATCTGTTTGGTGGATTCCACCAAAAAGTCATAGTTTCTACCTAGCGTGGTTCAGAGATTCAAAATTCATCAGCGTCAAATCGGGAATATAAGTCTCCGAGAAGGACACAAATGTTTCCGTATATGAAAATAACCCTATCAAAGTGTTAAACAGTGCTGACGAAACTCGACGGATCTGTCTTTATTGATGATGAAACGTATACGAAATCCGATAAGGCCCCTGATTGCGATAAGGTTCTTGGCAGATTCAAGTTTGTTCTCGCTGTTATGTTCGCAAAAAAATGTATGATTTGGCAAGGAATCTGTTCTTGCACCAAGAAACCCAGCGTTTTGTGGCGGATAGGACTATGAATTCGGAAATAATAAAAACGAAGTGCCTCAACAAACGGAGCCCAACGATAGTCTATTCAAGTTTTTGTCAGAGCTAGCCATCAACCTTTATAGCCAGGACGAGCTACAATAGAGTCCAGGTGATGAGCGGCATTAACGCGAGAATTACTTCAAAATAGGGACGAGTGATTTGTTCCAGTTATTTCCATGAAATCAAATGTTCAATCCTTCGAAAGTATTTCGATCGAAAAAAGTATAAAATTTATATACATTTGAGAGTGCCCCATTTCTAATTGACCTAGCTTTTTTGGGCAAAACCACGATCTCGCATAGTAGGTATAACTGAAGGTGATTTGAACATATTTTGAACTAAAAAAACTTAATTTTTCCATTACTTATACTAGTGGTACACACTTTGAAATAGAATAACTTGTAACTACTTTCAAACGAATAATGAAAAAAGCTGTTTTAATGCACCTAGTGCAATTGTGCCTTTCTCATTTGTCCAAACTACGACTTTTTACATTTCTTACAAAAGAAATGTATAGGATTCGCTCAAACTTTGACAACTTTTTCCGAGGCCCGGAGGGCCGAGTCTCATATACCAATCGACTCAGCTCGACAAATTGAGACAATGTCTGTATGTGTGTGTGAGTGTGTGTATGTGTGTATGTATGTATGTACAAAATGTCATGTAATTATCTCAGCAATGGCTGAACCGATCTTAATGAAATTAGTTTCAAATGAAAGGCCTAACCTTGCCATTTGACACTATTATTTTTGATTTTCGATATGTTGTTTACTTTCTGAGATATGGGCGATTTTGTTAAAACACAGCAGGTTTTTCGCGAATAATTTTCGAACAATACAGTATTGTGCCACAAACTGCACATAAATTGAAAGCTTGTAAAAATACCTTTCTAACAAGCCATAGATTGTCCAAATCCGTGCACGAGCGGCGGAGATATTGAACATTTTGTATTTTTAATCCTCGCTTACCAATTTCCACCAACTAAAAATGAGATTGTTTCATACAAAGTATTGCTGTACTGGTGTTTTAGGGGCAAAACTAAAGCGATTTTGAATATCGGGGTATGAAAACACATCTACGTGATTCAAGGAATTCGATGTTGAGAACATTTTGTGAATTACCTTTATAATAAATTAACTATTTCTCAAAAATCAATAAATAAGTTCACTTCAAAGACAAAATAATGTGTTGATAAAGAAACAGTGAGTTCTAGTATTTATTCCTTGGATTAGGCATTGCGTTCAATTATGAGGTAAATGTTGGATGGTATATCAATACACAGATCAACAAGTAATTCACCTAGTAGTGGGATAAAAGATTTCTAATATAATTATGCTTGTGGCGTCACCGAAAGCAACTGTATGTTTGAAGCCCAAAAATCTAGCGAAAATTTAGCTCTTTTGCAAGATTTAGATTATACTGGTTATGGCGCAAAAATTACTACTTACATTATTTATGATAAGAATGTAAGAATCAATATATCATAATAATATACCTATAAAAATAATGTCACTGCATTAACCATCATTTGTCATTCCTCACACAACCCCCCCCCCCCCTCCCATCTCTCTCTCTCTCTCTCTCTCTCTCTCTCTCTCTCTTTCTCTCTCTCTCTGTCTGTCTCTCTCTTCTATCGCATCTATCTAGCTATTTCTGTATCCATTTCTAAGTTGTGTGATAAGATCTTTTGCCAATCTGAAATATTTATTAATTGTAATTGCGAAGGTTTGAGAAAGCAAAACTATTTTTTGTCTGCTGCTACATCAACCCAACTTTAATTCAATTGACGTTTGACGATGAAAATTTCCAAAAGAGACATTCCACGTGCGATATTTAAACTATTCGTATCTCTATTGAATTTTTAATGAAATATATGCTCAAAGACTGAAAGCTGAAGCCAGCAGGATTGGACTTGGCATCAACGTTTCGAAGACAAAATACTTGAGAGGAATAGGTTCTAGAGACGACAATGTGAACCACCCGAGTTCGGATTGACGGTGAAGAAATCGAGATGGTCGACGAATTCATGTATCTGGGTTCAATGGTAACCGACAATGATAACAGCAGAGAAATTCAGAGACGGATCTTGGCGGGAAATCGTGCCTACTTTGGACTCCGGAGGACGCTCCGGTCGAACAAAATTCGCCGGCGCACGAAGCTGATTATCTACAAGACGCTGATTAGATCGGTAGTCCTCTACGGCCACGAGACCTGGACTATGCTCGTGGAGGACCAACGCGCCCTTGGAGTTTTCGAACGAAAGGTGTTGCGTACCATCTATGGTGGCGTGCAGATGGAAGACGGAACGTGGCACAGGCGAATAAACCATGAGTTGTATCAGCTGCACATTCGTTATATTGGTAGGAACTTTCATGAAAAATAACGGATCAAAGACCAAAAATATCCATAAATTAGATCCAGGAAAAGAAGTCTCCCAAAGTACCCACTCTCGATGGGGGATGCAACTACAATGTGTCTTCTAACTTATCGTCGTCCATATTTGGATATACTGAGTAGTTTGAACCATTTCTTTTTCACAGTATTGGTCTGTATAGGACTTCTTTATCCATATTTCCTGCACGAGAATTCCGAACGAAACAATACAAACACGGCTTTTATGCAATCGACATAGCCTAGACATTTCACACTATTTACTTCAAATAAAAACTTTGAAATATCTACCTGTCTCATTCACGAATCGTATTCTCCCTCTGTCGTTCTCTGTTCAAGGGGCTTGAAAGCACATGTGACCTTGTCTCACTTTACTATATTCAATTGCGCGTTAAAATACTGGACCAGTAAATTATGTTCTGCACATAAATCTTTTTTCGGGAATATGTGATCAAAAAGTAAACTTCGAATTCGTCAAGTAAAGAAGCATGAAAACAAAAAGAATAAAACCAAAAAAAGATGGAAGCCCTAGAAAGTCCATTGCATATTTATTAGCCTTTTCTCAGAAGATGGGATTTTCAAAAACATTTCATAACTTTCTGATGCAATGGTTTTCAAATTCGTACAATCCGGTTTATTCTTTTTCTTTATTCAAAAATGTTTTTGGCTTCAAATATATGACCATTTCATTTTAATTAATTAATTCATTCCGCATTTATTCATTTTGTCCATCTGCGTTCATTTTACTTATTTTATTCGTTTCATTCTTTGGATTCACTCTGATCAGTTTATTCTTTTTGTGCATTTTACTCATATCATTCATTGTTTTCATTGTATGCATTTTATTAATTTTTTCCAGTTTATTCATTTTGTTCAGTTTCTCCATTTTAATAATTTGACTACTTTTTCAGTTTTAATCATTTCATCCAAATAATTTATTTGATTCAATTTATTTCTTTATATTAATTTATAACCTTTTACTGTTGTTCAATTTTTCATTTTAATAAATGCATTTAATTCTGCTCATTTTCTTCTTTTTATTCATTTTATCACTTCAGCTCATTTTGTATATTAGATTCGTTTGTTTTATTTATGCATTTCATTTATTTTTTACTTTATTCATTTTGTTCATCCATTCTTTTTATTCATTTGATCCATTTCATTAATTTGATTCATTGTATTCACTGGATGAATTAAATCAATTTGATTCATTTAATTCATTTGATTCATTTAATTAATTTGATTCATGTGATTCATGTGATTCATTTGATTCATTTGATTTATTTGATTGATTTGATTCATTTGATTGATTTGATTCATCTCATTCATTTGATTCATTAGCTTCATTTGATTAATTTGATTCATTTGATTCATTTGATTCATTTGATTCATTTGATTCATTTGATTCATTTGATTCATTTGATTCATTTGATTCATTTGATTCATTTGATTCATTTGATTCATTTGATTTATCTGATTCATTTTATTCATATCTTTAATTTTATGCATTTCATGTTCAGTCATTCGTTTCATTTCATTCAATTTGTTAGTATGAGTCAATTTATTCTATTAATCTTATAACTATTTCTAAATATAATCTTAATTTTTATTTAATAACTTAATCTAATTTGATTCGTGTATATTATAATTTTGATTTCCATTAATTTTTCTACTCATTTTATGAATTTAAAAACCTATTGTTTCATTTTTTGCTTTACTTTTTTATTTCGGTCGTTTTGTTGATTTCTATAATTTATTCAGTTTATTCGAGATTTTATTCGTGCAAGACTAGAAACTGTTTTCATCCCACCTCTAATTGGGTGCCTACTTCTCGTGAGTTCTGCAAACTAATCCAATAGTGAAATGTGTAAGAAATGTCTCATCTCACTGCTAGGTGGATTAAATCGGTTTTTTGAATGTGAATCGATGACTGTTTTGAGCTCAAATAATATTTAAATTTTATTTATCCATCACATTCCCCACAATGGCTAGTTATGTTCAATACAATGGTGGAAATGTATATTACATATTCAGTGTGATTTGCACATACATACAATGGATCGACAGCCACGATCTTAAGATATTATGTGTTTACACTGAAACAGCGCGTGGAACCAGCGGTGGATCACGGAGGAAGATCCAGGGGGGGGTCTGGACCCTGCCGAAAATTTTCAACTTGTTATGAAATTTTAAACTAGTTTTCATTTTAAAGTAACAACCCCTCACTGCATACTCTTACCTAAGCCAATATAAGCCGCAATTTTTTTTTGGCCGGGATTAGTTGACGATTTTTAGAGTGATTGCATAACCTTTCTATATGAGAAAGGCAAAAACATTCGACTCAATGGAAGTTATATATGATAATGATTCTATTTTTACACTGCTTCTGGTGTAATCCGTTTAATAGTAATGAGTAATGAGATAATGCAGTCTTCTCGTGAATAGTACCAAAGTAGGTCCATTATATTTAATATCTTATACTAATTTTCTGTCGAAATTTCAGAATAGGATTTGGGTTTCGGGTGGCGAAACATACCAATTTTTCGGTAGTTTTAACTTGCCTACTGATTCTTAGATGAGCTGGACAAAACTACTGATATTTCAAATCGGGATTTTCAGTATTCAATCGCTCTTGTTACATAGATGTTTTTGGAACAAGCTACGGTTTATCGATACACTTTCAGTGAAACTACGGACATGAAATTCAATCTGAGCATCCTGTGTGACTCCCAATTTTGAAAAGACACTGTCTTCGTAAATATAAAATATAATAATTTGAAAAAGATTTGGGAATCTCCAATCCACATTTAGCCTACGCATAAAACTGCGAGTTTATTTGGGTTCATTCGCATTGCCAATCTCGTTTCCATAAATTGCTAAACTCCCATCACCCGCCCGAAACAAGCTGTCCATCCACTTTAATGCTCCTGAAAGACATCTGATTATCCGTTTGTCGTTTTTATGATGATAGCTTAGCCGATTGCTGCCCTCGTTCGTCGTCGTTGTCGTCGTTGTCGACGTTGCGTCTTTAATGGATGGAAGGATGGCTGGGCGGCGGGTGGCACCCAATCGTTTCGGTCTGGGTCTGAAAAGCACTCGGAAACCCAGACCCCGAGTCATCATTCGGATGTCGCTTGAAACGCAATCTATGGCGCGGAAAAAGCTCAGCATTTTCCGAAACGAAAGAATGACGCCTCCATCAACTTTCCCCTCCTCGAGTCCCATCACTTCGAAATCGACTTGGCTACCACGCCGAGTGGCGGCGGCGTTTTCGTCAGCGCACGTGTTTTTGGGTTTCTCGGGTATACATATTCGAGATAGCGGAAAATTGATCGTCATCGCAGCATATTTTTTTCCCACCCTCTGTCAGACCACCGGGACAGGTTGGCCCTGATGGAAAATGGCAAATTTCTGAATTTCGCTGTTGAGGGGGAAGATTTGCCATTTCTGATTAGATTCTGGAAGTACCATTATTTAATCTACTCAAACATTTGATTACAATGTGAACCTGATAACCGAAAGGAAAAAAAACACCCCACTGACCTGCTACTGTCCGATGCTTCGTCGAATGACTTTTCTCTTGCTCGCTCTCCAGCGAATTTCGGCTACCGGCTTGATTAGTCTTGTACTCTGTTCCTTCTCGTCTGCTTGCACTATCATAACTACTGCTACTTGCTTCCACGTCCGCCAACCGAACGGCGGCACTGGCCGGTGCTTCCAACAAATTTTCCGGATGGATACCGTGACTCCAAGTCCGGCTGTCATCTGCGGTCATCGTCGATTTGAGCGTGGAGGTGTAAACGACAAATGCCGTTGGTGCGGATGATTGATGCGTCGCCGCTGGTACAGAGTGAGCTATCATTAATGCAATTATGCAGCATTGATACATCATGGTGAGTAACATCAGAACGGCTACGGAGGCGTCGCTTGTTCCACATTAAGGTGTGCGACGGGGGTCGGGTTTGGTGTGAAGGACTGAAGCCAAGTTGGTTGTTTTTTCTTGATATTTTTTGGTTTTAACTAGATTAGGTAGTCGGTCGGTTGGCTTGTCCGAGTATTCAATGGTACAAGTCTGTGAATAATAGAAAAAAGCAGCAGGAAATTAGCATTGGGTTTTAGATTATGCGTGAAATGTGTAATGATACAGTGGTTTCGAACAGAACAGATGTGTTTGTGAAAATATCTTCGTTTGAAAATAACATTTTTACAGCTACGCGAAGTAGTGTAACTAGAACATAATCGATGCCTCGTCTGGAGGAACCCATGCCGACTCGAGCAGGACCAACCGGGGTCCTAGTACATAATTCTTCCTGATGAAGGCCACCCAGGTCTGTAATCTATGCCGTTGATCTCCCGATGCCTCAAACTGAAAGTTATTAATTTTCTCCCCGTATCATCTTTGTCCACCCTCCCTCCTCTGACTCTTATACACAGAAGTATCACCCCCTACCCCCTAAATATCTTTACGAAGCATTTTGCTCTTCCTGTCTCTTCCAGTTTTAATTGTTATATTGCATAATCTCGTTGAAAATGCCCAACTCTACTACTACTGATAAAAATAGCTCTAATGAATCTTTCCGAATCTTTACAAAATTCAATCACGCCCTCTAGTTTTTCCTAGTTTTAAGATGGTTGTAAAAAATGTCCCTTTAGTTAACAATTACACAGTGCTAAAGTGATTTTGTTCTTTTCTACAGGTTGTAGATCTCATCAAATGAAACACAAAGCAATGTATGAAAAATGGTGTATACCCTCAAAATCTTGATTCATAGCAAAAAAAAAAACATTTTTTCGAAACTATCTGCAATAAAAAAAATTCCGCTGTCATTTTCCAACCTATTTTTAATTTTTCCAATGGTATGCCATACTTTGTTATTTTGTTAAAAGTACTATGCGGTTATGGGACAACAATTCTGCTATTTTGTCATTAAAAATATAAAAATTGCTCAGCATTTTTATAGGGAAACCTCTTCGTTTTAATAAAAATTTAAAAGAACATTGATTTCCGCATTCAATGATCTATGCTTGAGCAAAATCGGTTGGAAAATGGCTGAGTTATTCATTTTTTCAACATTAGAAACCTCCTCGCATGAACTCTTAAGGGGTTAGTGAGGTATTGTCTCGCACTATAAGATGCTATAATTATATAATATATATTATATAATTTATATCTTCGGTTATTTTATCCAATTTAATGTTCAATGTTCACACACATACTTTTGAATGTATACGTAATCGAGCAAAAAAAATATTCATTTTCCTGTATATTTTATATGAGACCGTCTGTTAAAAAGTTGATGCGAGCAAGTTTCTAATTTGGGAAAAAATAATAACTCTGCCACTTTTCAACTGATGTTGATCATAATTTGGTCGTTGGATACGGAATTAAATGTTCTCCTTAAATTTTTATAAAAACAATGACGCTTCCTAATAAGAAGGTAGATTTTCATATTTTTAATGAAAAAATGGCAAAATAATGGTAACTTTCATATTGTTGTCACAAAACCGCATAGTACGTTTAAAAAAAGATCATAACATAGCATATCGTTGGAAAGATCATTTCTTCTTCTTTCCAAAACACTCAAAATTTAAAATCGGTTGAAAAATGACGGAAAAAAAATTTAGTGCCGTAAGTTCCGAAAAATCATTTTTTTGCTTTAAGTGAAGATTTTTGGGGTGTATTAAATTGATCAAACATAGTTTTGGTTGTTGACCTACAACCTTTACTATATCACTCAAAAAGTACATTCAATTAATTTTATTTTGTAGCACCGTGTTATTTACTCCAATAATCTCCCTGTTAAAAATGTCAAACCGTATTACCAATACAACTAAATGACCCCCTAATATTACTACAATTATATTACCCCCTCGTATATATGTATAAGATAGCCATACAGTCTCCTTACTTTCATTAAAAAACTCGATATGTAATCCCCTAGTTTCAATAAATTTAAAATGAAAAGCGAAAGAAATTGGCACCTTTAAGCTAATGCAAACGCTAAAAATTCGATGCCCAAGGCCTTAATCAAGAAGTTGTATGTTTCTCATTCGTGAACTGAAACTCTAGGATTCCATAGTCGGTTTTGTTTAACATAAATTTGAAAATATCTTTAACATTGTTATAGAAGTTGGCTATTTTGTTTATTTGTTTATAATTATAATATTATAAATTGTAGCGAAAAGTTTAAATAATGAATGCACGAAAATTTTAAATACAAATAAATGTTGGTATGCTTATTGGTCCTTTTCAAAACTACGCGAGAGCTGTATTTAACCGATACTAAGGGCTTTAGTACCGCCAAAAATTTTCGATCTGGTGAGAAATTTTGGTGTTTACCCATTTTTTCTCCTTAGAGGGAAATATAGCATAAACACCAACCCGCCTCGTCGCATAACTGTCATCGATGAGTAGCATAACCAGCGCACAAATGTCAAACAAAAATTACCACACCTATCTGCACAAAACAAAAACGTTCACAGGCGTGAAAATGAACAAAAATTTACAACTAAATGTGAACGGTACATAACAGCGGTGAACATCATGTTACCAAAACAAATACACTATACGGCAGTGGTTTTCAACCTTTTTCATTACATGTACCCCTTTCCGATTACAGATCCCCATGATGTACCCCTAAATTACCATCATTACCCACCTTGTCACAATCAAATGATTTTTAATTGGACGAAAACCATAACTTTCCAATAAAAAAACCTGTTCCTGAGCAGTCTCAGTAAACATCTCAATTCTTGATACACTGCAAGAACATATAGAGACAAATATCCGACAGGAATGTTAGAAGAAGTTTAAATTAAAATATCCTACATCATACACCCCCTACAATAGTCTAATATATCCCTGGGCCATGGGGGTGAATTCACTCCCGGTTGAAAACCACTGCTCTACGGAGTGTATAGTCAACATTAGGTATAATTTTGTGTGGTATAGGGTGAGAGCTGGCTCGAACACTTTGAAAACCTTTTTCAAGTGTCGGTCACTCCACCAATAACTGGGCATGATCCGCCAAGGGTTCGACGTATTACCCGCGTCATCACCGAAGATGCTCAAAGCTGACCCCGTAGTATCTGCACAACTGTTGCATCAATTATTCTACAGTATTTGGGACACCGCGACTTTTCCGGCCAACTTGATGAAAGGCGTCTTAGTGAAGGTACCCAAAAAGAGTGACCTGACTGTATGCGATAATTGGCGGGGCATCATGTTACTGTGTGTCGTTCTCAAAGTTCTCTGCAAAGTGATCCTGAACCGGATACAGGAGAAGATTGACGCAACTCTCCGACGGCATCAGGCAGGATTCCGTGCCGGACGATCCTGTGCGGACCATATTGTCACGTTCCGTATAATCCTGGAGCAAGTCAATGAATTCCAAGAGTATCTCTACTTAGTGTTCACCGACTACGAAAAAGCTTTCGACCGTCTCAATCACGAAAATATGTGGGGAGCCCTGAGATGCAAGGGAGTCCCTAAGAAAATCATCGGTCTAATTGAAGCACAGTACGAGGAAATTTTCGTGCAGAATATTGCACGATGGTGTCTTGTCTGACCCCATCCGGGTCGTGGCTGGAGTTAGGCAATCGTAATCGACGAGATCCTGGTAGGAGCGATTGACCGTGAACCAAATCGTGGGTTGCTGTGGCAACCTACTACTATGGAGCATCTGAATGACTTCGAATTGGCGTTGCTCTCCTAGCACAACGGCGCTCTAACATGCAGAGTAAGCTTGATGATCTTGCCGATCGCTCCTCAGCGGCAGGTCTCAAAATCAACGTCAACAAAACCAAATCGTTGGATATAAACACGGTCAACCATTTCAGTTTTACGGTAGCTGGGCAAGCAGTGGAGAATGCCGAAAGCTTCCAATATTTTTGTCGCCAAATGGCGTCTGATGGAGGAACCAAGATCGACATAGGAGCACGGATCAAGAAGGCGAGGGCTGCTTTTGCGATTTTAAGAAATATCTGGAAAACAATCAGAATAGTCGACGCACCAAAACCCGAATATTTAACTCGAACGTGAAATCTGTGCTACTATACGCCAGTGAAACCTGGTGCGTATCAGTGGAGAACACGCAACGGCTGCAGGTTTTCATCAATAGATGCCTGTGGTACATAATTCGTGTACGGTGGCCTCACAACTGGATCTCCAATGCTGAGCTCCATCGTCGATGCCATCAGAAGCCGATAGCGACAGAAATTCGAGAACGAAAGTGGAGGTGGGTCGGCCACACTCTGCGCAGGGGCGGAAACGAAATCTGCAAGCAAGCGTTAGACTGGAACCCAGCAGGACATCGCAGCAGAGGCAGACCCAGAGGCTCATGGCGGCGCAGCCTCAACAAGGAAATAAAAGAAGTCGACGAAAGTTTGACCTGGCAGCACGTCAAGGCGATGCATGGCGGGCAATCGCCCAGGATGGCGATCTTTCACGACGGCCCTTTGCACCACCAGGGATGCGCAGGAATAAAACAACACAGGGTGAGATACTCAGAAAACAGTTTAACGTATGCTGAATATTAAATATTAACCAGCCACCCTGTGCGGGTGCACCAATCCTGAGTGCCAGCTATAAGGGAATATTGGGAGACTTGACCAAGCGTAGAATTCTATTATTGGCTATCACGTGTTCCATTAGGTTCCCAAAAAAATTTCAAAAATATTTTTATAATTGTTTCGGTCCCTTAGGGCAATTTTAAAAGTTTGGAATGAAAAATCCTCTCCTTATTAAAAATATTCCGTGATTAAGAATTTTACCTTAAATGACGTAATTTTTTATTAAACTTTGAATGGACATATCTACTCGACTAATAATTACTTTCAAAGCACTCAGACATTATTTTATTCTCTATGAGCTAGTGAAATAATTTTACATAAATCGGAACATTGAAATAGTTATTACTTATTTGCACGACATTAAACGCAATAACTAATGTTAGGGAGACTTAACCAAGATTTTTGGGAAGACTTGACCAAATGGCAATAAGCTGAAGCAATATATTTTTTTTTGATATTTACTATGATGTGGTACCAATTGTTAATGTTAATCACGTTACGAAAAAAATACCACATCAAACATCAGTCTATATCTTATAGTACTGCACACAGAAAAAATAATTTGAAATTTTAAGTTTATTTTCATGCACATATTTGGAGCATGAATATAAATGTAAAATTAAGTTCCACCATAAATACAAACTTGCTGTGCTTTCTCAACGAATTTTATAACACGTTGATTGAAAATTACAGTTTCATTAAACGGGATACCAATAGACCTTAATGTATTTTTAATCCAACATTGGTGTAAAATAAATGGCATGTAATATTACAGGAACGAAAGTGTAAAATCATACGCTTTTTAATGCTCCCATTGAGTGCATCGAATTGAATTTAACTTTCAATCAAATTTTTGATTCAAGCTTTGTATGTTTACATTCGTATTGCAATATAAGCAGTACAAGGAAAAACAGGAAAAATGCATTAAACATATTAAACAGTCGATATTTATGAAATTTTATATTTTGTTCTGCTACCTAAGGATCTCGACAATATGGAAAAAACAGATTTAATCCACCTAGCAGTGAGATAAGACATTTCATATCACTGTTGGATAATTCATTAGTTTGCAGAACTCTTGCGAAGCAGGCATCCAACTAGAGATGGGATGAAAACAGTTTCTAGTCCTGCACGAATAAAATCTCGAATTAACTAAATAAATGATAGCAAATCATTAAAACGAACGAAATAATAAAATAAAGCAAAAAATGAAATAAAAGGTGTACAAATTCATAAAATGATTAATGTAAATCAATATTATAATACACACGAATCCAATTATATTAGCTTAATTGATGAAAATTTGGACTATATTTAAAAATAGTTATAAGAATTAATAGAATACATTGACTCAAACTAACAAATTAAATGCAATAAATAAAAGGAATGACTAAACATGAAATTAATAAAATTAAAGATATGAACCAAATGAATTTAATGAATCAAATGATTCAAATGAATCAAACGATTAAAATGAATCAAACGATTAAAATGAATCAGCTGAATCAAATGCATCACATGATTCAAATGAATCAAATAAATCAAATGAATCAAATGAATCAAATGAATCAAATGAATCAAATGAATCAAATGAATCAAATGAATCAAATGAATCAAATGAATCAAATGAATCAAATGAATCAAATGAATCAAATGAATCAAATGAATCAAATGAATCAAATGAATCAAATGAATCAAATGAATCAAATGAATCAAATGAATCAAATGAATCAAATGAATCAAATGAATCAAATGAATCAAATGAATCAAATGAATCAAATGAATCAAATGAATCAAATGAATCAAATGAATCAAATGAATCAAATGAATCAAATGAATCAAATGAATCAAATGAATCAAATGAATCAAATGAATCAAATGAATCAAATGAATCAAATGAATCAAATGAATCAAATGAATCAAATGAATCAAATGAATCAAATGAATCAAATGAATCAAATGAATCAAATGAATCAAATGAATCAAATGAATCAAATGAATCAAATGAATCAAATGAATCAAATGAATCAAATGAATCAAATGAATCAAATGAATCAAATGAATCAAATGAATCAAATGAATCAAATGAATCAAATGAATCAAATGAATCAAATGAATCAAATGAATCAAATGAATCAAATGAATCAAATGAATCAAATGAATCAAATGAATCAAATGAATCAAATGAATCAAATGAATCAAATGAATCAAATGAATCAAATGAATCAAATGAATCAAATGAATCAAATGAATCAAATGAATTAATTGAATCAAATGAATCAAATGAATCAAATGAATCAAATGAATCAAATGAATTAAATGAATCAAATGAATCCAATGAATGTAATGGATCAAATGAATAAAAAGAATGGAATGAACAAAGAAAATAAATTGTATAAAAAATATATGAAATAAATAAATAAAACAAGCGAATCAAATGAACAAAATTAGCTGAATTGATAAAATGAATAAAAAAGAAGAAAATGAGCAGACTAAAATGCATTGATTGAAATGAAAATTTAATGGATGTTGAAAGGTTATAAATTAATAGAAAAAAATGAATTGTGTCAAATAAATTATTTGGATGAAATGAATAAAACTGAAAAAATACTCAGATTAATAAAATGAAGAGAAAATGTATGAACTGGAAAAAATGAATAGAATGCATTGAATGAAAACAGGGAATAAAATAAGTTAAATGAATGATATGAGTAAAATGCACGAAAAGAATAAACTGATCAGAGTGAATCCAAATGATGAAAAGAATAAAGTAGATAAAATGAATGCAGATGGACAAAATGAATAAAAAGATGCTGAATGAAATATTTAATTAAAATGCAATGATCATTTAAAGTTTAAAATTAAAAAAAAAAACATTTTTTAAGATAGATAATAAATCTTGAATTTGAGAACCATTGCATCAGAAAGTTATGAAATGTTTTTTGAAAATCTTATCTTCTGAGAAAAGGCCAATTATTATACAATGGGCTTTCGGGCTTCCATCCGTTGTTTGTTTTATTCTTTTAGTTTTCACGCCTCTTTACTTGACGGCGTCGTTTTAAAATTATCTGGTGTTTCTACATTATTGATGGACTTTTATTAATTATCAGGAACATGGAACGTTCAATTAGCTTTGGAATTCAAAGTTTACTTTTTGGTCACATATTCCCGAAAAAAAATTGTGCTGAATAGAATTTGCTGGTCCAGTATTTTAAGGCACAATTGACTATAGTAAAGTGAGAGTCACATGTACTTTCAAGCCCCTTGAATAGAGAGCGAAAGAGGAAGAATGCGATTCGTAAAAGAGACAAGTAGATATTTCAAAGTTTTCATTTGTCCTATACAAACCAATACTGTGAAAAAGAAATGGTTTAAACTATCAGGATAGCAAAAATTTAGTCAGATCAACTACTGTCTAATGCATAAACTCTGATTGTAATCCTTGCTAATTGACTTGTACAATTTAAAAAACTCGAATGAAACGTGTGCTGAATTATCCAATGCCTTACTACTAATTGTGATTGCCATTGAAACATCAGTTGAAGTATACTCAGTATAGAGCAGATACGTTAGAAGACATATTGTACTTGCATCCCCCATCTAGAGTGGGGACTTTGGGAGACTTCTTTTCCCGGATCTAATTCGTGGATAGTTTTGCGCTTTGATCCGTTATTTTTCATGAAAGTTAATACCAATAAAACGTATGTGCATTTTCAATAATATCATCATGAAAAAGGTGTTCTTAGTTTTCACATGACATGTTTGAGCATATGTTTCATTCAAAATTCAATAGAGATACGAAGAGTTGAAATATCACACGTGAAATGTCTCTTTTGAAATTTTTCATCGTCAAACATCCATATTACCCAGTTGAGCCACATATTTTTCTGAGAAAGCTATGAATTTCCTTAATTATAGTGTATATACAAGCTTTGAATAGAACGGAATTTAATTTGAGTTGAGGTAGTTTTTGATGGTCACCTGTCTACCCATAGTGCAACGTTTCTCAGGACTGCAAATATTTTATTTGCCATGTAGGATGTATTACTAGACTTGTTTCCGCGAGTCCCTTTTACACTAAAATGCAAAGAAAATAATGGGTTAACAGCAGACAAAAAATAGTTTTGTTTTCTCAAACCTTCACATGAAATTAGCTTGAATATTAATAAAGATTAGCAGAGGATCTTATCACACAAGAGAAATAGCAAGATAGATGTGAGTCGTGACAGTTGCCACGAACACGAAGAGAGAGAGAGAGAGAGAGAGAGAGAAAGAGAGAGAGAGACAGAGAGAGTGAAAGTGAGATAGAAATGGGGGGGCATGTGAGGAATGGCAAATGATGGTTCATGCCGAGACCTTATTTTTATAGGTATATTATGCAATATATTGATTCCTTACATCCTTATTATAAATAAGTAGTAATTTTTGGCGCCATAACCAATATAACCTTGCAAAGGCTCAAATTTTCGCCAGAGTTTTGGGATTCAGATATCAGAAATCTTTTATCTCACTACTAGGTGAATTACTTGATAATCTGTTTATTAATATACCATCCGAAATTTATTTCACGATTAAACGCAACGTCTAATCCAAGGGATAAATACATGAACTCCAGAAAAAATTTCACTATGAATACATTATTTTGTTTTTGAAGTGAACTTACATATTGATTTTTGAGAAATAGTTCAGTTATTATAGAGGTAATTCACAATATGTTTTCAAAATCGAATTCCTTCAATCACGTAGATATGTTTTCATACCCTGATTTTCAAAATCGGTTTAGTTTTGCCCCTGAAACACTAGTAAACCAATACTCTGTATGAAGCGGTCTCTTTTTTAATTAGTGAAAATTGGTAAGCGAAAAATAAAAATACAAAATGTTTAATATCTCCGTCGCTCGTTAACGGAATTTGACAATATATAGCTTGTTCGAAAGGTATTTTCACAGGGGTATTTTTTTCTAATTATGTGCAGATAGTGGTGACTATATTGCTTTGTTCGAAAGTTATTTACTAAAAACCTGTAATGTTTTGACAAAATGACCCATATCTCAGAAAGTAAAAAAACATGTCGAAAAATAAAAATAATAGTGTCAAATAGCAACGTTAGGCCTTTCATTTGGAACTAGTTATATTCGGATCGGTTCAGCCATTGCTGAGATAATTACATGACATTTTGTACATACATACATACACACATACACACACATACAGACATTGTCTCAATTTGTCGAGCTGAATCGATTGGTATATGAAACTCGGCCCTCCGGTCCTCGAAAAGAGTTTTCAAAGTTTGAGCGAATTCTATACATTTCTTTTGTAAGAAATGTAAAAACCTGTTTTAATCCACCTAGTGGTGCGATTGTGCCTTTCTCATTTATCCAAACTATGATTCATGAGCTGGTTATGTTCAATATCATTGTGGAAATGTCTACTGCATTCTTATTATACTTTGCATGTATCCCACGACTGCCACGAAAGTCGACGCAAACACACTTTAAACCAGTGCTGGTTGGAGTGGAAATGGATTGGCAAAGGGAGGGGGAAAGGTTAGCAGAGTAAGTGTGGAGGATGCGTCAGAAAACCTTCATCTTATTTCGGTATACGTGGTGGATGAAGGGAATGCGGGTTTGAAGGTGGTCCAAGGGTGGGGGAGAGGTGATGAAGGAGGAGAGTGTAAGGGCAAGGGGGGAGGGTGGCGACGCAATACCCACCTGCATGTTTTGCCATGGTATGACGACGCAATATTCAACTGCATGTTTTGCCATGGTTTGAGGAAATTGGTTCAGTCATCACCGAAGAACTGATGTGCCTGTAATTGTGGAATATACCTGGAATCCGGAACTTCCGGAATCGTCGTTGGTGGACAATATATTCAAAAAATGTTTGATTGGAATTCAGTGATCTAGATGTGCGATTAGATGTAATTTGGTGACCATTTCAATAGATTTTAGTCTCTGTGGTATTACGATGGTAACGGTTTAAATGGGTAATTCCAGAGTAACATTACTAACCAACCTGTAACTCCGGAACCAAAAGTAAGAACCGAATGAAATTCATTGGTAGTCAATGGGATTTCTGTATCTTTCATTTGAAATCAAGTTTGTAAAAATCGGTCAAGAATTCGCTGGGGAATAGGTGTGATATTAGATTAGGAACTTGGCAAGTTCCCCGGAGGCATCATGAACCGTCATAGGTGGCCAATGTGGTTAAAGCTACTTTGATTGATCCTTAGTGATCTAGGCCCGCAAAATAGAGTAATGTTAAATCAATTTTAATATGTTTTAAGTCATTTGGACATCATGGTTGTTCCAGTTTATATGGGAATTTGCCGTGTGACCGCACTCTTCAACCCGTAACTCCGGAACCGGAAGTCGGATCAACTAAAAATTCAATAGTAGCTTATGGGAGCGTTAATGACACTAAGTTTGTGAATATCTGTTCAGCCATCTCTGAGAAAATTGTGTGAGTTTAATGACACACACACGCACATACACACAGACATTTGGCGATCTCGACGAACTGAATCGAAAGGTATATGACACTCGGCCGTCCGGGCCTCGGTTGAAAAGTCGATTCTTTGAGTGATTGCATAGCCTTTCTTTATACGAGAAAGGCAAAAATATGAAATGTCCGAGATTACTGTTCTGAGGTATTTCCGAGCTGGCAGCAAATTGTGATGTTGTGTAGTCTCCAATTTTCACTGCCATTTCACGTTCAGTTTGGTACGAGTAAAGCCAATTCAGAAAGGAGCGATTAAATCCAAGGCTACTTAATTTGGAAACAGTTATCTGGTGATTAATTTTTTTTTAAACGGCGCGGAGTAGTCGGTGTTTATTTTATCTACCTGTAGTCTTGCTCGGGAAAATATAAGTTCGATTGACTTGAAACAAAATCGTCTTTGACTTACGGTCATGTACCGTTGAACTATTACTAAAAATGAAATCGGATCTGAATCTCAAGGAAGTGACGTACATACAGTTACACCACGTGAGAAACTGTGCACAGAAAACGTTTAAAAGATTAGTCCGGGCAGAAAACTTCATTGTGAGGAACATTATGCAACACGGCGTCGAATATGACAACTTTAATGCTAATCCTGAATGTAAAGATGAGGATTACATTGAAGTGCGCCTACACGAGCTAGCACCGCGCGTTAGGCCAGAAAATATTAAAAGATTTATATCAAAATATAGGGAAGTTGAATCCGTTACAAACGATACTTGAGAAAACATTTTCAGTGGCATTCCCAACGGCGTTCGTCATGCTAGAATGCAGTTGGCAAATAACACTGTGTAGCTGATCAGATTCCTACGTACCAGTTTTGTAACCAGATGTCACATTTCGGAAAACAATGTTTCAAAGTTGCTAAGAAAAACTAACCTACTACAACCAATGCCAATAAATAAGTTTTCAACAGATTTTGATAAAGCACAATCAATGAGCCAATCAATAACTGATGCACTTTGTATATCTCACCTGTCTAGCTTCTCCAAACCAACAACCAGCACAATAAATGCCGATAAACACGGATTTACAACAACGACACGTAAGAGCAAGAAACAAATAAGAACTTGGGACTCATTTGTTTCTCCGTTTCGATTATTCGAACATAACGAAAGCTGTACCGATGATGACAAGGACATGTACCATAACGCGAGAGAAGGCAAGTGGACTGCTTCTCCAGTTGTAGTGGACAACGCAACGAATCCATTACACCCAAGAAAAAGGCTCTCAACACGCAGCAATTATTTTTTATTTTTACTTAATGTAAAAACATGAAAGCTTCCCGGCTAAGTTATACTAAGGCATTGAGTTGTGTGAAATATAGAAAAATAAATATAAAATCAATGTTAAGCCGTGGGGGTCCGCAACAATCCAGGGTGATTTAGAACGGATCCGTGATACGGAAAATGCTGAGAACCACTGTCTTACAGTATCTCTTTACCACGTGACATAGTTCCCGCATGACTTCACTCATCACAAATTCCACCGGTAGCACCGAGCAAAACACTCCAACCTATGCGAAAAGATCCTTATCGTCTTTCGGAACCAATTTTTGGTATCTCTGTCGAGCTTCCCTAAAAAGAACGAAAAAAACGACCTTCTAAAGAAATTACCAAGCGTCAACAAATTTCATTAAAAAGTTCTGTTCTACACGGGACATAACTCCATCCGGACAGTCTAGCGCGCGTGTGTGGCTGTGCTCCAAGCATGCTGAAAGGAAAGAAAATCCCCTCAAGTCCTATGTGCAACCCAACATGGTTTATGATTCCCGCAATACAATTTGACTTTGAAACTTCATGTTGCATTGGAAGGAGGAAAATGGGAATGGTTTCGTTTCCTAAGGCAACCGCGACCATCAATGACAATGTTAAATACTCACACCCTCTCGGAGATAGTTTTTACCCGAAACGGGGAAAACATTGACCTTTTCACTAATAGTTGTTTCCATCCTCCCAAATAAAAACTTTTTCTCGCTCAGAACTGCAGTGCCTATGAATTTTTATTTCATAACATAAACGCGACCGTTTTGCGGCATAGAATTTTCATCTTTCGGACCACTTTTTACTGCAATTGCATTTCTCGCTCAATTCGTTAAAGTCGTCGAAAAATTGTGTCGGCGGAAGGGTCGCACGGAGGAGGAGGAGGTGGAGGTTACACGAAACAAGTTTCAACAGCAAGACTTCCATTGGACTTGGAAAAGCACTTCCGCAGTGTTGTTAGCATTCTCAATTCCATTCAGCCTCGTCACAAACCCTCGAGCAGTTGGTGGCAGTCAGCATCGGTGCTGCATCAGGTCGGTCGCTCAGTAAGACTCTTCCGGAATCGATACGTCTCCAGTGGTGTTATGTTGAGTTGCTGGTTGCGCTGGAGTTCTGCCATTGACTCGCTATCCTCGTATTTTCCGAGGAATCGGATATCCTATTCAAGGCCCGTGTTCCTGCACCCGACTCGAGTGTAGTACATACATGCACCACCGTCGTTTGTGCAGTGCAATCACGTTTGGCCATATGACGGGAATTTCGCACACCGGACCCGGCTGAACGTGCCTCGTGCCGGAGCGGACTATTGCCGGTTCCGATGCAGCAGCAGGAGCAGCTGCAGCTGCAGTTGTACCGATGCGATGCTGCAATTGGATTGTTTCAGTTGAAAAATCGGACGAATTTGTGCTGAGCTTGTGGCTTCCCCATTCGAGAGGAAAATTGGCAGTCTGATTCGGGCTTGCCGGTTGCAGTGCTGTGTCCCGTGTGTGTGCTCTGCTGGGTGTCGGGGGGTTATTTCGCACTCAATGGCACACTGATTTAGTTCATAATTTTCTACGGGAAATTTGATTTAATGGGGATTTCAGCTTTGCCGGTTCTGTGCAGGAGGGGGGAAATTGACTCCGGGGACGAAAATGGGCTAAACAAGTTCACGGAATTTTCAATCCCATCAGATTTTAATTTGTTTCACTAAACACTTATTCCCTAACACTGCATTATAATAGCAATTGAGATTGGTGTTAAAAAATATGATTTGCAATTACTAAAACACATTTTCCTGCCTTTCGTATTAATTCCATGCATATAGTTTTGGGTAATAACATTCGCGGAACTCAGTATTACATCAAATAATTAAATGTTGCAGCAGTCCATAAACGAAAAACAAACATCAAGCTGACTTTGCTAATAGAATGAACCATTCGCCAATCAGATTTTAAATTTTTAATGTTCTTTTCGACTGAAACCGATTTCATTCATCATTTATCAATTACCAAATATATCACGTAACGGCAGCCTCCGCAAACGACCTTTTTCAATCAGCCTCGCTCCAATTTTGCTAGCGACGCTGGAAAATGTCACACATCAATTCAATTACTGAGCGGGCTCTATTTCGCTTGACTTGCTAGAAGACACCCCCACCTCAAGCATCGCATTCGCGCACAATCGCAGCAGGCACAATCATCCGCCCCGATTCGGTCAAGAAAAGTCAACATCCAAGGATAGCCAATATTGAAACAATAAACCCGGCTTCAATCAGCATAACATTTCTCGGCGTGCCCGTTCGATTCTGTCTAGTGGCTGTCGGGTGAATTTTATCTCAGAAGGACCAATATTGGACTCCAGAAGCCGGGCTTTGTTAAACTAATGGATCCGTATTTTTTTTTGTCGGCATCCCACCATCATCGGCTGAAGAAGCAAATGTAGGAATCAACCAATTTGCTGCAAACGAGGTGAGTACATTCGTTTGGTCCGACTTATGGAGCATTCGGGATCCTTTTCCGCCATTATCTGATTTGAAATATCAAAACATGAAACAACAGACAAAATTCAATTTCTTCAATGTTTCATTTTTTTCTGTTCAGTCGGCAACTTTTTTGGCCCTTTTTATCATTTCTCAAACGCCGGTTAGCTTTCCGTCGTGTAGTACCCGGAAGGCACATGTGCAAGCACACACATGAGTGTGGCTTGTTATCATACATATTTCGCATTTTATGTATTTCCACCGACAGAGGGCGTAAACTACAAAGTCAATTTGGTGAATAAGTTAATGCCCGGAGCGGTCTGGAAGAATTTGCTCTTTTCGAGTTTGTGTCGGAAGCTGTTTCTTCTTTTTTTTTGTTTGGTTGGTATTCTGCTACTACGCAAAGGCTGGAGAATGTGGCAAAGCTGTTTTCGGCGGAACGAAGCAAAACCGAATAGTACCTATTTCATTTATGCGTCCTGATATGAGGTCACTTTTTCATCCATTCGGTTTGGGCTTTGAAGCAGTTGGTGCCGGAATGAGCCGAGAGATTGTTAGAGTAATAAAATTCAAAAAAATATAGTTTCTAGGTCAGTTGAGATTGTGAGATCTGGTCAAATCTTTAGAGTCAATTTATTCAGCTTTTTGTTAGTTGGTTAGTGCTACAAGTTATATAAGGGTTGAACTGAAAATACTATGAAAATCAAAATCCGAGAAAAAGTTGTTCAAATACTTAGTTAAAATTTCTAAGAAAAACATCAGCTTGATCAGATAATTGTTGCAGTACAACTGATTATTTTTCATAAAAAATTGGCAAAAATTGTTAGAATAAAAAATATAAAAAAAATACCATGATTGACCCACTCAAAAGGCTCGATGGAAATGTTTATCTTGACGGGATTTTTCTCGGCTTGCCGTTTTTCAATATGCTTTTATGGGCAGTAGAACAGTAATATAGTGATTATACCTTTGGCTACGGGTACTTCCTCTTTTGTTAAGCTACCTTTATTACCAACTTATGCCATGGTCGAAATAATGTACAAAGTTGGTTTAGGGTCAAGTTCATACTGGAAGTGCCTTGGGCTTGACGATGAGCCCTGGTTTGAGGTTCTATTAACCTTGGAGTGTCCCATAAGAGGATTACCGAAGATGACAATATACTAATTGATCTTTGGAAGCCCTTCGCGATCATCCACCTATATGGGTACGCCCGCGATCTCCCAAACATGATAACACCCGACATCTAGCACTTATACATTTTCAAACGCGATTCCAGCCATGAGCCTACAGGTGCCCGTGTTCGCGCGATCGTGGATCGATCACAGGGCCGGCGGAATGCGTGGGTAGTATGGGTAGTACTACCCTCTCGAAAATTACCGAGGAGGGAATTACCCACTCGAAAGTTTGGAATAAATAAAAACCTGAGATTAACAACGTATGTGTTTTTTTCGCACAAAATTCTTGCGTTGGAAATCCTCGATGCATATTTTTATTCAGATACAAATTTCTTTGCTTTACAATCTAAATTTCTTGAGAATAATAAGGATTTGTTTGAAATTTGGAATTATTTATTATATTAATACTCATGGAAGTACATTTCGACACATCTACATCTTAAAACAATGAGTTCAGATCGATAGACAAAAATATTAATATACAATTTTATTCAGACTATGGGATGCAGTTGGAAATATTTTTAACGACAATATAAACAATTTGTAATTTTTTAACATGAATACACCCAGGTTTTTTTACGCGGTTTTTCTTTGCGCGGTTTTCTAAGTTTTTTTCGCGGATTTCCCAATTAACGCGGTTTTTTTTACGCGGATTTTCCAATTAACGCGGTTTTTGCAAAAATATTCTAAGTCCATTGCAGTGCAAAAGACTTAGACTTTTGTCTGAAAAAAATTTCTAAGTCCTTTTAAATGCAAAGAATTTAGAAAAATATTGGCAGATTTTATTTTGCGCGGTTTTCGCAATTGACACGGTTTTTGCAAAAAATATTCGAAGTCCTTTTGAATGCAAAAGACTTAGAAGATTTTCGGAAAGATGGAAGAGACGGGTCTGGCAGATTCCGTATAGCCCGAACCCCAACAATATGGGTATTTTCGGAATGGTCTTGAAGAGTTGGTCCCAGAAATTGATTTTGACGCCATTTTGTAATCAAAGATGGCGACTTCCGGTTTAGCGAAATTCGCTATAACCCAATCAATATGGGTATTTTTGGAATGGTCGTGACGAGTAGGATACAAAGATCGATGTTTGACGCCATTTAGAATTCCAAGATGGCGACTTCCGGGTTAGCCACATTCACTATAACCCAGTCAATGAGTATTTTTGAAATGATCTTAACGAGTAGGTTCCAAAAATTGATTTTTGATGCCATTTTTAAATCCAAGATGGCGATTTTCGATTTCGTGAAATTCGCTATAACCCAATCAATATTGGTATTTTTGGAAGTTGAAGTTGTAGTACAAATAGTTTTAATTAAACAGTTGAATTTACTTACTTACTTACTTACTTCAAACCCCCAACTCACTCCACGTCTCTTTCTTCTATCTCTTCCATTCTCACCGCACTCTTCTGGTTGAACACATAAAAATATTTTGCATTTTGCTGGTTTATGATTAGATCTTATATTTGACGGTGATTTAGATGATTGCCCAAATTTTTCATGCGGGAATTTCGGTAAACCGGAATTCGCCATCTAGAATTTTGAAATGACGCCAACCGTTTGTCTGCTACTCGTCAAAACCATTCCGAAAATACTCATATTGATTGATTTTTTGAGAATCTCGCTAAGCCGCAAGTCGCTATTTAGGATTTGAAAATGGCGCCAAGAATCATTTTTTCATAGAAAACCTTGCGGGGAAGGTGCAGATTTATTTATTTCTGGCACCTACTCTTCAAGACCATTCCGAAAATACTCATATTGATTGTGTTATAGCGAATTTCGCTAAATCGGAAGTCGCCATCTTTGAATTCAAAATGGCGTCAAAAATCAATTTCTGGCACCTACTCTTCAAGACCATTCCGAAAATACTCATATTGATTGAGTTATAGAGAATTTCGCTAAACAGGGAATCGCCATCTTTGATTTCAAAATGGCGTCAAAAATCAATTTCTGGCACCTACTTTTTAAGACCATTCCGAAAATACCCATATTGTTGGGGTGCGGGCCATAAGGAGTCTTCCAGACCCGTTTCTTCCATCTTTCCGAAAATCTTCTAAGTCTTTTGCATTCAAAAGGACTTCGAATATTTTTTGCAAAAATCTTGTTAATTGCGAAAACCGCGCAAAATAAAAACTGCCAAAATTCTTCTAAGTTCTTTGCATTTAAAAGGACTTAGAAATTTTTTTCAGACAAAAGTCGAAGTCTTTTGCATTCAAAAGGACTTAGAATATTTTTGCAAAACCCGCATTAATTGCGAAGTCCGTGCAAAAAAAACTTCCAAAAGTATTAAGTCTTTTGCTGAGTTTTTTTCACGCGGATTTTTGAATTAACGCGGTTTTTTACACGAATTTTCCAATTAACGCGTTTTTTCACACGGATTTTCCAATTAACGCGGTTTTTTACGCGGATTTTTCAATTAACGCGGTTTTACGCGGTTTTTTACGCCGTACGTATCCCCCGCTTAAAAAAACCTGGGTGTAAACATTTGATTAAAAAGCGATGAGAAACAATCACTAGACAATCAGTAGACTTTGTATAAGGAAGGCAAAAATTGTTGTTCCCAACATCAGTAGCAGAGACCGTATCAGAGAACAATCAGAGAAAAATGACAAGGAAGAAAAGAAATTAAACTTGTAGCTTTGTAGCAAACAGAAGATCACTATCAGGACATCATGAACCGGATCGCCAACTGGCCTCCTTGGATCCGCTTGGAACTCTTGGGATCACATTTGCAGGTACCTGTTAGTAAGTCAACCAAAAGAGTAGATATAAATAAATTTGGAGGATATCTAGCATATCTCGTACTAGAACCAGGCCGAAGGGATTCGTTTAACGCAGATCTGGCACTACACAACTAGAAAAAATCGTGTAAATTTACGTCTTTTGACCATGACTCTACGAGCATCAAAAATGAAATAGTTTTACATTTGATTTTAATTTAACATGCCGTTGAATTTTGCGAGTCACGTAATTTTACTCCACATATGGCGTTTGTTTAAAATGTGATGCGAAGATACGCATTCAACGTATAATGACACTAGTTTACAAAATAAAAATAAAAATCTAAACTTCAATATTCGAACACCATTTCTAATGTAAAATTGCGTTCTAAATCCGAAAATGAGGTCCAAAAAATTTACAGTAGAACAGTTTTCGAGTTACAGAGAAAAAATGAATTTTACCTTTAAAATTGAAAATACGTTCAGTAAAATCCAAATATCTTCGGTTGTAGTGCATCGACATGAAATATTATTATGTTGAATTAAAGGTAATTGAATGCGTTTTCGATCGTTAGAACATTTTGTTTTAAAGCGACTACTGGTTCTGACATTTTTTACGAATCTATTGAACTTTTTCTTAATTTTTCGTAATTTTTTAAAGTAAAATGAGTGTGTGATCAACATTTTCGGCAAGATAAAGCAATCCTAAAAATTATATTTTTATGGGAAATTAAAGCCTGCTAATAACCAATGAAAATTAGTACTTGTAAGTTTGAATCCGATGAAAATTGCGAAAGTCATTCAATTTTTTGTAAACTGCCAATTTTTGTGTTTCACTGGGTCAACTTATTGAACTGTCTCGATTCCAATTTTTTCTAGGGCTTTTTTCATAATATATGAGGGATTTCTGTCAGAATGCTGTTGAACATGTAAATGGAAGAATTTTGAAAAAAAAAAAAAAAATATGTGGAGTAATATTCAAACTCGTTTATCCATTAGATTAAAGACTTCTGATAACAATAATTTCAGGCTCAATGAAATTATAAGTCATCGAATGATTGGTATGGAATACTGCGTGTAATATTTACAAGTGTACACTCAAGTTTTTTTTTACGCGGTTTTTTTTTGCGCGGTATTTTTTTACGCGGTTTTTTTTCGCGGATTTTGAAATTTACGCGGTTTTCATTTACGCGGATTTTGAAATTTACGCGGTTTTCATTTACGCGGTTTTTGAAATTTACGCGGTTTTCATTTACGCGGATTTTGAAATTTACGCGGTATCCATCAATGAGGTTCCCTTTATCGCGGATTCTTAAATTTAAGTGGTCTTCATTTACGCGGATTTTGAAATTTACGCGGTTTTCATTTACGCGGATTTTGAAATTTACGCGGTTTTCATTTACGCGGATTTTGAAATTTACGCGGTTTTCATTTACGCGGATTTTGAAATTTACGCGGTTTTCATTTACGCGGATTTTGAAATTTACGCGGTTTTCATTTACGCGGTTTTCATTTACGCGGCTCGCATCCCCCGCGTAAAAAAAAACCTGAGTGTATTACATAAAATAACACTCTTATGATACAAAATTCCTTGTAAACTATACCCGCACACGTTATAAAATTCGTATTTTGAAACGCTAGCTGCTCAATTGGGTATTGTACAATGTTAATACAAACTATACGAATCCGTAGAGATATGTGATACAACATACGTCAACTATTATAAAATTAATAATATGTAAAACTTTTAATTTCTTTTCCTTCATAGAACAACTAGTAATTCGTGTTTTAAAATTATGGAGGACATCGAACAAGACTTATTTTAGGTTTAAAATCTCAAAATCTGATCTTCAGAATGATTTGAAGAACGTAGCATATTTT